>NC_136409.1:137000000-137640000 GCF_051521515.1 Lactuca serriola
ATCTTGGTATTTTTGATTGTTTTCTAGCCTTAAATACACTTATAAATAAGCCTAAGTTCGTCACTTATCATGGGGAAAAGACTAGGTAGCATTTAAGCCTCATATTGGAGTTTACTCTCCAAGAACGTTCTTGGGCGGTAAACTCCCGAATCTCACAGATTTGATATGTAATCTATGTTATTAAGCACATAATAAGCATTATAAGACAACTAGAGAAGTGTACTCACGATTTGGGACGAAAACCCGAAGATCCGTGAGAGAGAAAATGGCTTTTCTCTAGTTGGAAATGCGAATAATGAATGAATTTCGTTCAGAATTCTATTTATAGTCCTGAGATATTTTTGGCAGAAAATATTTTTATTCTCGAAATGATTTCTAATATAACAGAGTGTTGGAATAACAGTGTTGCACAAAACCCTAGTGCATCCACTCTCCTGATATTTCCTGAAGTGTAAACCCTGAAGTACTCAAACTTATACGGAAAAGTCTGAAAATTAACTATGACTGTTATAACTTCTATTGAAGTGATATTGTTTGTACAGAATGGAAATTTCGGGTTGTCACACGTAATGCTTCCGAAATTCGTAGTTTCTTAGGTCTTGCGGGATATTACCGGAGATTCATTAAAGACTTTTCTCATATAGCCATACCTCTCATGAGTCTTACATGGAAAGAAGTGAAGTTCGAATGGGGTGAAACCCAAGAAAGAGCTTTCTCAACTCTAAAAGATCTTTTGACTCATGCTCCAATCTTATCACTCCTAGAAGGTGATGATGACTTCTCCATATATAGCAATGCTTCAAGATTGGGACTCGGTTGTGTGTTGATGCAACGTGGCAAAGTGATAGCCTATGCCTCAAGACAACTGAAAGATTATGAAAAGAATTATCCCACTCATGATCTCAAACTCGTTGTAGTGGTATTTGCTCTAAAACTTTGGAGGCATTATCTTTTTGGTACAAAGTGACAATTATTTACCGACCACAAAAGTCTCAAGTACATATTCAGTCAGCAAACTTTGAATATGAGACAACAACGAGCCATGGAGCTGATCAAAGATTATGATTGTGAAATCCTATATCATCCTGGAAAAGCTAACGTGGTTGCTGATGCACTTAGTAGAAAAGTTTATCGCAATAGTATGTGTTATGCCATTACTCAAACTACAGTAAAATTCACTATTTTAGATGAATTAGAGAAATGGCAAGAAGAGGCCCTAAAGCCAGAAAATGTGAAGAAAGAAGGGATGATACATTATAATGATGCTTTACTTGATGATCCGCGAGGATTAAAAGTATTCAAGAATCGGCTATGGATTCCAAAGATTGGTGGATTGAGACAAAAGATTTTAGATGAAGCCCATAAATCTAAACTGTCAATCCATCCTGGTACAAGTAAAATGTACTATGATGTGAGAGCTGATTATTGGTGGCCTGGATTAAAGAAAGATATTGGAAGATATGTAAAGGAATGCTTAGTATGCTTACAAGTCAAAGCAGAGCACCAAAAGCCTTATGGAACCCCAGAAAGTCTTAGTGTTCCTGTATGGAAATGGGAGGAATTTTCCATGGATTTCATTACCAAATTGCCAAAGACTGCTAGACAGCATGATAGCATTTGGGTAATTGTTGACCGCCTGACTAAAAGCGCTCATTTTCTTGCCATGCGTGAAACGGCTCCAATGGAGAAATACGCGCAAGTATACTTGGATGAAATTGTGGCAAGACATGGTGTGCCACTAAAGATCATTTCCGATTGTGATACTCGCTTCACTTCTCACTTTTGGGCGAGTATGCAACGTGAATTAGGATCTCGAGTTGCTCTCAACACAGCTTATCATCCCCAGACAGATGGTCAAACAGAGAGAACAATCCAAACAGTAGAAGATATGCTTCGTGCATGTGTCTTGGAGTTCGGTGGTAACTGGGATAAATACTTACCTCTTGTCGAATTCTCGTATAATAATAGTTACCACGCTTCAATCAAAATACCACCATATGAAGCATTATATGGTCGCAAGTGTCGTACTCCATTATGTTGGCGAGACATAGGACAGAAGATCCTTGGAGGCCCTGAAATGATTCAAGACACCACCGACAAAATTCAAATCTTACGAGAAAGAATGAAAGCGGCCCAGGATCGACAGAAGTCCTATACAGAAAAGAGGGGCGACCCATAGAATTCCAAGTGGGTGATTTCGTGATGCTGAAGGTATCTCCATGGAAAAGCCTTATGAGATTTGGGAAGAAATGAAAACTAAGCCCAAGATTTGTTGGTCCTTTCAAAATCATCCAGAGAATTGGAAAGCAAGCATACCGCTTAGAATTGCCTGAAGATTTGGCAGGTATTCATGATGTGTTTCATGTGAGCTAGCTATCTGCGCAAATGCTTGAGCATCAATGATGAGACAGTTCCATTATCCGAAGTGAAATTGGATAATAAGTTAAGATATGTGGAAGAGCCGGAAGAGATCATGAACGAAAGAACAACTAATCTACGTAATAAAGAAGTGGAGTTGGTGCTTGTCAAGTGGAAACACCTCGAGGCCCAAATTATACTCGGGAAAATAAGAATGAGATAAGAGCAAAATATCCCCATTTATTTTAATCGATGTAATTTCGGGGACGAAATCCTCAAAATGAGGAGGTATTTGTAACATACACGTTTTGAAATCGTGTTTCAAGTAAATACTACTATGAAATATTATGTAAATTTGAATGTTGAGTTCTAACAGATAATTTTACTAGAATTGAAGTAAAACTATGTTTAGAATCATTCAGAAAGTGTTGGAAATCTTATGAGATTCCAATCAAATGTCAAATAGTGAAATTTAACGAAAATATAAAATTTGGAATAAGTAAAATTTTATTATTGAAAGTTGTAGATAATCTCGTTAGAAACATTTTGGCGAAAACCTCATCGAAATCCGAGTTATAACGAAGAAGTTATGACCAAACGAAGATCCGTGATAAATCCGGAAAATACTTTGTCGCGTAAAAATTTAGTTTTCGATAAACTAATTTTTAGCATTATTAATCTAAATGAAAGTTGTAGAACTCGTAAAAATAATCAACTTTCATATAAAGACCGTTTGAATCTGACTTCATATGAGGAAGTTATAATTTTTCGAAGTTTCAGCTTAGCAGTAGACAGCTAAAAACTCGAATTTTAGATCGAGTGATTTTTAGCCGACACAACCTAAACGAGAATTGAATGTCTCGTCATTAGTATTGCAACGGTAAGGAGTCTGACGAAAACGGACGTCGGATAAAGAAGTTATGAATTTTTAACGGATTTTCCTATCCCGATCTGTTAAAAATAATAATATTAAAATTAAAGTCAAAATTAACCGACGAAGTCTAAACAAAAGTTGTAGAGCATAATTTTAGCTTCGCGTGCATATAAAGAACATCAAAAACAGAGCTCGTATGTGAAAGTTATGAATTTTACAAGATTTGGCACATTTTTCGATAAATTTCGCATGAATAGTGATTGCCACGTCACCCTCGCTCGGAGTTGGCCACGTGTCCGAAGCTGCTGTGTGGCAATGCCCAAGAAGCAACGTGTGTGGCACAGATGTCCAGAAGGCCACGTGATCCTCGCATGCCACACGTGATCCGACCCTCGTGTCATCCTCCCATTGGACCGAAGTTGGGTCCAATACGAAGCTACCATCTGCGAGCCAGCTGTTCCGACCCTCGCACCCGAAGCCTCGCCCTGCTGCCACCTGGTCCGAGCCTCGCATACACGTGCCCTCTTCCCTTCGCTTCAGATCCGAACCTCGGCCTTATATATAGGGTGCGAACCCTCTCGGCTAACTTTGGAAATTTCACACTTTTTCACCATTTTTCAATACTTTTACTATCCCGACATTCCCCGAAGCCCCGGTACTGATTCCAAAGCCCGAAACACGCCCCGAGACTCCCGAGAAGCCCGAAAAATTTATCTTTTCGGTTTCGAAGCTCTACCTTCGCAGAGCCCGGTTTTCAAGAAACTCCCGGTTTTCAACGACGAAAGTCATATTTAGAGCCGAAGTGTTGCCCAAATTAATATTTTAGCCCCCGGTTATTTCACGGTGAGTTTAATATATAGGAACAATTGTATGTTATGTGCTATATGTGCTACGTGCTTTTCAGTGTTATTATTCCGGGTTATTTTTAATTGCTATTTTTAATAGCAAAGAAACACCTTTGACCATGTGATCAGTGAAAGGACTTAGATTCACGTTGGTACTGGTATGTAGCCTCTGGCCATGTAGAACATGTCTCCTTAAGAGAATGAATTCTATTCTATGGTATTGGGAGAAGGTTAGACATGGATTTAAGCCTGAAATCTACCAAAATGTTAATCCAAAGTTGTATATCTTCTGTGCCGTTTGGGCCAAAGCTTTATTAATGTATATCAAGCATGGAAATTGTTATGTCTCATTGATTGTATATCTTTAAATCAATTCAATGATTGATATGGAATGTTGGTCACATGATTCACATATGCCCTTGTTGTTCCCTGTTTCTCTTTGCTTCAGCCATATTAAAGTATATATATGAAACAACGTTATATTGTATCTATTATTGAACTCACTAAGCGTCACCGCTTACCCTCTTAATGTTTAACAAATTTGCAGGAGATAAGCATCCAGTATAGTTATATACTGGTAGAAGATTTTTGAATAGTTTGAAACTATTGTATCGATAGAAGTGTATGAATAGTTTGAAACTATTGTAATTTGCACTCCCATGTGTATAAACTATAGAATCCTGGGAAGTTATGTAATATATAACACTTTAAAATAGTCGGTTTGTATCCAGTAGTTTGTAACCTCTTTATCAATGTAAAATATTGTTTTTTTTTATGAATATGCAAGTAGCATGTTTTGGAGTAACTATATTGTCGTGTATGAAAGTTTGGGTCTTTCATAAATACGAAAGTTAGGGTCTTTCAAGACCTTTTCACCAGTTGCAAAGATTAAGTCCATTAGGGTTCTGTTAGCCATCACTACATTTCATGATTATGAAATATGGCAAATGGATGTCAAAACTGCATTCCTTAATGGAAGTTTTTGCTGAAGATGTTTACATGAGTCAACCAGAGGGTTTTGTCAGTACAGAATACCCTAATAGAGTGTGTAAGCTCGAGAAATCCATTTATGGATTGAAACAGGCACCTCGCAGATGGAATCTTTTCTTTGACGAGAAAGTCAAAGAATTTGGCTTTTCGAGGAGTGAAGATGAATCTTGTGTCTATGTCAAGGCTAGTGGGAGTATAGTCAGCTTTTTGGTACTGTATGTGGATGACATACTACTCATAGGAAATGACTTCCCAACCCTGCAGGAAGTGAAGTCCTGGCTTGGGAAGTGTTTCTCTATGAAAGACCTAGGAGTGGCTACCTATATTCTAAGGATAAGGATTATGAGAGACCGGAGTAAAAGACTAATTGGACATAGTTAGAGTACTTACTTGGAGAAGGTGCTGAAGAGGTTTAGCATGCAGGACTCCAAGAAAGGAGAGTTACCCATCCAGAGTAACGCCAGACTGAGTAAAACTCAGAGCCCGAGTACTGAGGCTGAGATAGCAGAAATAAGTCGACTACCATATGCTTCTGTAGTAGGTTCGATCATGTATGATATGACCTGCACTCAACCTGATGTATACTTTGCTTTAAGCATGATTAGAAGATATCAGGGCAACCCTAGCAAGGCTCACTGGACTGCGGTAAACAATATCCTCAAGTACCTGCGTAGGACTAAGGATTGGTTCCTTACCCTCAGTGGGAGTGATGACTTGAGAGTTGTAGGGTATAGTGATGCTAGCTTTTAGACTGATAGGGATAATTTCCGCTCTCAGTTAGGCTGGATCTTTACCTTAAACGGGGCAGCAATTACTTGGAAGAGTTCCAAGCAAGAGATAGTGGCTGATTCAACTTGCGAATCAGAGTATATAGCAGCAAGCGAGGCAGCGAAGGAAACGATATGGCTGAAGAACTTCATTGGAGACCTTGGAGTTGTACCAACTATAAAGGAGCCAATGGAAATTTTCTGTGATAGTGAAAGTGCAGTTGCCTTAGCCAAGGAACCAAAGGATCACGGGAGATCCAGACACATTGACAGAAAATACCATTTCATCAAACATCGAATAGAAGAAGGACTCCTCGTGGCAAAGAGGGTATCATCAGATGAGAACCCAGCAGATCCCCTCACGAAGGGACTAAGTCGGGTTAATCATCTCCAGCATGCTCGGAGCATAGGGCTGAAGGATGATATTAGTTTTAGTAGTTAGATAATTTTGAAATTTGTAAAGTGTAATTGAAATCTGAATAATTATATTTGGCATATCATATTATTCGAATTCTCCACAGTCGGTCATATGTTGGAAGTAGGTATGAATCAAGACTATCATGAGTTGGTTGTAAAGGTCTAAGTTGTTGGACATGGCTACAACATTCATGAGTGCTCATAAGTTCTGAGCATTGGATTCAGCCCATGCTCACTGGTATCACTTCATGGGATTTATCTCGAGTGATCGTGAGACGGTAATATCATATAAGTCTTCAAACCTAGAGATATGACTTGTTGCATATGAATTGGTTATGCATTGATCGTACGAAACCGCATTGGTAACTTGATGTTATAAAACATACTTTTGTGTGTGATTCAAAAAGTAGTAGAACAAGCATATGAGTCGAAGTTTATCTGTTCCTTCTTAGATTAGAAGCGATGTCTGGGCCCCTCGATGATTTTGTTTTGACCTATGTACCGGGCCCGGTCAGAACTAAGTTGATGTGTTCAATTTAGTTCTATGTCAAACAAATCGGAAATCGGGGAACAAACTGTTGGACAATAAGTAAGGCATTGTTCCATGCATTTGTCCGGCTGATATCTAGAACAGAGGATTATATGATCACTTATATTAAATGGCGTATCATCATCTTCTCAGTTCCGAGAGACCTTGAATAACACTTGTGGTTTATTAATATATTATAAGTTCCTGAAGTCATACTTACAGATATAATTATTAGACTTATCCAAGTGGGAGACTGTTGGATAAGGTGTCTAAGTCCATAACTATATTTGGTATGTACTTGACTCGACCTGGCATGGTCCATTTGGGTTGCATGGCATCATGCATTTGGATAGACTTAATGAGAGAAATAACACTTGTGGTTTATTAATATATTATAAGTTCTAATATATTAATAGTATTATTTGATTAGTATTGATCAAGAATTAATTTGGAATTAATTAAGTGATCAAAAGATAACTAATTAAATATATGGGTTGATTATGTAAATCATCCATAACTTGTATAAAGGCTCCATGGATTATCATGTTAGGTTAAACCCATAGGATGCTCCATGGGAGTTACAAACCCATGGGTCATGGAAATGAAGAGTCATGTCACATTAGGGTTTACATGGTGTAACCCTAGATGTGACACACTATATAAGGAACATGATACTCACCAAAATCGTCTAGACACTAAGAACGAGAGAGAGAGAGAGAGCAAGCCGATTTCTACAAGTGTTATGCATACTCTAAAGTTAATCCAAAGCATTTGTGTTGTATGAAGCATTTGAGGCATCACACTTGGGGTACTAGGCTCTCAAGGTTTTCAAGGAATCAAATAATTTACAAGGTATGTAATTCTAGCCATCTTTTAGATTAAAAGTTCCCCATGTATGCATGATAGGATTATGAACCTTGGAAATCATATTTTGCACGTATTTTAGACAGACATAGATGCAAGGTTTTCTAGGGTTGCATATAGGTGTTTCAATTCTCATAACCCATCAATTACTCCTTTTGGCTTAAGGCATCGGCTACCACATTCGCCTTGTCTGGGTGATACTTGATTTCACACTCATAGTCGTTTAGCAGTTCAACCCATCTCCGGTGTCTCATGTTTAATTCCTTCTGATTCAGAATGTGTTGGAGGCTCTTGTGGTCTGTGAAAATGGTGCACTTTGTACCATATAGGTAGTGCCTCCAAAATTTTAAGGCGAAGACCACAACTCCCATCTCGAGATAGTGGGTGGTGTAGTTTACTTCATGGGTCTTTTAGGTTCCTAGATGCGTAAGCTATCACCTTTCCACGCTGCATAAGCACACAGCCTAACCCATGATTAGAAGCATCACAGTATGCTACGAAGTCTTCCGTTCCCTCTGGAAAGGAGAAAACTGGAGCACTACAGAGGGCTTGTTTCAAGGTTTGGAAAGCAGCTTTTTGTTTTTCATTCCAATGGAAAGATACACCCTTTTGGGTAAGAGTGGTGAGGGGCTTGGCGATTTTGGAAAATTTCTGGATGAACCTTCGGTAATAACTAGCAAGGCCCAAAAATTGTCAGATTTTGGTTGGGGTTCTTGGGGTTGCCCAGCCCTCGATAGCTTTGATCTTGGTAGGGTCCACATGTATTCCCTTTTCACTGACTACATGACCCAAGAATTCTACTCTATGAATCCAGAACTCGCATTTGGAAAATTTGGTGTATAGATTCTCTGCCCTAAGAGTTCCCAAAATCTGTTCTAATTGTTGGATGTGCTCTTCCTTACTTTTAGAGTAAACAAGTATATAATCAATGAAAAAAATCAGAAAGTTGCCGTGAAACGGCCGACAAACTCTGTTCATTAGGTCCATGAAGGCTGCGGGTACATTTGTGAGACCAAAAGGCATTACTATGAATTCGAAATGCCTATAACGGGTTCGAAAAGTAGTCTTTCGGGTATCCTCCTCAGACTCTTAGTTGGTGGTATCTGGACCTCAGATCTATCTTGGAAATGTAGCTGACTCCTTGGAGCTGGTCGAATAGATCATCGATTCGAGGGAGTGGTTATCGATTCTTGATGGTGAGTGATATGTGTATTTTTATATATATTTTTAAGCATTATATCTTAATATTTTGGCCTTTATTATTCTCTTTTAGAACTAAAAAGTACTCATAATGCTTTGAATTATGTTTTGCAGCTATTCGTTGTCGATAAAGCACAAAAGAAAAGACTGAAGCGGAAACCGGACTTAGAAGCTAAAAGTAATTAAGAATGCTGGACCAACAAGTATGCCCCGCGTAAATAGCAATTACGCCCTGCGTAACGACCAAATTGACTTACTCCCCGCGTAACTTAAGGGTACGCCCCACTTAATGACTGGCCTCGGATAAGTTCAATCGCGTAGAAATCCTTAGTACGCCCAGCGTAATCCGACTTACGCCTAGCGTACGTAAGTCGGCTACAAAGGTTATAAAAGTCGATTTTCAGCTAACCAGGAGGGGAGATTCGACTACCAACTTAATTTAGTCGATATTAAACTTCTGTTAAGCCGTTTTGAGGGTCTAGGAGGCGGCCGGAAGGCCGTTAAGCTAACGGGAGCGGAGATCGAAAGGGTTGGAGAGCGGATACGTGTCGGTAATCATGTGGGTTGCTAACGTGACCATGTTTAGCATTCCATTGTGGTACTTTTCTGTATTCAGTTTCTGATTTGGGTGTAAAAACCTTTTACTTTGTGTTTATGTTTGAATGAAGCTTTGATTATTAGACTAATTGCTATATTGAATTGTTTATTTATGTTTAATTTATCTTGCCAAGCTTGTTAAAAGATCCTTACGTATTAATGATGATTATTTTATGTTAATTGTTAATTGAATTGAGTTGCATGAACATCTGCTTGATTGCTTGTCTCTTATGATTTTGATGACCATCGAGATTATAAGTCTAGGAATAACGAATGTGAAACTAGGATTAACTTTGGAATAAGTAAGTTAATGTGTGAGCCTTGTTTGATGACCATCAACAAGAGGTTAAATTGAATTAGTAATTTGATTAACTATATTTACAAGTCTTGCTTGATACGAACTAAACACTAGGAAGCATGTTAGTTTAATCAACTGATCACTGTTTGAATTGACTTGTTTGCTAAAGGATTAGTTATAGTGAACGCGAATCTAATCATTTTAGGAATCGGTGAGCATGAATAAATGAATTTGTGTATGCATTTGTCTATGTTTTCAAGGTGTAATTTGTCTAAACCAAAGTACCTGAAGAGATTTGCTTTCCTGTTAGTTTATCGAGAGTAGTTAATTAATTGTTAGTTTGAGATTTATTTCTTTATTATTTACGTGTGACCTGTAACCTATAATCAAATATATTAAATTAATCCACCGTTCCCTGTGATCGACACCCGACTTACCTAAGCTATACTGTAATCTGACTAGGTACAATGCCTATAAGTGCATAGTTAGTCTAAGTTTGTTAGGTTATAAATATTAAAATTAGTGGGTACTTTTGTGCACATCAAGTTTTTGGCGCCGTTTCCGGGGAACGGCTTTCAATTAATTTAGTTTATTTGATTATTCGTTATTTGTTTTTAGTTAGTTTATTTGATTATTCGTTAATTAGTTTTTATTTTTAGTTTGATTTTCGATGATATCATTTCACTTGTCGGGAAGGTTCTTGTTGTTATTTGCAGGAATTTGGGATTGCACACATTGCTTGACTTTACTTTTTGCATGGGTTTCGAGGATGATAGTGATTAGGGAATTCTTGACCTGCTTAGCCTACTACTTTGTTGATTTGTCCAACTCAATACATGAGGCGTAGTATAGCAAGGCGTATTGTGGTGGTTAAGTGGAAGACCGAGCTCTTGCTGTTCTTGACTAGTTAGGTCACTTCTTGTTCCGCTTCTAGTTAAAGGTGCAAGGACAACAAAGGAAATATTCTAACGGGTCCCGAAAGTGGGTATTTTCACAAACCAAATCTTGCATGCAAAGGTTTTTAATCAACCATTGTTGTTTGATCTTGACAAAGATAAGTGATTGTGACATCTCAATTTTTTTTTATCACTCATTATGAAGTCATCAGTTGCTGAAGTAATTAAAAAAAGAAAAATAATTAATAATAAGTCCCTAAACTAATTAGTTAAAAGAAAGGAATTTCAATTAAGAAAAAGGAAAATTTTCATTTAAAATTACGCCCAGCGTAAGTTTGATTACGCCAAGCATAATTAACAACTGATCGCGTATAGATTTTCATGGAGCTGGGGTTACGCCCAACGTACCATTGTTTTACGCCCTGCGTAAATCAGCGACTAGGTATATCTCTTGACCCTTTGACTTCTTTGTTATTCTTTTCACAACTCCTTTCTTCGCACACACGAACTATGACGGCAACGTGTCTCCAATAATCTCGATTTTTCGTCTCTTCCTGTAAAAATTCGACATACAGGTATGTTTTTCGGGTACTCAATGTTATGCATTTTTGTTTCAATAGATGCAATAAGTTGCAAAAAGCCTTTGTTCGAAATCTAGGGTTTATGGGGTTCTTGAATTAGGGCCGATTTCGCAAATATATGTTCTGATTACCACTTGAATGGATTGATTTCTGTCAATTAACTAAACCCTAGGACTTTATTTGGTCTTAATCCCGTCCCACACCCATCGATTTGAGCTCAAGGAAGAACGCCTAGCGTAACCCCTGTTGACTTCGATTCTTGACTGCTACACATGTTTCCCTGTTTGCTAATAGACAAAGAGGTTACGAGGGACTGATTTTTAAAGGTGGCCCCAATTTTCTCCTACTGCCTTTGGACCACGCAATATTAAAACCTTACCTGTGTTGTTACCCCTGCTGTGTTTATTTTGATATGGGATTATGACTTTAGCAAAAGCAAAACAAGCAGAACACAGGCTCATGAACCTGGACGTACGCCCAGCGTACGCTGGATGTACGCCCAGCATATTGTCCATATCCAGCTCCAATTTTTTTTGGTTTAAAAATTTATTAATGCTGTTATATTTTGTTTGGTTTTGTGTTTGTGTTAATATGTGCAGATTATGGCCCGAAGGACGCAAAGGACCAACCCAACCGAGGATGTGACCGATCACCGTTTCTTATAATTTCCGCAAACGTTGAACGATGCAACCCGAGCACATTATGTCACCAACTTGAGCTTGCTTCTCACCAAGGAGATCGATATAGCACCATCATTTGATTGGGAATTGGTTACCAGGACTGGACTTGCTGCATTGATCCAGGAATTTTTGCAATACACGCACTCGGACGCGAGTGGAGTGGATTTGTTCGTGTGTCAGGGATGGGCACGTTTGTTCAGGATCCAGGAGCCTGTTTATCAGGAATTTTTGCTGGAGTTCTACGCTACAGTTTCCTATGATCCTAGGAAGGCACCCGATGACAGGACAGCCTTTGCCTTCAGACTGGGGGGAGTGAGTCGGGAATGCAGCGTGATAGAGCTTGCGACTCGAGTGGATATTTACACAGCGGATGAGACGAGGAGTGTCCACTTCCCGACATTCCTTGCTGATTGTCTCACGGACCGGCCAAAAGACTATAACGAGAACACTATTTGGGCCGAGATTACGGGAGGAGTTTATACACCATCTACCGCACGAGGGGGGATGATTTGGTCTACTACATACCGAATGCTGCACCGGTTGATTTCTATGTCTCTCACGCATCACAAGAATAATGAGAGAGTGCCTTCGACGGACTTGTATTTCCTATGGTCACTTGTTACTCCAGGAGGCACCTGAACCTTCCAGTTGCTTTAGCTGCATATTTGGGACGGAGGGCCAGGGGACTTCGGGGGGATAGCCCGATTTGTGGAGGCCATTTTATCACGCGGTTAGCTCGATCATATCAGTTGCTGACACGTGAGATCACGAGATCGATGGTGTTTCACGACATGAGGTCGATGAGTCTTCAACTGTTAGAGTCGATGCGTGTATTAGAGCGGGGTGGAGATGGTGTCTTGAGGGTACGAGCTGATGATGTGGCGGATGAGGAGGGTGCCGCTGAGCCACAGCCGAGACGGGTCCAGCGGCGTAGACCTGTTCCTCTGGGAGCACAGCAGGGACCTGAGCCGGAGATTGATATGCGCTACCTAGCTCAGGGCATTGACCGTCTTGACATGAGAGTCCAGAACCTTAGTGAATATGTTGCAGATATGGACAGGCAACAGCAGTGGTATGGGGATGCGTTGAACGCATTCTTTGCCCACCAGGGGTTTCAGTACTCGGTCCCCTACCCTCCACCATTCCAGTCACGATATGATGGGGCCGGTACTTCTGGGACACAGCCACATGATGATGGAGATGATGAGTGATCCTTTTTATTTTTATTTTGTGTTATTTTTAGTTTAGTTTAGTTTTTTTTAGTATTTGGTATGTAATTAAACTTTAATTTAGTTTGTTTTACTTTTGTTTTCCATGTTGATGCTCTTTGGTTGTTTAGATTTCTGCAGAATTTTCGCCCTTAGAAAGCTGGTAGTAAGTTCAGCAGCTAGGTCCGACTGTTGCTAGAGAGAGTCGTGTGAGAGTTGAAGAATATAGTCAAGACCCACAATTTGTCATAAGTGTGGGGTGCATATTTATTTCGTGAGCGATCCTTTTGAAGATTGGCATTTTTACAATGTTTTGACTCTGATGATATGGATGAGCAGTTCCCACACCATAGAGTTTTATTTCGACGCGAGGAAGAAGTATCGTCCCGGCTGCCACGACATGGTTGACACTTTCCTATGTTGTGGGGGATTTTTCATCGCAAGAAGAGGATGTCATTCTTGACGAGACGACGTGGTCGACACTTTCCCATGTCATGGTTACTACACATTGCATTTGTTTGCAATCTTTTGTACCACATTTTTGGAGTCAGCAGTCTTGATTTTATTTTTCGGCAAATTCAGAAGCAGCAGTTCCAGTTTTCAGTCTTTCAGCAATATTTGAAGCAATTTGTAGCAGCCCCATTCGATCTCGCCACAACTACCCAGGGAAGTCTATTCCTTTTTCTCCCTTTTTATGTTCTTAATTCGTTTTAGTATACAATGAGGTCATTGTATGAAATAAGTGTGGGGTAGGGGGTCGGTAAAAGTAAATTAAAATAAAAATAAAAAAAATAAAATAATAGTTAGGAAATTGCTAGATTTAGGAAATTTAAAATTTTAAAAACTTGAAATAATAGTTTAATTTAGAAAAATCTAGTGATAATTTAAATTTTTGCTAATATTGTATGAGATAATCCGATGAGAACTCAAATGTTTAGTTGAGCCAATATACGTTATAGTGCATTTGTGGCCTCCCTTATTTTAGTGAAATCATGGAACAAAAACACAACCTCGCTTGGATTGAGGGATGCAATATGTTTAGCAGCCTAAACCTGAAATGTATCCAGGAAAATTATTATCATTAACCAATAAAGGTTGAGGTTGAGCGCCTTTGCTTAAGCATGTAGGTTTTGAGTGAAAAAAAGTGAGGTACATGTAATATATATATATATATATATAAAAAAAGAGATAGAATTACGAGTAAAGTTTGAAGAATTTTGGAGCAAATAAAGTGAAGATCAAAAGATCAAAAGATCAAAATTCTGAAGAAATCCAAAAAGTTGAAGATACCAGAAATCAAATCAAATAAGGTGGTGAATTCAATGAGATCAAAGATCAAATTATCAAAGGAAGTGAAGAATTCCAAAAGAGTTCCATAGTGGTATCGAAAAGTTGTAATTCTAGATTATGTATGCTTAGGTGGCTCAATTAAAAATACCTTGAGGTTAGGAGGTTTTCTGCGGATGGATTCGGAGGGTTGCATAAAATGAGCATTGTTCGGAAAAAAGTGGGCAAGTGTTTATGAAGATTGTGAGTATTTAAAGTATGGGGGGGTGTACTTTAGGAAAATTTTAGACACAAAAGCATGCGTTGCGGTCTTGGCATAATGGCTGAGTTTTAAATGGATTGTTTAATGCGATATTGGTAAAATAAAATAAAAATTTGCTTGGGGGCAAGCAAAGGCTAAGTGTGGGGTATTTTGATATGTGTATTTTTATATATATTTTTATGCATTATATCTTAATATTTTGGCCTTTATTATTCTCTTTTAGAACTAAAAAGTACTCATAATGCTTTGAATTATGTTTTGCAGCTATTCGTTGTCGATAAAGCACAAAAGAAAAGACTGAAGCAGAAACCGGGCTTAGAAGCTAAAAGTAATTAAGAATGCTGGAGCAACAAGTACGCCCCGCATAAATAGCAATTACGCCCCGCGTAACGACCAAATTGACTTACGCCCCGCGTAACTTAAAGGTACGCCCCGCGTAATGGCTGGCCTCGGATAAGTTCAATCGCGTAGAAATCCTTAGTATGCCCAGCGTAATCCGACTTACGCCCAGCGTACGTAAATCGGCTAAAAAGGTTATAAAAGTCGATTTTCAGCTAACCAGGAGGGGAGATTCGACTACCAACTTAATTTAGTCGATATTAAACTTCTGTTAAGCCGTTTTGAGGGTCTAGGAGGCGGATGGAAGGCCGTTAAGCTAACGGGAGCGGAGATCGGAAGGGTTGGAGAGCGGATACGTGTCGGTAATCATGTGGGTTGCTAACGTGACCATGTTTAGCATTCCATTGTGGTACTTTTCTGTATTCAGTTTCTGATTTGGGTGTAAAAACCTTTTACTTTGTGTTTATGTTTGAATGAAGCTTTGATTATTAGACTAATTGCTATATTGAATTGTTTATTTATGTTTAATTTATCTTGCCAAGCTTGTTAAAAGATCCTTACGTATTAATGATGATTATTTTCTGTTAATTGTTAATTGAATTGAGTTGCATGAACATCTGCTTGATTGCTTGTCTCTTATGATTTTGATGACCATCGAGATTATAAGTCTAGGAATAACGAATGTGAAACTAGGATTAACTTAGGAATAAGTAAGTTAATGTGTGAGCCTTGTTTGATGACCATCAACAAGAGGTTAAATTGAATTAGTAATTTGATTAACTATATTTACAAGTCTTGCTTGATACGAACTGAACACTAGGAAGCATGTTAGTTTAATCAACTGATCACTGTTTGAATTGACTTGTTTGATAAAGGATTAGTTAGAGTGAACGCGAATCTAATCATTTTAGGAATCGGTGAGCATGAATAAATGAATTTGTGTATGCAATTGTCTATATTTTCAAGGTGTAATTTGTCTAAACCAAAGTACCTGAAGAAATTTGCTTTCCTGTTAGTTTATCGAAAGTAGTTAATTAATTGTTAGTTTGAGATTTATTTCTGTATTATTTTCGTGTGACCTGTAACCTATAATCAAATATATTAAATGTGACATCCCCAAAATCACGGCCATGAAAGACTGATTTTGTTTATGCTTTATAAAAATCAGAGTACTTCATTTTATAAAAAGGTTGCGGAATTTGTTCCCAGAAAAACATGGTAAATACGTTATTAAAACATTTTCGAAGAAATGTATTTATTTCATTTTAAAATGTTTGGGATGTCATCATTAATACTGAAACATAAGCATAAACAGAACTTACAATGATTTACACTAGTGATCTACATCTCTTTTAAATCTCTCAGTGTAATGTCACTTCACTTCGTCACCTGTGATATACATAAACTGAGTGGGTCAGGTTGGGAAACCTGGTGAGTACATAGGGTTTTCAACCCACAATAATATAATTATTATGTTCAATCAAACAATCAACCCAATTACCCATCCCCATTATCTTCTTTACTCTTGAAGGATTTAACCTAAGAGTCATCTATCCTGCATTCGTTTATTCTGAAGTCCCTTACTTCCAGGGTTATAGGACTGGCACTAAATCCATAGCCGCCAATGTTCATTCATAAAGCACTAATTCCATAGCTGCTATAGTCTATTCATCGGGTACTAAATCCATAGCTACCAGTCTTTATCTAATAGGTACTAAGTCCATAGCTACCAATGTTCAACAGGTACTAAGTCCATAGCTACTAATTCCTACAGGTACTAAATCCTTAGCTACCAGCGTCTAACTAATAGGTACTAAGTCCATAGCTACCAATTCCCAACAGGTACTAAATCCATAGCTACCAACGTCTAAAAGGTACTAAGTCCATAGCTACCGGTGTTTGTCCCATAGGCACTAAGTCTATAGCTGCCAATGTATACTCACGTTATCTTCTATCTCTCATCATTCATCTACCCATCTCATACCTAACATTTTCGTATATATAAGATACGTATACAGTTTAAGTCCTTTAAAACATGTATAAAACGTTCAACCAGCATATACAGCAAGTATTCAGATAATATGCACACATAGCACGTAGTTTATATAAAATACTTCATATCTATGTGTAAGATGAAAGGGACTATGCACTCACTTGATTAGGTGGTGACTCGGTACTTGAACAGCACTTCGTTATCTCAAAACAATTTTTCCTTGACCAAAATCTAGTGTTAATACCACTAGAGTTTAGTTTTAACGTTAATCGCGACTAATTAATAGTCTAGCTATTATTACTATTATATAAGCGTTAAATAACACTCAATATAACTCATAATAATAGCCCAAATAATTATTTTAAGGTCCTAATAATTTTACTATAATTAAATAAAAGCTATATTAAATATAGTATAGGCGTAACTCACTTACAGCGGGTTTTTATTAAAAACCGGGCTTCGCTGGAGCAGCGTTTCCGAGCCGAAAGCTTTTCTTCTCGGAGCCGTCGGGCGCTCCGGGGTTTTCTTCTCGTGATAGGGAGGTTCCCTAGACTTGGGAGGGGTTTAGGGAGGTTAGAGAGAAGTTAGAGAGAGAAAGAAAGGCTTATGGTGTGAAGAAATTATGAGGAGTTCACCCTTGTATTTATAGGAAGTGTATAGTAAAGTAGTCTCCAAGCTTCGTCCGTAACTTTTGCATACGAGCTCCGTTATTTTCTGTCTTTTTACTGTTGAGTTCCTATTAATGAGATCTTCAACTTTCATTTAGACCTCGTTAGCTAATTCTCATTCTGTCTCGGATTTACAAGACTGTATCGAATTCGCCGCGCTCGAAAAGTAGAGACTAAGCTTCGTCCATAACTTTCGCATACGAGTTCCATTTTTGTCTGTCTTTTTACCGTTGAGTTCCTATTAATGAGATCTTCAACTCTCATTTAGACCTCGTTGGCTAATTCTCATTCTATCTCGGATTTACAAAACTGTATCGAATTCGCTACGCTCGAAAAGTAGGGACTAAGCTTCGTCCATATCTTTCACATACGAGCTCTATTATCGACGTTCTTTATATCCACGCGTTGGTATTTACGAGTAATACAACTTTCATTTAGATCCCGTCGGCTAAAATCGACCGATCTAAAATTCAGATTTCGGGCTGTGCACTGCTATGCTAAATCTTAGAAAAATCATAACTTCCTCATACGAAGTCAGATTTGGGCCTTCTTTTTATCGATGTTCTTAGTTTAACATATTCTACGACTTTAGTTTAGATCACTAAGGCTAAATCTCGCTCTATCGTAAATTCACTATTTACGCTTCCCGGTATCGTGCCGGTTCCGTCGCGAAACTTCAACGGGTCATAACTTCTTCGTTATAACTCGGATTTCAGCGTTCTTTATATGTACGAAAACCTTGTAACATACTATACAACTTGGTTAAGATTATTTATTCTAAATAATATTTTGTCGAAAAGTCGTTTTCGACCCCTATCGCCTCTAATTTGACTAGCCCGGATTTGCGGGCGTTACAATTATCTCCCCCTTAGGATGATTACGTCCCGGAATCATCAACGAAACAGGGTCGTATAATGACTCCATACGTCATCTCTTCATCCTAGGTAATAATTATAACTTCTACATTCCTTCAATTCTATCTCTTAAACTCATTGACTGTAAGAGTACTCGATCGTGCACCTGCTCTCTACCTCAGGTTAGACTCCAAATTATGACCTTCAAGTCACAATCTCGATCCTTGCTGGATATGGACTTGAGATAAGTTCTTTTATTACTACTATAGATCGATGAGTCATATTCTAATGACCTACCATCGTATGTTGCAACACTTAGACTTAGGTCTCTTAGAGTTAAATTCTAAAACAGACTATGCCTTCCTTCATGTTCTAATGTGATATAATCACACTTTAACATTAGGCATTTCTAGCCACCAACTTCTTTAACAACGAGTGCGATACTTCTATTGATCGCTTTGATTTCAACCGTTTGGTTTAAGTCGGACGCTACATCAAACTTGGTTCTCTGAACCACACAACATACTCATCGTAGTCGGACTCGATTCGATATGACCACTAGGGTCAGACTATCAACAATCTTCTTAGTCATTACCGAAACGATGGTAACAACACACTTGAATAAAACGAAATCAATTACTAGCTTCTTGGTAACCTTGTGACTTTCCCTGATCCAAGTGTGAGTCCTGTGCTTCCGGTAGTATAGGCCTCTACTACCATTCACACCTACTCATACCCGTCCCAAGTATTGTCTTGCAGTTTCCCAAGTCACCATGCAGCAAATCATACAATCATTCAACACATCAGATAACAAAACGAAGGTTTTATATTAATTCTTGAAACGATTACATAGGTGTTCAAGTTCACCCTAGACTATGCCTCTACTAGGCTACATCATACGAAACTATGGCTACTGCATAATCCGATCTTCGGGTAAGAAGTCCTCATTCTTGATTCCTCACATGGTTCTCTGCTTCGTCAAGGATCATGTGAAATGCCCTTGGCCTTGGTGACGTTTCTGGTCTTGCTGCTTTATTTTTCCTTGGGCAGTCTCTGGACATGTGCCCCTTGCCTCCACATCCGTAGCATACTTTGTCATTATGTGTGCAGTCTTTGGAATAGTGACCCGTCCTCCCACACTTGTAACAAGTCACTTCTTCGTTTCACTTCCCACCATGCTTCTTCTTGCATTTATCACACCATCTTGTTTCACCTCCATCTGCCCCTCCAAGTTTTGAGAATTTGCTTTCCTTGTTCGACCTTGAAGATCCCTCAAACTTTCGCTTCTCTCCTGCTTTATCTTTTTCTAGACCCTTTTCTCTTATCTAGGCCTCTACGTTCTTAGCTGCCCTAACAGCTGCTTTCAAGGTAGTTGCCATTTTGACCATTGGGCCAAAGTCAGTGGGTAGTCCGTTAGCAAACCTATCAATCTTGGAGAGTTCAGGAGGCACCAAGTAGGGGAATAGCTTCACCCTCTCGGTGAATGCGGTGGCATACTCGTCAACACTCATCTTCCCTTCCTTCAGGTTCTGGAACTCATTGTTTAGGTCTATCAGATCAACCTCCGAGCAGTACTGCATTTTCAACTGTTCCAAAAATTCTTCCCACGACATCCTTAAGGCTTCTCCTCGTGGCATCGTATCTGCCAATAGCTTCCACCAGCTCAAGACTCCAGTTTTCAGCTGTCTTACTGCAAAGACAGACTTTTGTTTCTCATTACAGCTGCAGCTCTCAAACACCATCTCCATCTCAGAGATCCAATCCATAATCTCAACCGGCTTTGGGCTTCCTGAGAGGCATGGTGGTTTCGCACCAAGAAATTCTTGTACATCCGCCCATCCTTGTTGTTTCTCCCTTCTGGACCATCCCTTTGCTCACCTTGAGTCCCAACTTGACTCACTTGGCGGCTGTAGTTCCCTTCCTCAGATTGCTCGGGAATCAGTTCGGGTTGCTCAATGGGCATAGTAGGTTCGTCCCTATTCAACATCCGTCTCATTTTTTCCCTTTGTTCAGCCAACATAGCCCGAATCATGGCTTGAACTCCAGCCATGGTGACTGGCTTAGGCGCAACTTCTTCTACAACAGGTATTTGCTGAACCACTGGGGGTTGGTTCCTGTTCCCATTTGCGTTTACGTTTCCGCTACGGGTCCTTACCATATCGATCTATACACCGAATAAGGTGAATTTAGACCTTTACTTGACGTTTAAATCATCCTTATCACTCCAAAACGTTTACATGCTAGTTCTAATACCGTAGTCGTACGTTTAGAATCCTAAACACATAAGGTTTCCAGATCCGGTCGGCAACAGACCATAGATCCGAACAATTAACAACATATCATGCACAAAGCATTTAGCACATAAAAGCATTTTAGGCACAATTCCTAAAATAAGCTAGTGCTCACACCTCACAATCATCGCTTAGCATTCTAAGTTTAAGTCTAGAAATAAATCCATATTCCTAGTTCGCTTAAACTAATGCTCTGATACCAACTGTGACATCCTCAAAATCACGGCCAGAAAAGACCGATTTTGTTTATGCTTTATAAAAATCAGAGTACTTCATTTTATAAAAAGGTTGCGGTATTTGTTCCCAGAAAAACATGGTAAATACGTTATTAAAACATTTTCGAAGAAACGTATTTATTTCATTTTAAAATGTTTGGGATGTCATCGTTAATACCGAAACATAAGCATAAACAGAACTTACAATGATTTACACTAGTGATCTACATCTCTTTTAAATCTCTCAGTGTAATGTCACTTCACTTCGTCACCTGTGATATACATAAACTGAGTGGGTCAGGTTGGGAAACCTGGTGAGTACATAGGGTTTTCAACCCACAATAATATAATTATTATGTTCAATCAAACAATCAACCCAATTACCCATCCCCATTATCTTCTTTACTCTTTAAGGATTTAACCTAAGAGTCATCTATCCTGCATTCGTTTATTCCGAAGTCCCTTACTTCCAGGGTTATAGGACTGGCACTAAATCCATAGCCGCCAATGTTCGTTCATAAAGCACTAATTCCATAGCTGCTATAGTCTATTCATCGGGTACTAAATCCATAGCTACCAGTCTTTATCTAATAGGTACTAAGTCCATAGCTACCAATGTTCAACAGGTACTAAGTCTATAGCTACCAATTCCTACAGGTACTAAATCCTTAGCTACCAGCGTCTAACTAATAGGTACTAAGTCCATAGCTACCAATTCCCAACAGGTACTAAATCCATAGCTACCAACGTCTAAAAGGTACTAAGTCCATAGCTACCGGTGTTTGTCCCATAGGCACTAAGTCTATAGCTGCCAATGTATACTCATGTTATCTTCTATCTCTCATCATTCATCTACCCATCTCATACCCAACATTTTCGTATATATAAGATACGTATACAGTTTAAGTCCTTTAAAACATGTATAAAACGTTCAACCAGCATAGACAGCAAGTATTCAGATAATATGCACACATAGCACGTAGTTTATATAAAATACTTCATATCTATGTGTAAGATGAAAGGGACTATGCACTCACTTGATTAGGTGGTGACTCGGTACTTGAACAGCACTTCGTTATCTCAAAACAATTTTTCCTTGACCAAAACCTAGTGTTAATACCACTAGAGTTTAGTTTTAACGTTAATCGCGACTAATTAATAGTCTAGCTATTATTACTATTATATAAGCGTTAAATAACACTCAATATAACTCATAATAATAGTCCAAATAATTATTTAAAGGTCCTAATAATTTTACTATACTTAAATAAAAGCTATATTAAATATAGTATAGGCGTAACTCACCTACAGCGGGTTTTTATTAAAAACCGGGCTTCGCTGGAGCAGCGTTTCCGAGCCGAAAGCTTTTCTTCTCGGAGCCTTCGGGCGTTCTGGGGCTTTCTTCTTGTGATAGGGAGGTTCCCTAGACTTGGGAGGGGTTTAGGGAGGTTAGAGAGAAGTTAGAGAGAGAAAGAAAGGCTTATGGTGTGAAGAAATTATGAGGAGTTCACCCTTGTATTTATAGGAAGTGTATAGTAAAGTAGTCTCCAAGCTTCGTCCGTAACTTTTGCATACGAGCTCCGTTTTTGTCTGTCTTTTTACTGTTGAGTTCCTATTAATGAGATCTTCAACTTTCATAGACCTCGTTAGCTAATTCTCATTCTATCTCGGATTTACAAAACTGTATCGAATTCGCCGCGCTCGAAAAGTAGAGACTAAGCTTCGTCCATAACTTTCGCATACGAGTTCCATTTTTGTCTGTCTTTTTACCGTTGAGTTCCTATTAATGAGATCTTCAACTCTCATTTAGACCTCGTTGGCTAATTCTCATTCTATCTCGGATTTACAAAACTGTATCGAATTCGCCGCGCTCGAAAAGTAGGGACTAAGCTTCGTCCATATCTTTCGCATACGAGCTCTATTATCGACGTTCTTTATATCCACGCGTTGGTATTTACGAGTACTACAACTTTCATTTAGATCCCGTCGGCTAAAAATCGACCGATCTAAAATTCAGATTTCGGGCTGTGCACTGCTATGCTAAATCTTAGAAAAATCATAACTTCCTCATACGAAGTCAGATTTGGGCCTTCTTTTTATCGATGTTCTTATTTTAACATATTCTACGACTTTCGTTTAGATCGCTAAGGCTAAATCTCGCTCTATCGTAAATTCACTATTTACGCTTCCCGGTATCGTGTCGGTTCCGTCGCGAAACTTCAACGGGTCATAACTTCTTCGTTATAACTCAGATTTCGGCGTTCTTTATATGTAGGAAAACCTTGTAACATACTCTACAACTTGGTTAAGATTATTTATTCTAAATAATCTTTTGTCGAAAAGTCGTTTTCGACCCCTATTGCCTCTAATTTGACTAGCCCGGATTTGCGGGCGTTACATTAAATTAATCCACCGTTCCCTGTGATCGACACCCGACTTACCTAAGCTATACTGTAATCTAACTAGGTACACTGCCTATAAGTGCATAGTTAGTCTAAGTTTGTTAGGTTATAAATATTAAAATTAGTGGGTACTTTTGTGCACATCAGTGAGCTTTTTTAACTCTCGATAATCAATGCAGATTCTCAAAGATCCATCTTTTTTCTTGACAAATAGGACCGGAGCTCCCCAAGGTGAAAACCTCAGCCTGATGAATCCTTTGTCGAGAAGTTCGCTTAGTTGACTAGATAACTCTTGCATCTTGGCAGGAGCTAACCTATAGGGTGATTTGGCGATTGGAGTGGTTCCAGGTACAAGATCAATTCGAGATTCGACCTGGCGCTCGGGAGGGACTCCTGGTAAATCCTCGGGAAGTACGTCGGGAAAGTCACATACTTCTGGATTATCGTTAATGTTTTTCTCCTCCTTTGTTTTATCCACAACATGATCAAGAAAAGCGTGATTCTTTTTATGAAAGCACTTTTGTGCTTGGATGCAAGAAATGAGTCGGAGGTTTATGCCAGGTTTATCGCCATAAAGTGTTAGGGCTTTGTTGTTGGGGAGATGAAGGCGAACGGCCTTCTCGTGACACATAATTTCGGCATGGTGGGGCTTAACCAATCCATGCCAACAATCATGTCAAAGCTCCTAATATTAACAGGCATCAAATCGATTGGGAAAGATTTATTATTTAAAGTTAGTGTGCACCCTACGTAGATATCGTTGGTTGATTCTGTTTTACCATTGGCCATTTTGACCGTAAAAGCTTCGTTCAATTTATGTGGATTTTGATTGAGTAGGTGTTTTAATCTGTGACTTACGAAGCTCCGCTCAACACCACTATCAAATAAATGCATAAGAGTTGTTGAGGGGAAACGTACCACTTACCATGGTTGGATCTTGAACCGCTTCTTCTTTCCCCATGGTTAGGACCCTTCCTACGTTTTGATTGTTACTCTTGGGGCAGTTGCGTTTAAAATGGCCGGTTTCCCCGCATTCGTAACATGCACGGCTGGCTCTGGCATTGTTGTCATTGGGCTGCTTGTTTTGTTGTGGGGGCATCCTGCAATACCGGACAGTGTGTCCTTTTCAATTGCAGTTGGTGTATTGAAAGTCTTTGCATGCCCGGTAGTGGTGATAGTTACAATTGTCACATTTGATATTGGAACCCACATATGACTTTGTTGGCGCTGTTGTGGTTGAGGCTGGGGCGGTTGGAGCTGGTGTGGTAGCAGAATGGACCGCTAAAGTCTATGGTTTCTTGAATGGCCTTGAATTCTATCGCCCTTTATGCTTGATCTCCCAATTCTTCTTGTTCCATCCTTCTTGTTTGTTTTCTCCCATGGTCGTCTTAGTACTTTTCTTGTCGTTGTGGTCATAAAGATTCTTGGCTAGGCGCTTTGCACCGTCATAAGTCTCGGGCTTCGAGGTAATTTACATTACCTTGAATGGGAGGCATCAACCCCTAGATGAATCGTTCGACCTTCTTTCCCTCGGACAAAATCATAACAGGACATAAAAGAGCTACTTCGCTAAATCTTGAGATGTTGCGTCAATGTTCGAGTTCTGCACCGAAAGGTTCCACAGTTCTTGCTCAAGTTTTTGTACCTCCCTTCGGGGACAGTACTCAGTGATTAGCATCTCCTTGAGTTCTTCCCAGGGCATGGCATTTGCAACGAGGAGTGTCATGGCCTCGATGTGACCGTTCCACCATGACAATGCATGGTCGATAAATGGCAAGCCACAAATTTCACCTTACTCCCTTCCAGACATTCGCATATTTCAAATACTAATTCAACCTTTTCGATCCATCGCTTCAAGGTGATGACCCCTCCAGTCCCGTTGAAGGTGCGGGGTCTTGCATTGGAAAAGTCCTTGTAGGTACAGACCTTTACAGGTCCTTGATTCATCCCTTGGTGGGAACTTCCTGTCCCTTGGCCATTTCCACCACCATTATTTCTGGTTTGAATGTTGGCTAGAGTCGCTGTCACTACGGCTGAAACTACCGCTTGGAAGGCCACAGAGTTCATCTCCAGCGGGGGTGGGGGTGGTGGTGTTGCGTTGTTATTTTTACGAATCGGTCTCCTCGGCATCTTTCTGTCATGGAACATAAGGATAATTAGTATGTAATGTATTTTTGTTTCACGATTCTTTGAGTATAAAATAGTGTCGGTGGTTTGATTGTATATAAGCAAGTGTGTGCATAAAATCAGCATGTAATAATAGTAATAAAGCACATAGGGGCAACACATCATGAGAAAGTATATATCTATTTCTCATTGATAAAAATCTTTTGAGTACTTGAAAATTTTCCTTCATAAGGCATACAATACATGAACTAAAATCTAATAGAGTAATGACTTCTTGAGTAGTGTAATCACTTAATCATGCAGTCGGCAGTACTTAGAGTAGTGCACAAAGGAAAATAAATATAGTAGCCGCGACAGGTAGGGTCTGGTAGTGCTGACGATGAGGTAGACGCACCCTGAAGTTCGGGCAATCTGCGTTCGGTGATCCGCACACGCTCCTCTAGAGCATTGTGTCTCTCCTGGTATTCCTTGACCTCCGTTCGTGCACTAGCAAGGTCCTCCATTAGTCATTCCATTGGATAGAAGTCTCGCTCCAGGTCTCACGTGCGAGCATCCGTAACCTGCATAGTCGCCCGCATTTGCATTACCCGGTCTGCGGTCACTTGAGGCTGGTCACTGATGTCTCTAATACACCTGACCACGACAGGGAGTGCATGATTTGCTGGTCCTCCTTGCTGGAGGTTGTAGAAACCTCGGTTCATCCCAAATGGTGGTTGTTGACCCTTGCGTCGGCCCTATCTCTTAATATCGTCAGCCCAAGGAGGTGTAGGGCCATTGTAGCCCATTTTATGCGGTGGTACCCTTGTCATGTAGGGAGGGTTGATAACTTCATACTTTGCGTTCAATTCATCGTCCTCCTCAACCTCAACCTCATCATCTTCATCTTCCTCTATTTCTTCATCGACATCCACTTCTTCAAACTCTATCAACTCTTCGGGATCCTCCATGGGTTCCTTGGGGTCTTCTTCTGGGTCTTCCTCGATCCAATCCCCATTCCCTTGATTAGGGAAGTAAGGGTCTCCAGGGAGGTGAAATCCTGCCAGGTCGTCTGTACAAGAATATATAAGTACAAGAAAATAGATGGAATGTCAAAATACTCTTATAGTATTTTAGCTTCTGTTCTCAGACCCTTATAGTTTTAAGTTAGTAAGTCTTAGATTTGTTGTTCACCTCGACCACTCCTAGACACATGTTGGTCATATCTCGAATAAATATAGTTGATCAGGTAATATTTATCCCAGATATGATTACATAACTGTCCAGGTTTGACTGTCATGTCCAACCTTTAAGTTCTTTCGTTTTATTCCCGTTATGATACGTTTCTAGCAAGTATGTATATTTTTATAAAATACTTATATCTTTAAAGTATACTTTTAGTCAGAGTGCTTTAGTCCAATTGTATTTATAGTTGTATATTTGTATGGCTAGATATACTAGTTCACTATAAACATTACTCTGATACTAATCTGTCCCACCCCCAGACCAGAGCGGCGGAAATGTCCAAAGGTGGGTGACGTCATTGTGCAGTATGGATTAGTCTTTCTAGTAGGTATCCTTAATTCTCTCATCTCTAGAACCTATTGTTCTAGATCCAAAACCAAAATGACCCCCTGAATTATTCTTGGTTGTGAGACACATTCAATATAAGTCCCCAAAATCCAAATAAATATAAGAAAAAAATGAAAAATTAGAAGGGTGTCAAACTTCTTGTTCTTGAATGAAAAAAAAAGGAATATAAAATTCAAATTAATAAAAAATTTGGGCTCAATCTAAAGAGAGTCTCCGCTCAGCCTACAGGAACTGTTCAGGATATTTTAAAAAAGGCAGAGGTTTTTAAGGAACTTTGCCCTAATCAAACGAAATTCAATTAAATTAAGAAATTAAATTAAGGAAATAAAAACTAAGGGTAGGATAGTGATATCTATATAATTTTGGATATCTTTTCTATACTATGTTTTTTTTATTTCCTTCTTTTCTTGCTCTATTAGTATCTATTTATCATTTCTTTTATAGAACTTTTTTTCTAACGAAAACCTTATTTGATTAATCCTCACAAAATTTCATAACAATTGAATATAAATGAAACATAGCAAATCTAAACATCATACGTCAATAATACAAAATTACATTGTTTTACATCTTGTTTATGTTCTTGAAATACACAAAAGAGACAACATTGAATAAATTCCAAACTACATCAAAATAATCTTGAATCCGCATTCCACTAACATGCTTACTGATTTCCTAAGAATATAAGTCGTTTGAAAATCGTCAACATAAAATATGTTGGTGAGTTCATAAGCATTTTTGTATGTAAATCTATGTTAGTTGGAAAACCAGAAATTTTAATATTTTCTTGTCGAAATAGTTGTACGTCTCGTTTTTAATCAAGTGTAGTTTCTTGTGTGTATTAGTTTATCGTTTTCACAATCGTATAAAATCGTTTTCCCCAGAAAATCCTATATTTTCTGATGCACAAATAGTAGTCTTAAGACCCTAAGACTTGTGTGGTAAAAACTTCATTTAAAGTATCCAAGCAATCGTTGTTATAATCGAAAGGTGTAACTCGTGTTATTTCTAAACAGTTTACTGTTATATTCTAAGTGATTCGTTATAACCATACTAATATGACAAAGGTCTGTCTTGGCGTTTCTCAGGTGCCCGGGTTCATTTAAAGATATTTGTCACCCTAGACTGGCCGGTCTAGTTGTAGCGAACAGCGAAGGTGCGGGGTGTCAACCCCGTAAAGAGCTATACACAAATTCTCGCTCTCCCTCCAGGAGACTCTGGTTATAACTCTTACAGGACTTTAAACGTACACTAATATATATAAATTTGGGTACATTGGAGATGCGTCTGACTAGAATACCAATAGGTTTTTGTGCAAATCGTTGAAAATCTGTTACTTATTAAATAAATAACCATAGTTGTACTCGTTGAGTAGGTATATCGTTTTCGTTTCGTAACATTAGTTGTGCATCGTTGACTAGGTATATCGTTTTGTTTTGTTTATTCAAAAATAATCCCCATTGAATCGTATTCATCAAAATGATCCAATATTATCGATATTGGTAAAAATAGTCCCTCATTTTATAATTTATCAAGTAGGACTCATATTTGTCAAAAGGTGACTCAAAGCTATGTGAATTGTTGAAAGTGGTCCATTTTTTCCAAAATACTTGTTTGAGTAATTCTAGAAGTAAATACTTACGGTTTTTTTCATAAAAATTTGTGGCTTGTATTTTGTATCGTACGAGTTCTTGATTTTACACATAGTTGTGTGAAATATGGTTCAAACTCTTGAGACTTGCCCAAGATTTTGAGTTTTTAGAGTTTTCATAACCTTCGCACATACAACTTAGCATGCATGCATAACAACCAAATATATTAAGATTTGAACAAGGCTTTGACTTGTATTCTCCCCCAAAAACAATAAAACTCGAAAAATAGGGGTATGAAGCTCACCTTGAGTTGGTTGATGAGTTAGTTGGAGTGATGGGGTGAAGATCTCAGGCCTAGACTCTTGGATGAGTTGAGGGACTTCCTTGGAAGGAATTTTGTCCTAAGAGTCACTACAAGAAAAAGACCCTTTTACGACGCGCAAACCATGACACGCAATGATTTATGTTACGCAAATAAGAGTGACCTTGAAAGAGTGTCATCTCTTCAAAAATTTTAAGGATTTAAGTCACGCACTATTGCGTGCCCTTAAATTAGTGTCCCAAGAAAAAATTAAAAAAACACGGAGGGCGCTTTATTTTAATCGCGCGTCCTCTGTGACTGTCGCTTTATAATTTTAATGAAACGCGCTTCTCCTATCAACGGGGGGAAATGAAATCTCCAAAATTTTGAAGACCCGCCTTCTTCTTTTCTACCTTCTTTCTATCTTTCATCTTCCCAATGATCGTGAGCATTCCATTCTTGATTTCCCTAACTCTTTCTCATTTTTTGATTGAAACTTGAAAGAATCGACAGAAATTTAAGCTTCCCATCAGAATCAAACTAATTTTTTTACTCTTAGAGAACCGGTGATTTAGGGCATTACTACATGAGTTCTCTCTACAAAGTCTGAGGAGTTCGGATTCAACCCACCTCGTACGGATTAAGGTATGTTTTCTTTCTTCTCTCATCCCAATATTTTATAATCTTCTATCAATCTTGATTTTACTTATACAACAGAAACAAGAAGAAGAATGATACGGTGCCTTTTTCTCGTCTCTTACCTTCTATGGGTTCTCCTTGTTAGCAGTGTCGTTTCTCCCGATGTTGCCGTCCTGCTTACTTCTGCACGCCTCCATCATGTAGTATGATAGTTTCCTGGTTGCTTCAGGTCATCTTGACCTCATGTCGATTCTGGAGACTTCAAAATTAAAGGAGTGTATTTCATTTGAGTAGTAGGCATATTACGAAGGTAATTCTTCTTTTTTCAACCATAGTTACCTATTTCATGTACAACTTGTCCTTCTTTTTGGACGATTTTTGTGCCCTTCTACCCTTTCTCAAATCTTTTCATGGAATTATTGATATGTTATGATATAAGTACCTGATTTTTTTTATGCACACCAGGTGTTTGACTAAATGTTTGAACCAAAATATATATTATTATAATCAGTAAGTTAGTTAAATCTTGGAATCCATTGCACACCCAATCTTTCTTTACATGTATCTAGTAAAGTAGAGAGTAAACTAAAGCTAGGGTTCTTTTGTTGATATCAAATGATCACTTCTTGAATTTCCCCAAAATTTGTTGTTTTAAACTCATGATTCAGCTAGAGACAGAGAGTTATGGAAGTGGAACAATCAAATCATTCATTGACCTTCCACGAGCCTTCCACGGAACAGAGCATTAGCTTCATTACAGAACTTCAGGTTTTAATTTTCAATTCAGTTAAAATTTCCTTTTTTTTAACTTCACATCAGATCTGAGTTTTTGGTATATAGTTATATATGTCAATGATGAAAATATGTGCGATATGTTTGAATTTTGCTGTGATACTTTCACTATTTGATCTCTCTTTTTTGTAATAGTATTTTTGTCTTATTTTTGCAGGGATTCTCTATTATGCCTCTCCATATCCACAAATGTTGCAACCAGCATATCCTCAAAGGCCACTTGGAGCAGTGGGAGTCATTCCATCATTAGCACGCCCACCAATGATGGCTATACGGGGTCCAGTGGTCCCTACAATCATTAGGCGACCCATCAATACAATAACTCCAGCTGAAAAGCCAATAACCACAGTTTATGTTGGCAAGATAGCATCATTAGTGGACAATGAGTTCATGCTCTCCCTTTTTGTAGGTAAGTTCCTCTTTTTCTCACATCTTTACTGGAAATAGATCTTATTGCCCAATGTTCATGGACTTATTACACATTTATGTCTTCTGAAGCTCTGTGGGCCTGTTAAAAGTTGGAAACATGTACCAGATCCCACTACTGGGGCTTTGAAGGGCTTTGGTTTTTGTGAATTTAGGAATGTTGAAGGAGTTCTGCGTGCTTTAAGGCTTCTGAGTAAATTAAGTATTGGTGGTCAGGAGCTCATGGTATGGTTTCCGCATTCTCTATCTTTCTTTTTCGTGTATATTCATGTAAATCATGCTCTATCTGATTTGAACATTTTTTTTTAATTTTGAGTTTACAATTGAATTTTGATAATGTAGATAATAGTAGCACTATTCTTTTATAAATACCCGTTTCTTTTTGACTTGAATACATTTAGCATCATGTAGCTAATAGTAGCACTATTGCAAATCTCCTTGGAATGTACCAAATTAAGGTAGATTTTAGATTATATAAAAGAGTTCCTTTTTTTTATTGGTATCACTTCTTTGTGAACATAATTTTCTTTGCAGTTTGAGCTTGAGAATTTTGCCCTTGATTCTAATTGGTTTTAAGCTCCTTCTCTAATTCATTTACACGTTTTTTCACAGATGAAAGACTATATTGTTTTTCGTTTACACCTTGTAGATCAGTTATTCATTCAGGTACCACATCATTTTGTATGTTTTTTAGTTAGAAAATTACATATTATTTGTGTTTAGATTGTATTTTCTCTTTAGGAATAATACAGAAAAAAACACTTGTACTTTCAACATTTTATTGATTTAACACTTCACTCTGTTTAGTACTGATTAAACCATTATACTTTTTGACCACATAAAAAAACACCATTTTCCTGTTACATGGTTTTCATATAACCAAGTGATCAAGGATCAGGACCGGGTAAGTACCTCTATATATGCTGGAATCAAAATAAAACTTTTTGTTTTGTCTAGTTCTACTTTGTTTTTTTTTTCTTCCAATAATGGGGTACTTTGGTCTTTTAATAAAAAAAGAATGGAATTGTTGAGTAGCTTTCAAGAATATGAAGGGAATTGTGTTCATTTTCTACCAAGCATGAAACTGAATAGAATCTCACATGAATTTGTGGTGTTTTTATAGCATAATATATTGGGCATGGAAGGTCGAAAAGGAGACGGAGAGAAACCAAGTAATGTTTTGGTAATATGAAAGGTGGATAAATCATAGCTACCTGTTTGATTCTTTTTTTGCTTTAAGATTCTACAACTTCTTGAGAGAACAAAACTAGTGTTTTTCAGCATCTAATCAAGGCTATCCCCCATTATTTATCTTTATATAATAAGAATATTTATTTATGTTGTTCAAGGTCCTTGATTCCAGGTTTCAATCTAGCAAATAGTAGGATATGCTATAATTATAAGAAACAACATTTTGTAGTTTATATAGGGTTAACTCTAAAAAATAGCAACACCCGTATTTATTTGTTTGTTATAGTTTCTTACCTCTTTCTCCCTATTATAGCTTTGTGCTTTTACTTTTCTGCTGTTTTTTAATTTTTTTTCACTTGCATAATTTGAAATTGGGGTGTAAACTCAAACAGTTAAACTTTATCTATGGATATGACAATGCAGTTACCTGAAGGAAGAGTGGAAATAGAGGAAACACAAGGCATCTGATGACATATGCCAAGATTTGATAATTTGAGATTTATTTCACTAGAGGTAAGATGTGAATTTAGCCCTTTTTGTAATTCATTTAGGTTTATCATGTATTTTTAATGTTAAATTCGGATTTTGATTATTATGTTTTATGCAGGTTGTCATTCGGTTATCTAGTTCTTTCCTTTAACTCATCTTCACAAAATCAAGAACATGCAACAGATTCAGGTAATATATTGCTTTTTCTTCCATAGTATCCTTAAAATTTAAGATGTCTCTAGTTACATTCAGTTTGATTTAACTGTTGGTTAACTTTATTAACTCTGGGCTGCTTGTTGAATATTCAACTGTCTTGCAGGAATCCGAGAAAGCAACACTTGTATTGATAGTATGTGCTTTATGCTTTGTGGTAAGTATCTCTCTTTACTTTGACATGAATAATTATTAATACACCAATGTGGACAAAAAAAAGTTCCTGACTAATATGGGACAATAGGTATAGTTTTTTGGAGTTTTTCCGACTTTACCACTATTATAAATTCAATGGCATGTTGATTATTTTGTATCGTAGATAGATAAAATCTGATGAATACTAGGATATTTATGTCTAGGATTGAACTGCACATGCACTCTTCTGGGAGAATTTACTAGAATTATATGTACAATATATAACAGTCTCCCATTTGGTAATGAATTGTTGCTTCCAAAACAAAAAAAAAACTATCATAACATGTCAAAATCAATTGCTAAAGCAACCATGTGTAAGTTTTACTTGCAAACACAGTTTATTAGACCACAAGAGTAAGCTTCAAATTGATCATAAAGTTGAGTAATATATAGTAGTCTCCCATTTGACTTTTCTTAGATTCTTTATGATTTGTATTTAGTTTAATTTTCTATCCAAACCAAATTATTCTCGAAAGGAGTTATTAATGATCATCATTTTTGGCGCATCTTATGAAATTGTTCATAACTGGGCTGTTAATGTTCTTGTTTGTTTTCATTTATGCAGGTAACAATCTTGTTGAAAGGACTTATGAATCAGATGTTAATGGTAACAAGTTTAACACTCGAGTCCATACGATTAAATGTTAATGGTAACAAGTTTAACACATGTGTCTTTGTTATACATACATATTAAATGCAATGGATTATATTTTTTGTATATGGTATTTTATTTTATATTATGCAATGGATTGTATTTTTTGTATATGGTATTTTATTTCTATTATGAGAGATTAAATGCAAATTTAATTTATAAATTAATAAATATATAAATATATTTTTTTTTTTAAAAAAAATTAAAATTACGATACGCAAAAATGTGTGTCGTCTTCATTTATGACATGGCCTTTCTTGACTAGGGCTTCCTTGATACGCATTGCGTGTCATAAACACGCGCGTCGTAAGGTTATGACACGCAAATGCGTGTCGTCTTCCTTTATGACAGGGCCTTCCTTGATACGCATTGCGTGTCATAACCGCACGTCGTAAATGCGCGTCATAAATGTACGTCGTAAATGCGCGTCGTCTCTCTTTATGACAGGGCCTTCCTTGACGCGCATTTGCGCGTCGTCTAGGCGTTTTACGACGCGCAATGAGCATCGTAAAAGGCCTTTTTTCTAGTAGTAAGTTTTTCTCACACATTATTATGGGTGAAATAATGGGAATTTATTTTGAAAATTACATAAAATACTAGATGAGTAGAAAAACTTACTTAAAGCTCTAAGGAGAACTTGAGAAGTTGAGCCTTTAGCAAGATCCTTGTTCTTACTTTTGAGAGAAGTATTGGAGAGAATATGAGAGAAGTGAGAGAAATGGTGAAGTTTAAACCTCTCTCACTATCGTTGCTTTAAGGGGTATGGGAAAAGGGGGGATACGTGCATGGAAGTCTAATGGTTCAAACATTGTTAACTGGTGGGTATTGCATGGGTTACTGTGAATTGCATCGGAAATGAGAGACTACATCAAATCATAAAGTCAAACCCTCTTATCCCTTTATGGTTTTTAAATAAATCCCTTTATAATTATCAATAATTATTTTGTGTAAATGTGTTTTAAATATTCAAATTTTGCATAGAATAAGGATTTAAGGGGTCTAAGTTATGAAAAACACGAGTTTGGGGGGATTTCCGACGTCTAAATATCTTAAAATGACGAAATTGGTTGAAATAGTCTAAAATTCGGAGTCAATTGGTGAGTTTTGGAGTCAACCATGAGTTCCGAAGTCCTTCTCAGGTTCCGGAGTGGATTCAAGAGGATCTGGAGTCGCACTGTAGCTTCCCGAGTTGAGGGTTCCGAAGTGGCGAAGGCTTCCTGTTCGAAGTGCGAGATCTATCGGAGCTGCGAGGACTTCCGAGGCGAGATGGTCTGGAGCAGTCCGATAGTTCCGGATGCGAATTTGTCCGGATGGGAAGGCATTCCGGAGTCAAGAGGCTCATAGGTGCGAAAATGTCTGCTTCTTTTATGAGGTCTAAAGTCACTTAAACTCCACTACCTCCTCCACAATTCGATCATGCTGCTCTCCATGTAGCGATATCAGCCACAATAGCATTAACTCACATCAGCGAAAGTGGTACCAACGGTACTGGTAGCGGTACCCACTAAACCAACCCTAGAGTTACCCACGGGAGTGTTCGTACAAGTATTTCATGAACTGCAAACCCAAATCCTTTGATGGAAATGGGGAAGTCATTGCTCTGATGTGATGGTTCGAGAAAACAGATTCGGTCTTTGCAATCTGTATGTGCCCTGAAGGGAGCAAAGTAAAGTTTGTTGCCTACACATTCTCCGACAGAGCCCTAACATGGTGGAATAGCCATGTTAAGTCACTGATTCTATCAGTGGCTAACTCTATAGGTTGGGAGAACCTGAAAGAAATGATGTTGGAAGAATATTGCCCAAGAGGCGAAGTTCAAAAACTGGAACAAGAACTATGGGAGCATAGCATGGCCGGCTCAGACATAGTGACCTACACTGAAAGGTTTAGCGATCTAGCAGCACTATGCCATGAGATAGTTACCCCGGAGAGTAAGAAGATAGAAAGGTAAATCTACGGTTTATCTACCCAGATTCAAAGAGATGTACTGTCTTCTAACCCAACTACATTCAATAGCGCCAAACGCCTGGCCCAACGACTCATTAACCATGGAGTCCGTCGTGGCGTGGTAGTCCCTGTTCTCGAGCTATCAAAGGGAGGGGACTATAAACGAAAGTCGGGGAAAAAGAGGAAAGAGCAAACAACACAGGAAACCCCACAGGAGCAACAAATGGCCACTATATACGCCGCCACAACACCTGCTACTCCAGCACCTACCAGTCGATATGTTGGAACTCTCCCGAACTGTGAAGGGTGTAATTACCACCACACTGGAGTATGTCGGGAAATGCAATTCATGAATTGCCACAAGAAGGGGCACACTGCCCGGTTCTGCAGGGAACTAACATAACCGATCTCCCAAGTCCCTAGAGTAGAAATAAATCAGGCCTGTTGTGGCTGTGGTGAGACAGGGCATTAAAAGAGGGATTGCCCAATAACGAGGAACTCAGGCGCGAATGGACAGATTCTGATGATCACCGCAGGAGAAACTACCCCGAAGTCACCAGCGACCAGCGGTACGTCTTCGAAATAAGAATTACTTTAAAATTTTATTTATATTTATATAAGATTAAAACTTGAGTAAATATTTAAAAGTAATTATAATAACTCACTCATCTGAACAAGTCACAGCATTCATAAGAGAACTAAAGATCTGTACAGGTGAGCTATCATGGCTTAGTATGTACATCAAGGTTATGCATTGCTAAGATTTTGCAGATTTAGAGTGAGTGGTTCCGCCTTAATTCTTGTTCCTTGTTTGGTTGTGGATTTAGGGTAGAGTCACTCAGTTGACCGTCTTATTCATCTTAATTATACATAACTTGTATATGCCAGGCGATCATAGAGGTACTGAGCAGGATCATAAGATAGAGTATCGACACTAGTTATCGAAACACTTTCAATGTTTGTACTCTCTCATCACAGTACTATTTGTGAGAGTGGTATTATTAAGGAGAAAACAGAAAGAACTAGAACGTTTACACGGAATACATTGTCGAACACACTCGGAATACGCCATTGAATAACAAAAGCTTCTTTCAAATCGGCCTAACTTTTGTTTCGGTAAAGTGTCCGTTGTCATCATTTGTCATGCATTGGCATGGTCCTCACCATACTAAGTTCATATGTTTCGAAATTCCATCGTCTTGATCGTCAAACTCACGAAACCCTTGTCATTCGTAATGACATCCCGACTTAGACCTCGGAATCATCTACCTTATATTCTAAACCCCGAAGTACTCATGCGAGGAGTACCTTGCCCTTCGAAACCTCGACGACCATATACTCAGTAGACCTTCCCGAACTACCACTCGTCCAGCAGATTAAGTTCAAGCATAGAGGCGAAGGAAAAATACAGCCCACCTATCACTATTAAGTGTATACGCGAGGGTGGTATATAATTATGATTATGCAGATTTAGTATGTGTATTTCCGCCCTATCTCCTGTTCCTTGTTTGGTTGTGGATCTGGGGCAGAGTCGCACATCCGACCGTCTTACTAATCTTAATTATATACTACTTGTATACCCAAGGTAATGATAGATGGACCAGGTATGAATCCTATCATGAGCATTAGGGCAAAGTTGCCTAGGTCTACGAGTGGTTATTCTGCCAATCAGAGGAGCATAACCCCAGGAGTACTGCTAAGAAAGCTAATTTCGGGACAAAAATCCATCTAACGTGGGGATGATGTGACAACCCGGAAAATTTTATCTTGCAAAGTCAATTCAATCAACCAAAAGTCAGACTTAATTCTATTGCCTTTAAGCCTTGTTAAGGGTCATTTTAATGAGTTCTAAGACCTGTACACTTTTGGATTGGATGTTGAGAAGTGTTAGCTTAGGATTAGAGGAATGAAATAGATCTGGAAAACCCATCAAAAGGTGTTCATGGTCGTGAACCCCTCCTATATATATACTTTTCTTTCATTTATTCCTCACTTTTCCTTCTCTTCACCGCAAACAAACCCATCCTCTCAAGTATCATAGTTCAAGAACACCATTTCCACTCTTTTCACCCTCTTTCCTTTGTATCTCCTTAGAATACAACTTTGGGTCTTCAAAAACTTGCCAAAACACCTAGATCTTCAAGTGTTCTTTAAGTTTGGGCCGTGAACCACTCATCAAGTTGGGCCGTAAACCATCCTTCCTTTAGGCCATGAACACTCCTTCAACCTCCTACCTTGTTTCCAACACTTCTTTGGTGAGTTATCCTTGCATCCTAGGTTGTTTCTTAATCACCTTTGTAGTTAGATTTGCTAATTTCATGAATATATGTATCAATATATGTCATTTAGGACTCGTTTGTGTCTTGGGACTTCATTCATGGAACTTCTCATCCTTACACGAGCCTTTAATTGAATCACCCACATAAGGTGAGTTCATACCCCTATAATCAATCTTTTAAATGTTTTAAATGCTTTTAGGGGGGGGGGGAATACAAGTTGAACACAATGATAATTGTTGTAACAACGTAAAATTTCCAATTTAATTTTTAATTTTTAAACCACAAAATGTATATCATATCATAATCTCAAATCCAAAACAACAGTGTTTTCAAAACAAATCCCAAGATCTCTCTAATGTGAACTCGATCGGTGTGGGTGTGTACGAGTCAAGCCGTCGCCTTCCCAAGGTCCTCGCTGGTACCTGAGACATCAAACACAACAACTGTAAGCATAAATGCTTAGTGAGTTCCCCAAAATACCACATACCACAAATAAGCCACTCGAGGCTAAACCCGACCCTCCGGTCAAGATGTCTCAGCAGGACCCTCCAGTCCCGCAGCTCGTCGGACCCTCCGGTGCAGTCATAGCTCATTGGGCCCTCTGGCCCGGTCTGAATCGTTGGACCCTCCGGTCCGGTCAATATAATCATACAGCATACAAATAACACATAGCATGTAATCTCTAATATAACACATAATCTCATACATAGCACATAAGACCCTCTAGTCAACTTAGAATACCACTCAAGGTAATGTATAGTGAGAAGACTCACCTCGCGTAACTCGGTAACTCGGAAAACCTCGAACTCGGTGAATAGGACCTAGCCTCTGCCTAATCAGATGAAATATACACTCGTCATCAACATAATTTCCCAAGACTAGACCAAACTCTCTAAACACTCTTAGGAAGGGTAAAAGACCATTTTACCCCCCATCTTGGCTCAAATACACTAGAGTTGACCAAACCCTAAAAGTCAACAAAAGTCAACCCTCTCCGGGTTACGCTGCGCGTACCAACATGTGCGCTGGGCGTACCCGGAGCTTCCACAGAATCGGGGTACGCGACACTCTACGCCGCGTGTACTGGGATTACGCCCAGCGTAACACCCAGTTCCCTTATCCCATTCATTCAGACCTTAATCTGTTAAGACTTTCGTCCAAACTCCAGATCCGACTCCTTTTATACGACTTAACCCATACAGTCGAGACCTTTATACCCTTGCATGGATGTAGAGGTCACTTTGCGCTCAAAACACCATTTCTCTTTCCATAATGGGACTATAACTCATGCATGACACTAGATCCACGAACAAGACTGGATTTTTATGAACCCTTAACATCAAACACACTAGAAGAGGCCAGATTCATGCTCATGGAGACTATTTGCACACAAAGTCTCAAACTTTTCGACCCAAAAACCCTAAAATGGTCCCAAAAAGCAAAACTTAAGAAGAACAAGGAAAGCTCTGAGCTTTTTACCTCAAAAGAGATCTCCAACCACTATAGAGCACGGATCTACACTTGTTCTTCCACTTCTAGCACCAACAATGGCTCATCCTTCCCTTCTTCACCTTGAAAAGTTAGCTCCAAGCTCAAAACATACACACAAAGGCTAAGGCACGGATCTCAACTCTCAAGGGACTCACTCAAGGAATATGGTGGCTAGGGCAAAGGGCCACATGTTCCTTTTATAGTGCACAACCCAGAAATTAGGGTGTGCATATGTGCTCACTACGCCCAGCGTACCCCTGAGTACGCCCAGCGTATTTGGTCAAGTCTGCGACCAAATTAAGCGGGTGAGTACGCGCGGCGTACACCTCAGTATGCCCAGCGTACTCGCCAATTCAACATAGAACTCAAGGGACTACACTTGCCAACTTTCAACATAGAAGGGCCATAAAGCTTATCTGGATTTTGGGCTGTTACAATTGTGTTCATGTTATTTTTGATAACCATCACGTTAAAGGATTTCTTATGCTTTTATAAGTGATCAAAATCATTTCAAAAACTCTTTTTAAGTTATGTTACTTTATTGTTTATAAAACTCTGTTTTTAATGTATGAGCATAACTCAGTAGATAATCGAGCCTTTTCTACAAATCAGAGACAGTTCAAAACAAACATACTAGTAAACTATAATAGGTATAGTTTAGGGGTTCAGAACATAGTATAACGAGAAACAGAAAGAATATACTATAAAGAGAAAAAGGGAGGAAAATATAATAAAAAGAACAGAAGGAACATACAATAACAAGAACAAGATAACAATAATGTGTAACCACTACTTCATGACTTAGCAATATACTTGCTAGGTTGCGTTTTGTAACCAGAGTCTCCTTGAGGGAGAGCATGAGTTTGTGTATAGATCTATACGGGATTGACACCCCACACCTTGTTTCTAGCTATAGTGGGACTTGCAAGTCTACGGTGACAAATGTCACATCAGTTTCGGCGCCATTAGGTCGCCGTGTTAAACACTAGTCATATCAGTATGGTTACAACCATCTCACATTTTAACCTTAATTAACAAACTAGTTTTAAGGTATTAAGTGTTCAGTAGTTACTTTTTTTACAACATTACTGAATACCTTCATTTTCCCATTACATTCATATTGTGATCTTCTCACATAAAAGGTAATGCAAACTATTTTCTAGTAAAGATAGTCTTAAACTTGGGAAAACTTACAAAAGACAAACAGTACAGTCGAGTCTTAGTACATTCATTTAGAAAGGGGCCTATAATGTTAACTTTATGATTCCTTAGTGCATACATGTAACGACCCGTCTCCGGTATGATGATTCCATGGTAATTATTTTGAAGTTTGCAAGAGGGACTCGGCGAGTTCAAAGCCTGACTCGCCGAGTAGGGACAGGATTTCGAGAACGTGTTAGTCGGCGACTCGGCGAGTCCATATTCGGGACTCGGCGAGTCTGCCTGTCTGGAAGAAACCCTAAATCCCCGGGTTGCTCACTATTTAAACGATCTTATAGCCCCCAATCTCGCCTCCTTCACCCTCAGAGAGCTGTGAGAAAACCCTAATCCATCCTTGAGTGATCTAAGTGTTCTTGTGTGAAATTGTGAAAGCTTGAAGAAGAATAAGAAGAAATGAGCAAGGAGAAGAGGTGTAGAGCAAAGATCCAAGGGCAAATCAGAGTTGTTCATACAACTCGGCGAGTCCAAGGCAATCTTCTTAGCTCGAAGAACAACTCGTCGAGTTGTTCATACGACTCGGCGAGTCGGATGCAGATTGCCTGAGTTTTGGATTCGAAAGGGAACTCGTCGAGTCGATGCCATACTCGACGACTAGCAGCGAGTAGGGTTGAGAAGTGAGAATAGGGACTCGGCTAGTTGGCGGCCCAACTCGGCGAGTCAGGTCAACTGTGGGTTGACTTTGACCAGGAGAGTTGACTTTGACCAGGAGAGTTGACTTTGATCAGGAGAGTCGACTTTGACCAAGGGTAAAAGAGTCATTTTACCCTAGTACAGTGATTAGCATTTGATTGAGTGTGTTATGGATTTGTAGCCGGGGAGATACCGGAGCAGCAGCAGTTAGTTTCCAGAGCCATACACACAGCAGCCAGTTCGCGAGGTGAGTTTCCTTCCAGTAGGAACGGGTCTAAGGCCACAAAGTCGGCCCGTTCAGTTAGCAGTACTTTCAGGACTTCGGTCCAACGCAGTTGTTAGTATGTTTGACGCCTCCGTGGCTCAGACAGGATTTATGTGTTGATGCTAGTTGTTATGTTATGCTATGCTATGTTCAGTCAGTTAGCTTCGGACTTCGGTCCGATGTAGGGGACAAGGTCCCAGACAGTCAGCTTCGGACTTCGGTCCGATGGAGGGGACAAGGTCCCAGTCAGTTAGCTTCGGACTTCGGTCTGATATAGGGGACAAGGTCCCAGACAGTCAGCTTCGGACTTCGGTCCGATGGAGGGGGCAAGGCCCCAGTATGTGCTTTATATGTTATTGCATGGTATGTGGTAGCTTGGGGGAGCTCACTAAGCTTCGTGCTTACAGTTTCAGTTTTGGTTTCAGGTACTTCCGCAAGCAAAGGGAAGAGCTCGGGATGATGGCATCGCACACACCACAGCTTCAGTTTTTATCCTGGGAGTTGATTCAGTTTCTTGATTATGATATGTTTCAGTTATGATATAGTTTTCCTCACAGTATTTTTATTATGGTTGAGAAACATAGTGTGTGGTTTTTATGATATGATACTCAGAATTATGGATTTTGGTTATATTGAAAAATGAAAATTTTGGGTCGTATTTTTGGGTTGTTTCAAGTTGGTATCAGAGCCTTGGTTTGAGGGATTCGGATACACTTCTGGGTGTATCTGAACTCAAACTAAGGGGAAGATGAAAAGATTTTAGAAAGGAAAATGTTTTCTAAATAATTTTGAAAACGCTTAGAAAGAAAGAAATTTTTTTAAAACGAGATAAGGGTGTGGTGCATGCGATCAGCCGAGCTCAAGTAAGTACTCCCAAATTACCCATACAAGTTATTTGTTCAGTTTCAGTTTCAGTAGTACAGCATGCTAGTATAGGACTAAGGATCTAGGAGGATGCCTTATGTGCCTGCTCTATGTGTTACAACTTTATGAGTATTGCATGCTAGTATTGAGTAGACAGCAGTAGGATAGCCTATTTAGGTTATGCCTGATAGTATGAGCTTAGCATTATATGCTAGTACAGTTTCTTGTTATGAGAATAGTTTTGCCTGAGTATGTTTCGTTTATCCGAATGCTGCTTGCTTTGTGCTTTGTGGGATTCTGAGTGATGGGAGTTAGCCATTAGGTGAATACGTCACATTACATGTGATTAGGGTTGAATAATCTCAGAGTGCTGGATTTGACCCTATTTCGTAGCTCTCGTTTGAGTCCAACCGTTGTAGGGACGAGTCTTTTACTCGAAGGATTATCTGAGCCTCGTCACATGTGATGGTATCCAGGTGGTGGCTAGTTGGCATCGCGAGGAGGCCTTCAGCAGCTGAGGACTGGTTTGAGTTGAGTCTGAGGTTTCCCTAGGGCAAGCCTAGGATGAGAGTAGCAGAGATCAGTAGTAGTAGAAGTGACTTGGTGGAGTCAAGGCAGTTCTTGAGGAAAGTACGGATAGATGTGGAAGGTAGTATGGGCCCGTACTACTGAAAGCAGAGGATCCGTACTCGAATCAAGGAAGGCCGAGACAAGACCAGGAAGCTAGTTGTAGTATCAATGATCCCTCGAGATATTTCAGTTTTCTGATGTCGTTGTGATGTGTTTCAGCATGGTGGTTTTGCATTCGAGACCAGCAGCCGGCAGTGGAGGTGCTGGGGAGGGATCAGGTTCAGGCTCGGGGGACGAGCGTATGGATGAGCAGACCAGAGAGTTTCTCTCTTCAGAGATTACTCGTATCATTGTAGAGCAGACTCCTGTGATCTTCGGTTCGATCAAGGAGGGTATCCTAGAGCTGATGGATGAGAGATTGGGCACCTTCCGTGCCGAGGTGGCGGCCATGATGGGGTCGCGCACCCTTACATTCAGGGAGTTCAGGGCATGTGGAGCTCCGGACTATCATGGGGCGCGGGACCCCATAGCGAGTACTAGATGGTTGGCGGATGTGGCCAACGCTTTCCGCACTAGCAGGTGTCCCGAGGGGGACAAGGTCAGATTGGCGTCCTGTCTTCTGAAGGACAGGGCACGGGATTGGTGGGAGGAGGTCGGACATACCATTGGAGATGATGCGGCATTGGACGCCATGACCTGGGCTGACTTCTCCACCAGGTTCAGGGCGGAGTTTGCACCGGTTATTGAGGTGCAGCAGTTAGCTAGGGAGTTTCAGGACCTCACCCAGACTACAGAGACAGTGGCGGAGATCACCGCCAAGTTCAGGGAGAGGGCTCTTCTCGTTCCTCAGTATGCAGCCGATGAGGAGATGAAGAAGGCCCGTTATCATGAGATGTTGCGGAGCGATATCCGCCAGTTTGTGAGCCGGTCCAGCTGTAAAACGCTGGATGACATGATTTCCAGGGCTCGGGAGAGGGAGATTGATCTCGAGATGGAGAAGAAGAGGAAACCGGAGGTGGTTTCGGGTACAGGCAGTTCGGGCAAAAAGCCCAAGGTTTCAGATCACAGGTCCAGGAGTCATCCGAGCCACGGTCGATGTGGCAGGTGTGGGAAGATGCACGATGGGGTGTGCAAGGCAGGGAGTTCCGGCTGCTACAAGTGCAGTCGGATTGGGCATTTGAGCAGGGATTGTACTGGCCCTGCTACTGCCGTTGCAGCATCAGATCTGATTTGCTTTCAGTGCAATCAGAGGGGACATAAAAAGTTCCAGTGTCCGAGTTTAGCCATAGCAGGGAAGGTGGCTGCACCTGCCCCTGCTACCTTGAGGATTACAGATGGTCGGCAGGGCCGAGCCGAGACGCCAGTGGCGAAGAGTAGGGCGTTTCAAATAACAGCAGAGGAGGCGCGAGCGACTCCTGATGTGGTGACGGGTATGTATCTTTCCTTCATCTCTTTATTATTATCGATTGATTATTGCTTATGATTGTATGTTTTATTTAGGGTCGTTCTCTGTGAACGGCATTTCTGCTATGGTATTATTCGATTCGGGGGCTACCCGATCATTCGTATCGCTTGCGCTTAGCAAGAGATTTAGTAGAGCTCCAGGGGAGCTGGATTGTCCATTAGAGGTTGAGATAGCAGATGATAGGACCGTGAGGGTCGGCAGATTGCATAGAGGGTGTTCTCTTCACTTGTTTGATGAGCAGTTTTCAGTGGACCTGGTTCCTATTCCCCTGCGAGGGAATAAGGTTATTGTGGGAATGGATTGGCTAAGCCCCAATGGGGCGGTGATTGATTGTGAGCTTCAGCTAGTGAGGGTTCGCACTCCTAGTGGGGGAGAGTTAGTGATTTAGGGCGAGAGGCCACAGCGCGGACCGACCTTTTGTTCCGCCGCAAGGGCGAGGCGCTATGTTCAGCAGGGTTGCGCCGGTTATGTAGCTTACGTCTTGGATGCCCGGGAGAAGGGCAAGGCGACAGTTGATGATGTTCCTATAGTGCGAGACTACCCGGATGTATTTCCCGAGGATTTGCCGGGGATACCTCCTGAGAGGCAGGTTGAGTTCAGGATCGACCTGATTCCTGGTGCGGCTCCGATAGCCAAGGCACCGTATCGACTAGCTCCCCCTGAGATGCAGGAGTTGTCTACGCAGCTGCAAAAGCTGCTAGAAAAAGGTTTCATTCGGCCGAGTAGTTCGCCTTGGGGAGCGCCGATCCTGTTTGTGAGGAAGAAGGATGGGTCGCATCGTATGTGTATAGATTACCGGGAGTTGAACAAGGTAACGGTGAAGAACCGTTACCCACTTCCGAGGATAGATGATTTGTTTGATCAGCTGCAGGGAGCGTCTTGGTTCTCCAAGATTGATCTACGCTCCGGTTACCATCAGATGCGGGTTAGAGATGAGGATGTGCAGAAGACTGCTTTCAGGACCAGGTATGGTCATTATGAGTTTGTGGTGATGCCATTTGGGCTCACCAATGCTCCAGCCGTGTTCATGGATCTCATGAATCGCGTGTGCAGGCCGATGCTGGATCAGTCAGTGACAGTATTCATAGATGATATCTTGGTGTATTCCAAGACGCAGGAGCAGCACGAGGAGCACCTGCGGGAGGTACTGGAAGTTTTGAGGAGGGAGAGACTTTTCGCAAAATTCTCCAAGTGTGAGTTCTGGTTGCGCGAGGTGCAGTTCCTTGGTCACCTCGTCAACCAGAAGGGCATTTTGGTAGATCCGGCCAAGATAGAGGCCGTGATGCAGTGGGAGGTCCCGAAGTCTCCATCTGAGATCCGGAGCTTCCTAGGGTTGGCAGGGTATTACCGGAGATTCATTCAGGATTTCTCCAAGATAGCAGTGACGCTCACCCGACTGACCAAGAAGTCGGTGGTATTTCGTTGGGGCCTGAGCAGCAGGCAGCGTTCGAGACCCTCAGGCAGAGATTGTGCGAGGCTCCGATCCTTACTTTGCCAGAGGGAGTAGAGGACTTCGTAGTCTACTGTGATGCCTCGATCATAGGTATGGGAGCAGTATTGATGCAGCGAGGCCATGTGATAGCTTACGCCTCGAGACAGTTGAAGCCGCACGAGGCTAATTATCCTACCCATGATTTAGATCTGGGGGCGGTTGTATTTGCCCTTAAGATTTGGAGACATTATCTTTATGGGGTCCGTTGTACTATCTACACGGATCACAAGAGTTTGAGGTACCTTATGGATCAGCCGAGTCTGAACATGAGGCAGAGGAGATGGTTGGATGTGCTAAAGGATTATGATTGTGAGATCCTTTACCATCCAGGGAAGGCCAACGTAGTGGCCGACGCCCTAAGCCGCAAAGTGTCGGCAGCCCCTATCAGAGATCTGTGTTTGAGGATGACAGTGATCACTCCATTATTGGAGCGGATCAAGGAGGCTCAGGTTGAGGGTCTCAAGGAGGAGAGGCAGAAGTGTGAGAGGATAGTGGGCCGAGTAGCCTCGTTTGATTATGACAGTCGGGGATTGTTGACGCTTCACGGGAGGGTATGGGTGTCGTACTGGGGAGGAGTTTGGCAGGTGTTGATGGACGAGGCTCATAAGTCTCGATTTTCTATCCACCCAGGGGCGACGAAGATGTATCGAGATCTTCGACCCGATTATTGGTGGCCCTGCATGAAGCGGGACGTCGCCTGGTATGTTGAGAGATGCCTGACCTGCAGGAAGGTCAAGGCGGAGCACCAGAGGCCTCACGGCAAGATGCAGCCGTTAGACATTCCAGTATGGAAATGGGAGGACATCACCATGGATTTTGTCACCAAGCTTCCCAGGACCGCACGAGGAGTAGATTCGATTTGGCTACGTAGTGGATCGGTTGATGAAGAGTGATCATTTTATCCCGATCCAGGAGAGTATATCGGCAGAAAAGTTAGCCGATATCTATGTGCGTGAGATAGTGGCACGTCATGGAGTGCCGGTATCGGTGGTGTCAGACCGAGATGTCTGTTTTACATCCAGATTTTGGAAGCGGTTCCACGACGAGATGGGTACTCGTCTCCATTTCAGCACCGCTTTCCACCCTCAGACAGACGGGTAGAGCGAGAGGACGATTCAGACTCTCGAGGACATGCTCAGGGCATGTGTTTTAGATTTCGGTGGCAGTTGGGATACGTATCTTCCGTTAGCGGAATTTTCGTATAACAACAGCTATCATGCGAACATTGATCGACCTCCCTTTGAGATGCTTTATGGGAGGAAGTGTAGGACCCCGATTTGTTGGGGCGAGGTCGGTCAGCGAGTCATTAGGAGCACAGAGGTGGTGCTCAAGATGACCGAGTTGATCCAGCAGGTCCATAGTAGACTGCAGACTGCGCAGAGTCGGCAGAAGAGCTACGCCGACAGGAGGCATTCAGACTTGGAGTTCCGGGTGGGTGATATGGTCCTTCTGAAGGTCTCACCTTGGAAGGTTGTCATCAGGTTCCGGAAGAGGGGCAAGTTGGGTCCCAGGTTTATTGGTCCTTTTAGGGTTTTGGCCCGGGTGGGTCGGGTTGCTTATCGGTTGGATCTTCCTGAGGAGCTTAGTCAGATCCACAACACTTTCCATGTATCTCAGTTGAGGAAGTGCTTGGTGGATGAGTCAGCAGTCGTTCCCCTAGAGGATATTCAGGTTGATAGCAGCCTGAATTATATTGAGAGGCCGGTCGCGATTCTGGACCGGAACACCAAAACCTTGAGGAACAAGGAAATTCAGTTAGTGAAGGTGCAGTGGCAGCACTGGAAGGGGTCTGAGTGGACATGGGAGGCTGAGGAGGAGATGAGAGAGCACTACCCAGAGATATTTACAAAATCAGTCGTAGCAGACTTCGAGGACGAAGTCTGAGATAAGTGGGGGAGAATTGTAACGACCCGTCTCCGGTATGATGATTCCATGGTAATTATTTTGAAGTTTGCAAGAGGGACTCGGCGAGTTCAAAGCCTGACTCGCCGAGTAGGGACGGGATTTCGAGCACGTGTTAGTCGGCGACTCGGCGAGTCCATATTCGGGACTCGGCGAGTCTGCCTGTCTGGAAGAAACCCTAAATCCCCGGGTTGCTCACTATTTAAACGATCTTATAGCCCCCAATCTCGCCTCCTTCACCCTCAGAGAGCTGTGAGAAAACCCTAATCCATCCTTGAGTGATCTAAGTGTTCTTGTGTGAAATTGTGAAGGCTTGAAGAAGAAGAAGAAGAAGAAAGGAGCGAGGAGAAGAGGTGTAGAGCAAAGATCCAAGGGCAAATCAGAGTTCCTTGAGGTATTCTTCGGATTTCCTCCCCTTTTATGCTTTAAAACCCCATTAGAACTCTTCTAAATCTAGTTTGATGCTTTTCTCAAGCCTTATGATTGTATGGATGCCCTATTAGGTCGAGATATCCTTAGATATGTTCATTTAGGAGTTGTAGAGCCCGGATCTGTTGCCTTTTTGAAGATACTTTGCATGAAAACCCTAGATCTAGCCTTTATTATGCTTTTTGAGCTATTTTATCTTCATGGATGCATATGGGCACGTAAAGATAGAATCTTTACGTGTTAATCGAGTTAAGGGAGTCCAGATCTATAAGTTTTATACATTGGATTCAAGCACAATCGAGTTTTGAGTTGTTGCATGCAAGCGACTCGGCGAGTCGAGTCGCGAGTCCCCGATTTTTCCCTTATTGAGTGATGCCGAGTGGGACCAGTGAGTGGTAGAGTGGACTCAGCAAGTTTGAGGCCAGACTCAATAATGGAGGGACTCGGCGAGTTGTTCATACAACTCGGCGAGTCCAAGGCAATCTTCTTAGCTCGAAGAACAACTCGTCGAGTTGTTCATACGACTCGGCGAGTCGGATGCAGATTGCCTGAGTTTTGGACTCGAAAGGGAACTCGTCGAGTCGATGCCATACTCGATGACTAGCAGCGAGTAGGGTTGAGAAGTGAGAATAGGGACTCGGCTAGTTGGCGGCCCAACTCGGCGAGTCAGGTCAACTGTGGGTTGACTTTGACCAGGAGAGTTGACTTTGACCAGGAGAGTTGACTTTGATCAGGAGAGTCGACTTTGACCAAGGGTAAAAGAGTCATTTTACCCTAGTACAGTGATTAGCATTTGATTGAGTGTGTTATGGATTTGTAGCCGGGGAGATACCGGAGCAGCAACAGTTAGTTTCCAGAGCCATACACACAGCAGCCAGTTCGCGAGGTGAGTTTCCTTCCAGTAGGAACGGGTCTAAGGCCACAAAGTCGGCCCGTTCAGTTAGCAGTAGTTTCAGGACTTCGGTCCAACGCAGTTGTTAGTATGTTTGACGCCTCCGTGGCTCAGACAGGATTTATGTGTTGATGCTAGTTGTTATGTTATGCTATGCTATGTTCAGTCAGTTAGCTTCGGACTTCGGTCCGATGTAAGGGACAAGGTCCCAGACAGTCAGCTTTGGACTTCGGTCCGATGGAGGGGACAAGGTCCCAGTCAGTTAGCTTCGGACTTCGGTCCGATGTAGGGGACAAGGTCCCAGACAGTCAGCTTCGGACTTCGGTCCGATGGAGGGGGCAAGGCCCCAGTATGTGCTTTATATGTTATTGCATGGTATGTGGTAGCTTGGGGGAGCTCACTAAGCTTCGTGCTTACAGTTTTAGTTTTGGTTTCAGGTACTTCTGCAAGCAAAGGGAAGAGCTCGGGATGATGGCATCGCACACACCACAGCTTCAGTTTTTATCCTGGGAGTTGATTCAGTTTCTTGATTATGATATGTTTCAGTTATGATACAGTTTTCCTCACAGTATTTTTATTATGGTTGAGAAACATAGTGTGTGGTTTTTATGATATGATACTCAGAATTATGGATTTTGGTTATATTGAAAAATGAAAATTTTGGGTCGTATTTTTGGGTTGTTTCAATACATCAGGGATATATATTAATCGGGTCCGGTAGATAGTAGAGTGTGTGATTTTTGCTTAATTTCTTGTTCCTTGTTTGGTTGTGGGCTTAGAGCAGATGCACCCAGTCTACTATCTATCCGATCTTAGTTTTATATATATATATATATATATATATATATATATATATATATATATATACACACACACACCAAGTAATCATAAGGAGTACCAAGTATGGGTCAGGTCAAAGCATACAAATTCAATACACCGTTTTCTAGTACAAAAACATACTTTTCAGATAGAACATTTAGTAGGGTAAACTAGAAACTTATCAGAAAAAGGATTTAATCCATTTTATTAAACCAGTATAACTTAAAGGACCTTTAGTTGTTAATTCTATAATACCTTAGTTTATACATCAGGGTTATATATAATTAATATCCGATAGGCAGGTGGATGTGTGCTTACCGCCTTACTTCCTTTTCCTTGTTTGGTTGTGAGCTTATGGCAAATTCACCCATTTAACTGTCCGTTCGATATTAGATTATATATAGCTTGTATAAACTAAGTGATTATAGAAGGAACTATTGTGGTTACTATTTTTACTAAAGGAAATATATTATTTTCTTAAAGAATGTTTTCATCAAATATAAAGAACTATTACAGTTAACTCCGTAAGTACCAAATGAATACGCCAAGTTTATATACAGTGAAGATCTAACAAACAATGGGATGTGTGACTTCCGCCTCATTCCATGTTCCTTGTTTGGTTGTGGGCTTAGGGAAGATTCACACAATCGATTGTCTGTTTACTCTAAATTGTATATAACTTGTATCCATTTAGTACTCATAGAAGGAATTGTAGAGTCATTTTTGCTTTCATTCATTACATCAGAAGATATAGGATTTTCTAAAGGAACAGGCGAACTTTTCTAAAAAGAACTTTCAACTTACTTTACATCACTAAAATACTTATGAACTCACCGGCTTAAATGTTGATCTACTCTTTCAAAATAACATGTATTCTCAGGAAACTAGTAGACAGGTACGCGCACTGGGATTCAGAAGATGAAGTATAGTAGCTTCATGTCTTGTTTTGTTATTTACTTTTGGATTCAATCTTTTGTGAATCACTACTTTATAAACACCTTAATATTAATACAATGGTTGTTTGTTACTATGATTACTATGATACATGTGTTGTGATACTAAACATGACGTCCTCCGCCCCCGAACATTTCCGCCATTCTGGTTTAGGGGTGTGACATCACCACACCCAAATATCATTTCCATTCAAGCATTCTCTCAAGTTCTCTCTCACTTTCCTCTCTAAAGTTCGTGTGTGGGTGTGCCATCTTCAAGAATTCTTCTTCAAAACTCATAAACTAGGTAAGTTCTTTATGACACTCAAAGTGTTTTGATACATATTTGTGTTAAAGATCACTCCATTCACCCACCATTTTTGTGTGTATGACTCTTATAACTCCACCCATTCTCGAGTGGTCTTCAAAACTACACCAAGCTAGGTCCAACAACTTCTTCTTCTTCTACCACTCGAAATCTTCAAGGTGAGCTTCATACCCCCATATCTTTCGTATTTTTCATATTTTCAGGGGGAGGATACAAGTCAAATCTCATTTAACCATTGGATATTTGCATGTACCTATGTGTATTGTGTTTAACCTTTGGGTATATGCATGCATCTTAAAATATTGTGTTGAAAATAGAACTAGAACTTGTGCAAAAGGTTTTTATCTTATGTTTCTTCATAAAAATCGTGGGTAATGTGTTTGTTAACATATATATATATATATATATATATATATATATATATATATATATATATATATATATATATATTGCATGAAAACTTATGGTTATGGGTTGTACACTCAAAAATAGCTAAAAATATGAGTGTTGGGCTCAAGCATGTTAACTCTTGGAACATATACCTTTTTAAACACTTATACTTACACAAATATTGGAATATAATAAATTTCAAGGATTCTATATGCATTTTTGTAAAAATCGTGACATGTTAGAGTCACGACAAAATAGTATATTTTGTGTTACAAAACTTGAGTATTTTACTAAAAATAATTTTTACTAGAAAAATAGTCGTAATATGTTGTCACCATTTTAATGGTTTAAAAACTTAGAGGATTATGCTATTTACACAACATATATATTAAAAATAGACAAGTCCATTAATGATTATTTATAAAAAGTATTATAAATAATTTAACCAAAATGGTATACAAAACAGTATTATACGATAGAAAAATTTATGTGTCATAATTTGTCCATCATAAAGCTTTTAAAAGTACAAGTTATAGGTTGTATGTCATAAAGCTGTAAAAAGTGTCTCATAAAACTTCAGTCATGAATCCACGCTGATAATCTTATTTTCATTATTCAATAATGGGAGTCAAAGTTTGTGTAAATCTGTTAAGGCTCTTGCGAGACTTTCCTTCACCGTACCTACCTAGCGTACACCGTAAGTCCTGTAGTTATAACTAGAGTCTCCTGGAGGGAGAGCAGGGTAATTATGTATAGATCCATACGGGATTGACACCCTCACACGTGAGTTGTTCGCTACAACTAGACGGGCCAGTCTTGGGTGACAAATATCCTACCTAAATCAACGCTTGAAGAACGTCATGACATGCATATCAGTCATATCAAGCATGGTTATAACGACTCACATAGGGAATAATAATACTATTTTTGTTTACGGGAATCTTACACTTCATCGGTTTTATTAAACTATAAAATTGCAACTCATCTTTCAAGTATTCAGTCTCTTAAACTTCCGGTCTTAGGGTTTAAGAATATAATTTTTCTTACATCAAAAAATATTGGATTTTTTGGGAACGTACACTTTACTTTTACAAACAAAAGAAAACAAAGGACATGCATGCATATATCCATGGTTTTAGAACAAGACTTACAAACTACTTTCATAGAAAATATCAAATTTTCTGATAGTGCTACGAGAACTATGCTAAACAAATACAAAAACTATTTTATACAAAAATGTTTATCAACTCACCAACTTTTTAGTTGACGCTTTTTAAAACGACTTGTATTCTTAGGGATCCAGTAACAGTAACCAACTCTACTATGAGATCAAGTGGTGCAATCTTATGAAGTTTTACTTTTGTCACTTTTGTGTAACTGATGGACAAATACAATATGTAAAGAGTGTAAGTTTGTTATCTCAATATATGTTGTCTAGTTGTTGTGTTTCATTCATATTCAATTGTTATGATATTATACAATGACGTCATCCACCCCGTACGTTTCCGTTGTCCTAGTTCGGGGTGTGACATGTTGGGCGGGGCCCATTGCATGTTACTGACAGATCTGTACCAGGAGGGGCCTGTTGTATGTATGGTATGTGGTATTTTGGGGAATTCACTAAGCTTTATATTTATGGTTTATATTTAAAACGTTTTTAAAGTACTTCTTGTTCAAAGGGGAAGGGCCCGACATGATGGCACAACATCCACCCGTGTTCTGCATTTTATTATTTTGTCTTTTACTCTGATAAGTATTTTCTACATGGACATACTTTGATGTTTTTTTAAATGAATTGATAATGGTTTCAGTTAATTTAAAACAAAAACTTTTACTTAGTATTTTTGGGTCGTTTCACATAAGGTATGTTTTATTATGTCATTTACATCTTTTTGGACCAAAAGGGGGTTTTGTCATATATGGATTTATTCGTTTTATAAGTTATAAAATTTAGAAGTGTTTTTATAGAAAAACTAGTTTCTTATTTTTATAAAATATTCAAAGAGGCCATAAAGAAGAAAGAATACTTGCTTTTGATTAATTTATTCAACACGCCATGCTCTTAGAAACAACTGCTAGTTGATTTGATAAAGCATGGGTCTTAAAGTGCTAAGACCCATGGGATAAAGGCTTATAGTAAGGACTTAAAATAATTAGTTTTCTCCCTTATTTTACAAGTTAAAACCATGAAATTTATGTATTCCCATCTTGATATTCTCTCTAGGTTTTTCTCTTAAAGTGTTAGGATCAAAGTAGGAAGAAGATGATACCTTACTTAAACTCACCTTTAGAATAAAAGCTTTTTTTTGTTCTTAGAGGCTTAAGAGATTCTTTTATTACAAGATGAAGACTAGCATCTTATCAAGTTAACAAAATTTTGGTGGATACTTCTTGAGAGCTTCTTCGTTGGATCTTAAGGCAATCTTCATAAACTTCCTAATTGCCAAAAGAAACCAAAGCCTTCAAAGGTTGTAATGCTTTCCTTCTATGGTTGTTTTGATATTTCTAAGTCTTGCTGAATGATCTTTTGGTGGGTATAAAACTAGTTTTATTTCGTTCAAAATCAAAGTCTTCCATTTCCATCTTTATGTTTTTTAAACAAATTTGGAAAAAAAAAACCACAAGGATAAATAGGGTCTTAGGGATTTCATTCTTCCTTGCACCTTGGCTTGAAGTTTTGCTAACCCTTCTTATTTCCCATTTAAGGAACGATGTCTAACCCTGTTAGGGTTTATGAAATTTACCCTTATCTTAGTTATTTGTATTCCACTCATTGGTTTCATTAGGTGTGATACCATTAGAGGGATTTTGGTTTGGGTTGACTCACCCAAGCAACTTTGAGGAAGACAAGATCTCAACCACGGAGGTCAAGGGCTACAAACTATATATATATATATATATATATATATATATATATATATATATATATATATATACACACACACACACACATACACCCCTATTTCATAGTCAACATATTTGAATATATTTATGTATTTATATGCACACAAAGAGCTTTTGCATATATTTTTTTTGTAAAAACATGTTTGTATACATTTTCTTTATAAACACATATCTTGTTGTAAATGAAATTGTATACAAACACGTTTTATAAAAAAAAAGTATACGAACATACATTTTATAAAAATTGTATACAAACAAGTTTTTATAAAAAAAATGTACAAAATAACGTTTTTATAAAAAAAATATATACAAACACGGTTATATATATATATATATATATATATATATATATATATATATATATATATATATATATATATATATATATATATACTTGTTTGTATCCAAATACATTAATTATGAAATAGGTATTGTATAAATACATTTTATAAAATACGTGTTTGTATTTATTCTTTTATAACAATGGATTTCTATATCTTTATCTAAATGTTTTTATGTACTTAATAAATATATATTGAAAAAAAATTAAGGTATATATAGGTATACTAACAATTTCACATAAGTGCAATGCATGCATTTTCACATAAATGCGCTTTATAAATATTTATTTCCCATAGAATATATATATATATATATATATATATATATATATATATATATATATATATATATATATATATATATATATATGAAAGTGATTCCCTCATTTCAGTCTCGTTATTCATAATTGAATAAAATTTCATCAGATTATTTTTATTATTATATATTCGTTATTCACTTATAAATAAAACATATACTTAACTTTTTTATAGTTTAAGTATCATTAATATATGAATATAAAACGTAATAAAATTTTTCTTACTTGAAATATGTTTTTTACATCATTTTTCGTCATATATTATATTTATATATGAATAAAACGTGTATTAGTTGTCGTCATATTTTATATTTATATATGAATAAAACATTTATCAGATTTTTGTTACAGTTAATTTGTTATTTATATATGAATAAGTAATATAAATGATAAAAAAAAATTAATCATATTTTTTTACTCATAAATGAAGAAGAAATGTATTGTAGTAAAAATCTGATAAGTTTTTATTCACTTATAAATAACGATAGCTGAAACTATAAGAAAAATAAAAATTTTAATTTATCTGAAAAATATATCAATATGGATGTCTATTTATAGAGAACAAAAAAATATTAATTTTGATATATTTAAAATCATTTTTCGATAAAAATAGCTCCTTAAAAATTAAAAATAAATAAATAAATAAATAAATAAATAAACTACGTTTCTATATATATTAAGGTAATGATTATGATAAATTAAGGAAGCATATTATGTTGGAAAACACATGTACATTCGTTTCCCATTTCTGCCGTTACGATGTAGACTTTTGCGGCAAAAATAAATAAGTGGCTGAAAATGATTCCTCAATTCTCCACATTTTTTATTTTTCAATTGAACTTATATATATATATATATATATATATATATATATATATATATATATATATATATATATAGAGAGAGAGAGAGAGAGAGAGAGAGAGTTAGACTTAAATGTTTCTAACAACTATTGTGTGCTTGTAAGGACCAATAAGAATTCAAGAAAATTTTAAATCATTAATTAAATAAATAAGGGTAGTATAGTAAATTGGTAAATTAAATTAATAATTATATCCTATAAATTAGGAAACTAATAATTATTTTTGATTCACATCCATTATTTAAAAAGGCAAGAATCATATTCAATGCAACCCTAAATCACGTCTACATTCTTCATCTTCAATTGCCGGCTACGACTATATCTCCGTGGTGATTTTTGACGACACCCGCTCCATCTTCGATCGTCTCTGGCCTCCATCTCCAAACAAATCGATTAAGAGTTAACACATCAACAGTAAGTCTATTTTTCTATGTTAAAACCAGAATTAATTCAGAAAATATGTTTTTGTTATAAATTCTTCTCAAATTCGATTTTTTTTTGTATATGGGTATAAAAATGTAATTTGTTAGATATTTATTTATATGCGATTTTGATTTTACCATTAGAATAAGAATTTTAATTGTTCAATCCTGCATTATGTGCAATTGGATTCTTATAATATAATAATGAATTTGGTTTATTTGATACATCAAGAAAGTGTCGATGGTGTTCATCATTTTAGAAATAGTTCATACAATAAATGAAATTAACAATAATAGTTAATTTGTTTTCAACAGCGGCTCAATTTAACATCAATAGTTTCAAACAAACATTATAATTGTTTTTGTTTAACATTATGTGGATTTGCGAAAATGTTTTTTATAGCATGGATACGGTAATATTTTATAGGTTCGATTTGTTACAAGGTAATGTCTAACAAGTGTTTGTTGAAATGTCTGAAAGATAATTTAAGAATCTAACCATGCAGTATACATTTTGTCAGAATTACTAGCAACACATGTTTTATATAATAATTTATATTCTCATAGAATGAAATATTTTTTTCATTATGATATGGAAAAGAAAGAAAGCATGGCGAACGATAAATGTATTTTGTTTGTTAAAAACAAGTATATTTGCTTAAATGGTTATACGAACGAGTAATGCATGTTATAAAAGCATTCTCACATGATGTTATTCAACTTTATGATGTTTATTTTGGTTTGGTTTGTGATTTTGAATTCAAATTTATATTGTCTCTCGTTATTGTATATTTAGAATCTAAAATTATATTAGCAGTAAATATGATAGTTTTAAATGTATTTTAATAATTCTATCAGAATGTATTCTCCCAGAATAAATTATATGTGTTTTGCCAAAATGTATTCTATGTATTCTACCATAATATATAAAGTGATAGTTATTGCAAATAACATGTTTTTAACCATTATTACTTTTTGTTGTATTTGTGATAGGTATGGATGGAAGAATAACTTGAAGACCTAATAGGAATAACTTGAAGAAAGAATAAAGTTTGATCATACTCACAATTTAAGAATGTTGTTATTTTTTAAGAATTTTATTTATTTTTGTTGATATTCTTTTAGAATATGTATAATTATATTAAAATGTACAATATTTTTAGTCTGTAAGAATATGTATGAATTTGTATTTAAGTCCGGATGTATAAGAATATATTAGAATTTTGTTATTTCTCAACCTCAGATTCAAGAATTTTGTTATTCTTCAATAATATTCTAATAGAATGAAATTCTGAAAGAACATCATTCTAACAAAAAAAATATTCTGACAGAATAAAATCGGTTATGTTTACAAATTATGTTAGAAATAAAATTAATTAATTAAAAGATTCATATTTTTAAAATTAGTAGAATTTATTATCCCTAAAAATTCGAAAATTTCCTTTTATAAATGTAGTTAATTGTCCAAAATACCCTTTTGCTAAAATTTGTGTGATTATATGGTACGTGTTATCCCATTGTAATATCATACACTCTCAAATCATGTCCATTGATTAATTTCATCCGTTGGTCCAGATCTATGCATTCTGGCATACAATAGTTAGTAAAAATAAAATAACATAAACCTATATATATATATATATATATATATATATATATATATATATATATATATATAAGTAGGTTCATGTAAAAACATAAATATCTTGCGAAAACGCGAAAACAAATTTTATCTTAAAAAAATCAAACACATGTACTATAAAAATTTAAATTTGTTAGCAATAAATTAAAGATAGTAAATTTATATTGGATGGTGTTATGGTAATATAGATTTAAAGACGGTTTTAATAAAAAAAAAATTAATTTGTTAGCAATAAATTAAAGATAGTAAATTTATATTGGATGGTGTTATGGTAACATAGATTTAAAGACGGTTTTAATAAAAAAAAATTCACGACCTTAATGATATATATATATATATATATATATATATATATATATATATATATACATACAAACACACACGTATGTATAAATTATTTGTAATCGAAAATTTTATACTTATATTGTAATACAATTAATTTTCATTCATTTATTTAGTTATTATGAAAAATAATGATGAAATTCGTGTATTTTAAGTTTCTTTTATTCCATACAACTCTGGATCCAAAATATGTTTAGAACACTCGTAACAAATAGATAAATTAACAATCAAGTTTAAATTATTCTAAACTTTAATTCAAATCGACACAAAAATTAGATGAAGAAGGGAATGACTTTTTGTTAGACCTGGCAATTTCATACACGACACGATTAACACGACACGGACACGATACGAGTTTTCCGTGTATGTGTTTTATAAATTCGTGTTTCGTGTTTATTCGTGTCTGACACGTATTTTAAATTCGTGTTTCGTGTCTTACACGTGTCAAACACGAATTTACCTGTTTCGACACGTATAAGACACGATAGAAATTCGTGTTGACACATGACACGTATAAACACATATATACACATATATACTTTAGGGTAAAATTTTGTATTTATAATATATTATGGACCAATTTTGTAAAAGTCAATAACTAGTCTATAGCCATAACTTTAAAAAAGTCATTAAAATCGTGTCTATTCGTGTTTTTTCATGTTTTCGTATAACACGACTAAAAAACGTGTCTATTCGTGTCGTGTCACGTGTCACACGATTTTTTTATGTGTCGTGTTCGTGTTTGATACCCCAAACACGTTTTATAATTCGTGTCGTGTTCGTGTTTAGCAAATTCGTGTCGTGTAAATTCGTGTCTGACACGAATACACGACACGCATACACAGATTATCAGGTCTACTATTTGTGACGGAGAAGTAGGTGGAGAGGGTTTAGAGCATACGTTATGGGCAACGAGAAGTGCTACTTTTGCTGATGTGACACCTCATAACCTAATCATAACAAGATGAACATCACCCTTCCTTCTTGTTAAGATTATGTTATGGCATATCTTGTTGTGACAAGCACAAGATGTAACGATAAGTTTAATTGGTTGTTGCCTTTATTAACCAATCAAATCATTTTCTTTCTTTCTCTCTCTACTTCTTAACATGTTATAACATGGAGAACACCATTTCCCCCTTGGTGTTATAGATGAGGTAGCATATGAACTTAGTGTTATAACGTGACCCATACCTAATGCTCTTAAAGGACAGTAACGGTGTCCAAGGAACTTCAATATTAAAAGCCATGTTTTTTTTATGATTTTTTGTTTCTCTATAGCTCAGTCTAATTTTATTTTTTTTTAACTTTTATAACTTGATACTTAAAGATAATATATTCAAAATATATCTTGATGTTTATGAAAATGATTTCTTTTGTTAAGTGATATAATTTGATTTGGCTTCATTTAAAATTTAAACAATATAAAAAGCAGAATATATCATTTTTTTTCCATATTAGAAAGTGTAAATAGACACATCTCTAAAACATGCTTTCTTACGATTTTCCGATAAAGATCCCGGTATAAATAACATTATATATATATATATATATATATATATATATATATATATATATATATATATATATATATATATATATATATAGGTTATTTTGTTTTTACTATCTATTGTGTGCATGTATGATTGATTCTGGACCAATCATTTTAGTTATTTTAATAAATTAATTAATACATATTACATGTTGAGGATATAATGGATATTAATTACATCTTCAGTATTTAATATGCATTAATTACTTTTTTAAAATAACTAAAATGATTGGTCCATAATCAATCATACATTCACACAATAGATATAGTGAAAACATTTGAATCTAACTTTCACTCTCTCTCTCTCTCTCTCTCTCTCTCTCTCTATATATATATATATATATATATATATATATATATATATATATATATATATATATATATATATATATATATATAGGGAAAAATGAATATACCTAACAACCCTATATAAACTTATATACCTAACATTTAAACTACAATGTGATTATTTGTTTATTTACGCTTGATATATCCACATAAATCGCTTTAGAACAAAATCAAATATTAAATCAATAAAACTAATGCATACAAGATGATTAATTATTCAAATGATTAGCGATTAGCACCATTAATGCATAGTTTGATTGCTCACCTGAGGACGAATGATTACACAAATGATCAAACATGAATTCCAAAATCACCATTAATGTATGATTAATGTGTATAAATGCCTAATTGGAAAATCGCATAAGTTTTACATTTTAATTCCGACTTATGTTCGTGATAAAAGAAAATCACAAAAGTATGGTATCTTAATTCTCACTTACAGCAAGCAGCAACATTCAATTGAGCTGTCGATTAATTCGATTAAGAATAATCAGTCAAATTTTCAAGATATAATTACGTTTCTTTGATATAACTTAGGAAATTATTATTTTAATTAAAATTTAGAATAATCAGATTTGTGGAAATCAACCAAAACGATGTAGTTTAAAGGTTAGGTATATAAGTTTATATAGGGTTGTTAGATATACTCACTTTTAGGTATATAAGTTTATATAGGGTTGTTAGGTATACTCACTTTTCATATATATATATATATATATATATATATATATATATATATATATATATATATATATATATATATATATATATATATATCCTTTCTTAAAATCCCTCCAACTATAGCAACTGTGTAATTATACTAGAACTATAACCCTCCAGACCACCCATGGCCCGTGAGATTAGACATTGGTCGTCCAATAATTGACTATATATTTACTCTTATAAATAAATATTGAGGAATGAACATAAAGTCTTTTAATATCCCTCTAAGTGTATAAGCTGGGCTATGGCCCAATATTGATTTGCTTATGCAACTTCATTTTTAATTATAGAACTTTTATTTCGATTTCCCAAAATAATATAATAACAATGACTATTCATTCATATATTTGTATTATTGAAATATAAATTAAATGGTATAAAACTTTAGAAGTTAGTGAGAAAAACTTTTAAAAAATGTCAAACTAATTAATATTAATTTTTTACAGCAACCTAATATCCTAACGAACAGTTAAAATATTTTCTAACAAAAGATAGACACTTGCACCAGTATTTTTTTTAGTGAAACCACAAAACGAAAACAATATCGATATTAATAAGTATCAAGAACTTAACATCTTTTGGCTTGTTAAGATCATAAAATATAAATATAAGATTTTACAACGTTTAGCTGTTTTTCTTTTTTTCTTATAAAGGACGGCAAATATAATAACAAATAATTAACCATTAATTGCTCTCTTAAATACATAAGTTGGGCTATGGCCCAATGTGGATTGGCTTATGCAACTTCATGTCAATTTATATAACTTATATGTTACAAAAAGATTTTCCTTTCCCAAAATATAATAACAATGATTATTCATAATTATATATTTGTATTCAAGAAAGATAAATTAAATGGTATAAAACTTTAAAACTTGTTGAGAAAAACCTTTTAAAAAAGTCAGACGAATTAATATTAATTGTTTACAATAACCTAATATCCTAACAAATAGTTGTAATATTTTCTAACAAAAGGCAGATAATTAGATCAGTATTTATTTATTTATTTATTTTTTATGAAATTACAAAACGAAAACACATATGGATATTAATAAATATCAAGAACTTAATATCTTTTGACTTGCTAAATAGTTTAGATCATAGAATATAAATATAAGTTTTTATAACTTTTAGTTGTTTTTGTTCTTTTTTATAAAGGATGGCGAATATAATAACAAATAATTCTCCATTAATAGCTATCTTAGTATATAAGCTGGGCTAAATGTCGATTGACTTATGCAAATTCATGACAAATTATATAACTTTTATGGATTCCTAAAAAAATAACAATGACTATTCATATTTATATATTTGTATTCAAGAAATATAAATTAAATGGTATAAAACTTTAAAACTTATTAAGAAAAAAATTTAAAAATGTCAAACTAATTAAAATTGATTTTATATAATAATCTAATATCCTAACAAACAACATTAACATTTTCTAACAAAAGGTAGACAACCAGACCAATATTTTTTTTTAAAACCACAAAATGAAAACACATATCATATAAATAAATATTAAGAACTTAACATCTTTGCGCTTGGTAGATAGTTTAGATTATAAAATATAAATGTAAGATTTTACAACTTTTAGTTTTTTTTATTATATATCTACTCTTAATAAATATCTCCCTAAACAGCCACGTGGTAGCCTTATATCTCTACTCTATGCCACGTGTCAATACCTAAGAAACTCTTGCACTAATTTTCCCGCTCATTCAATTCTTCAGTCGTCACTACCTCATCTCCTAAGATTAAGCAAATTAGTTTTAATATCGTGGAGATTCTCATAGACTTTCTATGTCTAACCCAAAAAATCAGCTATTTTCGTAGCAGAATTTTAAGAAGAAAATTGTTTCCAAGAATAATCCAGTATCGCATCTGTAATGTGATTACAAATATTCCTCCACCCCATTCCCGCATAGATTTGAAGGGTTTAATCCTAACCTCTATGATCTGCTTCAACGATTACATATATTTTGCGTTCTATTACCCCTTGTGAGTTCTTTCATCTTAGTTCATAGAAGAGCTTTTATAGTAATTTTATGAAATAATAAGAAAACTTTTCATGCAATTTAAACTCTTCCCCTTATTTCTCTAAAGATTGCAGGTCATCTCTGCTTCCAAGAAGAGAAACCACCATGGATTTCTACTTATGGTTTGCAGGTTATTTCTTTGCTAATCCGCTTAAAAATGTTTGTTTTTCTCTCTAATTGTTCAGTTTCTTTTCTCCTTTACCCATTTTTAATCTTGATGCTTGAGCTTGGGTTTGAAGAATGTTTTCAATTGTTTTATAGTTGGTCTTTATTAAGATGCACACCATGTGTTAGATGGAATGCCTTAATGAAACTGGTCCCCTTTTGAACCTTTCAAACCACTTAATTTCTCTTCCTAATAATGAGATATGACCGTTTGAAACAACTAGAGTGAGATGCATCCCTTTTTTTGATGGAAAACGTTAATGAATCTGATCTCTACTAATAGACTTAAGAGAGCATGTCTAAAATTGCTATTTAGCAACATGTGTATGATGAAATTTGAACTTGAGCAAAAGGCAACACAAACAACAATGATGATATAAGGTATGTATGAAGGAAACAGACCAACAAGGATTAACCATAGCAACCACCTGTAATTTCACCTCAGTTAAGGTTTGAATACATCAAAGCTGGGAGAAAGGGAAGTCAATGTTGCTACCGAGGTACCATTCTTCATCTTTTCTATTAGTTGTCCAAAATACATCATTATATTTATTTTAATAAAGAAAAATAAAAATATAATACAAATTCAGTTATAAGTAAAAACTTTAAAAAAAAAATCATTTTTTATAATTGAGTACGGTCCAGAAAAGCAAATTCATTGATTTTGGATATTAGTTTTCATATTCAAATAACATGGCATGAATCTCATGGGTCATCGTTAGTTAGAAAAAACTATTCCTTTATAGGGTAAAAGATAGTCTTAGAGATATTATTAGTGACGTTTGATTAAACTAGCTTTCATCCACAATTGAATTTACTATTCAAACAATAGGCTTTTAACAAGGTCAATATTTCTTTGATCTATTAAAATTATTTTACTGTAGATTTAAGTAGCAATGATATTATAATTACAAGTGTTTTTAATGCATGTTAAATTATTTATGAACCGATGTTACTTCAGTTCTTTATCTAAGAATCACCCTATTTGTTGAAACACAATCTTATATATGCAGGAGAATTGAAGCCGTGATGTTGATAAGAAACACTCTTTGTTTATTTGTTCGATACTTTTCCCCAATTAATATTGTGTATAACAAAAATAAACACATATATTGTTTTCTTATTCTTTCAAATTTCTTGAATTTTAGCCAATTCCTTGCATCGCATCGTACTTTCATTTATTTGTGCATTATAGCATTCTACTTTCATTCCTTTCTTGTATATCACCGAACTTTCAAACATTATTTTTTCCAATTGCAACAGTTATTTGTTTGGTTTATCAACTTTATGCATTATAGCATTCTACTTTCATTCATTTCTTATATATAAATAACATATTAATAAACTTAAAACTCAAACTTTGTCTAAAGGCTTCAAAAATGTTTGTAATTTGAAAAATTTTGGTTCAAAAAGTTTAGTAGAATTGTGATTTGAATTGTTTGCTAAATTTGTAATTGGGCTATTATGTAATTTTTGTTAACATAGGGATTGTTTTGATAAATTTAGTTATGCAGTGGCTGTTTTGTCAATTGATAACATAGGGGCCAGATTTCACTTAATTTATTAAGACAAGGGTTGTTTTGTAAATTTAGTAATATGGGCTATTTTGTCGATTGATTAACATAGGGAGCATTTATGTATTTTTTTTAGCAATGTACTATGAAATAGAATAGTATTTTAGGGTAGAATGGAAAAGTTAACTAAAACTGTAAAAACACATGGGTAAAGTACTTCCCCATTTGAATATATAATATTTATGTATTTATTTTCTTATATTACAATATATTTTTAAATTGCATATAATGTCATTTTCATGAATATTTTTATTTTTTTAGAGCTATATTCATAATTTATTGCATTATACAAAATCATAATTTTCTTACATATCTACAGACATAAATTCTCGATCGGATATTCAAACCATTATGATTTTATGTTTCAACCTATCATTATATCATTATTAAATTACACACAAAACAACTATATTTACAAATTATTTTTTTTATTACTATTGGTCAATAATTAACTTAAAATTATATAAAATTAATTTTATTTTTCTTATCCGTTGTGTCCACGGGTTATAACCTAGTGTGTATATATATATATATATATATATATATATAGTTAGGTTCAAATGTTTTTAGTAAGTATTGTGTGCCTAAATGCATCAATGAGAATTCAAGAAATAATAAATCATTAAATAAATCATTAAAGGGTATTGTGGACATATTATACTTTTAATTAAGGAAATCATTTAATTTAAATCTTGCAATTAAGGAAATAAAGTAATATATTTGACCTAGTCATTTGTGTTCTCATTTATAGACGTGCATATTGTTCCGTTCCAACCCTAGCACATCTATTTCTTTTTTGCGGCCTTCTTTAGCAACCTGTCGGAGTTGTAGAAGACAACCGGAGAGAAGAAAGGTTGGAAGGTCTAAGGCATATTACGCGTTTGGTAAGTCTATTATGTCCCTGTTTCTTATTCTATCTTCTACCTGTCGGAGTTCTAGAAGACAACCAGCGAGAAGAGATGTCCGCTCCTTTTTTGCAACAGCTCTTCTGCTTCGTTTTCCCTCCACGAATCGTAAATGGCATCTCAGGTATCATGTTATCTTCTTTATTCATGTATCATCTTTATTGTGGGTATTTGGAAGAAAGTAGAGTGACAAGGATAGCCCCATAAATTGTCAATTATCGATTCCAATCAGCTGAGATTTTTATATGGTTCGATTTTTCTCTAAATTCCCAGTTCTTGATTTTAGGTTCGAAGATATAGAAGAATATCATAAACAATGGCATCCCTGTTGGTGGAATTGAAAATATTCTGATTTGCACACCAACTGTTTGTTAATTTGTCTCAGTGAACTTCAATTACTTATTCCAAAATTGGTTATTTCTTGCTTAATGAGTCAATTTCAGTTAGAAGGAAGCATAGAAAAAAATGTAAGTTTGTATGGTTCTAGCTCTTGTATCAGGGCCTTATAATGTAAGTAACATTCTTTATTCATGTGTTCAAGTTGATGAGTTTCAGTTTCTCTTATGTGGATGCTCTTCTTTCTTACAAAATAATGTTTTCAAATCTTATATGAAAACCAAGTTTCTATGCTTTATTGGGTCTGACATATATTTTTTTTCTTTCGATTATGGAATACAATTCTAAGTTGTTTGTGCCTTTTTATTTTTCATCAACACAAATTAATTTACTCTTTGAACTTTGTGGTATGCATTCTAAATCAAATATGTTGCTGGAATTTATGTATTCTACCAGAATAAAATCGATGTATTCTGCCAGAATGTATTATATGTATTCTGTCATATTCCATTTATTCTACCAAAATATATTAAGTGATAGTTAATTGCAAGTAACATGTTTTTAACAATTATTAGTTTTTGTTATATTTGTAATAGGAATGGCTGGAAGAAGGTGTTGAAGACCTTGATATTCTTTTAGAATATGTATAATTATATTAAAATGTATAAGGATTTTAGTCTGTAAGAATATATATATATATATATATATATATATATATATATATATATATTAATTTGTATTTAAGTTCGGATGTATAAGAATATATTAGAATGTTTGTTATTTTTCATCTGATTCAACAATTTCGTTTTTCTTCAATGATATTCTATTAGAAGAAAATTCTGAAATAACATCATTCTAACAAAATAATATTCTATTAGAATAAAATTCTGAAATAACATCATTCTAACAAAAAATATTCTGACAGAATATAATCGGTAAAAAATGAAATTGAATTAATTAAAAAATTCAGATTTTTTTAAATTAGGAGAATTAGTCATCCCTAAAAATCCAAAAATTTCCTTTTATAAATGTAGTTAATTGTCCAAAATACCCTTTTGCTAAAAATTGTGTGATTATATGGTACATGTTACCCCATTGTAATATCATACACTCTCAAATCATATTAATTGATTAATTTCATCCATTGGTCCAGATCTGTGCATTCTGGCACACAATACTTAGTAAAAACAAAATAACCTAGCCCTATATATATATATATATATATATATATATATATATATATATATATATATATATATATGAAGGACGACGAATATAACAACAAATAATTCACAATTAATAGCCTTTAAAATATTGGCTTATGCAACTTCATGTCAAATTATATAACTTTTATGGTACAAAAAGATTTCCGCTTCCCAAAAAAATATAAATATATAATAACAATGACCATTCGTATTTATATGTTTGTATTCAAAAAGTATAAATTAAATGGTACGAGTATAAAATATTAAAACTTATTGAGAAAAACTTTTAAAAATGTCAAACTAATTAATATTAGTTTATTATAATAACCTAATATTCATTTTTTTAAACGTCAAACTGTCTTCCTCCTAATCTAATCTTAAACACCACATATGTCTCCTAATGAGACTTGAACACATATCCTCTTATTTAAGAGTCACTCCTTACTGATAGGTCAAAGACGCTGTGGTATAACCTAATACCTAACAAACAATTTTAATATTTCACTAATAAAAGGTAGATAGCTGGACTAGTTGTATTTTTAGTTAAACCATAAAACGAAAATACATATCGATATGAAAAAATATCACGAACTTAATATCTTTGTCTTGCTAAATAGTTTAGATCATAAAATATAAATATAAGATTTTACAACTTTTAGTTGTTTTTGTTCTTTTTTATAAAGAATCACAAATATAATAACAAATAATTCTGCATGTATCAACTAGTACCAAAAAACCAAAACACATATCAATAAGAAAAAGTATAAAGAATTCAACATCTCTAGATGATTTATAGAAAGAGAAAATAATAATAACCAGTGAAGTATTCCCCGCTTTGCAGGGGTTGGATTTGCATTATATTGTTTCCAAATTGAAGCAAAGTACAATGCTATAGCATCTACCCTAAGGTAAGTTTTTGGCCTTTATATGAAATGTCATTTAACATAAACAAAGATTATATTTAAAAACATAGTTATAACAAATGGTTCCATTTATAGATGTATAAGTTTATATGTTTTTATTGAACAAAAATGTAATAAGTAACATAAAATAGTTTCTACTTTGGATGCGCCTTTTCCATTTCCTCAAACTTTTTCTTGTTTTTTTTTCATTGAAACATGGGATTTTGCAAGCTGTAAGAAGAAAAATCAAGTGTTAAATGCGAGAAATAGCAACATAATTTCTTAAGTTTGTTGATTACAACATCCTACTTACATTTAATGTTATTATATATTATTTGTTTACTTAACAAAAATATGAACACAACATTTTATCTAGTTCACCTCAATCTTGACCGTCAAACTGCTAATGTAAAGAAATCAAAATAAAATGAAAAAAAAAAGAAAAAAAATAGGTATAAACTGTTCCAGGTATCATTTAATTTATCTAATTTTAGGGTTTTGTGCATGGACTCGGCAAGTTGGGGAGCTCCAACTCGTTGAGTAGAGATCATTTATGAGGACGTGGGATTCAGATCCTACTCGACGAGTCGAAAGACCCCGACTTGACGAGTAGGCGTTGTAAAGGAAAACCCTAATTTTTAGGGTTTGCACCATATTTAATGGGCTTAATTCGCCTCTTGTGGCCTCCCTTACCACCTCACTACCCAGAGAAGAAACCCTAAGCCGTTCCTTGTTGTTTCCTTGTGATTAAGAGGCTAAGAAAGAGTTTTTGGTGCATTTAATTGAAGGAGTTATAAGATTGAGAAGCTTGGAGCGGGAATGAGACTGTAGATCCAGCATCTACAACGTTTGGACACCCATTTGAAGGTAACAAGTTGTTACATTGGTCATTCTAGCATTAAATCCCCCTTTTCTTGGGTTTTTAGGCCATTTCTAGTATATTTGTGAAGCATTTCGGGTGTTGGGTAAGATTTGGAGTTGCAACTTCGGATCTGGACTCCTCTAAGTCCTTAGAATTCTAAAGTTGTTGAATTTATCAGGCTTGGTCCTTCTGTTTGGCTAAAACCCCTCCCTTAGTGTGACATCCCCATTTTCACGGCCAGAAAATACCGATTTTGTTTATGCTTTATAAAAATCAGAGTACTTCTTTAAATAAAAATGTTGCGGAATTTGTTCCCAGTAAAACATGATAAATACGTTATCAAATCATTTCCGAAGAAATGTATTTTTATTCATTTTAAAACATTTGGGATGTCATTTTCAATACAGAAACATAAGCATAAACTACACATACATTTATTTACACTAGTGATCTACACCTCTTTAATCTCTCAGTGTAATGTAACTTCGTATCGACACCTGTTATTCAAATAAGCTTGAGTGGGTCAGGTTGGGAAACTTGGTGAGTACATAGGGTTTTCAACCCAAAATAATATAATTATTATGTTTAAACATCATCAATCAACCTAACTACCAATCCCCATTATCTTCTTTACTTTTAAGGATCTACCCTAAGAATCATCTATCCTGCATTTGTTCATTTTGAAGCCCATTGCTTCTAGGGTTTATATGATAGGCACTAAGTCCATAGCTGCCAATGCTTGTTCGTAAAGCGCTAATTCCATAGCTGCTAAAGTTCATTCATCGAGTACTAAATCCATAGCTACCAGTGTTAGTAAAGCACTAATTCCATAGTTGCTAAATTTCATTCATCGGGTACTAAATCTATAGCTCCCAGTGTTTATCTAATATGTACCAAGTCTATAGCTACCGATAAGTACTAAGTCCATAGCTACCAACGTTTATTCAATTGGCACTAAGTCCATAGTTGCCAATGTTATTTGTTAGGCACTCAGTCTATAGCTGCCTATGTTCACTCATATCATCCTTCATCTCTCATCTTTCATCTACCCATGTTTTACCCAATATATTCGTAGATATAAAATACATATACAGTTTAAATCATTTAAAATTTGTATAAAATCGTTCATCCAGCATAGATAGCAAGTATACAGATAATATGCACACATAGCACATAGTTTATATAAAATACTTCATATTTATGTGTAAGATAAAAGTAACTATGCACTCACTTGATAAGGTGGTGACTCGGCACTCGGACAGCACTTCGTTATTGTTAAAACAATTTCCCTCGGACAAAACCTAGTATCATTACCACTACAGTTTAGTCAAATGTTTGACGAGACTAATTAATAGTCTATCTATTATTATTATTATTATTATTATTATATAAGCGTTAAAAAATACTCTTCACCCACTATGTACAGACAGGGGCCAGACATGGAACACCGGAGGGCAGAATCCTTTTGGCATATAGCACTTCTGAATTCAGCAACCCATGCGACCCTCCAAACCAGATTCCATGTACCGCAAGTGGTTAAAAAGATATTATAACGACACTTATATGACTCGTAATAATAGACCAAATATTTATTATAAGGTCCTAATAATATTACTATATTGTAACATAAGCTATACTAAAGTTAGGTTAGGCGTAGCTTACTTACAGCGAGTTTTTTTTCTCAAAACGGGGCTCCGCTGGAGCAACGTTCCCAAGCCGAAAGGCTCTTTTCTCGGAGCCTTCAGGCGCTCCGGGGCTTCCGCCTCGTGCTAGGGAGGTTTCCTAGGTTTTCGGGGGGGGGGGGGGGGGGGGAGGGGGGGGTTCGGGGCTAGATTGAGGTTCTAGAGAGAGGGGGAAATGATAGGAGGTGTGAGGAATGAAGAGGGCTTCACCTCTTATTTATAGGGGGCTGGAGGGTCACTCATGTTGTGAGTTTTATGATGCTCACGTCGTGAGCCAACTTGGGCTCCAAGTTTGAGCCTGGTGTTGACACGTGGCATCGCACACATGGTGTAAATCAGCCGATTTTCAAAAATTCGTAAGTTTCGAATACGATCTCCGTTTTCGACATTCTTTATATCAATGCGTAGGTAAAAATAAGATCTACAACTTTCAATTTGACTCTGTTGGCTAATTCTCGACCGATCTTAAATTTAACAGCTGGAGGAGATTAGATTGTTAAATGACCGCGAAGAATTCGTAACTCCTTCATACGGACTCTATTTTCGTCTGTATTTTTATCATTGAGTTCCTATTAATGAGATATTCAACTCCCATTTAGGTCGCGTAGGCCAAAAACCACTCGAACTAAAATTCGAGTTTCGGGTCGTGCACTACTGTGCCAAATCTTAGAAAATTCATAACTTTCTCATACGAAGTTAGATTTGGGCATTCTTTTTTTGTATGTTCTCGGTTTAACGTATACTACAACTTTTGTCTAGATCACTAAGGCTAAAAATTCCTCTATCATAAATTCACTATTTACGTCTCACGGTGTCGTGCCGGTTTTGCCGTAAAACTTCGACGGGCCATAACTTCTTCGTTATAACTCGGATTTCGGCGTTCTTTATATGTATGTAACCCTTGTAACATATACTACCATTTGGTTAAGATTATTCCTTCTACATAATCTTCCATCAAAAAATCATTTTTGATGCTCATTGTCTTTAAATTGACTAGCCCGGATCTGCGAGTGTTACACTTAGCTTGGTTTTGGCGATTAAGAGCTTCCATGCACGTAAAGTTTGCAACTTTACGTGGAAACCATGCCTTAGGAGGCTAGATCTGCAATCTGGAGCTTTAGGGTAGCCTAAAAACGTATGAACACAAAAAGGACTAAAGGAACTCGTCGAGTCCCTTAGCCAAATCAACGAGTCGAGTAGGGTTTACCCGTTTTCGAGATTCCAAGTGATTTCTGTGAAGGATTGGGGTTTTCGGTCTGCATGGGTTTTTGGTCTTCTGGACATTGAGGAGCTCGCTGAGTTACATAGGTAACTCGGCGAGTTGAAGAGTTACTCAGGTAACTCGACGAGTTGCTGGATGCACTCGATGAGTTGAGCGAAACATGGACTGTTGACCTTGACTTTGACCAGGGTTGACTTTGAGGATATTTATGGTAATTCGGGAATGTGACAAGTTAATCACATGATAAGTATAGGCAGTTAAGTTGGAGCAGTGCATGGGATTTACCTGATCTTAGCTTGTCAGTTCAGCATTCACAAGAGGTGAGTCTCGTCACCATACCAATGGGTCTAAGGAACCAAAGTCGGCCCATTTTGTGATATATGGTACACTCGTTGTTGTAGAGATATGTGGTATGATTGTTAGTTATGCTTAGTGGTATTCTAGCTATATACGTGATACTTGTAGGGAAGACCATGGGGGAGCCCATGGCTTTTCAAGTAAAGACCATGGGATGAGCCCATGGCACTTGGATGTAAGGCTATGTGGGGGAGCCCATGGCTTTCCAGCTAAAGACCATGGGGGAGCCCATGACACTTAGGTGTAGAACCATGCAGGGGAGCCCATGACATCCTTATATGTTTGTATGCATGAATTATGTGGTATATACAGCTGTTATAGCTAATATGATATGTGTTTATGTGGATTGTATGTGGGGTACGCTCTGGGGAGCTCACTAGGCATTAGCTTATAGTTTGTGGATTTGTTTCAGGTACATCTGAGCCCAAGGGCAAGGACAAGGCTTGATGGCGCAGCATGCACTCTCTCTCAGGCATTTTTATGGGACACTCTGATGATTGGAATAATATTGTTATTGTTGAGAATTTGAAAACAAATGTATTGAGATTTTATGGTTTATGGAAAGTGTTTTGTCTAGTTAAATTTTTTTTTTTTTGAAAATTAGGTTGTTACAAGTTGGTATCAGAGCCTTGGTTTGAGGGATTCGGGCACACTCTCAGGTGTGTCAGGTCTCAAACTAAGGAAATGGCAAAATTGTTTTCAAAAATAAAGGTTAAAAACTTTTTAGAATGAGAAAAAGGAGAGTGCAATGCGCTCGATCGGCCGAGCCAAGTAAATAGTTCCCCCAGTATGTTAGCCATGTTATACTAATATGTGAATTATGATAATCGTATGAATCTTGCTATGTGTATGCTTTCAAAATTGTTGACGGTTGGGGTCCTATAGCCTCAGAATGATTGATTTGGCCTTATTTTATGTTTCTTGTCTAGTTGTGGTCTTACAGTAGAGTCTATTATTCAAAAGTGTATTTGATCCTACTCTATGTATAATTTGTATGCATAAGGTAACCGGTTATGATTGAGTTCTAGTTTGATATGGATGGAGGAAATCTTAGGTTAGCCTAGGATTTGAGTTATGCGGTAGTTTGTGAGATAGGATTTGTTTTGGGACTAATTAGAGTTATTAGGTAGGACCTTTGGGAAGGTACATGTAGGTGTGGAAGGTAGTATCGAGCCCGTACTACTGAAAGCATAGGACCTGTACCCAAACCAATGTTAGACCTTGAAGCTCTAAGGAGGAATGGTGTGGGAGGATCCCCTCTATAGACATCCTGATCATTATGTTTTATGGTTTTTCAGAGGAGTATGGTGGTGACATGATTTGGAGCAGGGGGATCAGGATCGGGATCTAGATCTAGATTTGGGTCGGGCGATGGTACCGAGCCCATTGACGAGCGGTTGCGTGAGCTTATTGCAGTAGAGGTTACGAGGGGCATTCTTGACGCTACCCCAATTATCTTTGGGACGGTTAAGGAGGGTATGGTGGAGATCATGGAGGAGAGGCTCAGGGCATTCAGAGCCGAGACTACTGCAGGCCTGGTCGGGGCCCGAACTCCCTCGTTCCGGGAGTTCAAGGCGTGCGGGAAGCCAAAGTTTTTTAGGGTCAGGGACCCCATTGTTAGACAATGTTGGGTGGCGGACGTAGAGAACGCCCAGCTCACGAGTTCATTCCCTGTTGCGGCGAAGGTGGGGTTTGCTTCATGTATGTTGAGGGATCGGGCCCGGGAGTTTCATGAGATGACATGGGTCGAGTTTGTTAGGCGATTTGATTTGTTAGGCGAGATGACATGGGTCGAGTTTGTTAGGCAATTTGATTTGGAGTTTGCACAACCTATTGAGGTGCAACGGATGGTGAGGGAGTTTCATGAGCTTCAGCAGACCACTGAGACTGTAGCGGAGATCACTGCCAAGTTTCGGGAACGTGCATTGTTGATTCCACAGTATGCTACCGATGATGACATGAGGAGGATGAGGTATCATTCCATGTTGAGGGATGATATCCGTGAGTTTGTGAGTTTTACATGGAGCAAAACCCCGAATGAGATGGTGGAGAAAGTCCGTAAGCGGGAGCTAGAGTTCGACTTCCGCACAAAGCGGAAGCTGGAGTAGGCACAATCAGCAGTAGGTTAGGCTAAAACGCCTAAGACCTTAGATTCTTCTAGTAGGGCCAGCAGGGTCGTGGCCAGTGTGCCAAGTGCAGTAAACCGCATACTAGGGCTTGTCGGATAGCAGGCTTGGGATGTTATGTGTGTGGCCAGCCGGGTCAGCTGAGCAGGGATTGCCCCAAGAAGGGCTTGATTTGTTTTCATTGCAACCAGACTAGCCACAAACAAGCCGTTTTTCGAGGTTACAGGGAGGAGGGTGACCAGTGGCGGCACCTGCGCCCGTCACGATGAGGATTACCGATGGCCGCTCTGTTAAGGCGGATACTCCTGCAATGAAGAGCCGTACGTTTCAGTTGACCACTGAGGAGGCTCGGGTAGCGCTAGACGTGGTTGGTACGTATTTTATCTTCCTAATATATACTTATTTCATTGCTTACGTGTATATTGTGCTTATTTATAGGGACCTTTTTGGTCAATGGTATGTCTGCCTGCGTTTTGTTCGATTCGGGAGCTACCCGATTGTTTGTATCTCTTGCACTTAGCAAGAAGTTTCAGGATGCGCCAGGGACTCTAGATTCCCCGCTTAAGGTCAAGATTGCGGATGATCGCACTGTGAGTGTTGCGCGGGTGTACCGGGGCTATGTCCTGAATGTGCATGGTGAGAGGTTTCGTGTTGATCTAGTCCCGATACATTGCGAGGGTTGAAGGTGATTGTCGGGATGGACTGGTTGGGAGCCAATGGGGCCATGATAGATTACGATCACCAGTTGGTGAGGGTTTGAACCCCAAGTGATGGAGAACTGGTTATTCATGGAGAGAGGGCCTCGCGGGGGCCGACCCACTATTCAGCTGCGAAGGCTAGGATATTTCTGCAGCAGGGTTGTATAGAATTTCTGGCATATATCTCGGATACGAGGGTTGAGACCCCGAAGGATTTGGACAGTGTACTGGTTGTATAGGAGTTTTGGGATGTCTTCCCCGAGGAGTTACCTGGAGTGCCTCCGGAGAGGCAGGTGGAGTTTCGCATTGATTTGGTACCGGGTGTCGCTCTGATAGCCAAGGCACCGTACTGGCTAGCTCCGCCTGAGATGCATGAGCTATCTATGCAGCTTCAGGAGCTACTAGACCGGGGGTTTATTCATCCGAGCAGTTCCCCGTAGGGAGCTCCGATCCTATTCGTGAAAAAGAAGGATGGGTCATACAGGATGTGCATCAAATATCGAGAGATGAATAAACTAACGGTGAAAAATTGTTATTTGGTACCAAGGATTGACGATTTGTTCGATCAGTTGCAGGGTGCGTCCTGGTTTTCCAAGATTGATATTTGGTCGGGGTACCATAAGATGAGGATCGATATAAGGATATACCAAAGACGGCTTTTAGGACTCGGTATGGGCACTACGAGTTTGTGGTGATACCATTTGGGCTCACTAATGCCCCAACAGCATTCATGGATCTCATGAACAGAGTGTATAGACCGATGTTAGATCGGTCGGTGATCGATTTTATTGATGATATCCCTGTCTATTCTAAGACCAAGGAACAGCACGAGCAGCATTTGAGGGAGGTATTGGAGACAATGAGAACGGAAAGGCTTTATGCCAAGTTCTCAAAGTGTGATTTTTGGTTGCATGAGGTGCAGTTTTTAGGGTACATCATCAACCAGGAGGGCATTTCGGTTGATCCGGCCAAGGTTGAGGCTGTGATACGGTGGGAAGTATTGAAGAACGCATCTGATATTCGTAGCTTCTTGGGTTTAGCGGAGTATTATTGGAGATTCATCCAGGATATCTCCAAGATCACCGTGCCTTTGACCCGCTTGACCAAGAAGAATGTGACATTTCGATGGGGCTTGGATTAGCAGTTGGCTTTTGAGACCCTGAGACAGAGGTTATGTGAGGCTCAGATTCTAGTATTACCTGAGGGGCTGGATAATTTGGTAGTGTACTGTGATGCATCGATCTCAGGGTTAGGCGCGGTACTGATGCAGAGATGGCATGTGATCTCGTACGCTTCGAGGCAATTGAAGCCCCACGAGGCGAACTATCCCACTCACAACCTAGAATTGGGGGAAGTGGTATTTTCCTTAAAGATTTGGAGGCACTACTTGTATGGAGTGTGGTGCACTATTTATACTAATCACAAGATTTTGAAGTATTTAATGGATCAGCATTAGGGGTGTGCAAAAAAACCGAAAAATCGAGCCAAACCGGCCAATTCGAAACCGAAAAAACCCGAAACTTAAAAAAACCAAAACCGAAAAAAACGAATATCAACGAGTCGGTTTTGGTTTGGATACTTAAGGTATTCACGGATAACCGAACCGACCCACTTGATATATATATATATATATATATATATATATATATATATATATATATATATATATAATAAAAAATATTATTCATTTCCATTGAACCGTTATCCATATCCCAAACAAAAATCATGATCGGTAATTTCAGTTTACACTTCTACATTATGTTTTCTTGTATTTTTATTTTTATATTTATTATACAAATTATAATGTATGTTACATGAACTTCATTATGTTTTTATAACTCTTGGATTTACTAATTCTTAGAAAGAAATCATTGGAATGGAGTTTGTAATTTTGATTGTATATGATTTTCATATTTAGCGGGCACCCGTGAACAGAACCGTGGTTACCCGCCTTTATATGGTTCGGTTCGGTTCGGTTTTTTGCTAATTCGGTTCGTTTCGGTTAGTGCACATGAAGTACCCATCCCGTGGTGACGGTTCACAATTTTATTACTATCCAAACCGAACAACCTCGTTAACACCCCTAATCAGCAGAACCTCAACATGCGACAGAGGAGGTGGTTCGATGTGCTAAAAGATTATGGCTGCGAGATCTTATATCATATGGGGAAGGCTAATGTGATGGCCGATGCTTTGAGCCGCAAGATGGAGGGTTCTCTGAGTAGGAACATTTGTCTGAGGATGATTGTGGTCTCTCCACTGCTAGACATGATCAAGAAGGCTCAAGTAGAGGGTTTGAAGAAAGAAAACTGGAAGATAGAGCATACACGGCGGCAATTTCCCTTGTTTGTATGGGATGGTCGGGGGCTCTTGACACAGTATGGCTGGGTCTGGGTACCGGTCACCAGGGGAGTGAGACAAAAGATATTAGAAGAGGCGCACAAGTCCAAGTTCTCTATACATCCGAGAGCTACAAAAGTGTATATGGACTTGAGATTGAGTTAATGATGGCCCTGCATGAAGCGGAAGATTGCCTGGTTTATGGAGCGGTGTTTCACCTGCCGGAAGGTCAAGACCGAACACCAGCGGCCATATAGTAAGGTTTAGTCGTTACCCATTCCTACGTGGAAGTGGGAGGAGATCACCATGGACTTCATCACGAAGTTACCAAGGACAGTGAGCAGTGTGGACACAATATGGGTGATTGTTGACCGATTGACGAAGAGTGCCTACTTTATTCCAATCTCTGAGAACATCTCTGCTGAGAAATTGGTGGATATTTATGCGCGAGAGGTGGTTGCTAGACACGGGGTGCTAGTGTCAGTAGTCTCTGACAGAGATGTTCGATTTACATCTAGATTCTAGAAGAAGTTCCATGAGGAACTAGGTACTCAGTTACATTTAAGCACGACATACCACCCCCAGACAGATGGCCAAAGCGAGAGGACGATCCATACGCCCGAGGATATGCTTCGGGCACGCGTGTTGGATTTTGGAGGTAGTTGGGATACATACCTCCCATTGGCAGAGTTTTCATACAACAATAGTTACCATGCCAGTATCGATCGACCTCCATTTGAGATGTTGTATGGTAGGAGATGTAAGACCCCAGTTTGTAGGGGTAAGGTAGGGCACCGGGTCATGGGGAGCACCAAAGTGGTGCTCAAGACTATATAGTTGATTCAGCAGGTGCATGGCAAGCTACGAGTCGCACATAGTCGTTAGAAAAGCTATGCTGACTGGCGTCGATCGGATCTTGAGTTCCAGGTGGGGGGGACTTTGTGTTATTAAAGGTGTCGCCATGGAAGGGAGTCATCAGGTTTCGTAAGAGAGGCAAGTTGGGATCGTGATATATTGGCCCGTTTAGGATTTCGGCACGGGTGGGCAAGGTGGCTTACTGCTTGGATCTGTCGGACGAGCTTAGCCAAATACACAACACCTTCCATGTGTCACAGCTTCGGAAGTGTGTCACCAACGAGGCCGCGGTCGTTTCACTGGACGACATTCAGGTGGACGAGAGTCTGAACTACATTGAGAGGCTTGTTGCAATTTTAGATAGGAAGACCAAGGTTCTTTGGAACAAGGAAGTGAAAGCTAGTAAAGGTGCAATGGTAACATCGAAGGGGCTCCGAATGACATGGGAACTAGAGGATGAGATGCGAGATCACTATCCGGACTTATTCGCGTCAGCAGACTTCGATGACGAAGTCTAGTTCAAATGGGGGAGATTTGTAACACCTGTTCCAGGTATCATTTAATTTATCTAATTTTCAGGGTTTTGTTCTTGGACTCGACGAGTTGGGGAGCTCTAACTCGTTGAGTAGAGATCATTTATGAGGACGCCGGATTCAGATCCTACTTGATGAGTCAGAAGGCCCCGACTCGACGAGTAGGCGTTGTAAATAAAAACCCTAATTTTTAGGGTTTTCACCCTATTTAATGGGCTTAATCCGCCTCTTGTGGCCTCCCTTAGCACCTCACTCCCAGAGAAGAAACCCTAAGATGTTCCTTGTTGTTTCCTTGTGATTGAGAGGCTAAGAAAGAGTTTTTTGTGAATTTAGTTGAAGTTTAATCAAAGCCTAAATTCCATTCATTTTAATCAAAGTCTCTTGTGGCCTCCCTTACATTCGTTTTCATTATACTAGGAATTTTAATCAAAGCCTAAATTCAATTCTTTATTGTTATGATTCTCTCTAATATGAACCAACATCAAGTCATTATCCCTTTCCAAATCAAAATGATAGAATGCATCCATGCATAAGAAGAAAGTGAAGTTCCCTTGTAATCTTCTTCAACTTTGTAGCTATTAATGTGATGGAGACATCTAGGCCTACCTTCACAGAAAAAAAATTATGAAGTAAAATAATTACGAAAAAGAGTAGAAACAGGAATAGGGAGAAAGTTATTACACAAAACCCATGAAAATATATATAAAAATTAAACAAATACATGATGAAAATTGTTTTAAAAATAGATAAATAGTAGGAAACAGACAAAATCCATACATGAAGGAGAGGGCTTGTTCTGGTCAGCTCTTTGTTTTCTCAGTAGTACAAACATCATCAAGTACTTCAAAGGAGGAGAATTTTGGTCTTTCTCATGGTTATGTGGGAATATATGTAGGAAAATAGATATTTTAACTCCTTGTTATGTAGGAATATAAGTAGGAAAATAGATATAAATTAAAATAACCGTTAATTTCCATGTGAAAAATATAAAACTTGATGAGAAGTTAGCAATAGATAAAAATTTACCATATGCTACGATTTATAGGAATATACTGTATTAAGTGAGTTCTTCCTTGAATTTGCTGCAAAGTTGCATAAATATTTGTAGAATATCCTTGCATCAGTTGTCTAGATGAATAAAGAGTAAAAGAACCTTATGATATAGCCAAACCATATAAAATAAAGAAAATAAAAGACGAGTTTGTACTCATGATAATTAGTGGTTAATATGAGAAGGGCAAATGGGCAATTCTATTAGCATCTTTCATATTCTAAGTTCAGTCCTACTAAAGTAAAAGGTATCAGTTTCTGTCAACAACGAATGAAAAAGATGTTAGATTTCTAATGTTTTCTTTAATAATAAAAAATACATTAAAAAAATCCAATTTAAACAGGCCTGAATTTGAATTCAAAACTAAGAACTGAGAGTTGGGGTTAGGTTTTACAGATATACCTCTTTGGTTCTATGGATGATGAGGAAACATGGCGTTTAGATTCTTCCACATTGTCGAACTCACATACAATGTATAAATTGAAGCAACAACTAAAACAGAGAATTGAAGAAGAATAATTCGGAGAAAAAATATCCAATTTGTTGACCATCAGATTCTAATACCATGCTCTTGAAGTGCTGGATGTATGAATGCTAAATTCCAATTTACCTTCTCTGGACTTCAAAGTTGGGTTTAAAAACAACGACATGTTACACTCCACTATCTCCCTACTCTATTATCTATCGAATCCATGTATTTTAATCGAAATTTCAGAAAAGAGGGGGAGAAGTGATGATGGTAAATGCACCTGAAATCCAAATTGAGATACCTACTATGGCGGTGATGGTCCATCGGAGAGAGAGAGAGAGAGAGAGAGAGAGAGAGAGAGAGAGAGGGTTTATTCTGTGTGAAGGGAGTATGTGGAAGAAGGATACTTGTAAAGAAAGCGGTGAAGAAAAAAGAAAGTGATGATCAAAATATGGAAGGATAAGGAGTGGAGCAAATTTCGAACGCCACCACGTGTATAGGGGGCTCCCAAACCAAGGACACGAAAGGGGCAGACTATTAAACAAAAAAATTTACCGGCAGATCAAATAATAAAAAATAAAAAATAAATTTAGACCAACAGGATCAAAATATTGTTCATAAGGGGGTTTGTCTTTATTTATATATATATATATATATATATATATATATATATATATATATATATATATATATATATATATAATACAATAACAAATTGGAAACTTTGCATTTATGAAAAACCTTGTGAGCCCCATGAGCCAAAACAACAAAATACACATTAAACAAACCAGCTAAGGGAGGTTGGAAGAAGCTCTCATCCCAAATACGAAAACATAAAGAAACTAACAAAAACACCAAAATTTAACCTTTGGACGATAAGTTAAGACATGGTGTCTTGTGGCGATATCTTTATTTGGAAAATGAAGACTCTAAGTGACATTTGATTTTGCAACAATAAGTGTGGGCTCTAGGGAATGGATCAAGAGCAAGAATCTCCAAAGAAATCATTGGTAATAATCATGTCCAATCGTAACAGCCTGGATTTCCAGGTATCTTTTATGTTTATGTTTTTGGTGTTTTGAGAGGGGACTCGGCGAGTTGGAGCTCAGACTCGCCGAGTAGGATCGCGGGTCGGGACGCGGGTTCGCGCCTGGACTCGGCGAGTCCAAGGTATGGACTCGGCGAGTCCGCGCTGTTTAATGAAACCCTAATTTCTCGGGTTTGGGACCTATTTAAAGGGCCTTATGGCCGTCATTTGTGCTCACCAGTCCCTTGAGTGAAACCCTAATCGAGTGTGAGCGTTTGGAGCATAGAAGGAGGCCATTATTGATCTTGGAGGTGTCATCTTGCAAGGGAAAGGGAGGATCAGCTAAGGAAAGGCAAGAGGAGCTACTTCCTGAGAGTTTAGGGTCCAGAACACCGCATTTGAGGTAATATCTTCGAGCTATCCTCTGCTATGTTGATGTTTTCATTGATTTAGGGCTTGTTGAGCCCTTTTGTGGCTAGATCTAGTGCTCCCTTGGTCCCTTAAGCGATTTAGACCATAGATCTGGACCCTTGGAGGTCCAGAGTGTCCCTTTCCCAAGCTTTTTGTGAATTAATGGAGGTTTTGGATTGGAATCCTTATGCCTTAGGTCAAAATGCCATTTATGAGCCATGGGGTGTGTTTTAAACACCAAGATAAGGACTTTACGTGTTGAATCAGTCTAGGAAGGCCAGATCTATGAATTGTTGGGACAGATCTGACCTTAGAAGCAAGTTTGAGTGATTGCATGGCATGGACTCGCCGAGTCCGATAATCAGACTCGGCGAGTAGCTTGAAGATTGCCTTCAGATCGCCTAGTGAGTGGTCCAGTCGAGTCATAGGTTGACTCAGTGAGTCAGGGCGAGTCAGAGAGGGTTGGCAGGTGGTTTGAGTTGAGCTGGGACTCGCCGAGTTGTTCTTGAGACTCGGCGAGTTGAGTCGGGGTGGCCCGCGATTCTTCCAGATGGAACTCGTCAAGTCAGGGGGAGTACTCGACGTGTCAAAAGGGAATCCTAGAAAGATTGGTGAAAACGTCTAGACTCGCCGAGTCGCCCTAGTGCACTCGTTGAGTCCGTTCAAAGTTGACCGTTGACCGTTGACCAAGAGTTGACTAGTGTTGACTTAAAAGGGTAGTCAACCTTAGTGGTAAAAATGTTAATAAGAGACATATGATGATATAGGGAGATTGTAGCTCGGAGGATCGAGCACGTGTGATTTCGGGATTCGCTAGCTATCGATATTCACGAGGTGAGTCTTCTCACTATACTATACCCGGAAGGGTTTTGACTGTGTGACCGGAAGGTCGGATATGGTATGAGACGTATGTGCTATGTGTGATAAGTTAATTGTTATATGTGCTATGTATGATACGCTTGTTATGGGCCGGAAGGCGTTGTAATGTAGACCGTAAGGTTGGCGTGGGTAGGACCGGAAGGTTTACCCAGCAGGGACGGAAGTCCCCTGAGACACATGGACCGGAAGGTCAGGGCCTGGAAAGGCGTATGTGCGTAAGTTGTATTTTGGGGAACTCACTAAGCATTTATGCTTACAGTTGTTGCGTATGTGTTTCAGGTACTAGCGAGGACCGTGGGAAGGCGCCGGCGTGATCTGTACACACTGATGGATGATTTATGATCTTGGGATTTATGTGATTGTATTATGACATGATACGTTGGATATTTATGCCTTGTTTTGGATAAAAATACATTTTTAGAAATGAAAATTTTGTTTTAAAATTTCCGTTGTTACAATTTGGTATCAGAGCCTTGGTTTGAGGGATTCGGTTACACCTTCAGGCGTAACTGAACTCAAACCGAGGATTTGAGGAAAACTTTTAAAAAAAAAAACAAAAAAAAACAAAGGCATAAAATTTTTATAAACGATTTTGTGGTAAACAAAAATGAAGCAGTGTGTACGATCAGCCAGCGCCCGAACGGTAAAGATCCCCAAAATACCCTTACAATGATGTGTTAAGAGATATGATATGATATGAATTGTTATGCATGCTAGAAGACTAGGTATTCATGATAGGACTAGAGTGGCCTGATTTGTGATGCCTTAGTCTAGGGAAGTCTGTTGCTATGAGATGCTTTGTGAGCGAGCGGGTGGTTAGTGCATAACAAGAGTAGAGTACTCAGGATCCGGGGTTTGGGGAGGAGGACTTGGGATGAACGTTGATGTGGTGTGGTCGGTAGTATTGGGCCCGTACTACCGAAGACACCGGGTCAGTGGGCGACCCAAGTAAGACTCCCTGGGTATCGGAGACTGAGTAGGGTTGCATTATCGAGTGCGATTATGCTCGATAGAGTCTCTGATAGTTCTATGTTGTATTTCAGAGGCATCATGGTTGGACCACGCCACAGACCGAGTACGAGCAGTGTGAGTGACGAGGAGATTCGTTAGATGATTCATGAGGAGGTGGCTGCAGCGATCCGGGCTGAGATTCCGGAGATGTTTGGGTCTATTAAGACCACTTTGATGGAGACCTTTGATGAGCGGTACGCCGCGTTGACTGAGGCTGCAGCCGCTACAGCTACCGCAGTTGTGGCCGCTGTCAGACCTCAGGGAGGTGACTCGTTGCTGTTTCGGGAGTTTAGCAACACGAAGCCACCTGAGTTTGACGGGACGCAGGATCCGATCGCTGCGATGAGATGGATTGCTGATATCGAGGGATGCTTCTACACTTGTTCATGTCCGGAGCATCTGAGAGTACGGTTCGCCTTGAACCATCTCCGTCTGGGAGCGAAGGATTGGTGGAAGTTCGTGACGGCGAACTTCACTTTGGCAGAGATTTCAGCTGTGACGTGGGAGAGGTTTACCTCTATGTTCAGAGACGAGTACGTTCCCCCGGTGGAGAGGGATCGGTTGGTTCAGGAGTTCTTGACCCTCAAGCAGGGTACTGATTCAGTTGCGGTGATCACACTGAAGTTTCATGAGAGGGCGATGTTCTGCCCCGAGCAGGTGTCCACAGAGCAGGCTCGGATGAGCCGGTATTTGGGTGTGTTGAGGAGGGATATCCGGGAGTTCGTGTTGAACTCAATGTATCATACCTTTGCTGAGCTTCAGGCGAATGCCAGGAAGCGCGAGATCGAGTTGGAGACCCAGGCCAGGGAGGAAGCCGAGTCTCAACGGGTGGATCGGCGGCCGGCTCAGTCTCAGCTGGCAGCCAAGCGGACTAAGTCCGCCGATTCGAGGACGGGAGGTCCGAAGGGCCGCACTTGCGGAAAGTGCGGCAAGGGTCACGAGGGGACATGTCGAGCAGGTGCTTGCTACAAGTGTGGCAAGGAGGGGCACATCGCTAGGGATTGCCCCAAGGGGTTTATGGTTTGCTTTCATTGCAACCAGACCGGCCATCGGAAGGCCGAGTGCTCTCAGCTTCATCGGGGATCTGCACCTGCTGCTAGGGCTACTGAGGTTCGACCAGTGAAGGCCGAGGCCCCGAGGGCTCATGGGAGAGCTTTCCGGTTGACTGCGGAAGAGGTCCGCGCTGCGCCTGATGTTGTGGCAGGTATGCTTTATTTCATGTATTTATTTTGATGTTGAGATATTATGCTTATGTTATGTTATGTGTAGGTACTTTCCTTGTGAACTCTGTACCTGCTTTAGTGTTATTTGACTCGGGTGCGAGTCGGTCTTTTGTATCTTTGGCCTTTAGTCAGCATATCAGTGTTAGCAGTGAGCCGTTGAGTCGGCCTCTGAGAGTTTCTATAGCTGACAAGAGAGTGATTTGTGCCACGGAGGTTCTCCGTGGATGTGTGTTAGAGATTTTCGGGGTTGAGTTTCCGATTGATCTGGTTCCTATTGCGATGGGTGATGTCTGTGTCATTGTGGGCATGGACTGGTTGAGCAGATTCGGCGTGGTTATCGACTGCGAGCGTCAGTTGGTGACTATACGAGACCCTAGTGGGGGAGTTCTTTCGGTGTACGGCGAGGGTACACGTTCGGGATCAGCTTTTTGTTCGGCCGCTAGGGCGAGGCAGTGTCTACAGCAGGTCTGTAAGGGTTTTGTGGCGTATGTGATGGATACGCGAGTGACTTCCGAGAGGCCGAGTTCAGTTGAGGAGGTTCCGGTGGTGCGTGAGTTTCCTGATGTCTTTCCCGACGAGTTGCCGGGTGTGCCTCCTGTGAGGCAAGTGGAGTTCAATATCGACTTGGTCCCGGGGGCCGCGCCTATCGCTAAGGCGCCTTATCATCTTGCACCTCCAGAGATGCAAGAGTTATCCTCGCAGCTTCAGGAGCTGCTGGGGAAGGGATTTATTAGGCCGAGCAGCTCACCGTGGGGAGCACCTATTTTGTTCGTCAGGAAAAAGGATGGTTCACACCGGATGTGCATTGATTACCGGGAGTTGAACAAGCTGACGGTCAAGAACCGTTACCCATTACCGAGGATCGACGATTTGTTCGATCAGTTGCAGGGAGCATCTTGGTTCTCTAAGATCGATTTGAGGTCTGGATATTGTGACAACCCCAAATCTATTCCCGTTACAAATCCCATTTTCACTAACGGAATGCGTCACTAGACGTTATTTTATGTAATATTTGGAATCGTCAATAACCGAATATCTAGTTATATGCATGTCTTGATATTATCATAAGAAATATAACTCTTATGTGTTAACCCCGTTTAACCTAATAGAGTTGTATTACTTTCTCAACCACTTCACCCGGGTAAAAAGTTTTAACCCTGTTAACTTTAAGCATCGGGTAGCCGTGTATCGGGTGCGATACCTGAGACATATGAAATGAGTGCGCACAACATTTGAACACTCTTTTACCACATATTCACTCTCTCTCACTACCTTCTCTCTCTAGACCCGAAATCGACCCTGAGTCCGTGAATTTCCGGCTTCCAAACGTAAGGATTCATTCCCTATCTTAATCTAAACATACTTTACTGCATTTAGCGTCCAAAATCATAGAAAACAAAGAACAAAAAGGGAGTTTACGGCCTAAGAAGCCCCTTAGGCCGTAAACCCCCAAAATCATGCCAAAGACCTTGTTTTTCCTTCCTTTAAGCTTATGGACTAATTAAGGCATATACCTAGGAGAGTTTGGACACTAAAACACAAGAAATTGGAGCTCAAAAAGGAGTTTACAGCCCAAGCTTGTGCTTAGGCCGTAAACACCCCAAAAACCCCACAAATCCTTGTTTAAAGCCCCAAAAACTCATCTAAGGTGTTGGTAATTTAGGCTTGACACTAAGGAAGGTTTAAATGCATCAAACAACATCATTTGAACACAAAAAGAGGAGTTTACGGCCAAGGCTAAGCTTGGGCCGTAAACACCCATGTTTTTGTGTCAAACAAGTCCCTAAACCACTCAAATGCATATAAGGAATTTAGCTAAGGCCTTTGGAGGTGTGTTGTACCATTAAACTTCCCATTTTGAGGCCAAATGAAGAGTTTACGGCCAAGGATATTCTTGGGCCGTAAACTCCCCAATTTTCATGCTAAAATTGTTCCAAAACTCATTTTAAGGCCTTCTAGGATTTATCTAAGGTGAATGAGAACATGTTGTACCATTTAAACAACCATTTTGATGGATTAAATGGAGTTTACGGCCTAAGAACAAGCCTTGGCCGTAAACTCCCCAAAAAATGTCACAAATTAAGAGTTTAATCCCTCCATTTTGGTCCAAGACACATACCATTAAAGTAAGGAAGTGAAATAAGGTCTTAAACATACAATTTAGAGGACCACATGAGTTTACGGCCAAGCCTAGGGGGCTTACGGCCGTAAACTCCCAAGGAGTGGCCTTTAGGCCGTAAACTCCAAGGGAGTGAGCTCATGGACCCTCCCGTAAATCATTCTTGGCCTTGTACCACTCCCGGGAACCCTTTCTAGGCCCTAAAACCCCGAAAACGATGCTAGAATGTCCAAATACTATAATGAAAAGCATAAGATGATTAACTTCTTGTAAAATACATATTTCATATGACTTTAGGGTCCTAAAAGGTGCTCAAGTAGTTATTTGGTACCAAACGCTCAACCGACACTTTTACCCGATTCACCCGAATTACGCGATTTCAGGTGAGTTCATACCCCTTTAATGAACCTTTGAAATGTTTTAAATGTTTTAGGGGGGAGATACAAGTTGCTTATAAATGTTTATGGAAAGTTTTACAGAACGATTTCCGCGTTACAAGGATTAATCACATGTGATTCACTATCCTTAGTTCAAATCACATGTGATTTATCACTATGCCTTATAAACAGTTTTTTTTTTACATTTTTAAAACTATTTTTGGACAGCAAGCCAGATTTTAAATGTTCTTTTGGAAAATACTTTTATTAAATCAATTTACTTATAAATTGTAACCATTCTGATATAGTTATATAAGTGAGACTTGGAGGACTTAGGACCGATATCTCGCCTTATTTCCTGTTCTTGTTTGATTGTGGGCTTAGGGTAGTAGTTATCTGTCCGACTGTCGTTGATTTCTTAATTATATAACTTGTATATTAGTATGGGATACGAATAATTCTTCTTTAACTAAAATACTAAAGTCACTAACATGTCAAGAACCATCCCCACTAAGATAACTATAATAGGTATAGTTACGGATGCTACTGCTACTACTCGCTAAAGTCACTACTCTCTACACTATAATACTCACTAATACTAGGCAATACACTAGTAAGAGAATACACGATGCTCAATACTATAGGATTTCTACACTATAACAAAAGAGAAAACACCAAACAAACAATAATACACTAACCCACTACGAGATACTCTATTCGCTATCCACTACGCCCGGAGTTTTCCAGCAGGGAGACGACTCTACATGTATAGATCTATACGGGGCAGACGCTATTATATCCCGACTGTTAATTTCAGTCCGCGCCGTACAGGCCCAGGGATGCCACTACGTCACTATACTGTGCATGACTGGGAAGGTCATGGGATCCTCTATTATCCTCACTATTAGTAATATACAAGGAATACACTACAACTACTCTAAAATACTACACTAAATGCTAAACTGCATTCCGAAGTAAGTAAGTATCTATCACTAAAGGAAGCTTGCACCTCTATCACTGATTACAGGCTTGACCTATTCTATCACATTTACTATTTGGAGATTTGCTAATATACTTTTACAATAAACTGTTTCAAGAAAATGAAGAATACATACTTTTCACAGTTTTTCACGTACAATGTATTTTCTGGAAAATATGGGATTTTCTAAGTTGCTACTACTTATGAGTATAAATGACACATTTTTCGCACTAATGCTTTGTATACAAAAACTCACACTAAACTCTTATGAACTCACCAGCTTTATGCTGATATTCGTTTTCAAAATAACTTGTATCTTCAGGTCAAAGATAGACAGGTACAGACGCAGCATTTTTGGAGAAGGTGGAGCACGCAAGACCCATCTCTTATTTTTGATTACTTTTGGGTGATTGTTAAACATTACAAAACACACTTATAATTAAATTCACTATGTAATGCAATGGTTGTATGTTTCTTGTTTTTACTATTATGCAATTGTGATGATACCGTACACTACGTCATCCACCCCGAAACGTATTCCGCCGTTATCGGTTTTGGGGTGTGACAGATTGGTATCAGAGCATTGTTTATAGTGAATCAAGTATATCAACCTATAAAAGATATACGAACTATAAACACTTCGGGACTAAAACACTCTGACTAAAAATATATACTGTTAAGTATCTAAAAGATCTAACTAAGTATATATATATATATATATATATATATATATATATATACACACACACATCACTATAAAACACCGAATTCAGTATCATCCTATAACAAAACGAAAGTATTAAGATTGTTGGACAGCACAATTGGGTTTAGAGACATATAGTCACATTCAAGGTGATGTAGCCTGATCAACTACGTTTTCCTGAGAGCGACTAGCATGTGCCTAAGTTTGGTTGTGATGTTGCAACAAGTCTAAAACTTACCAACAATACCATAATAACGCTACCATAAGAATACTATAGGAGTATTCTGTATCTCTAGATTATACGTATGTGTTAACAAAAAGGGTCGTTACTAGTAGGACAATAGTTGCTAAGTGGATACATCACGATTACATGTGATCAAGGCATCATAGACTCAGAATCTGCAGCCTTTGCTTCATTCCCTGTTCTTGTTTGATTGGGGGTCTGAAGTTAGGGTGGTTTATTCGAAGGACTATCTTGCTTCGGTTACAGGTAATCGGTATGCACTATGCAAGTATTGGGTCAACTAGTAATGATTCATCCTATAAGTATCTTAGAATATTACGTCTATTAATCCTCTTTTCCCCCTTTCTCGTGTAGATAGCATGGCTGGCTTCCACCTACCCGGCGATCCGTACTTTCCGAACCAGGGCAATGGAGGATGGCTCGAAGAGGAGTCAGACGACGATCACCCTATTCCTTTGGATGATCATCATGCTGAAGGCTTCTCGGATAGCTCGAGCTCTGAGCCAGAAGTCAACAACCAACCTCCTGAAGCCCCGAACCCTAACCCCCGACCGGCATTTTAGGGCCCCACTCCTATGTGGGCGGTATCCTTGCATCGATGGAGCAAGGAGCAGGGTCAGCCCTTGCCTTACAATGGAGACCGAAGCTTCTACAACATAAGCGAAGGAGGATCAGCGGATCGGGTTCTGCCCATCATGATCCGAAGGATTGCCAGGAATGTTGAGCAAAGTCAAGCTACAATTAGTCGAGTTGTAGAAGTGGATGCCAACTCAAACCTCAACACTGTTCGCATCCGCCAACTCGAAGAAGCCGTGGACAGGACAAGGAGGACCAACGAGGCTCTGCAGCATTAGCTGGCTGCATCCCGAGCTGAAGTTAGGGAACTCCGAGCACGCCAAAGGACTCATGATCGACACCTTCAAGAAGTTATGTGTCAACTAGCGGATCTGAGGATTCGCCCAACAAGCAACCGTCGCCAGTAGAAGACATCTAGTTACCTCACTCTTTTGTTTAAAGGACTAGCCTTTTTTTTCCCTATGTTCCGTAGGTCTCTTGTCTGTAAACATTCCTAGTTTAAAAGTACTCTAGTTGAACCTCTAAACTGCCAACATTTTCTCTATGGTATGATGTAAGACCTACTGCTAGGTCAATTTTTCATGAACTTGTGTTGCATCACTAATACCAGTATATTGGCAGTTGATTTCTCTATTGCTATAACTCTCACCCTGATCTTGGATTATGTTGATTTAATCCACGAAACACTCTATTCATATTCGCAATAGGCTCTTACTATTGCTATCATTTCTATGATCTTCCAGTGAAGGATGCCTCCACGAAAGCGTCCCAACAGAGGAAGACCCGCAACCCAAACCCCTCCTCCACCACCTCCTCCTCCTCAGTTCGATCCGGTATTGTTCCAAACGGCTGTGACTGCGGCTGTAACAGCAGCCATGGCCCAAATGAACTCGGGAGATGCGAGCGGAGGTAACTCCAGGTTCGGTGAAGTCCATCAGAGGGTGCAGGGATGCACTTATAAGGACTTCATGAATTGTAAACCTGCTTTCTTCGATGGTACCGGAGGAGTTCTGGCATTGTCCCAATGGTTCGAAAGAACCGAAGCTGTATTCGAGATGTGCTCGTGTCCCGAAGAGAGCAAAATCAAGTTTGCTACTGCTACCCTCACTAACAGGGCCTTGTCATGGTGGAACGGCCATGTCAGTGCACTCTCCTTGGTCACAACCAATGCCATGGGCTGGGACACTCTAAAGGATCTCATGAGAGGAGAGTATTGCCCTAGGGGCGAAGTTCAGAAGCTTGAGGAAGAACTCTGGAACCTCAAAATGAAGGGGACTGACATAGCAACTTACACTGCCAGGTTTTGCGACTTGGCGGTTATGTGTCCCAATATGATCCCGTCCGAAAGCAAGAAAATTGAACGGTACATCTGGGGTTTAGTGCCCCCGTATCGAGGAAATGTTCTGGCTTCACGCCCTACCACTTTCGACAGCGCGAAGGAATTGGCCCAGAGTCTGATCAACCACGAAATCTCCTCCACTCCAGCAACAACAACCACAACAACCACTGCACCATCCGGATCATCTGACAGAAAAGGAAACGATGGGATAAGAAGAAAGGCAAGAAGACTCAAACCGCCTCCAAGGACCAGCAAATTGTGGCGGTCCATGCTGCCACCACCCCAGCCACACCAGCTGCTCCAGCCCTGCCAAAGGCTTACAGTGGAAACTTGCCTAAGTGCCCCAAGTGCCATTTTCACCACAACGGTCCTTGCCGTGAATTGCAGTGTTCCAACTGCGGACGAAAGGGCCATACTGTCCGATTTTGCAAGGCCCCTCCCAAACCTATCACACAGGTTCCTGGTACGGGAGTGACCCCAACTTGTTATGGCTGCGGTGAAGCGGGCCATTTTAAGAAGAACTGTCCGAAGGCTGCAAATGCTGGGGGAACTGGAAGGTTACTTGCTATCGGTCACAATGAAGCGGTAGCTGATCCCACGGTGGTCACGGGTACGTTTCTTCTCAACAACTCTTATGTCTGTGTCTTATTCGATAGTGGTGCAGAAAGAAGCTTCATAAATCAAAACTTTAAACACTTACTCAAACAAACCCCTCAATCACTAAAAGAAGCATTCGTTGTAGAAATGGCTAATGGGAAGACAGAAAGCTCTAATGAAATCTATATAGGTTGCACTATCACGTTAGATGATCACCCCTTTTTAATCGATCTTATACCAGTCTCAATCAAAAATTTCGACGTCATTGTTGGTATGGATTGGTTAAGCTTTCACTACGCCGATATCCTATGTTCCGAGAAAGCCATTCGCCTGAACTTTCCGAATCGAGAGACCCTATTGATATACGGAGATAAGCCAAGTACAAACCTTCATATCATCTCTAGTATTCAGGCTCAGAAATACTTGCGCAAGGAATATCGCGCCTTTCTTGCTCACGTTGTCGACACTAACCAGAAATCGAAAGATCCAAAAGACATTCCTGTAGTATGCGATTTTCCTGATGTCTTCCCGGAGGATCTTCCAGGCCTACCTCCCAAACGACAGGTTGAATTCAGAATCGACCTAATCCCAAGAGCTACCCCCGTAGCTAAGTCGCCCTACCGTCTAGCGCCCGCCGAAATGCAAGAACTCTCCGGTCAACTCAACGAACTGCTCAGCAAGGGCTTTATAAGACCGAGTTTCTCACCTTGGGGAGCTCCGGTCTTGTTTGTGAAGAAAAAGGATGGGTCGTTTCGGATGTGCATCGATTATAGGGAACTCAATAAACTCATGATCAAAAATCGCTATCCTCTCCCTCGTATCGACGACCTATTCGACCAACTCCAAGGAGCAAGTTACTTCTCCAAGATTGATCTTAGATCGGGGTACCATCAGTTACGGGTGCTTGAGGAAGATGTTCCAAAGACAGCCTTCCGAACCCGCTACGGGCATTTTGAGTTCGTAGTGATGCCCTTTGGACTGACTAACGCCCCCGTAGTATTCATGGACTTGATGAATAGGGTATGTCATCCATATCTAGATCAGTTCGTCATCGTCTTTATTGATGACATACTCGTCTACTCTCGGAGCGAAGAAGAGCACGGAAATCATTTACGATTAGTCCTGGAAACCCTGCGATCCGAGAAGTTATATGCGAAGTTCTCTAAGTGCGAGTTTTGGATCCGAAGAGTTGAATTCTTAGGGCACGTGGTCAGTGAAGAAGGAATCCACGTGGACCCCTCCAAAATCAAAGCTATTGAGAACTGGTCAGCACCAAAGACGCCTACGGAAATTCGTCAATTTCTAGGCCTCACTGGCTACTACCGCCGATTCATCCAAAATTTCTCTCGGATTGCGAAACCTCTCACCATGCTAACACAGAAGGGTGTATCATTCGACTGGGAAGAGAAACAGGAGAAGGCATTTCAGACCCTGAAGCGAGCCCTATGCACCGCACCAGTATTATCCCTTCCCGAAGGGACGGAAGATTTTGTCGTATACTGTGATGCATCCAATCAGGGGCTCGGTTGTGTCTTGATGCAACGAGGCAAGGTTATCGCCTATGCCTCGAGACAGCTAAAGAACCATGAAGTGAACTACACTACTCACGACCTCGAGTTAGGAGCGGTCGTCTTCGCACTAAAAATCTGGAGACACTACTTGTATGGGACGAAGAACGTGGTGTACACTGATCATAAAAGCCTCCAACATATACTAAACCAAAAAGAACTCAACATGAGACAGCGTCGATGGGTCGAGTTACTTAACGATTACGACTGTGAAATTAGATATCATCCGGGGAAAGCCAACGTAGTAGCTGACGCCCTGAGCAGAAAGGAATATTCCGGACGAAGGGCCAAGTCGTTGACAATAACTATACATTCACATCTATCCACGCAGATCAAAGAGGCTCAGCTGGAAGCCTTAAAGCCTGGAAACGTGACGGGAGAATCCCTGCGCGGAATGGATAAAAATCTGGAGGTTAAGGGTGACGGAGCCTATTACTTCATGGACCGAATCTGGACTCCACGCCATGGAGGTTTCAGAGATTTGGTTATGAGGGAAGCACACAACACTCGTTACTCCGTCCACCCGGGTTCAGATAAGATGTATCTGGATCTCAAAAAGCTATACTGGTGGCCGAACATGAAAGTGGAGATCGCTACCTTTGTAAGTAAGTGACTTACTTGCGCGAAGGTCAAAGCCGAATATCAAAAGCCATCAGGACTCCTCCAACAACCGGAGGTACCAGAATGGATGTGGGAGCGAATCACAATGGACTTTATCACCAAGCTGCCCAAGACAGCAGGTGGATTAGATACCATTTGGGTCATCGTTGACAGGTTGACCAAGTCTGCCCACTTTCTACCCATCAAGGAGATGGACAAGATGGAGAAGCTCACTAGAACATATATAAACGAAATAGTGCGACTGCATGGCATCCCTATATCTATTATATCAGACAGAGATAGTAGGTTCACCTCTAGATTTTGGCAATCATTGCAGAAGGCACTAGGGACGAGGTTGGACATGAGTACAGCCTACCATCCGCAAACTGACGGACAAAGTGAGAGGACGATCCAAACCTTAGAAGACATGCTGCGAGCTTGTGTGATCGACTTCGGGAAATCGTGGGGATACACACTTGCCTCTTGTGGAGTTTTCCTACAACAATAGTTATCATACGAGCATCAAGGCAGCTCCTTTCGAAGCCCTTTACGGCCGGAAGTGCAGATCCCCTTTGTGCTGGGCTGAGGTGGGAGACACTCAGTTAGCTAAAGGACGAGTTCCTGACAGCGCCCTCACTGGTCCGGAGATCATTCGGGAGACGACCGAGAAGATTGTATAGATACGTGAACGACTAAAAGCCGCTAGGGATCGACAGAAAAGCTACGCCAACAAACGAAGGAAACCCTTGGAATTCCAGGTGGGAGACCGAGTCCTTCTGAAGGTCTCGCCCTGGAAAGGCACGATACGCTTCAGGAAGCGTGGAAAGTTAAACCCAAGGTACATAGGGCCTTTTGAGATTCTTGCCAGAATCGGCCCTGTAGCTTACAAACTAAACTTACCCCGCGAGCTAAGTAACATACATCCTACCTTCCACGTCTCAAACTTGAAGAAATGTCTGTCTGACGAGACTCTCGTGGTCCCCCTCGACGAGATCGAGATCAATGAGAGCCTCAACTTCGTGGAAGAGCCTGCGGAGGTTTTGGATCGTGAAGTAAAACGGACGAAACAAAGCCGCATCCCAATTGTGAAGGTTCGGTGGAACGCCAAGCGAGGGCCGGAATTCACTTGGGAGCGCGAGGATCAAATGAAACTCAAATATCCCCATCTTTTTGCTTAGTAGTATTGTAATAACGTATCTGTTTGTATTCTAAATTTTTGGACGAAATTCCCCTAACGGGGGGATGATGTGACAACCCCAAATCTATTCCCGTTACAAATCCCATTTTCACTAACGGAATGCGTCACTAGACGTTATTTTATGTAATATTTGGAATCGTCAATAACCGAATATCTAGTTATATGCATGTATTGATATTATCATAAGAAATATAACTCGTATGTGTTAACCCCGTTTAACCTAATAGAGTTGTATTACTTTCTCAACCACTTCACCCGGGTAAAAAGTTTTAACCCTGTTAACTTTAAGCATCGGGTAGCCGTGTATCGGGTGCGATACCTGAGACATATGAAATGAGTGCGCACAACATTTGAACACTCTTTTACCACATATTCACTCTCTCTCACTACCTTCTCTCTCTAGACCCGAAATCGACCCTGAGTCCGCGAATTTCCGGCTTCCAAACGTAAGGATTCATTCCCTATCTTAATCTAAACATACTTTACTGCATTTAGCGTCCAAAATCATAGAAAACAAAGAACAAAAAGGGAGTTTACGGCCTAAGAAGCCCCTTAGGCCGTAAACCCCCAAAATCATGCCAAAGACCTTGTTTTTCCTTCCTTTAAGCTTATGGACTAATTAAGGCATATACCTAGGAGAGTTTGGACACTAAAACACAAGAAATTGGAGCTCAAAAAGGAGTTTACGGCCCAAGCTTGTGCTTAGGCCGTAAACACCCCAAAAACCCCACAAATCCTTGTTTAAAGCCCCAAAAACTCATCTAAGGTGTTGGTAATTTAGGCTTGACACTAAGGAAGGTTTAAATGCATCAAACAACATCATTTGAACACAAAAGAGGAGTTTACGGCCAAGGCTAAGCTTGGGCCGTAAACACCCATGTTTTTGTGTCAAACAAGTCCCTAAACCACTCAAATGCATATAAGGAATTTAGCTAAGGCCTTTGGAGGTGTGTTGTACCATTAAACTTCCCATTTTGAGGCCAAATGAAGAGTTTACAGCCAAGGATATTCTTGGGCCGTAAACTCCCCAATTTTCATGCTAAAATTGTTCCAAAACTCATTTTAAGGCCTTCTAGGATTTATCTAAGGTGAATGAGAACATGTTGTACCATTTAAACAACCATTTTGATGGATTAAATGGAGTTTACGGCCTAAGAACAAGCCTTGGCCGTAAACTCCCCAAAAAATGTCACAAATTAAGAGTTTAATCCCTCCATTTTGGTCCAAGACACATACCATTAAAGTAAGGAAGTGAAATAAGGCCTTAAACATACAATTTAGAGGACCACATGAGTTTACGGCCAAGCCTAGGGAGCTTACGGCCGTAAACTCCCAAGGAGTGGCCTTTTGGCCGTAAACTCCAAGGGAGTGAGCTCATGGACCCTCCCGTAAATCATTCTTGGCCTTGTACCACTCCCGGGAACCCTTTTTAGGCCCTAAAACCCCGAAAACGATGCTAGAATGTCCAAATACTATAATGAAAAGCATAAGATGATTAACTTCTTGTAAAATACATATTTCATATGACTTTAGGGTCCTAAAAGGTGCTCAAGTGGTTATTTGGTACCAAACGCTCAACCGACACTTTTACCCGATTTACCCGATTCACCCGAATTACGCGATTTTAGGTGAGTTCATACCCCTTTAATGAACCTTTCAAATGTTTTAAATGTTTTAGGGGGGGAGATACAAGTTGCTTATAAATGTTTATGGAAAGTTTTACAGAACGATTTCCGCGTTACAAGGATTAATCACATGTGATTCACTATCCTTAGTTCAAATCACATGTGATTTATCAGTATGCCTTATAAACAGTTTTTTTTTTTACATTTTTAAAACTATTTTTGGACAGCAAGCCAGATTTTAAATGTTCTTTTGGAAAATACTTTTATTAAATCAATTTACTTATAAATTGTAACCATTCTGATATAGTTATATAAGTGAGACTTGGAGGACTTAGGACCGATATCTCGCCTTATTTCCTATTCTTGTTTGATTGTGGGCTTAGGGTAGTAGTTATCTGTCCGACTGTCGTTGATTTCTTAATTATATAACTTGTATATTAGTATGGGATACGAATAATTCTTCTTTCACTAAAATACTAAAGTCACTAACATGTCAAGAACCATCCCCACTAAGATAACTATAATAGGTATAGTTACGGATGCTACTGCTACTACTCGCTAAAGTCACTACTCTCTACACTATAATACTCACTAATACTAGGCAATACACTAGTAAGAGAATACACGATGCTCAATACTATAGGATTTCTACACTATAACAAAAGAGAAAACACCAAACAAACAATAATACACCAACCCACTACGAGATACTCTATTCGCTATCTACTACGCCCGAAGTTTTCCAGCAGGGAGACGACTCTACATGTATAGATCTATACGGGGCAGACGCTATTATATCCCGACTGTTAATTTCAGTCTGCGCCGTACAGGCCCAGGGATGCCACTACTTCACTATACTGTGCATGACTGGGAAGGTCATGGGATCCTCTATTATCCTCACTATTAGTAATATACAAGGAATACACTACAACTACTCTAAAATACTACACTAAATGCTAAACTACATCCCGAAGTAAGTAAGTATCTATCACTAAAGGAAGCTTGCACCTCTATCACTGATTACAGGTTTAACCTATTCTATCACATTTACTATTTGGAGATTTGCTAATATACTTTTACAATAAACTGTTTCAAGAAAATGAAGAATACATACTTTTCACAGATTTTCACTTACAATGTATTTTCTGGAAAATATGGGATTTTCTAAGTTTCTACTACTTATGAGTATAAATGACACATTTTTCGCACTAATGCTTTGTATACAAAAACTCACACTAAACTCTTATGAACTCACCAGCTTTATGCTGATATTCATTTTCAAAATAACTTGTATCTTCAGGTCAAAGATAGACAGGTACATACGCAACATTTTTGGAGAAGGTGGAGCACGCAAGACCCATCTCTTATTTTTGATTACTTTTGGGTGATTGTTAAACATTACAAAACACACTTGTAATTAAATTCACTATGTAATGCAATGGTTGTATGTTTCTTGTTTTTACTATTATGCAATTGTGATGATACCGTACACTACGTCATCCACCCCGAAACGTATTCCGCCGTTATCGGTTTTGGGGTGTGACAGATATCATCAGGTGAGAGTGCGGGATGAGGACATCCAGAAGACAGCGTTCAGGACGTGTTATGGACATTATGAGTTTGTGGTGATGCCTTTTGGGCTCACCAATGCCCCGGCGGTGTTCATGGATCTCATGAACAGAGTATGTAGGCCGATGTTGGATTGATCGGTGATTGTATTTATCGATGATATTCTGGTATATTCGAGATCTAGAAAGCAGCATGAGGAGCATTTGAGGGAGGTCCTTGAGGTCCTGAGATCGGAGAAGCTTTATGCAAAGTTCTCCAAGTGTGATTTCTGGTTACGGGAGGTCCAGTTCTTAGGACATATTGTTAACCAGGAAGGGATACTGGTCGATCCGGCCAAGGTTGAGGCGATGATGAATTGGGAGGTGCCGAATTCACCCTCTGAGATCAGGAGTTTCCTTGGGTTGGCAGGGTATTATCGGAGATTTATCAAGGATTTCTCCAAGATCGCAGTGCCACTCACCAGGTTGACCTGGAAGGGTGTTGCTTTTTCATGGGGTCCCGAGCAGCAGACCTCCTTTGAGACACTTCGCCAAAGGTTGTGCGAAGCCCCGATATTAGCTCTCCCAGAAGGGATGGAGGATTTTGTAGTATATTGTGATGCATCGATTTTGGGGCTGGGAGCGGTACTGATGCAGAGGGGGCATGTGATAGCATATGCATCGAGGCAGCTGAAGCCTCATGAGGTGAGATATCCCACTCATGATCTAGAGTTGGGGGTAGTAGTGTTCGCCCTCAAGATTTGGCGTCACTACTTGTATGGGGTTCGGTGTACGATATACACGGACCATAAGAGTTTGAGGTACTTGATGGATCAACCCAACCTAAATATGCGACAGAGGAGGTGGTTGGATGTGGTCAAGGATTATGATTGTGAGATCCTATACCACCCAGGCAAGGCTAATGTGGTAGCCGATGCGTTGAGCCGCAGGGCGGAGAGCACTCCATTGCGGGATATATGTTTGAGATTGACCGTGATAGCTCCGGTATTGGATGCCATTCTTGGGGCACAGGCCGAGGCTGTGCAATCGGAGATGCAGAAGAAGGAGCGAGTCGTTGGGTTAGTTTCGGAGTTCGTTACGGATGGGCGAGGGTTTATGACTTTTCAGGGTCGGATTTGGGTACCGATTGTGGGCGGTATGCGTATTACTTTGATGGAAGAGGCTCATCGGTCGAAATTTTCGATCCATCTGGGGGCTACGAAGATGTATTTGGATTTGAGGAAAGAGTATTGGTGGCCCTGTATGAAGAGGGACGTCGCATGGTTTGTTGAGAGGTGCTTGACCTGCCGTAGGGTTAAGGCCGAGCACCAGAGACCGCATAGCAAGTTGCAGCCATTGGAGGTTCCCGAGTGGAAGTGGGAACAAATCACCATGGATTTCATCACCAAATTGCCGAGGACTGCCAGGGGAGTTGATGTAATTTGGGTGATTGTGGACAGGTTGACGAAGAGCGCTCACTTCCTTGCCATCAATGAGAGTTCTTCAGCGGAAAAGTTGGCAGAGGTGTATGTGAGGGAAGTGGTATCTCGACATGGGGTGCCGATCTCGATTGTTTCGGACCGTGATGTGCGTTTCACTTCCAGATTCTGGAAGAAATTTCATGAGGAGTTGGGTACTAGACTGCATTTTAGTACCGCATATCATCCCCAGACAGACGGTCAGAGTGGGCGGATGATTCAGACGCTTGAGGACATGCTCCGAGCATGTGTGTTGGATTTTGGGGGTAGCTGGGATGCATATTTACCCTTGGCAGAGTTTTCCTACAACAACAGCCATCATTCGAGCATTGGTATGCCGCCCTTTGAGCTGTTGTACGGGAGGAGGTGTCGGACCCTCATTTGCTGGGGAGAGGTTGGGCAGAGAGTGATGGGCAGTACAGAGATCGTGCTTCAGACGACAGAGCAGATTCAGCAGGTCAGACAGAGGTTGTTGACCGCCCAAAGCCGACAAAAGAGTTATGCGGACAGACGTTGATCCGAGCTTGAGTTTCAGGTCGGCGATCTCGTTCTCCTAAAGGTCTCTCCTTGGAAAGGAGTGATTCGATTCAGGAAGAGGGGCAAGTTGGGACCCCGGTATATTGGACCTTTTCGTATGATTGCGAGGGTAGGCCGGGTAGCCTATCGTTTGGAGTTGCCAGCAGAGTTGGGGCAGATTCACGACACTTTTCATGTGTCGCGGTTGAGGAAGTGTATAGCCGATGAGTCGGCAGTGGTTCCATTAGAAGATATTCAGGTGGATGCGAGCCTGAATTATGCTGAGAGACCAGTGGCCATCAGAGATCGGAAGATCAAGGTTCTGAGGAACAAGGAGGTACCTCTGGTGTTGGTTCAGTGGCAACATCGCAAGGGATCGGAGATGACCTGGGAGCCGGAGCGTGAGATGCGTGAGCAGCATCCGGAGCTATTTTCAGAGCAAGACTTCGAGGGCGAAGTCTAATTCTAGTGGGGGAGAGTTGTAACAGCCTGGATTTCCAGGTATATTTTATGTTTATGTTTTTGGTGTTTTGAGAGGGGACTCGGCGAGTTGGAGCTTAGACTCGCCGAGTAGGATCGCGGGTCGGGACGCGGGTTCGCGCCTGGACTCGGCGAGTCCAAGGTATGGACTCGGCGAGTCCGCGCTGTTTAATGAAACCCTAATTTCTCGGGTTTGGGACCTATTTAAAGGGCCTTATGGCCGTCATTTGTGCTCACCAGTCCCTTGAGTGAAACCCTAATCGAGTGTGAGCGTTTGGAGCATAGAAGGAGGCCATTATTGATCTTGGAGGTGTCATCTTGCAAGGGAAAGGGAGGATCAGCTAAGGAAAGGCAAGAGGAGCTACTTCCTGAGAGTTTGGGGTCCAGAACACTGCATTTGAGGTAATATCTTCAAGCTATCCTCTGCTATGTTGATGTTTTCATTGATTTAGGGCTTGTTGAGCCCTTTTGTGGCTAGATCTAGTGCTCCCTTGGTCCCTTAAGCGATTTAGACCATAGATCTGGACCCTTGGAGGTCCAGAGTGTCCCTTTCCCAAGCTTTTTGTGAATCAATGGAGGTTTTGGATTGGAATCCAAATGCCTTAGGTCAAAATGCCATTTATGAGCCATGGGGTGTGTTTTAAACACCAAGATAAGGACTTTACGTGTTGAATCAGTCTAGGAAGGCCAGATCTATGAATTATTGGGACAGATCTGACCTTAGAAGCAAGTTTGAGTGATTGCATGGCATGGACTCTCCGAGTCCGATAATCAGACTCGGCGAGTAGCTTGAAGATTGCCTTCAGATCGCCCAGTGAGTGGTCTAATCGAGTCATAGGTTGACTCAGTGAGTCAGGGCGAGTCAGAGAGGGTTGGCAGGTGGTCTGAGTTGAGCTGGGACTCGCCGAGTTGTTCTTGAGACTCGGCGAGTTGAGTCGGGGTGGCCCCGCGATTCTTCCAGATGGAACTCGTCAAGTCAGGGGGAGTACTCGACGTGTCAAAAGGGAATCCTAGAAAGATTGGTGAAAACGTCTAGACTCGCCGAGTCGCCCTAGTGCACTCGTTGAGTCTGTTCAAAGTTGACCGTTGACCGTTGACCAAGAGTTGACTAGTGTTGACTTAAAAGGGTAGTCAACCTTAGTGGTAAAAATGTTAATAAGAGACGTATGATGATATAGGGAGATTGTAGCTCGGAGGATCGAGCACGTGTGATTTCGGGATTCGCTATCTATCGATATTCACGAGGTGAGTCTTCTCACTATACTATACCCGGAAGGGTTTTGACTGTGTGACCGGAAGGTCGGATATGGTATGAGACGTATGTGCTATGTGTGATAAGTTAATTGTTATATGTGCTATGTATGATACGCTTGTTATGGGCCGGAAGGCGTTGTAATGTAGACCGTAAGGTTGGCGTGGGTAGGACCGGAAGGTTTACCCAGCAGGGACGGAAGTCCCCTGAGACACATGGACCGGAAGGTCAGGGCCTGGAAAGGCGTATGTGCGTAAGTTGTATTTTGGGGAACTCACTAAGCATTTATGCTTACAGTTGTTGCGTATGTGTTTCAGGTACTAGCGAGGACCGTGGGAAGGCGCCGGCGTGATCTGTACACACTGATGGATGATTTATGATCTTGGGATTTATGTGATTGTATTATGACATGATACGTTGGATATTTATGCCTTGTTTTGGATAAAAATACATTTTTAGAAATGAAAATTTTGTTTTAAAATTTCCGTTGTTACACCAATGTATTATGGGTCATTATTTATTGTTGAAGATCATGTTGTTTATTTCAATATAGGTGGTAGACGGTACCTGTAAGCACTAACATACGAATAATAGAACACGCATACTTACCTTTAGTATCTTGTTTTAAGATGTTGATTATGTCAATTTAGTTGTCGAAAACATTTCTAAGTTTCATTCCGGCTTTCGTATATTGCCAACAAAAGAAGGGTAGGAACAATGAAAGAAGAGATAGATTGTTGAGAGAGTCAGGGAAATGATTGGAGATTCTATATGTGAGATTATGACTTGGCTCCTAGATATCGATTTCATCATGTGTTTTGAGCCATTATTTTAGGGCCACCCATATTATGAACTCATACAAGGTATGGTTTGGAAGAACCATACACGATAATGCTAGTCAACATGTACTAAGATAAATCACCCCAACAGATAAGATGGGAAGAAATTGCAGTCTTATTTCTCCAAAGGAGTTTATCATGAGAAGGAGTACGAAATTTTGATTGTCATGGATATCAGTCTAGAGGTGGGTTTAGATCCATTTGCTTTAAAAAAAAATAAGTGCTTGGGTGTAGTATCTGTAGGAGCCGATTTAGACGATTGACTAGGTGCGGAATAATAAGATCTTGTGATTTAATGATAACAAAAATATAAATGAAGAACATAAGATGGGTAATATGATGATATTAATAGAAAGAGAGGTTACAATATGAAGAGCAAAAAACACTTCGGGTAGGGGAGATCCCAACCGAGAGTTTCTCTCTAACTAAAACAAAAGACTGCATTTTAGGTGCACACCAAAACAATGACCACTCCCTCTCTATTTATAGAGAAAGGTACCTTATAAACAATAAAGGGTAATAAAATATCCTAATTTATCACTCATAATTTGTAGATCATTACCATGCTCCAACAATCTCTCCCTAAATGCTCGCAAATGATGAGGGATACAAATACAGTGATAAAAGGCTAATATACATAGTAACCAACTAGCAAGTGTGGTAATAAAATGATACATAATGAGAACCAAATGCTAAAATTTCTCTGAAACTCTAAAGTGTCTGTGATGTCTGAAACTGGAGAATGAAATCTCTATAGTCAAAGTCTTCTAAGCATTGAGGATCAAGTAACTCCGGTGTTGAAGAGTGAGATTCTAATATACAGATGTGATCAGTAAACCAAGCTGATCAACTTAAAAAGTGTACCAATAACTCTTGAACTGAACGTCCTACAATCAAGTCACACTTCGACTTCAAAAGTTTGAAACAACTCTTGTTCTCAAATCATAATACCCAAAATTCTTCAAAAGAATAACTTGCTAAGAACATGAAAAAATCATGTGGTAGAGTTGGAATAATAAACAAGTTTGGATCCAGGAATAGAAGTTGTAGTGATTCGTACAAGGATCGGACTTCAAACTTCAATCAGAACTATCATCATGGTGTCAGTTTGACTAAACAAGTAGATGATAAGCCAAAATCAATTAGCACCTCAAAATACTAAATAATATCCTTTTCCCAAATATCTTCAAAATCCACACTCTGAAAAACATAATCAATAATTTGGATGCTCATAATATTCTCTCCCTATTTTTGATAACCAATGCTCGGATATCAAAAATAAATAAATCAGTCAGGATGAAGAGTGTTAGATACCAAGAGCTTCACATGCTCTCCTTAGATGTATGAAGGGTCTCGATAAAATACAAAACATAAAGTATATTAAGACCTCCAAGGTCATAAGTAGCCGGTTGATCATGTTGCTGGAAATTTCTTGAACAAGTACCGTAGTAAAAAATAAGAACTCTCAGTGAAAAATCTCTGCTCTGCTGAAAAATGCTGATGTAACCAAACTGTAGTGTCGGAACTCCTCAAGCGGTCTTTAATAAATAAAGTCCACTTGCTCAAGACACATGGTTCGCTAACTGAAGATCAAGAGTGACAAGTAATAAAAGGTCTTCGTAGAGCGAAGATTGCGAAACAATTTTGTTGATCAGACACAACTACGTTGCCAACTTCGCGAAGAGGAATATGATCTCCGACTGCAATATGGAGGATCATTGGTCCTAAGACATTGATCCAAGGAATTTTGGTCGACAAACCTTTATTAAAGGGCAATCCTCATGGAAAGAATAAAATTCTTACAATATAATCAACAAGAAGTAATCCATCGTGATGATCGAAGCTTGAATAAATATCCAATAATAATCTCTTTTGCGAAAACAATAAATCGAGTATTGTAAAAATTATTCTTCATAAAAGTGTTTCCAATCATGGGTTGCAGTGGTAAAAATTGATGTTAATAAAAATAATTAGTTTTTAAAAAAATTGGTGAAAAAACATCAGCATTAAAAAAATAATTATTTTTTTTAAATATAAAATAAAATGTTAAGGTATTTGTTTGGTTTCAGAAAAAAAGGCTAATAAAAAAATTTTGATGAATAAAATAGGTTAAAGGAGTGTTGAAAAAAAAGGCTTTAAAATAAAAAGAAAATAGGGGACTACAATGAGAGATAAGGCTGAGGAGGGTAAAACCCGAGGAGGTGAGAGAAGAGCAGGTCTATGGTGAGAGGATTGAATGAGAAGAGTTGATGTCAAAGAGATGGTAGCTACTGAAGAAAGTTGATTAGGGTCTGTAGTGAGGCTTAGGCGGGTGGATTGCAAAGAGTGAAGGGATTTACGAAGAGAAGGGGGTCTTCGGTATGCGCGGAAGGTAATAGCGAGGAGCGGAGGTTGCGAAGAGATCTGTGGTATGCTTTAGTCTTCGGTACACGGAAGGGTAATAGCAGGTCTTCAGTATGCGATCGAAGCCACCAATGTTGCGCAAGGTGTACCGCAGAGGCTGTGCAAGCGATTCAACAGCTTTCCGGTAACACACAGCTCCTCGGTATGGGCAGTTTCTTGATTAGAAATTGGTCTTCGGTGTTGGGCACCGAGGTGGAGCATGATGACGACGAAAAAGGACATTTTTCATGAAATTTGATACTGTAGAGGTTATAACTTTGTGTTAATTTATGGAAATAATTTCTAAAGCATGTGAGGATAAGGTAGGGTGTTGGGAATCGGAAAAAGTGGCAGAAAGTGTGAGAGAGAGAAAGACAAAAAGTATGGATAAGGTATGGGTTTAAATTAAAAGTATGAGTGTAGATTTCTTGTCACATGGAGTTCTCAGGAGAGTATGGGAAGACTTTATGGTGACGTATGGACATGCATATTATCATTCTTTTAATTTGGAAAAAGAAGCATACCTCCAATATCCGTAGTATGATCTTCAAAGGTTTGCAGATACCTTCTACAAATATCAATGATATTTTGTCTTGATTCCAAAGTAAAAAAAAAATTACTGGAGTAAAATCTTCAAGAGTTTTAGACCACAAATATAATCTTTCTTTTCTTTTTATTCAACAGCAAGAGAAAGTCTTCATAAACCCGAATTTTCAGTAGAAATATGAATGAGACAGAAACACCATTTATTCTTGAAAGATTGAAAAAGCTTTGAATCAACACTTCAAAAGTCAAAAAGTCATCAAAAACAATTTCTGATTGCGAACGCATAAATTCTTGTATGAAAATTGAAAAATACAAGATGAAAGTAGTCGATCGGGAGTCGCTCCACTGAAATAATCGCTTAGATCTTCAATGTAGAGCTCTGATACAAATTATAGGAGCCCATTTGGATAATCAACTAGGTGCGGAATAATAAGATCTTGTGATTTAAAGATAAAAAAAATATAAATGAAGAACATAAGATGAGTAATCTGATGATATTAATAGAAATAGAGGTTATAGTATGAAGATTGAAGAACACTTCGGTGGGAGAGACCAAGATTTTCTCTCTAACTAAAACAAAAGACTACATTTTAGGTGCACACTAAAACAATGACCACTCCCTCTCTATTTATAAAGAGAGGTACCTTACAAACAATAAAGGGTAATAAAATAACCTAACTTATCACTCACAATTTGTAGAGCATTTCCACGCTCCAATAGTATCAATGGAGAAACCCACTAAATGGAGAATGTGATAGGTCCAAATCGAGAAAGGCGGATCGTAGTGTGCCAATTGCCATATCAGTGCGTTGCCTTTCGAGCTTCTCTATGGGAGGAAGTGTTGTACCCCGATTTGCTAGGGAGTGGTTGGTCATTGAGTCAAGGGAAGGACCGAGGTAGTTCTTCAGAAGACAGAGCTCATTCAACAAATTAGGCAGAGACTTCAGACAACTTAGGAGTCAGCAGAAGAGTTATGCCGACAAGTGTTGATCCAAGTTAAAGTTCTAGGCCGGGGATATGGTCTTGCTGAAGGTATCACCCTGGAAGGGTGTAATACGCTTCAGGAAGAGGGGAAAGTTGGGGCCCTAATATATTGGGTCATTTTTGGTGATAGCTAGGATTGGAAAGGTAGCATACATATTGGATTTGCCTGAGGAGCTCAACCAGATCCGCAACACATACCATGTTTTGCAGCTTCAGAATTATGTGGCTCATGATTCAGCAGTTGTTCCTTTAGAGGATATTCAGGTTGATGATCTCCTGCACTATGGAGACCAGTGGTGATCTTAGATCGGAAGAAAAAGACCTTGCACAACAAGGTGGTGTCTTCAGTCAAGGTGCAATGGCAACACCGGAAGGGTTCCGAATGGACATGGGAACCCGAGTCTAAGATGCGGGATAATTACCCTAACTTGTTCATGATAGCTGAATTCGAGGATGAAGTCTAGTTCAAGTGGGAGAGAATTGTAACATCCTAATTTTGAGGTAATTTAAAATTTTAAACCTAAGTATGAAGATTATTGCATTTTAGCCCTTTTGTATGATAAATGTTGCCAGATGGATCATAGTGGCATTTTTGTAATTTTTGGGCGTAGGGCACGTACGCTAGGCGTACATATACTATGTTGTACATATGTGGCAAGGTCTCAAACCCTAAGTTTTAGGTTTTGGAACCTATTTAATCATCTTTATGGCCTCCAAGTCTCTTCTGTCACCAGCCTCCATCGTACCATTCGACCTTAGTAAACCCTAGTTCCTTGTTTCGGCATTCTTGACCTTTAGTGTGCATTTTTAGTCGCCATGGAGGAGAAGGAAAGAAGTAGAACCACCATGGAAGCTTGAAGAAGCTTTGGATCTGGAATCTTCATCTATATAGCAACCTCCAAGAGGTAAAAAGTTTTGAACCTGGCATGTATTTCTTTAGATCTTGTTAGCTCTTGATTCTTGAATCATTTTGGTCCCAAGTCTTGACCTTTATGAGCATGGCATGCCCCAACCCATATAAGTTGTCCTTTGAGACGTTTTGAGAGGTCTAGAAGAATAAAAATATGATCTTGGCTCTTAGTTCTTCCCCATGCATGTGCTAGGATGTCCTAATGGATTAAGAAGTTTGGGTTTGTTAGATTTATGCACTTCTAACTATGCAAAGTCATAAAGCTGGAAACCTTATGACTTATAATTATATTTTGGGCTTAGATCTGGATTTGGACGTAAGGAATTGATGTATTAAGCTCTTAATAAGATGTTAAGGTGACCAGGTGCATACGCTAGGTGTACCAAATGGTATGTTGTGCATACTTGGTCAAATCCATGACTTATTGGTCAAGCGGAGTACGCCCTGTGTACAGGTGAGTACGCCCAGAGTACTTGGTTGGTTTGTTGACCTTGACCTTTTGACCAATATTTGACGTAAGGATAAGTTTGGTATTGTAGGTCTTTTAGGATTATTAACTAAGATTAGGTCATGGTTTCGTTAAGGTGATTAGTAGAGTCGATGTTGGAGTTGTATTCGATGTTGTGTACTTTCTACTACTCTTCGGACTAAGAGGTGAGTTTCCTCATTGTACTTGTGGGTCGAAGGCACCAATGCAGACCCACTAGATTATTTATCCTGGTTATAGGATAGTATTATGCTAGTATATGACTCATTAGTAGATCTGTATGATTATCTGTATTTGTTGGTACTCTGTTTATGTTTATTTATTACATGTGTTGACATATTGTAGTTAGGTTGAGGCGGTCCTGCTTTGTGCTAAAGGCCAAGACACCCGAGGTGGTACGGATAGGCTGTAGGCCATTCCAGGTGATCCAGTCAGGCCGAAGACCCGTAGAGCGATCCAGATAGTTTGTAGGCCCTGCGAGGCGGTTCAGTTAGGCTGAATGCTTATTTTTGCATGCTATTGTTTGTTGTGTTGTGTGATGGTACTCTAGGGGAACTTACTAAGCTTTGGCTTACAGTTTCGGTTTATTGTTTTAGGTACTTCAGAGGATCGGGGGAAAGCGAAGGCATGATCGTGCACATCTTCCTGATTTTATGACACTGGACCTTGGGATCACTTTTTTCAATAATACTTTTGAAACAATGGTTATGTAAACACTTTATGGATGAAATGGGTTGTTTTTGAAAATTTTAAATTTTTACTTTTTTGGGGACGTTACAAGTTGGTATCAAGGCCTTGGTTTGAGAGAATTGGAGGAACATTCATGTGAATCCAGACTCGAACTTGGGAACTGCAAAAATTTTAAAATGGTTTTCAAAGGTAACCAAGGAAGGATGCGATGTGTACGATCAGCCGGAGCAAGAAAGTACACCCCAAGTTACCCATACTCTTATTGATGGGTTATGAGCATTCTAACACCCCTAAGTGTACATGCAACCCTAGAAAACCTTGGATCTATGTTTGTCTACAATACATGCAAAATATGATTTCCAAGGTTCATAATCCTATCTAGCATACATGGGGAACTTTTAACATAAAAGATGGCTAGAATTACATACATTGTAGTTGATTTGATTCCTTGAAAAACTTGAGAGCCTAGAACCCCAAGTGTGATGCCTCAAATATTTCACACAACACCAAATACTTTGGAATAACTTTGAGAGAATGTATAACACTTGCAAAATCGGCTTTCCCTCTCTTATGCTTCTAGTGGCCAACTTTGGATGATATCATGTTCCTTTTATAGTGTGTCACATCTAGGGTTACACCATGTAAACCCTAATGAGACATGACTCTTCATTTCCATGACCCATGGGTTTGTAACTCCCATGGAGCATCCTATGGGTTTAACCCAACTTGATAATCCATGGAGCCTTTAGCCCACTATAAAAGTTATGGATGATTTACATAATGAACCCATATATTTAATTAGTCATCTTTTGATCACTTAATTAATTCTTGATCAATACTAATTAAATAATACTATTAATATATTAGAACTTATAATATATTAATAAACCACAAGTGTTATTTCTCTCATTTAGTCAATCCAAATGCTTGATGCCATGCAACCCAAATGGACCATGTCGGGTCGGGTCAAGTACATACCAAATATAGTTATGGACTTAGACACCTTATCCAACAGTCTCCCACTTGGATAAGTCTAATAACTATATCTGCAAGTATGACTTCAGGAACCGATCAACAATCGTAGCTCTTTCAAGGTCTCTCGGAACTGAGAAGATGATAATACGCCATTTAAGATAAGTGATCATATAATCCTCTATTCTAGATATCAGCCGGACAAATACATGGAACAATGTCTTTCTTATTGTCCAGCAGTTTGTTTCTCGATTTTTGATTTGTTTGACAAAGAACTTAATTGAACCCATCAACTTAGTTTTGACCGGGCCCGGTACATAGGTCAAAACAAAATCATCGAGGGGCCCAAATATCGCTTCTAATCCAAGAAAGAACAGATAAACTTCGAGTCATACGCTTGTTCTACTATTTTTTGAATCACACACAAAAGTACGTTTTATAACATCGAGTTACCAATGCGGTTTCGTACGATCAATGCATAACCAACTCATAGGCAACAAGTCATATCTCTAGGTTTGAAGACTTATATTATATTACCGTCTCATGATCACTCGATATAAATTCCATGAAGTGATATCAGTGAGCGTGGGTTGAATCCACTGCTCAGAACTTATGAGCACTCATGAGTGTTGTACTCATGTCCAACAACTTAGACCTCTAGAACCATCTCATGACAGTCTTGATTCATACCTACTTCAAACATATGACAGACTGTGGAGAATTTGAATAATATGATATACCAAACATAATTATTCTGGAAGTCAAAACATGCAAAAAAATATAGTAAACGATTGACAAAAGATAGCAACACTTTACTCATAAATAAACACAACTTTTATTCATCATCAAATGTCAATTACACTTTACAAGTTTCAAAATTATCTAACTACTAAAACTAATATCATCCTTCATCCCTATGCTCCGAGCATGCTGGAGATGCTTAACCCGACTCAGTCCCTTCGTTAGGGATCTGCCGGATTCTCATCCAATGATACCCTATTTTCCACGAGGAGTCCTTCTTCTATTCGATGTCTGATGAAATGGTATTTTATGTCGATGTGTCTGGATCTCCCGTAAACCCTTGGTTCCTTGGCTAAGGCAACTTCACTTTCACTATCACAGAAAATTTCCATTGGCTCCTTTATAGCCAGTACAACTCCAAGGTATCCATTGAAGTTCTTGAGCCATATCGCCTCCTCTGTTGCCTCGCCTGCTGCCATATACTCTGATTCGCAAGTTGAATCAGCCACTGTCTCCTGCTTGGAACTCTTCTAAGTGATTGCTCCTCTTTTTAAGGAAAAGACCCAGCCTAACTGAGAGCGGGAATTATCCTTATCAGTCTGAAATTTAGCATCAATATACCCTACAACTCTCAAGTCATCACTCCCATCAAGGATAAGGACCCAGTCCTTAGTCCTCCGCAGATACTTGAGGATATTCTTTACCGCAGTCTAGTGAGCCTTGCCAGGGTTCCCCTGATATCTGCTAACCATGCTCAAGGCAAAGGCCACATCAGGACGAGTGCCGGTCATAGCCTACATGATCGAGCCTATTGCAGAAGAATAAGGTACTTGACTCATTTCTGCTATCTCAGCCTCAGTACTCAGGCTCTGAGTTTTGCTCAGTCTGGTGTTACTCTGGATGGGTAATTCTCCTTTCTTGGAATCCTTCATGCTACATCTCTTCATCACCTTATCCAAGTAGGTACTCTGACTAAGTCCAATTAGTCTTTTACTCCGGTCTCTCAGAATCCTAATCCCTAGAATATAGGCAGCCTCTCCTAGGTCTTTCATAGAGAAACACTTCCCAAGCTAGGACTTCACTTCCTGCAAGGTTGGGATGTCATTTCCTATGAGTAGTATGCCGTGCACATACAGTACCAAAAAGCTAACTATACTCCCACTAGCCTTGACATAGACACAAGATTCCTCTTCACTCCTCGAAAAGCCAAACTCTTTGACTTTCTCATTGAAGCAAAGATTCCATCTGCGAGGTGCCGGTTTCAATCCATAAATGGATTTCTCAAGCTTACACACTCTATTAGGGTATTCTATACTGACAAAACCCTCTGGCTGACTCATGTAAACATCCTCAGCCAAGCTTCAACTAAGGAAGGCGGTTTTGACATCCATTTTCCACATTTCATAATCATGAAATGCAACGATGGCTAATAGAACCCTAACGGACTTAATCTTTGCAACTGGTGAAAAGGTCTCATCATAATCAACTCCTGGAGTTTGAGAAAAGCCCTTTGCAAGTAGTCACACCTTCTATGTGTGTACATTACCATCCATGTCGGTCTTCTTCTTGAAGATCCATTTGCACCCAACTGTCTTACGAACTGGTACATTGTCAACCAAGTTCCAAACTTGATTGTCATACATGGACTGTATCTCGCTGTCCATTGCCTCTTTCCATTTTGGCAGACTCAGGGCCTGCCATGGCTTCCGCATAGCTGTTAGGTTCATCCAGACTTACCAATGTCTCATCACTGATAAGTGTCTCACCTTCTGTAGTAATATGGAAACCATAGTATGCTCAGGTGCATTCCTAAACCTTGTGGAACGCCTCAGAGGTACAAAATTGTCAATTGGCTCAACAAGAGTTTCCTTCTCAAGTTGAGTGCTAGGGTTTGAAGTTCCTTAACCACTTGACTCTTGAATTTCTTCAAGGTCAATTTGCCTCCCACTATTTCCTTGGCTTATGAACTCTCTTTATCGAAAGACACCCCTCCTTTCTACAAAGACCACATTGTCACTAGGTTTGAAGAAGAGGTAACCAAAGGATTTATATGGGTAACCGATGAAAATACACCCCTCACTTCAAGGTTCGAGCTTATCATGCGTCTCCCGCCTCACGAAAGCCTCGCAACCCCAAATATTTATGTGGTCTAGTTTGGGACCTTTACCAGTACCCATCTCATGAGGAGTTTGGCAACTTTCTTTGTAGGGACCAGATTAAGGATATGGGCGGCAGTCTCTAAGGCATGCCCCCAAAATGATATTGGTAGCAAAGCTCGGCTCATCAAGGAACGAACCATATCTAACAAGGTTCGATTATGCCTCTTAGCCACACCATTCAACTGTGGTGTCCTGGGAGGTGTCATATGTGAGATACTCCCACATTCCTTAAGATAGTCGAGGAACCTTGTACTAAGATACTCACCACCACGATCAGATCGAAGCATCTTAATGTTCATGCCCAATTGATACTCGACTTCCTGTTTAAACTCTTTGAAACTTACAAAATTCTCTGACTTATGCTTGATTAAATAGACATATCCATATCTACTATAATCATCGGTAAAAGTCAAATAATAACGATTAGCATCACTTGTGGCAGATTTGAAGGGTCCACACACATCCGTGTGTACCAGATCCAACAAACCTTCACCCCTAGCACAAGAACCAGTGAAGGGTGACTTTGTCATTTTTTCAAGTAAGCATGATTCATAAATATCATCTGACTTTAGGTCAAATAACTCCAAGACTCCATCCTTTTTGAGTTGGCCTATGCGTTTCTTGCTCACATGTCCAAGACGATAATGCCATAATGATGCTTTATCCAAGTTATTATTACTAGACGAATCAATACACAACACATTTTTTCGTAGATTATCTACAACAGATACAACTTCATACACACCATCACAAGGTAATGCTTTAAAATAAAGAATATTATTAAAGAAAGCATTTATTGCACCAATTTCATTATTAAAAGAAAAGGTAAACGCTTGTTTGTACAAAGCATGAAAGGAAATAATATTTCTTGCCATTTCTGGCGAATAACAACATTTACTCAAATCTAAAGTAAACCCACTACTTAGCAACAAAGAATAAACTCCAATCTTGGTGACAGGTGAAGCTTTCCTATTCCCCATGATCAAGTTTATCTTTCCATGCTCCACATTCTCACTTCTTCTTATTCCCTGCAAATCAGAACATATATGAATACCACAACCGGTATCAAGGACCCAAGAATTAGAATAGGGTGAGTTATTAGATAGAATAGTTTAAATACCTGCATGGTTGGGTTTGACTTTCCCATCCTTCACATCTTGCTGGTACTTTGGGCAGTTCCGCTTCCAATGCAACTTTTCATGGCAATAGAACCATTCAGCCTCTTTTGGGTCAAAAGAAGGAGTGACGAAACGTTTCTTCGTTCCACTTGAAGAAGAGCCATCAAGGTTCTTACCCTTGGTACCCTTCGAAGGGCTCTTCCTCTTCTTCCCTCTACCTTTCCCGATAGCCAAGACAAGGGCGGAGTTTGGAGTAGGTGTAGGAGTGGTAACAACCGACTTACCTTTAAGACCTGTTTTTGCGGTCTTTAGGAGTCCCTGAAGTTTGATGAGTGTGACTTCTTCCTTATTCATGTGGTATATCATGCGGAATTGATCATAACACGAGGGTAAAGAGTGCAAAATAATATCTATTGCAAGCTCCTCGGGGAAGTTCACATTAAGCTTCAGTAAATGATCCACATACCTTTGCATTTTCTACATGTGGCTCATGACAAAATCTCCATCCTTCATCCTAGTTGTTATCATTGAGGAGATTATTTCATACCGCTCTTGACGAGCACTCTGATGGTATCTTTCCGTCATATCTTGGTGCATCTCAAAAGGGTAGTAGTCCTCATAGGACTTCTGGAGTTCAGCTGTCATGGTGACCATCATGATGCATGCCACTTTGGTGGCATCTCTTTCACGAGTCCGAAAGTCAGCGATCTCCTGGGGAGTAGCAGTGGACTCATCGATCTCCCTTAGCTCCTTATCGAGGACATATTCCTTGTCCTCGTAGCGAGTCACCATCCTGATGTTCCGGATCCAATCCATAAAGTTGGAACCATCGAAGATTACCCTCCCACATAAGTTCATGAGGGAAAGTGAGCCAGTAGGGTTTGAGCCAGAAGCAGTGTAGTTGGAAGACATCTGAAAAAGAAGAGAACAAATTTAGTTTAGATATAAAGATTGTCCTTAATAAAACACCCAAATGTAATATTAAGGTTAGGAAGCAATCACAATATATCATAACTTAGAAGAGGTACGTCGTAATCTAAGCTATAACATTTTTGAAAGGTAAGTGAATGACGATTCACCAATTTCCACCAAATACCGAAATATAAATTATTAGGTTTTAATTGGTTCTTAGAAATTCGTAGATTCTTTTGAGTTATTAAAATGAAGACTCTTCATTTTTGTAACTTATGTGTTCTTTTAATGGGATTAACACAAAGAGACTTTTGGTTATCCATAACTTGAGGACAAGTTATGGACTCCATTACAACCTATAAAGACCATGAATTAAGCATTAAACAAGTAATTCCTATGATCTATCAAGAACTCATAAGAACACGAATATTCATATCAAAATTTCAAGAACATATGAACACATATAATCATGTAATTTTGATATTAGCCATTGTAAATGGATTAGAACAACAATTACACCATCTAAAACAAGTTTTACAACACCAAAACAATTTAGGGTAATGTTTCTAGTCCATTTCCAGCAGCAAAAATCGAAATTTTGCACTCTGCTTGGCCAACTCGTCGAGTGCACGAACTGACTCGCCGAGTTGGTTGCATTTTCACTTGGACTCGTCGAGTCCCCCCATGGACTCGTCGAGTCCCCAGTGCAGAAAGCTCAAAAATTCGATTTTTTACGCAATTTTGCATCAAGTATTAACAAACAAGCCTAGGATCTGATACCACTAATGAGTTACGAGCATTCTAACATCCCTAAGTATACATGCAACCCTAGAAAACCTTTGATCTATGTTTGTCTAAAATACATGCAAAATTTGATTTCCAAGGTTCATAATCCTATCTAGCATACATGGGGAACTTTTAATATAAAAGATGGCTAGAATTACATACCTTGCAGTTGATTTGATTCCTTGAAAAACCTTAAGAGCCTAGCACCCCAAGTGTAATGCCTCAAATGTTTCACACAACACCAAATGCTTTGGAATAACTTTGAGAGAATCTATAACACTTGTAAAAATCGGCTTGCCCTCTCTTGTTCTTTGTGTAGCCGATTTTGGTGTGCATTATGTTCTTTATATAGTGTGTCACATCTAGGGTTACACCATGTAAACCCAAATGTGACATGACTCTTCATTTCCATGACCCATGGGTTTGTAACTCCTATGGAGCATCCATGGAGCATCCTATGGGTTTTAACTCAACTTGATAATCCATGTAGCCTTTAGCCCATTATGTAAGTTATGAATGATTTACATAATCAACCCATATATTTAATTAGTCATCTTTTGATCACTTAATTAATTCCAAATTAATTCTTGATCAATACTAATTAAATAATACTATTAATATATTAGAACTTATAATATATTAATAAACCACAAGTGTTACTTCTCTCATTTAGTCTATCCAAATGCATGATGCCATGCAACCTAAATGGACCATGCCGGGTCGGGTCAAGTACATACCAAATATAGTTATGGACTTAGACGCCTTATCCAACAAAAATTTCATTTTTAATTCATTTTAAAGCACCCAGTAACCATGTCAAAACAACCAAAAGTCTATCATAGTGAAATAATATCAGAGTACAAATCCCAAAATCACATAATGCATAAAACATGGGCATATGTGGTGCCATCAAGTCGAACCCTTCTCTTTTGGACTAGAAGTACCTGAAACATAAACTAAAAATCATAAGCACAAAGCTTAGTAATCTCCCCCAAAATACCATATACCATACCTACATAGTAGTCAAGCATATTTGAGTGCTTCCAAAGACAATCATAATACTACATTATAAACTAGTGGGCTGACATTACTGCCTTTGACCAATGAATACAGTGAAGGAACCCCACATCAGACTGAAGGTATCAAATTACACCCAAGCTCCAGAATCGCAAATCCTCTCACTCTAAATCCCAAGTAAAATAAACCCTAATCATAAATTAGGTCAATAGCCCACCACGAGGGTCCCAACCTTAAATCATATCTTTAAGGGAAAAAGTTACTTAATCCTAGCCTTATTAGGCCTAACCCACCAAGGCCCACATATAATTAGTCCCAAGGCCCAAAAGATATGTCATGTCAAAAATGGGTCCAAGTCTAAAAGCCCATCATAGAAAAACTCACGGTCCAACAAGGGCCCAAAGTCCTTAACCCCCAAAATGGCCTAAAATAAAGGCCAAGTCTTCCCTCTGATGAGTATGCTTAGTGTACGTTTTGAGTATGTCCGACGTACTCAAAACCCTCACAACATCGGGACCTTTGGCATGTATGCGCAGCGTACATATGTGTACGCCCCAGATAATCAACTTCCATTTTTGAGGTCTTAATCGGTTAAGACATAACGTCCAACTTCAGATCTAGGCTCCATAAAACTTAGTAATCCATAAAATTGCCAACTTTATGCTTCTTCATGTGTTAATGGGACCTAAAACCCATTTTGATCCATTTAAACTTATAATATGAACATCATCTTCCGCATGATTCATCAAAACCCATCAATAGACATTTTTATAGTTCCTAGGATAAAGTTTACAACTTTATCCATTATGTAACTTCCAGATGTGAGGTATTTCCAAATTAAACCCCTTTAATTCATTTATATTGCATTTGATCCAAAAGTTCAAGAAGTAGACGCAAAAGGGCCTTAATGGCATTTATTGTAATTTGAGCCTTCATAGTACACCATGCGTATGTGTTGTACGTTGAGCTGAGCGTACTAGGTTGCGTCCTAGTATGTTGGGTGTACAACATTGTATGGTGGTTGTACTTTCAAAAAGAGGAAACCCTAATTTTTAGGGTTTTGCTGGTATTTAAGCATCCTTATGGCCTCATTTCCCTTCACCTTATCAGCCTCCACCCTCTCATTCGTGTTTATGACCCTAGGTCACCTTAAGAAGCCATTTCTAGCCTTAAAGTGTGTGGTTGTGTGCTTAGAAGAAGAAAGAAGGAAGCCAAACTCATCCTGGAAGAGTGAAGCACTTTGGATTTGGGACTTACTCTTCATTTGCAACCCTTCAAAGGTATAAAGCTCGCAACTTTTTCTTTCAATCATGTAGATCTAGAAATGGGTATTTTAGTGATGATTTTTGGTCCCAAATGTCTTATCTTTAGCATGGCATGTTTTTGACGATTTGAGTTGTCCTTTCAAACCCTAAGAGGGGTCCTCAGTTGACATAGTGGGTTTGACTAGTTGACTTTGACCAAGTTTGACCTTGAGGGTATTTTGGGTATTTTAGATTTTGATGGAAATTGGTCACTGGTGGGATTAGGTGTCGGTTAGAGAGCTGAGATTCGGAGTCGGGACCTCATTACCTTTTATTCAGTTTGTGAGGTGAGTTTTCCTCACTGTACTTGCGAGTCGAAGGCACCAAGGATGACGCTTTGGATTTGATATCCTGTTATGTATGTTATAGTGTTGTAGCAATCTGTTAGATCGGTATCCTGGTATATTGGATGTTGCTATGCTTAGTGATCGGTAGATCTTTCTGTTGTATGTTGGCTGAATATATGTTTATCTATTATGTATATATGCACATATTTGGTGGATTGTTGAGACTTCACTGCTTTGTGCGTGACCCAACAGACTGGGGGCATTCCAAACCGATGCTTGAGTGGGCCCAAGGGAATTCCATCTTGTGGATGACAGGGCCCATTATATATTGGCATTCCAACCTGATAGTTGATGGTCCTTGGGTATTCTAACCTGATGGTTGACTGGACCTACAGTGTATTGGCATTCCAACCCGATGGTTAAGGGGACTGGGGTATTCCAACCTGATGGTTGATTAGACCCGACATGTTGTTATTGTTTATGTTATTGTTTGTGTGTTGGTACTTTGGGGGATCTCACTAAATGTTAACTTATAGTTTTACGTTGTGTTTCAAGTACTTCATATGACCGCGGGAAGAGGAAGGCATTACCGCACACATCCTCATGTTTTGACTTATGATTTTGGGAACTCTGATCTTGAAATGTTTTTGAAAACTATGTCTGTAACAATTTGTGAATTGGGTTGGTTTTTAAAAAGTTTAAATTTAGCATGATTTTTATGGATGTTACACATTAGAATAGTCGAACCAACGAAGATCTAGTCTTTAGGTCTCAAAGGGACCAGTGAATCTTTTCCAACCTAATCCATTAAGTCCAAGTCTCAAGCTTTTAGATCTGAATCAATATGATGTTTAGATGGATAAAGTTTCCAAATTTATCCATAACAAGGTCACAAACTTCCAAGATCTAAAATATATGCACTAAAGTGACCAAAAGTTCATAACACCCCAAAACTAGCTAGATCTAACAAATGCATCATCAAGATTAAAGATTTATACCTCTGGAAGAAGATCAAGGTGAAAAAAGTTTAGATCAACAATATCCAATGCAACCAACACTTCTACAATGAGTTCATTATTCTCCAAGGTGCACCAAGAATACTCCAAAGCACTTAGAAACACCTACGTTTTGCTCACAAGGCTCAAACTTGGGTTATGGTTTCAAGAGAGGGAGTTGGAGAGGTGGATGCTGAGAATGGAATGGGTCTAAGGAATTAAGGAGCTTAAATAGGGCTCAAACCACAAAAATAGGTTTTGGGCACTGATCGCGTATACACGGCGTACTGAAGTTATGCTTAGTGTACTAGGGATGCCCTAGTATGCCCAACGTACATGTTGAGTACACCCAGCGTATACGGCTCACGCCAAAACTGCCCTAACTTCAAATGGTCATAAGTTCTTCATTTCAACTCTGATTTCGACGATCTTTATATCCACAGAAAGGTGTTAAGAAGATCTACAACCCTATAAACTCTTATTTTCCTTAAAAATTTATGAACTTAAATCCAAAATTCATAAAAGGCTCGAACTATCACTTTATGGTTATACCCTTGGGCTCCAAAGCACCAACCGAACTCTCGGATCACCTAATCTACATTACCCACATCCAAATGGGTCTAAATCTCTCTTTCCCCTAATGCCTGAAGCCTTATGATAACTAGTCTTCGGATCACAGCTCTGAATTATGAAACAATTTGAAACATGGTGTTACAGATTCCCTTCTAACGTGACTAGAATGACCCAATGCACTAAATGAGGCGTGACTCTCACCCGTAACATTGCCCTCTGTTCGTTATGTTCGCAAATCCGATGTTGCATATACTAGTACATGCATTGTCATTAAGGATCGGTACAAGCGATGCCAATTCCACCGTGTTACACCTCCTATATCCTACGTGTTGTTTGTGTTGCCTCCCCTCCCCCCACCACATGACCAACATCAATCCTGTCCACCCACCGCAAGGACCATGTCCTGAGTGGCTTTCTAGAAAAACCACCTAATGCCTCTTTTAGCTAAAGCACTTATCCTATAGGTATATTCCAACCTAATATGCACCTCACAATCTGGATAGGGTACACTCCTACGTCTAGGTTTATGCCCTTAACCCCTGATGAAACATCCACAATTTCAAGCTAGACAATCAAAAATATAATAACTGATAATTATTATAATCTGAATCCTCGAATAAGGAGATCGCTATACTTACACGCTGCAAACTACATATTATAAGTCTTTTTGGGAATTTATTGATAAGCCATAAAATGACATTTCAATGGCAGGTTATTTAAGATAAATAATATTACCCAAAGTTATAGTAGGTGTAATAAGGATTCCATAGATATAAGGAATGCTTGAATCCGACTTCGTATAAAAAAGTTATGCTTTTTTGAAGTTTCGTGATTAAACTAAAACGGTTGTGCCCGTCAAGAAAAGTGAGTGGGGTATCAATTAATTATTAGCCAAAGTAATCTAAATGAAAGTCATAGTACTCATTAAATCAAGAATATGTATATAGAGAACGTCCAAATTTGACTTCATATGAGGAAGTTGTGATTTTTTGAAGTTTCAGCGCAATTATGTTAACAAAGAAACCGAATTTTAGATCGGTCATTATTAGCCAAAACAATCTAAATGGGAGTTAAAGATCTCATCGATATGATTTCGTCAATATAAATACAATCGTGAAAGGATGTCGTATGAGAAATTTATGAATTTTATACGGACTTTAACAGTCTAAGCCAATTAAAAATATAACTTTAAAAATAAATTCAGAATCAGCCGACAAAGTCTAAAATGAAAGTCGTAGATCTCATCGATAGTTATGTGTGGATATAAAGAACGCTAAAAATGAAGCTCGTATGAAGAAGATGCGAATTTTCAAAGTTTTTAAAATTTGAGCGTGTTTGAGCATTCGCGGTTCCTGGCACGCACTAAAAAGGCCCACTAGGAATATGACACCTGGAAATCAATTGATGGAAGCATGTCAACCATGAGGCATGGCGTGCCCATAACGAAGTGTGCCCCCCTTCCTTGAACCGTATGTATATGTTGCAAAATTTCTCATTTCCTCACACCTTTTCTTACCATTCTCTTTGCATACACTTCTGATTCAAGATCTGTTTTTTCTGGCTTCTTGCGGTACTTTAGCAAGGATCTAGAGTAGCTAGGAGCCTTAAGAAATATAGATTTCAGTTTTAGAGTTCTGCCTGTAAAATTTCTCGATTTTCGCTAAAACCTATGTAAGTTAAGTTGCACTCATCTTAATTCAAATGCAACTTATATTTATATTCATATTCATTATTATGAATTTATAAATAAGATTTATTAGTGATTCCATGTCATAATACTGATTGATCTACTTATCGGGGTGATGTCTAGGCCATATTTAGTGAGGTGTTTAAAGTGGGATTTCCAAACAGTATACTCTGTATACCAAATGGTCCCTACCTTCGATATTATCTTATATGGTTTCTCCTTATCAGTTATAGATTGGTAGATATTGGGATTGTTGATTAATCTAGAATATCATTAGTCGCAATGAATATAAGACTAAGGCTTAGTGATATTTGTACCTAGGTCATATCAAAGGAAAAGCTAAGGTGCTAGGCGAAGCGCTGCCGAATTCACGAGTCAACCACCTTTAACAAGTAAGTGAATAGCTACTTTCATCTTACACATAAATATGAAGTATTTAACTACTTATATGTTATGTGTGCCTATTTTCTATATTTTCCAATACTTGTACTTAATAAGGATTACTTGGTTATACTATATTTAAATAAAGTATTGAACTGTTGATTTTGCGTAAAGTATATTGGGTAGTTAAGGGTTATAGAGAGTTAAATATGATAAGGGGTTGTAGCCAACATGGTATTATTATACTACTAGGAATTAGTCATCTAGTATGATATAGAGGATGGTTCACTGACTATTCTAGACAATTTTGGTCAAACATGGGCAAGCTTACAACCGGTAGATGTTTATAAGTCATACACAGGCAGGTTTACAACCTGTAGGTGTTAATTGATCATACATGTGCATGTTTACTACCTATAGATATTAATAGATTGTGATAGTTCTATTACTTGTAGGCATCGATAAATTATATGAGGAAAGGTCTACGATCTGTAGGTGTTACAGAACTGTACATGGGCAGGTCTCCGATTTGTTGACGTTAAGGAACCACATACGGATAAGACTACGACCTGTAGGATTGAATGAGTTATTCATGTGGGTAGTCTGTTTACTCCATGGTTGTCTTATTAACACATATTGCTAACGAATCCCTGATGCAATGTTATCCACTCAGAGATCCTTTAGGATATATCGCTTGAGATAATCGGTTTAGGATCAAGAAGTGAATGTAACAGGAGTGGGTAATCGGGTTAATTGTTTGATGTGAAATATACAATTAAAACAAAGTAATAATCATATTGTGGGTTAAAAAACATATTTCTTCACCAGGTTTCACAACCTGACCCACTCAGCTTTTTTATATCACAGGTAACGGTACGAAGGTACATGGATAGTAATGTTTGGATCTTATGAGAGATTCGAGGAGGCTAGGCCATAGTATAATATTATGTTTTAAGGCATGTAACGACTACACTATTTCTTGTATCAATTATGACATCCCAAGTATTTAATAATCAATGAAAAACATTTCTTCAGATATACTTTTTATGGGACAACTTTCGCAATATAAAGAATACTCTATTTTAAAATAAGCATAAATAAAAAGCTTTTTTCTGACTGTGAAAATGGGGATGTCACACCTGGTAACTGTATTCCCCTTTTTATTAATAATTATTAATTATTTATTTGTCAGTCAAGGGTACATTTTAAACCTCACTAAGTAATCAGGCTCAATGTGATTATAATTGAGGGCATATTACTTCCCAAGTTACTTCTTATGTAAACAATCAAACTAGTAAATACAAGTTAATACATTTTACAACACACAAAAGGCCATGCACATATCATGCTTTTCATAATCATCATAGAAAAGTTCTTCCAAGAAATCATGGCATGCATACATCACATATAATCAACACAAAATGCTTTTTATATCTTGGACATGACGCACCTCTAACATCAAAAATAAGAAGCTAGCATATATGCATCCTAAATTCTCATACATAGTAAGGAATTCAATTCTACCAATAGCAAATCATACACAATAGGGCTACATTCAGCCTATACAGCCTAGGTTCATTCCAATACACCTAAGATATGGAAGTCCCTAACAATGTACTTAAAATCCACAAAGATTAAATCATCTTTGACTCGTAATCATTTTTCTCCACTTCAGGTTTTATAAGTGTTTAAGGTGCCCTACTCCCCCCCCCCTCTTGATACAACACAAATAAGCACATTACTTAGTATTTTCAAGTTTAATGCTTTGGCAACTATGGTGTTAGTAATACAATTATGCTTATGCCCATTTTTATTAACATTTTAGGATTTCCCAAATTGACCCCCGCTTAGTGTTTGGGCATAAATTAGAATCTACAACTCCAAATATGGCATATTCAAACTTTCTGAAAACTAGGCTTGATTTCCTGTAACTTTGTTCGTGTGGTCCTTTTCTCAAATTTGGTGCAGAATAGCCTCTACAGACCTTGCAAGACAGGTGAACAAGTTTATCCACATTTGTAATTTGAGCCAAACATCACCATATGCTTTAAGGTTTTAAACAAGGATTGTAAGTTCATAACGTTCCACCATATTACTTTCTACCATATTCATATAATTCTTTTTTTAACCATTTACCCATCATGCATACCTAGATTTATTTATTTGTTAATTTCTTCTCTTGTGTTTACATATATACACTCATACATAGCTATTGTTTACTTTCTTATGCACACTAGCATATGTGTTCTTATATGTTAAAGTCTAAGAATTAATTCACAAGTTATCCAATCTCTCATAATATTTTTTTAAATTAAAGATACTTGTTTACTTTTCATACCATATAGCAATATACTTTTGTATTAACTCTTTTCTCTTTTTCTTTTTGTTGTGTGAAACCAAGAGAATAACCCAAATATTGCATGCACTCTCTTATCCTTCCTAACCTCCAATATACATGATGTGATTAATGGGGTTAGAGGAGTATTATAAGCGTCTTATTTGTGTTTTAACAAGAAAAAGAACATGAACAAGGACTCCTCACAACTTCACAGAAAGAAACCCTATTCATAGTCACATGGGGCATCTTAGGCTCAACAAACATCAAGTGCATGTAGGTTTACGTTTTACCTAGAATGCAGATAATGACTTCATCAAATATAGAAGATCAATCATGTTACTCGTCTCTTTCTTTCCTCTAATCGTAGCTTCTCTCTCTCTCTCTCTCTCTCTCTCTCTCTCTCTCTTTCTCTCTCTCTCCTCACGTCCTCTTGTTGTCGCCGAAGGGTACCAAACCAATGACAACGATCGTTTTTTCTTTGATTGCTTCATGGTCAACGCAGAACAACAAAAACCAAGCATGATTTGGATCATCAATTTTTTTGTTCCATCTTGTGATGATCGACGTAACAAAAAAAAAAAGATAGCCCAAAATATTGGGTTCGTTCTTATTTCACCCACTCGTCTCCCTCTTTTCTCCTTCTGCGATTTACACAACAACCCAAGAGAAATGAAGATTCTCTTGATGAATACATAGTATGCCAAAGTAAAACAAACGGACTCAATTATTTAATGTCTGTCGATCTAGGTTCATGGGGGTTATATCCAAAATTTTGCTAATTGGTCCCATAACTTCCAGCCATGTACTCCTTTCACTAACCCTAATAAGTCGGCATGTTACGTTTATGTTATGAACAGTTCAGCCCCTCAACATCATTTATTCCATCTAAATAGATTATATTTATCCCATTTTCCTCAAAACAAATTTATTAAATTATATACCCATTAAATATCAATTAATTTATTTAGATATTAAATAACACCTTTTTTAATTTATTCCATTTAATATCAAAAAATTGAAATTATTTGTAGAAACAGTTATTCGAGTAACCGAAAACAAACACCATCAACGGAATAATGGAAACTAACATACGGTTGATTCTAACTCAACCACTTCGATTACTCACTTTAACCATGTGTGCTTTCATAGTATTAGTAGATACCCATAATAACACCATTAGTTGATTCTAACTCATTTTCAATAGATGGAAACTACCATACGGTTCCTGATTTTATGACTTGTCTTGTGATCAAATCACATACTTCACTATGTCTCATTTCATCCCTGACCACCAATAATCAGGTTCAAATCATGAAACATCTCAGTTGTCCTAGGGTGAACCAAATATTTGGAATTATGCATTCCTCATAACACCGTGTAACAAACACCACCAACCTTATGGACCCAAAGTCACCCTCGAAAGGTCTCAACCCTCGACTACCCACTACTAAATAAACCTATTATTTCACTTTGACACTCTTGGACTACTGGGAAGCATACATAATCACCTTCCATTGCTGCATCATTTCACACCCCAAACCATAATAGGATGTTCATGTCTATTTGTTTTCATATTGATCCTACTGAACCTTAAATAGTTTATACCCAACCGCATGCATCATTTTCCTTTTAGCGAATTGGACCAACGCTCCCTAAGAGGAGGAACTTGGTTCAGTAAACTCTCGATCTCTCAACCTTGAAGTTACGACAAAATTTCCTTTAGTTTCAAAAGAGCTAACCTAAAAGATGCTTTAGCTTTAGGAGCCACACCATGAAAAAAGTCAAATTGAATTTTTACCTGACGTGGTGTTTATACACCCCACAACTCATCAAGGAAAAGCATCGCTATATTCCCTAACAAGCTTTATATCAGAGAGACTTAATATCTTCCTTGAACTCTCAATGGCATGAGTCAAGATGACCACACATCACCTTGCTAGGGACTTGAGTACCTCCATCATAGAAATTATAGGAATATACTCTAGAATAGAAATTTCTTCCCTCATACCTATCATCCCTTGACAAGCGGAATACACACATGCTTTTGAACACCGAGAATTTCAGTCTGGTTGGCAGAAAGCCAATACATATTAACGACAACACCGAATGACTAGATTCCAAAAGGAAATCAACATCAAGGGGAAATGCAGTCATCTACCAAGATTCCACCCGCGTCAAATAGTTTCCTACACCGAGACTAGACCTCCGACCTCGGCATCAATATGTAACGTCAAAATCAATGGACTTCGTGCTACATCAAAATGATCATAAAAGAAAAAAACAAATACACGAAAGATCTAACATACATACAACAACGACTCCTCACAACTTCAAAGAAAGCAACCTTATTCACAGCTACATGGGGTATCCTAGGCTCATCAAACATCAAGTGCAGGTGGGCTTAGGGTTTACTTGGAATGGAGATCATGACGTCATCAAAGATTGGAGATCAATCGTGTCCTTCTTCTTTTTCTTTCCTCCAATCACATTATGACAATTGGGAATTACATGTCACGAATCGTCACTAGATATTAGCATCGACCGATGATAATGATAGAACTTTTCATATTGAAGGAAAATATGATCAGTTAAATGATAATAATAGGGTAAAAATGAGTGACTAAAGAGTTATATCACTTTTAATAATGGTCACTATATTCGGAAAGTACACAACAAATTGATCCCAAGGATATAATCACTGTAAAAATCTGACTCCGATTGGAGGAGTTATGATTTTATAAACGATAAAAATCAACCGCGTTAATAACGCTATTAACGTCAAAATAGCATAAAGATATCAGCTGAGTTTTGGCCAAAGTCAATAAAAGGAAAATCGTAGTACTCTGAGACATAAGGTCTTTGAAAGGAAAAAAGGTAAAAAAAAAAAAAAACGGAGTTCGTATGAAGGAGATACGATTTTTAGAAAAATATAAAATACGGGTTAAAAATGAAAGTCTAACTTTGGCAATGCAACCTTAAGGAAAGTTGAAATACTAGTAGAGAGCTACACAAATATATAAAGAGGTTAAGAAACAACATTCATATAAGGAAGATGTGAATTTTTATAAAAGTTTTAAAGGTGCACGCCAAGTGTGCGCCATGCTCGTCGCACACTTCTGACACCCAGATTCGTCGATATTATGGAGACGTACACCATCAAAAGTGTGACACATGGCAAGATCTGGACGGAGCCATGTGCAAAAACCACTATAAATAGAGGTGCTCACTTTCTGGTTTTCTCATCCCCAATAATGTCTCTATATCTCTCAAGCTATTTCGAAAGTCCTCTTGATAGTGCAAAGTTTTGGATGCAATGGCTTTGATGCTTCAGAATATGCTACTTGAGTGAGTACATGGCCCCTATTTTACTATTTTAAATGTTTTACGGTGGGAATACATGCTTATCAAATGGTTTTATCAAAATATATTTATATCTATAAATATCAATCGTTTTATAAAGCTTAAAGCCTTAGCATAAGATAGCTATAGATATTATGCCTAGTTGTAAGCTATGATATTATGCCTAAGTGTTATGATGTCCGATAGTCTAGGAAAAGATAATACCTAGATGTTATAATGACCACATACGTAGGATAATATAGTACCTAGAAGTTATGATGGTCAAATATAGGGATATGTACATAATTGTAACTCTGTCCAAATATCCAATTATAAAATTAACCATAATTAAGGTATATATATACAAAATAATTATGAGATCAAAAGATATAATTAACAAATATAAAACTAAATATGTTTATATTAGGATAATTATAGGAAATATCAAAGATAAAAGATAAAAGATAAACGATAAATACCTAAGGTTAATGCGTTAGCGAGATGTTAATATTCATCCAATAGTCTTGATTAAATTCAGCTTCCCTGGTACCTATAATCGTTAATCTTGCAAGATCTATACAAATATGTATAGATCTATATAGTGATTAACACCCCCACCTGCGATTGCTAGCTACAATCCCGGTAGGATAAATTTCTTATTAATCACTATTTTGACGTCCGATGAAGCGCCGTGGTGTGGAAATTATTAGTCGAATAGTGTCGATTATGGGGGATCATGGTAACACATTACAAAGACCCGACTACAATTAGCGACGCCTTAGAATGGTAGATAAAATAAGCTATGATTAATATAATATCCTAAAAGATAATAAGATAGGATGGTTATATATCCTAAAAGAAAATAAGTAGGGTCATTAGATATCCTAAAATATAATAAGATAGGATGGTTAGATATCCTAAAAAATAATAAGACAGGATCGTTAGATATCCTGCAAAGATCGTAAATTAGGATTAATAAAATATCCTAAAAAGATAATAAGATGTGATTAGTAGAAGATCCTAAAAAGATAATAACCTAGGAGGTGATATAATAAAACATAGGAAGTTAGGAAATTAAAGATTTCTAAAAAGTTTTCAAAAGAGTTTATTATATCGTTACCTCAAAACCTGTGAACTCTTCAACATCAAGTTGTCGTTTTCAAAAATCGTATGTGTTTCTGGGATGGAGTAAAGATCAACTCAAGAAAATGTTATCAGCTTGAAGACATATAGGCTTTCATTTAAATAGATAGTATGATTGGCTCTCTGTGATTTGGGAAATCTTTGTACCGTCACTACTTGGAATTTCTGCCAGCGGCCGTGTAAAGTGTGACAAAATGGTATCATAGCTAGTTGTTATAGAGAATTAGTATTTCTTTAGGAATTACGACTATATCTTAGGGCATATACTCTAATTAGGTTTGTCCTTAAATATATAAATAAAAGTATAACAATGAATTAGCCTACCAATAGACTACGTAATGGAAAGGTGCCTAGGTTGGAACTATCGTCTTGGGTTGCTGGATTAAAGAACAACTATATGCAAAGATGGTCATGTCCACTGACTTTTCCTACCTGGTCGATCCTTACTTAGTCTAGAAGTACAAAATAATAATAACCGCCAATCTCGAATAACATAAACAGATCTAAAATGCAATACATAACACAAATATCCAGAATGATTTAGTATTTAAAGGTTGAGTCACTCCTAAACGTAGCCTAATCAACTATGTTTAGTATTGACTGAATCAATACATCAACTGAATTGGGGATAGATAAACAACAGAACAAAAATCATATATACAAACAAAATCTGAAAGTATACATAAAAGTGTATCAAAATACAAAGTATCAAATCTAAAAACCACAACCTACTCATCGTTGCTCATATACTCAGCCTCCGTCCTTCATGCACTCGCTGCTGTCATCGTCAGTATCTTCAGGATGTGTTCCAGAAGTGAAAACACCATCGTGACTAGCGCCCCATGGCTAAGAAGGGGTGGAATAGCATGACCCACCCTAGGAAAAGGTGGATGGTCCACCCCCAGATGCCGCATCACCCCAGCGATCGAAACCATAATCCAGTGACGCTCCTCCAATACAGCAACTAGATATTGCATCACGTCACGTAAAGTTTGCTTTGGTAAATCAGACTCCGCATGTCTAGGTATCTGATGCATCGCAAAGGCAGGCTCAGGAATGTCTGTCGGCTCCACCTATCGAAGCGGCCCCACAATATCGTCATCTAAATTCCTCCATTGCTGCCCCCACTCCCTTAACCAACTCCCACATCTTCCTAAGAGTGGTAGTACCCACCTCCCAGATAGGCATAGGAACCATTCCACTAGTATCAACCTCATTAGATAAGGCAAACCTAGTAACCCAGTGACCCATGCAAATCTTGTTCGAAGGTGTGGAACCTAGATCCATGCTAGATAAGTAGAGAGCAAGACCAAAAGGAAGATGGAGACAAACCTCCATTCCGTCTGAGTGAGGCACCACATATAAAAGAGTTCTCCAGAAGGAACCTTGTCACACTCCTAATGGTGACAAATGGTAGAAGCGACCAATTTGTGGATCAACCAATAGATAGGAGAACGAAAGGTGCTCTCCTTGGTCGTTTTGGAAACATAAGTCCCCATAGCGTGAACCCATACATGTATGTAGTTGTACTGTTGTGGTGGCACAATAATACAGATGTCAAGATAAGCATAAAAATGATGACTCAAAGTCTAATCAGTAGTATAAATCCCTAGACGCCTACCCAGCTCGATCAGGCTGCAGGAGCGGGATACGCCTCCCATGTAAAAAGTAAAGATTTGTCAATCAGCCTATCTCGTCGACTCTTTGTCGAAGCAGACCGTCAAAAAGAACTCCCAAAAGAGCTCCTTGTGGACTACCTCCTGAAACCCAATAACCTGCCGCCATCCATGGCAGAAAAAAATATTAAGTCTGGTGTCATCCCGCAATACACGGGCAAGGAACAAGGCTAATCAAGCCATTAACCCAAACTGTTCTGCCACAATCCAAGAAAGAGCCTGTGGAATACTGATCTTCTTGGATAGAAGAGCATTCAGGCAAGACACAAAAGAAATCCGATCAGGAAGATCATCGAGGAACTCTAGGAATAGATGTGAAGGCCGGTTAGCAGGTAACTAACCCGCAGCTTGCCGACCTCATCTCGCCATATCTGTAGAAAGATAGACAAAAGATAGTTAGGAATAAGATAAAGATGTTGAAATGGGCCAAATGTGCAAGGTGCACGCTGCATGCGAGTGCACGCGGCACACATTCATCTGTGTGATGTGCTCTAAGAATACAATGAACAGCTGTTCCATCCAACTTTTAACACAAAAACTATATAGGGATGTTCGACTAAGCTTCTAGAACACGAATAGGTCTAAAACATCACCCATTTTCGGATTTAACAAAAAAATCGAATTCCAAAAATTCAAAATGAGGAGCAATGCATGAATTAAACCCAAAATTGAGTATATAGGAAGTAAAATCGGTAGTATAAGATGCTTAAGTGATCATCTATTTCACATCAACTAACCCAAATTTATTAATTGATAAAAACCTCAAAAACCCTAAAAACTCGAAATCTAGCCAAAATTCAAGAAAGGATTAGGCATGGAAGTTACCTGGAAGTAGAGAGATCGAACGAGATGAAGAACTCAAAGTTTGGAGGCAAGCGTGCAAAGTGTGTCATACGTGTGGGACTCGGTCTAGAAAATCAGATGGGGACCAGAAGAAATGTTGGAAAGGTTTCAAATGAAGCCAAAATTCGACTTTAATGTTGATTTTCTATAAGTGTGCGGTGCGCTCATCTTGTGCCCAGTGCGCATGTTCAAGATTTTTTAAAATCGACACTTTTCGTCCCTAAAAACCTTTAGATACCCTAGATATTAAAAACCTCTAGGAATTTAATCTAATTAGAAAACTGAGGGCAAGGAATAAGAATTCCCTTGAAATAAGAAGAGATTTTCATAATTAGCATTGCTAGGAAAGCAACAGTAATATAGGAACCCCGTTCATAATAAGAGTTGCTAGGTAAACAACATTAATAAGAAATTTCATGCATAATAAGAGCTGCTAGGAAAGTAATAATAGCATGTCATGATAAGAAAGAAAACGACAATAAAAGAAAAGATATCAGTAAAGTCTCTGTTTAAGCAAATGATAAGGAGATAGGTTGCTAGGAAAGTAACTATAGTACCCTACAAATGGAAAAGTAGTGTTAACCCCATTAGGAGCAACGCATAACCTTCTTGTCATCATTTTAGGACAACAACCCTACAATGCTAACCTTGATTGACTCGACCACCATTCATACCATGATTCATCATCAAGTCTCTGATGCATTAGGAAATCTCAAAGCTAACACGGAAGAGAGAAGCAATAAGGAAGGTAGTCAGTTGATAAAAACCTATTAGGATTTCTCAACAGTAAATCGAGATCATTTTATGGAGACAAGGGAGTAGATAGTTCGATCCATTGGAAAAAAGAAATAGAGAGCAAGTGTGTTAGTGAATATAGAGTAAATTTTGCAACTTGCATGCTCATGGGAAGGGCTATCCTCTGGTGGAGTATTCAGTTCAAGGCTTTGGGCATAGACGAAGTTTATGCAACTCCTTAGGAAGAGTTGAAAAAACAAATGATAAATGAATTTTGTTTTTGGCAGAGATATGGCACGATCCGAGAAAGAATTTAATCATCTGAGAACCAAAGAGTCAGGCTATGCTTGAGCACCTAGTCATCATATACATTGAATTGGTCAACTCGAAGACTCAGAAATTTAATGCATATCTCCAAGGGTTAGTTCCCCATATCAGAGTCAAGGTGCAATCATACCAGCCCAATACCTATGAGAAAGCTAAATATTTAGCCTTCAGTCTCAAGGACCTTGTGACCCAGAACCCAAGAAGGAGTAAGAAGATGTCCAAAGAGCTCAAGAACAAGTAGGGAGGAGTTTTCAAGGGCCAATCTAGTCAACCCTTACAGAAGGAAAGAGAGGAACAGAAGCCTCATGAGAGATCAACCACTTCACCAAGGGAATAATTGGGAAGTCTCCCCTTGTGAACTAATTATGGACTTCACCATTTGGGAAAATGTGAGAAGTTTAGGTGTAACAACTGCGGAAGGCTAGAGCACATCGCCAACGTCTTCAAGAGTCAACTAGGCCAGTAGAAGGAAATATTGGATATTAGAATAAAGAGGTTTAGAAAAATGCTCCATAGGAATAATTATGTAATTATGTAATGTTAGAATAAAGAGGTTTAGAAAAATGTGAGAAGTTTAGGTGTAATGTTTGTACTTCAACATTATATATATAAAGGTCTATTTTGAGTACATGTAGTGATAGACAAATAAAAATAGAAATCCTTCAAGAAGTCCACACCAATATTAAGATAAAAGATTTAGGTGGTTTCCTATTGTTGTAAAATAAGGATGAGATCTAATAGGATTTCAAAAGACAAATATTAGATGCTAAAGATAAAGTTGAAAAAGTAGAAGTAGGAAACTAAAAAGAAAACTTAATTGTCCCAATAAATAGGAAAAAGGAATCGATTTCCTGATTAAGAAACCGGTCTCCCCTAATGAGATTACCATAAGGACCAAATTTTGGGACAAAATTCCTAAAACAGGGGGAGAATGTGACAATTGGGAATTTCCTGTCACTAATCGTCACTAGAGATTAGCATCGACCGATGATAACGATAAAAAATTTCATATTGAAGGAAAATATGATCAGTTAAATGATAATAAGAGGGTAAAAAATGAGTGACCAAAGAGTTATATCACTTTTAATAATGGTCAGTGTATTTGGTAAGTACACAACAAAGTGATCCCAAGGATATAATCGTTGTAAAAATTTGACTCCTATTGGAAGAGTTATGATTATATAAAAGATAAACCCGATCACGTTAATAACGCTATTAACGTCAAAATAGCATAAAGAAATCAATTGAGTTTTGGCCATCGTTACTAAAAGGAAAACCATAGTACTCTAACAGATAAGGGATTTGAAAGGAAAAAGGTCAAAAACAGAGTCTGTAGAGGAGATACGATTTTTAGAAAAATATAAAATACAGGTTAAAAACGAAAGTCAAAATTTGGCAATGCAACCTTAAGGAAAATTGTAGTAATAGTACAGAGCTACACAAATATATAAAGAGGTTAAGAAACAAGATTCATATAAGGAATATATGTTTTTTTATAAAAGATTTAGAGGTGCACGCCAAGTGTGCGCCATGCTCTTTGCGCACATCTGACACCCAGATTCATCGAGATTAGGGAGACATGGACCATCAGAAGCGTGACGCGTGGCAAGCTCTAGATAGAGCCACGAAGCAAGTGCATGTCGCGCAAGAAATGCAATGTGTGCACAACCACTATAAATAGAGGTGCTCACTTTCTTATTTTCTCATCCCAAACGCTCCCCCAAAAACTCTCTCTATACCTCTCAAGCTGTTTCGGAAGTCCTCTCGATGGCGCGAAGTTTCAGATGCAATGGCTTGGATGCTTTGGAATACGCTACTAGAGTTAGTACACGACCTCTATTTTACTATTTTAAAAGTTTTACAAGAACGGGATACATGCTTATCAAATGGTTTTATCAAATGATATATATATATATATATATATATATATATATATATATATATATATATCTGTAAATATCAATCGTTTTATAAAGCTTAAAACCTTAGGATAATGTAGATATAGATACTATGCCTAGTTATAAGCAATGATATTATGCCTAAAAGTTGTGATGCCCGATAGTTTAGGAAAAGATAAAACCTAGATGTTATAATGAACAAATCCCTAGGATAACATAGTACCTAGAAGTTATGTTTGTCAAATATAGGGATAAGCACTGTACATAATCATTACTCTACCCAAATATCTAGTTATCAAATTAACCATAATTAGGGTATATATGTATGATTATATATATATATATATATATATATATATATATATATATATATATATATATATATATATATATAGACACACACACATACAAAATAATTTTGAGATCAAAAGATATAATTATCAAATATAAAACTAAAAGAGTTTATATTAGGATAGCTATATGAAGGATAAATGATAAAATATAAAAGATAAAAGATAAAAGATAAGAGATAAAATACATAAGGTTAATGCATTAGCGAGTTATTTATATTCATCCAATAGCCTTGATTAAATTCGGCTTCCCTATGTACCTATAATCGTTAATCTTGGGAGAGCTAGAAATATATGTATAAATCTACACAGGGATTGATACCCCTACATGCGATTGCTAGCTACAATCCCGACATGATAACTTCCTTATTAATCATTATTTCAACGTCTGATGAATCGTTGTGGTCGGGAAATTATTAGTTAAATAGTGTCATTTAGGGGGGCTCGTGGTAATACATTACAAACACCTTAGAGGTCCGACTACCATTAGGGACTCCTTAGAATGATAGATAAAGTATGTTAGGATTAATAAAAAAATCCTAAAATATAATAATATAAGATGGTTAGATATCTTAAAAGACAATAAGATAGGATTGTTAGATATCCTAAAACATAATAAGATAGGATCATTAGATATCCTGCAAAGATAGTAAATTAGGATTAATAAAATATACGAAAAAGATAATATGATATGATTAGCAGAAGATCCTAAAAAGATAATAACCTAAGAGGTGATATAATAAAACATTGGAAGCTAGGAAATTAAAGATTTTTAAAAAGTTTTCAAAAGAGTTTATTATACCATTACCTCAAAACCTATGAACTCACCAATATCAAGTTGACATTTTCAAAAATCACATGTGTTCCTAGGATTGAGTAATGATCCAGTCAAGAAAAGTTTATCAGCTTGAAGACATATAGGATTTCGTTTAAATAGATACTATGATTGGCGCTCTGTGATTTGGGAAATCTTTGTACTGTCACTACTCCGCATTTTCGCTAGTGGCCGGTTAAGGTGTGACTTGCATCTTCTCTCTCTCTCTCTCTCACTCTCTCTCTCTCTCTCTCTCTCTCTCTCTCCTCATGTAGTCACCAAAGGGTCGTAGCCCAATCAAAATGATTGCTCTTTTTTTCTTTGGTTTCTTCATGTTCGACGTACAACAGCAGCAACCAAGCACGATTTGGATCATCTTTTGTTGTTCCCTCCTGTGATGATCGATGCAACACAAAGAACTATAGCCCAAAATATTAGGTTCATTCTTGCTTCTCCCGATTGGATCCCTCTTTTCTCTTTTTGTGATCGACACAACGAACCAAGTGAAATGGAGATGGTCATGATGATCACAGAGTAGGCCAAAGGAAAAAGAAATATACTCAATTCTTTAAAGCCCGTCGATCTAAGTTCATGAAGTTTATATCCGAATTTTTTCCAATTAGTCCCTCAACTTCCAACCATGTACTCCTTTCACCCTAACCCTAATAAGTTGACATATTTAGCTTAGTTTATTAACACTTCAGCCCATCAATATCATTTATGCCATCTAAATAGATTAGGTTTATCCCGTTTTCAAAAAACCAATTTATTAAATTATATACCCATTAAATATTAATTAATTTATTTAGATATTAAATAACATCTATTTTTAATTTATCACATTTAATATCACAAAACTGAAATTATTTGTAGAAACACTTATTTTAGTAATGGAAAACAAACACCGTTAACGGAATGATTTTCAGGTCGTTACAACTTCCTAGGAGATCACTCATCCTTGAAATTGCTCTCGCGTGGGCACAATTACCTGCAAAGTTCTTATAGGATATGTTTCCCTCACGACTTTAAAACATATTGTGTTAGGGAAGGTATCCGCACCCTCTTATAAGGAATGTTTAGTTCTCCTTCCCAGCCTGTGTGAGATCAGGTGGAGGTAAAAGGGTATGAAGGTGGGTGGCTACCTGCACTTGATGGCACATTGGCTGGAAAAAAGAAAAAAGCATTCCTTATATGGGGTGTAGATATATTTCTTGTCACAACATGTTTTAAAGCCCTTATGGCAGCAAATCCCATAAGAATTCAGCAGTTAAGCATGCCCGGGCAAGAGCAATTCTAAGATGGCTGACCCTCTAAGAAGTTTTCATGCTAGGTGCCCAAAGCGGACAATATTGTGATATGTGCCAAAGGGGAGCATTAGAAAATAGTATCAGATCTGGGGCATAGGTCAATCAGCCCGACGGGGACATTGAACCCTATAAAGGGTGGTAAAAGTGGGTGTATACCTCCACTTGATCTCACATCGGATGGGAAGGAGAGCTAAACATTCCTTATAAGAATGTGAATACCTTCCCTATCACAACACATTTTAAACCTGTGAGGGCAGAAGATCCCATAAAAACATGTAACATCCGAAAATTTTAAATAAATTTTAACTATTTAAAACAACATAGGTTAACTAAAAATCAAAACATTTATTAACGAAAGTTTCGAAACCAACCCCCAAGATCAAAGTAATACAAAAATCCCATTGTAAATTTATAAGTTTTAATATTAAAAGAAAACATAGTCCAACATATTATGAAAATATCTACCACTCCGATTCGAGCCCGTGTGTACCGTCATACCCCGCCCTCCTTAGTACATGTGGATCCTGAAATATTATTTTTAAGGGTAAAGGGGTAAGCAAAAAGTTTAGTGAATTTCACACAAACACATTATAATTTCAAATAAGCTCTACCCCTAACATACAGACATCAATCACAATAACTACACTGCCACACATGCAAGTCAAAGAACAAATCATAAACAAGCATAAACCCATTAGGACACATCGGTTATGCCCGATCCCCCTTGCTCAGTGCGTTGAGCCCTTGGGACAGATCAACTAAGCCCGATCACCAAACCTAACCTTATTTGGACACACTGGCTATGCCCGATCCCTCTTTCTCAGTGCATCGAGCCCTTAGGACACATCGGCTATGCCCGATCTCCCACTCAATAAATTGAGCCCTCCTATATGTATTCCTTGGTACCTTGAGCAAATACCATACACCCACTATACATACTCCAGTCTAGTGTTACTTACATACACCCTATAAGAAAACACGAGCTAAAGTAAAAGATGCACAAAATCACACAATGTAGTGGGAAACTCGCCTCAAATAGCAAAGTAAACGTCCAACTGTAACCTGGAAACTCAATCACCTTGCAATGATCCTATAATAGCAATCAAGATTAAAAATGACTATGTTTTACCTTAAACATATAGACAAACTACCAGACTCAATTTCCAAATTTCGACCTGAAACAACAGCTTGTTCAAGGCCACTCTAACACCACCAAAGCCTGCCAAAGTTACAATATTTTCCATATTACAATAGTTCAGTATTTTAGCTTTCCAGGGACTACTTATATGTATCCATATGTTTTCCTATAATTTACTATAGATTTTACAAAATGGGATATCAATGCAGCTATTTCTGATCAGTCAGTGAAAATGACAACTTTCACCCTAGTTAGAGCCAACATGAGGTCAAAGAAAAAATTAGGAGATATAGACTCAAAACCTGAACTTCGGGAACTGACGGATCCTAAATCCAACATTTCATTCTTTTTCTATGATTTTTACAAAATCAAGACAGATTAGAAACTTTTAGGTACAAAAGGTTATTAAGTCACTTTTACCCCTCCATTAAGTCCTTAATGGTTAAGTTTAAACTTCATACTTTCTCTGGATTAAAAGGCTATATAAAAATTTATTAAGAAGTGTAACTAGAGTGGGTTTATGGATCAAGAGCTTATGTTAGGCTGTGAAGCTTTGATTTGACTTTGTGGAAATGTAGAAGTGCATAATCGATAAGAACGAATTAACGTTTAAGAACAATTGTATAGATAAAATGTGGAGTATAACAAAACTTGTAGGAGCATGTGATTGCTCATCTAAAATATTCTTTCTCTAACTATTCTACTATCTACAACGATTAAGGCTATACAAGATTGGAGCTCTTAATCTACAAAGAATAATGAACTACTATTTATAAGGAAGCACTACCCATAAAAACATAAGGCCTTCTACATCACAGAGAAAATAAGCCTTCCAAATAAGAAGTCTTCTATTTATGTTTTTTTATTTATGTAAAATTATAGTCGTTGATTCAATAAATATGTGAAATCATTTTTCAAGATATATGAGACATTTTATTTTTGAATTACTGAAAAAAAATGATATTGTATAATGAAATGTTAAATTGATTATAAAAATAAAACAACCACAATAAGCGATGAAAAATAAATATGATATATGAAAAATCAGAAAATTAAGTTGTTGAAATAATCATATATAAAAAAATATAACAAATTACAAATGAAATTAACAATAACGTTTTATTACAAATAATAATAAAAGATGTTATAAGAGATAATATTCTACAAACTATTTAAATTTTTCTAAAAACTTCTTTATACACAACATTAAAACTTTTATTTGTAAGCCTACCATCATTATCCAAAATTAATAATTTTAATCATTTTGTACTTTTAACTATAGATAAAATAACATATAATAGGTCATGTGTAAAAATCGGATCATTATCATTTATCATACAATCTCAAATAGTAACTATTGTGTGCAATGTGACCATCATTGCTTATTTTATGGTAAAATAATTAAACAAATTTATCCTAATATTTTTTATTTATGTTATAGACTCTTATATCTTAATTTCGGTCTAATGTATGATTATCTAAAATGACTCCATATTTGTTGGACCGGATCACCCATGGTCTATTTAAAAATGTTTACAAGCAAACTAATAGCTTTTTTCAAAAAAAATTACATCGTGTTAAATCAAAAATAGGATGTTATTTTCGAACTAAACATGAATATATGATTCTCTATCTAACTTTGAATTAAATTTAAAAATAGCAACTAACTTTGGATTAAACTTAAAATGTATTTGCATTCCTTTCTCATTTTTAAGTGGAAGGTTATAAAAAAAATAGCAATGAATTCGGGTGGTCTTCGCGTGACAAATTTGGAAAAGGGTACACAAATATGTGATCAACTTCGCTGTTGTATATGCTTTTTATTTTTTAATATTACTAGAAAAAACTTCATGAGCCATGCAATTGAGTCAACACCCTATTAATACACAAACAAACTGTTTTATAAATCGAAATGCTATTGTTTTCCTTCCCCATACACAATCGAGTCAACATAACTTACATGTGTGGACCTCCAAATGGTATTGAGACTTCACTCCTCCATGTGTTTCTATAAATTTGTCCTATTGTTCCCTGTAATACTCTAGTGATATGTACTGAGTGTATGTCGGTTCTCTGTGTCCAAAAACTTAAGTCACTGGAGTAGTCGCTGGAGCATACCTAAAAATAAATTTTTGTCATAAATATGTTTTGTTTTCTGGAAACTTTTTATAAAATCAATTTTGGAAAAGTTACTGAAACATGAATTGTAATCGAATAAAATTTTAGCCAGTTTTTTTACAGATATGTACAACTTGAAATTCTTGATGTAAAGTGTTTCCTAGAGTTGCTTGCCTAAAATAACAATTGGGTGGAAAACAACAACCGGTTAGCTTAAGGGCCATTGAAATGACAAAAATGCCATTTGTTTTCATATGATATCATGTAATGTTATGCATCATTTAAATTACTATAACATTTCAAATACACAGTGCAATTTATCCACATTATAGTACTAAATTTATTGGACAAATGATTAATTTCAACACACTATTACCAAGAACGAAATTTACATTGTTGTAATTTGTATAGAATGGGAAGTATGTGAAACCTGAATACCTGATAGTGAGGATGTTATGTTTTGCATGTAAAATATATGTATATGATAGTTCAGGAGAGTAAAGGACTTGAGCAACAAAGAAGTAACAATAGACTGTCTTTTTTCTTAGGAAACTGAGCTTATCCAACGTATTTTATACCACCCACCTGCTAACACATAATAACATCATGATGATTTTAATGGAGAACTAACAAAGAAGTGAAAAAATTATTGGCTTTGACACAAATAATTTACTTCTATACTAATTTGACAAAAGAAATGAAAAATATAAAATGTCTCTATAAGGTTGCAGATGGGCATTTCACAGCAACAATGAAATTACTATGTTCCTCGGGGGTTGCTCCATACGGGGATGCTACCACAAAGGCATTGGAGGATAAGCATACACACAAGCCACCACCATCCATGTCGAGTACCATATGTTCAGTACCTTCCCTTATAGTGGATATTGGCAATGTCCTTGGGGGCATTAAATCATTTCATAAAAGAACCTCGTGTATGAGAGATGGGTTGAGAGCTCAACACATTTTAGATTCTCATTGTGGAGAAGGTTCAACTATAGCCAAAGACCTCCTATGTGCTATTACATGTGTGGTTAATATATGGCTAAGAGGAAGATGCCCTTCGAGTTTGGTAGAATTTGTAGCATCTGTTCCTCCTACACCGCTCTTAAAACCTGACAAGGGACTACAGCCTATTGCAATAGGAACTATATGGAGACGTTTGGTTTCCAAGCTAGGTATGAAAGGTGTTGGTAAATAAATGGCCAAGTATCTCAATGATTTTCAGTTCGGGGTTGGGTTGTCAGGTGGCGTTGAAGCCAACATGGTGTTGAGTAAGCGCCACAACGACATGTCTCTTTCCATGATTACCGTGGACTTCTCCAATGCCTTTAACCTTGTTGAAAAATCTGCATTACTTCATGAGGTCGGATTGAGGTGCCCTTCTATACCGATGTGGGTAGAATTCCTATACGGTCAAGCAGCAAGGTTGTATTTAAGAGACACATATATTTGGTCTACTACTGGAGTTCGGCAAGGAGACCCATTGGGACCACTTCTCTTTGCCCTTGTGTTGCACCCGCTCTTGCATAATATTAGAGAAAATGCAAGCTTCTTCTCCATGCATGGTACCTTGATGATGGCACACTTATTGGAGATTCTGAGGAGGTAGCCAAAGCATTAGACATTATTATAGTTATTGGCCCAAAATTGGGCCTCCAGTTGAATATCAAGAACCTATCTCTTTTGGCCCTTGTGTGGTGGAAGGAAGCTGTGTAAGGGGCTATTCCTAGTTGGCATCGGAAGGCCGCCATTGGGGGTCAAACTTCTTGGGGAATCTATTAGTAGAGATGCTACTTTCATTAGCAGCTCATCCATAAAGAGAGCTGAAAACGTTGTGAATTTGATGCGCCTTCTTCCACAATTTTCTGGCCCGCAAAGTGAGCTCCTTCTACTTCAATCTTGTATGGGTATTGCAAAAGTTTTCTTTGGACTAACAATGTGCCAACCCGTTCACATGGAGGAGGTAGCGTTGTTCTTTGATAATGAGTTGTGCGAGGCGATTGAGGACATTGTGGTTTGTGGTGGCCCTTTCTTTGGCGACATACGGTGGCGACTTGCTTCCCTACCCATTCGGTTTGGTGGTTTGGGTTTAGACTCGGCAGTAGAGGCTACCTCATATTCTTTTGTTGCCTCAAGGGCCCGATCTTAGGTATTGCAAGACCACATCTTACAGGATAGCGACATTTATGGTATGCATTATGATTATGCTTGTGCCTTAGCTTCTCTTCGTAACAAGCTTCCGGACATTGACCTTACCAATTTTACTACAAAGGACACTGCATCCCCCTTAAATCCTAGAATACACTGGCGAATGCCCTTTTTAGTAGAATTTTCCAAGATATGGAAGTGCATTTCAATATGACGGCTCGGCATAAAGCATTTTTCCAGTGTTTACGTGCACAAAATGCTCAAGATTTTCTTCTAGCTATCCCTATAGACGATTTTGGCCAACATATGTCTCATGTGGAGTATCGTATCATCCTCAAATATCGACTCATGATTCCAATATTCCTAGTCGACGAGATATGTTTGGTGTGCCGCAGGACACGTTTGGACTCTTTTGGAGAGCATGTAGTTCATTGAAAAGAACTCCTGAGGGTTAAATATAGGCACGATATGGTTAAGGATGTTTTGGTCAACATATTTAAGCGTGTATGGGTTTCCGCCAAGAAAGTGGCTCATGTGAATTTCCTGACTGACCCAATGGAAGGAAGGTCAACCCTTAGACCAACTGACGTTTTGATTTTTGGATGGGTTGGATGGAAACACGCAGGTGTGGACCTTACAGGGGTATCCCCTCTCGTAGGCTTGAGGTTCGGGGGTTTCATGGTGGGACAGACTGCATTAAAAGCTGCTACATACAAGGTTACCAAACATGAGAAATTGTGCGTCGAAAATCAACACATGTTCATACCTTTTGCATTTGATACATTTGGATTCCTTGAGTCGGATGCGGTGGAGCTTCTTAGTAGAGTACAACCGATCATGCATAACAATGTTATATCCCCCAGATCTATGAATGTAGTCTTCAAAATATTTGACATTACCATACAAAAAGGCTTAGCAACGCAACTTATTGCCGTTTGCCTTCTCATTCGTTGTACGATGATAACTAAGATGTATTAATTATAAAAATACCAAAGTTTAATTGTTAAGAAAAATCAACCAAAATAAATCATTCATATATCTCAGATACACACCTTGAAGTAACCATCATTATCCTTATATTTCCCCTTCTCCACTTGGAAAACGACATTAAGGTTATAACAAACTAAGCATGAGTGCATGACAGATTTCATGGAAAATTGGGTAACATATAAGTTGTTTACCCCTTTGTGAGTTGCTGTAAATTTCCCCAAGATGGCCTAGCTCTACTTCCATCCCATCAATACATTTCTTTTATCACAAAAGTGATGCCTAGTATCTTATCTTGGACTTATCTTGGATTACATATTCTAACTGATGCACAAAAAATCATATTTCTTTGAATACAAATTCTAATTTTACAAATTTCCCTTAATTTGTTGTACTTCCATTTAATTATACAATTGATTATGATGCCATTCTCGATTATTGTGAAATAAATAATCAAATTATGTCAAACCGATTAAAATTAAAGCTACTAAAATATCACTTACCTTAAAGGGAATTTATGATTAAATAAAAAAAACATAATAACACCAACTTTTAATGTGTTAATACAAATAAAATAACCAAAAACCTAAAATTCAAATATTATATATAACCCTGGTTGAATTGAAAAATTTTAAAGTCTTTCAATTTGAATACCTTCTTCTAAAACCTTGAAATATATATCTTCTACCTGTACCAACTCAAGCAGAAAATATTTGAAAATTTTAGAAAATGATCCTACAAAATGCCATCATAAAAATGTCAATACATGTCGACATAAGGCAAATTTGCAAACAAGTTGTTCCGTTAACCCTTTCTGAATGGCAAAACTAATTATTTTGAAGAACTTCATTTCTCCTCTAATTTTCGACGACAATAAAAGACACATGAGTCATAGTTCGAAAAGTTTCCACGTGAATGGAATTTGTTACCATGGGAAGAATTTTTTGTGCGGGGTGGATGAACAAGACGAAGAGAAGGGGTGGTGTTATTTATCTTTTACGATTTCAAATGGCTTACTGAGTTGCCTTCTTTTAAAAGATGTAGCAAAGAAATCTTATCTAATGGAATCATGGTCAAACCTCTATGGAACCCTAAGAGTCAACACACAAGAAGTCTGGTGGTTAAAAACCTCGATGAATCAGTGGCACTGAATCTCTAGATCTCAAAAACATTTTGAATCAGTGGCGAGAAATCATTCAATAAGTTTGATATTTGGAGAACGTATGTTTCTTGATTTATTGAGATTTTGGTTTAAGATTATGGGACTGATTGTAAAGCACCTTGGAGAGAAATAATAAAGAAAGAGAAAGAGAGAATAAGTTTTCTAGGAACTAATAAATTGGGATTGATGGATATTGAGCGTTTGAAATTTGAAGTTTTAGGGTTAAATTAATTTGAGTAATATTTTCTTGCATAATACATGGAATTCAAATCAGTTGATTTATTGGGATATAGTTGATTGAATGGGATATATGTATCTAAGATCAGAGCAACAATTTGAGCGGAAAACCAAAATTTGAGTGAATGTAGACCAATAAGTTTAGGCGGGAAAAAAATTAAGTGCTCTAAATGGCTAACACGTGACACATAATAAAATACAAATTCGTATTAGACTGACACATGACAAAGTAAAACTATTTTTTTATTATGTAGGATAAATACGATAATAATATTGTGCTATCCCAAAACTTTTGTTTGGGCTCCGCCACTAATTAGACATTCGTCCAAGGGATAATGACTTGAAAGAGTAAGTAACTTTCAACTTTGTTCATATTTAGACACTAATTTTTTTTCGTGTTTGATTTACCCTTGTATTATTTGAAGTTGTTCACATTTTACCCTTATGTCCGGTCAAATAATTCAATGGTAAATCAAGTATGAAAAAGAAGTTCAGTGACTAAATATGAACAAAATTGAAAGTTCGTTAACCTTTCAAGTTATCCATTTTTGTAATCATTCATTAGTTTATTTTGTCTATTGATAACAATTACTTAGATTAATAGTGTTTATTTTAGTCACTATGTTTGTTTTGTGTTGTGTTTGTAAGTAGTATTACATAAAACAAACCTACCAATAACCATGTTATAATTTATAGCTTTAATCCTAGTCCATGAGATAAACTTTTAACAAGAATTTATTTATTCATTCCATGTTTTATACTTCTTTTCATAATTATAACTTTATAGGCTATAAATAATGGTATAAGTTATAATGAGACATCATTTATCTAAACATAGATTAGAATAATTATTTTACTTTATATATATATATATATATATATATATATATATATATATATATAGAGAGAGAGAGAGAGAGAGAGAGAGAGAGCTAGGTTCAAATGTTTTTAACAAATGGTGTGTGCCTAAATGCACCAATGAGAATTCAGGAATAATAAATCATTAAATAATTTAAAAAAGGGTATAATGGTAACTTACTATATCTAATTATGGTAAAAAAAAAATAAGTCAATTAATCTCTCCTTAATTAGTTTAACCCTACGAAGCTAACATCCCTAACCATCGAAGGCTTCCTCAAATCATTGATACCTCTGTTCCTCTTTTCCACCAGAAATCGATTCTTACATCCGAGCACCACCTTCGGCCTATTATCCGCCATCATGACATCAACTTCTAGATCCTCTATTCGACTACTCTTCTTCCTCATCTTCATGTTCGTCGGCCTCTTGTTTTCCATACGCTTTTTCGATTCAGCATGATGTTCTTTTGCGATTCAGCATTCATGCTAAAATCGCTTTTCCATATGCTTTTGCGATTCAGCGGTTGCTCGATTGTGCACCCCAATCTACCAGGTATTTAATACTTTCCCTCTTCCAATATGAATATCTGAATATTGCTATGCTCTTGTATTAATCATAACATGTTTTTTTTAGTTGTATCTCCAGTTCTCGACCACCAAGAAACTAAACTGGTAAGACTCTCACTAATTTTTTTTTGAAGAAACTGAAGAAGCACACCATGTGTTCGATAAAATGCATAGTTGAAATCTAGGTTTTTTTAATGCATCTTGATGTCGACCATTCTACTAGAATGCAATATCGAATTCTAATTTTGTCAGAGTAGAATCTTGAATTCATTATCAACTTAAGCAGTGAATTACCGTAACTAATTCTATAAGAATAAAATTGGTTTATATTCTTGTTATTGGTCTCGATTCTTATGGAATAACATCCTAAATAATGAAAAATTGCATTCTTTCAGAATAATATACATTGCAAGTTTAGGGATGATTATTAATGTTGGTTTGTAGAAATTATAGTTATATTTTATTTGCATGTATATCACATTCTATTAGAATTTATGCACTAACATTTTTAATATTTGAAAGTTGATTATGTTTTCCTTGTGAATTTAGGTTTTGAAGAGGTTGCCATTAATGTGGAAAATGAAGAAAACATGGAGAACGATAAATATTCTTTTGGAATAATATTATTTCGGAATAATATTCTTTTGGAATAGAGTAGTGTTTTTGTTAGATTGTGATGTTTTTTCTTTTTAACCATTTTTAGTTTTAATCTTTAAGAATAAATGTAATCCTTAAACCATTATTAGTCATAGTTTTTTTAGAATGATATTAATAATTGTTTATAGTCTTTTTCTTTACAGAAGAATGTAAATAGTGATTCTTAAAGAATAAAATTCGTATCCTTTAGAAAATATTATTCTTGATAACATATTGTATAATTCTTTAACCATGTTTAATATAAAAAGTATCTTGAATGAAACAATATTATGCAAGAATAAAACTGCAAATATATTTACTAGTTTATTGTTGACTTTTTGTCATTCTGACAAAATAAAATCGGTTATTATTTAAAGTAAATTATAATTTAATTGTAATTAATTTGAAAAAATCAGATTTTTTTTAAAATAAGGAATTAATGATTCCTTAAAATCCGAAAATTTTCCTTTTTTTAAAATAGGTTAATTGACTAAAATACCATTTTGCTGAAATTTGTATGATTATATGATACATGCTATCTTATTGTAATATCATAAACCCTCAGATCATGATTGTTGATTTTATTCATCTGGTGGTTCATATCTGTGCATTCTAGCACACAATAGTTACTAGAAACAATATATATATATATATATATATATATATATATATATATATATATATATATATATATGACGAAGTGTTGTAAACGCAAGATTACATGTGTTCATTATATATAAAACACTAGGCGTAACGTCGCGCGTTGCGCAAGAATGCATTTAAGTAGTTAAAATAATTATGGGACAAATAGAAATATGTTGAAATTTATGTTTTTAGTCATGTTTTGGGCATTAACCAAATTATCAAATATCATAAAAATCCATCAATTTATATTTTGATAGTATCTAATATAGTTCATACCTTATAAACTTTACTTTTACATTTATAATATCCAATATATATTATAAGTTTTTGTATAACATTAATATATTCTACTTTTCTTATGCCTGATAATAATTTTTGGATAAAATAAAAAATAAGTTGTTTTGAATGAGCTATTAATAAACAATATTGAACTAATAAACTTTGTATTACACTATTTATATTACACCAAAACATCCAATGTTTCATATATGAACTTTCAAATATTAAACATTCAAATTAAGAATGAAGTCATACAAAATATATCATTATACATAAATGTTAGCAAGAGTTTTAAAATAAGTCGATTAGTAAATATGATATTTAATTTTAATTACGTATTTTGCAAAGCGTACGTTTGACTTTATGTTGGTGCACCGAGAATCCTCTTTCTTAATTTGTACCTAAAAAATTAAGGTAAATAGGAATACAAAATAGATATTACTAAATATTAATATAAATAATTAAAAAGGGTTTGTGGATCGCCTACCACCGGTTAAAGACAACATGCATCTCTAGTGGTATCGATTCATATATAAAATTGAAGTAGTCATTCTATGTATACCTTGTTTTTTAATTACATAAACAGATATGAGTAACCGAAAATAAAAATGTTATCTTTATGTAGAAAAATATTTTAGTTAACTAACAAATTAAATAAGATAAGTTTAAGAGTTAGGAGTTTCAAAACATTAATATTTTTATTATCAATCAATTAAGTAACACATGTTGAAATTTTTACAATCATTATTAAAAAGCATTTGAAATATTAGATTTTAAATGAATTTTAGTTGAAGTGTTTTGACCTCTTTTATAATATATATATATATATATATATATATATATATATATATATATATATATATATATATCACACACACACATATATAGAGAGAGAGAGAAAGAGAGAGAGAGAGAGAGATGAAAAGTATAACATATGTATAAGTTTTAATTAATTACCTTTTTGAAATGGTACAATTACAAAACAAAAAAAACATATTTAAAATATTTAATTAAATATTTTCGACATCACCCTATATAACATATAATCAATATATTCACGATTAAACCACAATATACAATGACTGTATTACAATAATCCAAAAACAAAGAAAATATAAAAACGAATTAGTATAACAAACTTACAAATTAAAAGCTCTAATATAATAGCATATCTCCAAAAGTGGTCATAAGACCTCAACCCAACACAAAAACTTTTAAGTTTGTTTTCTTTCTGAAATATGTATATGATTTCTATACATGATTTCCCAAATTATTGGTCTTTTTATAATAAACTTTTCACTAAATGCTAATTAAACATAATATAAGTTATAAAACTTTTGAGTGTTAAATCATAATTAAGAAAACTTTTGATTTGCATTATTTAAAAAGGGGTTTCAAATGAATGTGGTTTGAGAAAGTTAAAAAAAGGGGTTTCAAATGCATGAGATTCAAGAAAAAATGTTAACTTTATAAGTATGTATGATATGTTTCAAGATATACCAAGAGATATATGGATTAGAGAGTTCCAACGAAACATTATAAATGACTTATTAGTTGTGGCATGTCATCACTAAAGGTACTTACGGCAACTCTTAACACTTTTAGCGGCAAAATATGTAGTATGTTACGCCCTTAAATCTCTTAGTCAAAGCAAATATATTTTTTAAATATTAAAAATTATACCCAACACATATAAAATAATATAATGAAATTTATTAAGCAGTCCATGTGAAGAACTTAATAAGGTGATTTTTCAAAGTAAAACATTTATTTATGGGATAATGAATTGAAAGGGTAAGAACTTTCGACGTTGTTTATATTTAGTCACTAAACTCTTTTTTGTACTTGATTTATCCATGAATTTTTTGAAATTGTTCATATTTTACCCTTATGACCAGTTGTAACCGATCATAAGAGTATAATACGAATAATTTTAAATAACTTAAGGATAAATCAAACACACAAAAAAATCAATAATTAAATATAAACAAATTTGAAAATTTATTACCCTTTTAAATCATTATCCCTTTGTATAATCACACTTAGAAGACAAAAAAAATCTCATCTACTCTAATAAATGAAGATTTTTTTGTCACTTGTCACACTCTCATTCAATTTGCCACATGTAATTTTATGGTAATTTTAAATTAATTTTTATTCCACTTGTCATTTTATGGTTTTTCTATTTTATTAAATGTCAAATATTATTTAATCTAATAATAAATGCATATCAATTTCATTAATGGACTTTCCTTTTAATTTCAAAATTACTAAAAAAAAGTTTCATTAATTTTCTTTATTTATTTATTTAAATTATTTGTTTAAATTTAAAAGAGAAAAAAAACACTTTAATTTTTATAATTTAATTCATTTTTCTTATAAATTCAAACTTCTCAAATATTTTGAATTTTATATTACTTTTTTTTAAATAAACTCATATGATATATGGGTCTCACACCTAATATGAGATTAAGGAGAAGAAAGTCCCGATGACGTGAAAAGTGTCACCATCTGAAATATCCTCATACCAAAATGGTAAAAAAAAAATATTTTTAACAAAATCGTAGCCCAAATAATGAAATTGCAACTCAAACGACGATGTCATAGCCCAATACCAGCTTGCGATTTCAATGACTATATGAGTCATTTATTTATTTATTTGACTATTTCTTTGAAAAAACATGTTAAGTTTGTCTTATTCTCTTTTATCGATATTGAATTAATTAGAAAAGACAATATTGCAAAAATAGTCTCTGCCGTATGCATTTTTTTGGAGTTTCAGTCCAAACTTCGAATGTTTTGGATTTATGGTCCTTTTGGTCTTTTATACGTAGAATTGGTCCCCCGATTTAACTTTCGTTAAATTGTTGTTTTAACTCCCTCGTGTGCCTCCCACAAAAAGGTATATTTGTCTTTTCACTTATAAGGGACCATTTTTGCACCTGAAAAAATATATCCCCGTTTTTTTAAAAAAAAATAATACCTATTTATTTATTTTAATAATTAAAAAATAAAAGAGGTCTATTCTCTCTCTCTCTCACACTCACTCTCTCTTCCTTTTTCTTCTCCCCAAACACCATTGTTGAAGAAGCATCACCCAAAATCCCCTGTCAAGCATCAAACAAGTAAACACACCCTTGGATGGTTGTTTCCGGTGAGATCAAGAGGAGCTACAACCCTCTCAACGACTGAAATCTATGTTCAACACCTCTACAACCCTCCTACAGTCGAAAAAGCACAACCCCAAACACCCCACCTCAATCGTTGTTGTTGCGACTGCTCTGATTCCTTTCTGAATCGTTGCTATCGATGATGAGAAAGAAACCACGATGAGGCTCGCCGGGGAGCAGCCTCGCCACTTCCTTCATTTGTCCATCGCATCTTTCCCCCTTTACGCCTTTCCTCACCGAAGTTGTTGTCGTAGCTTACCTGTTTCGCTCGAATCTTCCTTCCTACCTTCTCCTTAGAAGATCAATGCTTAAGTAGCCCTTGCTGCTTCCAATCTTATTCTTCCTCCGTCAGTTCGATTGAGCACCTGTGACACTCCTTTTGATCGGCGACTGCAACTGTCTCCTTCCCATGTGTGTTTTGATGTCAGATCGGTAAAAGGAACAATGAAGGAGGGCTCGCCGGAGATCGACGCCACCCCTCCTCACTATCGCCAGCCACTGCCGAAACTCCAATCGTCCTCCTCGCTCGTTTCTCTCCTTACTCGATCTGAAAACCACATTTATTACAAATCTAAAAACCAGGGTTGGAGATGGTTGTTGAAAGGTGGTGTATGGCGATGGTTTGTGTGATATGCTTGAAAGATGAAGACACTGAAGATGATGAAAACGGGCTTGAAGGGGGGGGGGAGAGAGAGAGAGAGAGAGAGAGAGAGAGAGAGAGAGAGAGAGAGAGAGAGAGAGACCTCTTTAATTTTTTAATTATTAAAATAAATAAATAGGTATTATTTTTTTAAAAGAGGGATATATTTTTTTCAGGTGCAAAAATAGTCCCTTAGAAGTGAAAAGACAAATATATCCTCATGTGGGAGGCACATAAGGGAGTTAACAAAAACAACTTAACGGAAGTTAAGCTGGGGAACTAATTTTGCGTGTTAAAAGGACTATGAATCCAAGAAAGTCAAAGTTTAGACTGAAACCCCAAAAAAATACATATCATATGGATCATTTTTATAATTTTGTCATTAGAAAATAATTAAACACACCCGTGCACCTTACATGACGTATACTTTTTGATAGCATATTCACCATCGAAATAATTTCCACGGTCGGTTAATACAATAAAACTGTAAATAGTAAATCTCACAATGCGTATGTTGTATGCAATAAAAATTTATTTAAACTAAATTATATTTTCGATAATATAACTTTTTCTTTAACAGCTAAAAAAATATATAACTTTTCATTGCATAAATTGGGAATATATAGTCTATTTAGCTTCAATAAAATTGATCTTATTTATGTTACAATGATGTATTCAACAGACGTATGTATGTGTTTTTTTTATTGAAAAGATGCTTCAACAGAAACTAAAAACAATACATTTTATTAAAAAACAATTAATATCCATAAATAATGTATTTGCAATGACAAGTACTTAATTATTGGTACTATTTGAATGGAACGGGTGGTTTGTTCATGTCCCCATACTTGCTACAAATGGACCTTAGCTTGTGGTTGCCAAAATGATGCATTCCACCTAATCTCACACTCACTAATAGAGTTTAGTTGAAAACAATGATTGGTTAGTGACATTGATTTTATTTTAATAGATTATCTTAAAATATTAATAGAAAGCTATATATCAAAAGCTATAATTCTCATCATTGTTTTATTCAAAATGTAAACTCATAACTTCTAGTAATCACGAAAAAGTCCAATGATCATTTAAAAAAATCATATTAAAAAAACCATATTTCTATAAAGGGACTGTTACTTTTATTGATATATAATGAAAATAGGATGAATATTGTATCCTCTTCTCGATTCTTTTATATAGATACTTGGTAAATGTATATTGTTGGATTTTTGTAAACGAGTTGTATGATGTTTAGATTCCTATCATGTATTTTTCTAGTAAGATAGTCTCATAGACATGTGAATATGTTATTACTCATGAAAACAAAAGCATTACGAATTGATAATCACCAGGTAGTATGGTTTGATTATTGTTAAAAAAAATATTATTTGTTATATATCAACTTTAAAAAGAACGACATTAGAAAGAAACTAGTCCATCAATTTTGAAATCATAGTTTATGTGGAAAGGCATTTCATCATAATAATATGTTTGTATCGAACCGGTGAATAACTAAGACATGTGAAATACTCTCATGTTCAGCCATCATCAAAATGGCATGATGGTGATCATTTGGAATTTAAATAGTCGTTTTAGGTTCAAATCCACAAACTTCAACCATGGACGACACATCGTTCAAGATAAGTCTCATATTAATAATCTAACCTATAAATACATATTGATTTGTGCAAATGTATATTTTGCAATCAATATTGTTCACTTAAATTTGTTCAAATGGTTAAAACATTTAAATAGTAAACTACTCCCTCCGTCCCAATATTATTGTCCACAGACAAAAAACACACAGATTAAGAAAAACATTAATTACCACTAACTTTATTTAATAAAATGACAGTTTTGTCCTTATTTTGCATTTAATGTTCCATTAAATGCTTAGTTGGTTAAGTAATAATGAAGGGTATTTTGGTAAAAATGTTATTTATTTTTAGAGTGGACTATTATTTTAGGACAACCCAAAAAGAAAAGATAGACTATAATTTTGAGACGGAGGGAATATATATTATAAATTGTATCTCATTCTTGGACATGCTGAGTGAATTACCAGTTTACCACCACAATTGTGGTTTATTGGTGATCATTTTGGAAATTATGCACCCCAAAATGAGTGGTTGCTTGGCTTCAACTTTAGGGATTATCTATTGTTGTAAAAGAAAAAATGTCTTTTAAATCATATATATATATATATATATATATATATATATATATATATATATATATATATTGTGTGTGGATAAAAGAATTTTTTTTATCATATAAACAAGTATAGAATTTGTTATCTTATAATAGATGTATTCGATTCAATATAATTCAAAATAAATGATCTATTTTAATCATATTCATTTCAAACTTCAAACTGTCAAACTCTTCAACTTATTCTATTTATCTGTTTGATTAATTACATTGGTAAATCACAAATTAAAACCTTTTAATTTTCAACTAATTAGTTATTACAACTCAAGAGTTTTTAATGTTTAATATTTAATTAGTGATTATGGTATTTAGTTGGTTAAGATAGCAATATATAGCTCATTGAGATAAATCAAACTGCTAAGACTTAAAGAATGATGACTGAGGAAAACATATTCATGTTTTTTGTTATTTCCTTCAAGATTTTGTGATTTAGTTTCATTATTTGCTAACTTCACTCAAGATTTCATTTTTGTAGACATTTGTGTGTTCATGAGTTGAAGAAAGAAACATATAAATCTTTTTTTTTTAAATTATCTTTAATATATATTAAAATAGAAACTTTATGAGATATTTTAAACAATTTGGACCCTAGATTGTTTTTAGACCAAATTACTGACATGATCTTCCTTAAATGGAATGTATTTAATTCCAAATAAAGTGTCACACCCCCAAACCAGAACGGCGAAAGCGTCTGGGGGTGGATTAACTTCGTGTACAGTATCATAACAAATGCATAGTAGTGATCAAAATCATACAACCATTGTATTGATAATTAAGAAGTTTACATTGTACACAAAACATTGTTTACTTGCTGTTTAATATATATGTCAAAAATAAATAACGTGATGCGACGACGCCCCATCCTTTAACCCATTTATGGTTACCTGTTTACTGGTTTCCTGAAAATACAAGTGGTTTTGAAAAAATATCAACAATTAAGTTGGTGAGTTCATAAGAGTTTTTTATATGAAAAACCGGTAATTTTTCCTTGAATGGTTGATAGAGTGTGCTTTCAAAGATCCAATATTTTCTATTTAAATGAGTTGTAAGTCTTAAACGCAAGACAAAAGTCTAAGTAGTGTTGTACTGGATGATAGTATTATGAAGTTTTTATCTTTATCTAAAACTACTTGAATGTATGTTAACCCTGTAAACCAAATGTATTGTTAATACCCCATGTGCATTATTATAACCAAGCTAGCGAGTAGATGGCTTGTTAGAACGTTCTTCAGGCGTCGGAATGTTATGACATTTATAACACGAGACATGTTGGTCTAACTATAGCTAACAGTTTAGGTTGGGGATTGTTAGTCCTGTATAGATCTATACACAAGTGTCACGCTCTCCCCTACAAGAGACTCTGGTTATAATTCAGGACTTTAGTGTGTACTCTGGTAGGTACGGTGAAGCCAAATGTCTCACAAATTGTATCAACCGGTTTACGTATAGTGTATTGAAAACTTTTTTTCTCGTAAATGTAAGTATTACCCTTCCATAGTGGTTACATAGTAAAAAAGATAATAATACATTTAAATAATTATTTCTTTGTTTCGAAAGAGTAAAATAGTGTGAATGCCCTATAGACTATACATATTATAGTTTATAAATAAATAAAAAATGTTTCATTGAAATGAAGAATCACTTATATGTACCATTATCATTTTACATTGATAGTTAATAAAATGGAATGAAATAATTATATATGTATCTTATATAATTATACATTTTTGCTCAATATTTTACAAAAGTATTTAAGTCTTATCAACTATACTTATATAGTTTATTATCGTAATCAGATTTTTACCCATTATATATATATATATATATATATATATATATATATATATATATATATATATATATATATATATATATATATATATATATGTATATATATTTTTTGTAAGAATAACATAACGTATTTGTGCTCGTTTTTCCTAATTTTGTGTTTTTAGCAAAACTTTGTATGGAAAGTTCACAAGTTTGGAGGTAAAACAGTTTCATGAGTTTAGCACTTTTGTTCAAAAAGGTAGTAAAATGTATTTTGTATTTTAACACAGGTTCTCTTGTGTTTTACTTGTATTCCTCACCTAAAAAATAGAAAAATCTTGAAAAGTGTAGGGGTATGAATTCACTTTGAGTGTGATTGTGGTGGGATGAGGAGGTGATGGTGAAATCTTCAGGCCTAGAACACTTGGAGGTAGTTGTATCAATAATTCTTAAGAATTAACTTGAAGAATAGTTTCCTAGGAATCCCTTGATCTTGTTTCCGGAGGGAAAATGTAAGTGCTTGAAAATGTATGTACTCGTTTTCTTGAGAGGAAAGTGGGAAAGTTTGAATGTGTAGATGAGGATTGGGAGGTATGTTCTCGACCTAATATATATAATAGGGGGTGAGGGTGGGTGGGGTGAAATGATGTTTGCATTGAATTGTGTAATTTATCACATCGGAAAAAGATCCACCAATCAAGTTGCAGCACCACCGAAATCTCCATGATTTTGGTCTAAGCCCCTAACCGAGAACACCTTTAAACCACCAAAATCACATATGATTTCGCTCCAAGTGAAACCAAAATCCCAACATTTTCAGTCTTAACCACCGAAGTCTTCAAGGTCTTCTGTCCTAGCCACCAAAATCTCAAGGTTAATTCGGTCCTAACTGAGAACCTTAAAAGCAAGGTATAATTTATGATTTATGTCCTAACTATTTGACTTTCGTTTGACTTGCTTGACTTTTGTTGACCTAGAATAGCTGGTTGTCACATTATTTCCCCATTAGAGGGAATTTCGTCCCAAAATTAGTTCTAGAGTGGGTACTCATGAACTAGGGAAAAGATGTGGGTACTTCTGTCTCGTTTGATCTTCTCGTTCCTAGGTGTATTCGGGCCCTCGCTTGGCATTCCAACGGACCATTACTATGGGTATGCGGCTCTGTTTCGTCCTTTTGACATCCCTTTCCTTGATTTCCACAGGTTCTTCTACAAAGTGTAGACTCTCGTTTACCTCGATTTCATCGTGTGGGATTACCAGAGTCTCGTCGGACAGACACTTCTTCAGGTTGGACATGTGGAATATGGGATGTACGCTACTGAGTTCTCATGGTAGTCAAAGTTTGTAAGCCACCGGATCGATTCTAATAAGGATCTCAAATGGCTCGAGTATTCTTTTCAACTTAGGGCATATGTTACTACGTTGGTCTTGCATGGATGATAACGAACTGGGCATTCGTATTCGTTTAGCAGTTCCACTCATCAACGTGGTCTTACATTGAGTTCTTTTTAATTGAAAATGTGTTGGAGTCTCTTATGGTTAGTGAAGATTGTGCACTATATGCCATAAAGGTAGTGTCTCTAGATTTTTTCAAGGCAACACTATTGCCCTTAAATCAAGGTTGTGTGTGATGTAGTTGGCTTTACGAGTCTTAAGTTTTCTCGAGAATATCTTCCTCCGGAACTCTAAGCTGATGGTATCCCAACCTTAGATCAACTTTTTGAGAAGCAGTTCGTTCCTTGAAGTTGGTTGAACCGATTGTCGGTTCGGGGTAGGGGCATCGGTCTCTAATGGTGAGTTTTTTCTCTCTTGACAGCCAATGCACATACTGAATGATCCGCCCCTCTTCTTTACGAACAAACTGGCACTCCTCGAGGTGAGAAGCTCGGTCTAACAAATCTTTTACTCATTAGTTTGTTCAGCTGACTGGACAATTCCTGCATTTCCGTCGACGCTTATCGATATAGGGATTTGGTTATGGGAGTGGCTCCAGGAAATCAAGCCAATTCTGAACTCAACTTGGTGCACGAGTGGAATTCCTAAAAGGTATCAGGAAAGTTACATACCTATGAAATAGCTTTGATGTCTTCCAATTCATGTTTCTCATCCACAACGTGGGCTAGGAAAGTGTGGTACCACTTGTGTAAGTACTTTTGAGCCTTGATGCAAGAGACAATTTGGAGGTTTGTGTTGGGTTTGTCATCATGGATGACAAGGGTTTCGTTATTCTTTAAGTTAAGTTAGATGGCCTTTTCATAACACATGATATTTGTATGGCGAGGATTTAACTAAGGTATGCAAATGATCACATCGAAGTTTCCTGTCGTCGTCGGTATTAGATCGATTTGGAGGGAATGATTGCTTAGAGTTAGGGTGCATCCTAGGTATGTGTCGTTGGTGGTTTCAGTTCTTCCCTTAGCCCTCTACCGGAAATATTTTTGTGAACGATTTGAGTATGTATTTACACTTTGTGACTCACGGGTCTCCCTTCTGCACCCTTATTGTAAAGTATGCATGCATATGAGTTATTTGAGAGGAAAACGTACCGGTAACCACAGCAGGGTTCCTTATTGCTTCCTTACATCTCGTTATTGCAATCCTTTGGACGCCTCTGACATTTTTGTTTCTAGTCTTTGGGCACTTCCTTTTCTAATGCCATGCCGTCCCACATAGGTAGCAGGCCTGACGCACCCTAGCATTAGCAGCTTGGGTGGTTTATTGTGCTGACGCCTTACAAAAATAGGCGGTATGCCTTTTTCTGTTGCAATTATTGCAATGCATCTCTTGGCAGGATCCAAAGTGATGGAAGTTACACTTGTTGCATTTAGGCATGTGCCCAGCATATGGTTTCGTCGATACTAAGGTAGTAGGCACAGTGGTGGTATGGGCTGCCATAGTTTGTTGTCCTTTGGCAAGCTCCTGAGTCGAACGGACCCTTTTCTTATTCCCGGAATTTTGTTTCTTGGGTAGTACTCATCCATTGTCATCAGAGTTCTTAGGTTTGAAGTTTGGGGTGTCTTTGCAGGAACACACTCGTTGTCGTACTTGGTTGTCACCGTGATTGGAACTGTTGGCACTGTTCCGGTTTCCGTTTGTGTTATTAGCGCTAAGTTGTGCCATAACGGCTGCCACGGTGGCTGCTACAGCGACTTGGAATGGAGTGGGGTGCATTTTTAAAACTGGTGTTGTGTCAGTAAGCTGGCTACTTCCGCGTGATGGCATGATTCTTGTTGTATGGTATTAAACAAGTTCGTAAGTAACTATTGTCATTGGTAGTTGCACACATAAATTTACATGTTTTTATGCATGATTCCCAATATTTTCACTAACATCATCGTAATGTACTTATGGTGGTAAGTAATGGTAGGTATTCTACAAATGTTAAGTTCCCAAAATAGAACATAGATGTCAAAACATTAAGTTGATTAGGGTTACATCGGTCTTGGGGGGGGGGGGGCGTATCCTAGAAGGAGTGAGGTGAAAGGGTCTCATGCCTGCTCCTGAGGGGTAAGGTTCTTTTACGATCTTCCCAACGCCTTTCTCCTCGTTTGATCCCTCATCAGAATCCTCCTCCTCATAATCCATATCTTGGTACTTTTTAGGATCCTCTTCTAGATCCTCCTCAATCCATTCGTTGGCTGCGATGGCAGGGTAGTAGGGGTCGTCGTGGTGAAATCGGGTCATGTCTTCTGTGCGAGGATAGGGGTATATGAGACACATAAGGAATCTAGGTGTATGGTTCTATAGTATCATAAAATACTCCTATAGTATTTTAAACTTTATGTTTGGTCCTTTGAGTTTCTTTGTATCTAGGGTTGGTAATTTTAATTTTGTTGTTCGCCACGACCATACCCAAACACATGTTAGTCATATCTCGCCTAAATATAGTTAATCAGGCTATATTTATCCCATATATGATTACATAACTATCTAGGTTTAATCATAGTGTCCAACTTATCTTAATACTTTTTATATGGTTCATATTATGACATTGTCCTAGTATGTATGATGTACGTATACTTTATAAAAATATTATTATAATTTAAAAGTATACTTTTTAGTCAGAGTATTTTAGCTCCATTGTATTTATAGTTGTATATCTTACGTGGTTTGATATATTTAGTACACTATAATTAATGCTCTGATACCAATTTGTCACACCCCCAAACCAGAACGGAGGAAACTTCTAGGGGTGGATTGACTTCATGTATAGTATCATAACAAATGCATAGTAGTGATCAAAGCCATACAACCATTGTATTGATAATTAAGAAGTTTAAATTGTACACAAAACATTGCTTACTTGATGTTAAATACATATGTCAAAAGTAAATAACGTGATGCGGCGACGCCCCATCCTCAAAACCCTTTCTGGTTACTTGTTTACTCATTTCCTGATAATACAAGTGCTTTTGAAAAAATGTCAACAATTAAGTTGGTGAGTTCATAAGAGTTTTGTATGTGAGAAACCGGTAATTTTTCCTTGTATGGTTGATAGAGTGTGCTTTCAAAGATCCAATATTTTCATTTTAAATGAGCTGTAAGTCTTAAACTCAAGACAAAAATGTAAGTAGTGTTGTACTGGATGATAGTATTATGAAGTTTTTATCTTTATCGGAAAACTACTTGAATATATGTTAACACCGTAAACCAAATGTATTGTTAATACCCCATGTGAGTTATTATAGCCATGGTAGCGACTAGATAGCCTGTTACGACGTTCTTCAGGCGTCGGAATGTTACGACATTTGTCACCCCAGACTTGCCGGTCTAACTGTAGCTAACAATTTAGGTACAAGATTGTCAGTACCGTATAGATCTATACACAAGTGTCACGCTCTCCCTACAAGAGACTCTGGTTATAATTCAGGACTTTAGTATGTACTCTGGTAGGTACGGTGAAACCAAATGTCTCACAAAATTTTATCAACAGGTTTACGTATAGTGTACTGAAAACCTTTTTTCTTGTAAGTGTAAGTATTACCCTTCCATAGTGGTTACATAGTAAAAAAGATATTTATATTTTTAAATAATTATTTCTTTGTCCTGAAAGAGTAAAATAGTGTGAGTGCCCCATAAACTATACCTATTATAGTTTATAAATAAATAAAAACAATGTTTCATTGAAATGAATAATCCATTCTATGTACCATTATCATTTTACCGTGATAGTTAATAAAATGGAATGAAATAATTATATATGTATTTTATATAATTATACACTTTTGCTCAACATTTTACAAAAGTATTTAAATCATATTAACTATACTTATATAGTTTATCATCGTAATCAGATTTGTACCCATTATATATATATATATATATATATATATATATATATATATATATATATGTGTGTGTGTGTGTGTGTGTGTGTATGTATGTATGTATATATATTTTTTGTAAGAATAACATATCGTATTTGTGCTCGTTTTCCCTAACTTTGGGTTTTTAGCAAAACTTTGTATGGAAAGTTCACAAGTTTGGAGGTAAAATTGTTTCATGAGTTTAGCACTTTTGTTCAAAAAGATAGTAAAATGTATTTTGTATTTTGTATTTTAACACAAGTTATTGTAACAACCCAATTTTCACGTCCAAAAATTTCATTTTTAAATCAATACTTTGGAAAGCATTTGTAAATAAAACATTGTCTGATCAAATCATTCCACAATCATATATCGTGTTTGAAAAACCAAAATACGAGATCAACTAAATATCAGAGTACAAATCCCAGAACAATCTCGTAAGGCGGAAAACAGTGTATGTGTATGATGTATCGCTACCGTGCCAGCTCCTTCCCATTTGATGAAGAGGTACCTGAAACCAAAATTGAAAACTGTAAGCATGAAGCTTAGTGAGTTCCCCCATCGCACCACATACCATACAATCATATAACATACAATACAATCATTTAACATACCATACTTATCAGACATTTTTTGGGTGCCCGACCTACCCGCTACGGCCATTCTGGGGTGCCGACCTACCCGTGCGGCTATTCTGGGGTGTCGTCCTACCCGTGCGGCCATTCTCGGGTGCCGACCACCCTTCGGTCCTAACAACCGAACCTCGTGGACTATTTCACCCCCTAGAACTACTACTATCACATATCATAACATAACATACTATCAGACATATTTGGGGTGTGTGACTACCCTTCGGTCCTAACAACTGAACTTTACTACTATAACACATCAAGCTAGCATATAACATATCAGGTAGTAGCAAACCTAGATGATATCACAAAGACAATCATCTAACACACAACTCCTACTGGTGGGCCGACATTGTGGCCGTAGACCCACCGCTACTGGAAGGTAACTCACCTCAAAGTAGCTGATGATCTGCGCGGGAACTGTCTGTCTGTTGTTGCTGCTCCGGAAATCCTCTGACTGTAATTCCCACGAAACACTCAATCAAACACTGCTAACTGTCCTTAGGGTAAAATGACCATTTTACCCTTGACCAAGTTAAAAGTCAAAGTCAAAGTCAACTTCCAGTTGACCTGACTCGCCGAGTTGGCTCGCTAACTCGTCGAGTCCCTATCCAGTCGATTGTCCTCACTCCCGTCCCTACTCGTCGAGTTAGGCATTGACTCGACGAGTTCTCCTTCTATACAAATATCCAATAGTCCTTCATTCGACTCGTCGAGTTGTATGAACAACTCTTCGAGTTCATCATCATCCGATGAACACTTTGGTCTGTGACTTGCCGATTTGTATGAACAACTCGTCGAGTCTGTTCTTGAGGCAAGATGTCACACCCCAAACCGTCAGGAAAACAACGGCGGAAACGTCCCGGGGCGGGAGACGTCATGTGTAGTATCACAACCATTGTACATAGTAAGCATAGTAAACACAACCATTACATTACCATAAGAATATTTACATTTGTTTGGAAGCATTGAAAACATAGTTTATGTACATCAGTATAATCAAAAGTAAAGACGAGACTTCTATATGCTCCGCCTTTTCCAAAAGTAAGCGAGATACATGTCTAACGTTGACCTGAGAATACAAGCGGTTTGAAAATATATCAGCATAAAGCTGGTGAGTTCATAAGCATGATTTTTGTAATGAAAACTCGTCACTGAATTTATGAAACTACTTCATTATCATTAAAAGTAAATGACATTAGTATCGAAAACCATTGTTACCGAGTTATGAAATACGTATGCATGTTTTCCAAGAAAATCCCATATTTTCTAACACGTTTGTTGGTTTCTATATGAAAAGGACGTTCCGTTTGAAAAACCTGGTTACCACCAGTAAGTATAATAGTTTTATTACTTATAATAAAACCATAGAAGGAAGAAATCCCATAAACGAAGGTTAGTTTATACATATTGTGAGTCGTATAACCATACTAATTTGACCCGTGAACTCCTTGACGTTCTTCAAGCTTCTTACATTTACAAAATTTGTCACCCCAGGCGTGCCCGCCTAACTGTAGCTAGCAGTTCAGGTGTGGGATTGTCGGTCCCGAATAGATCTATTCACAAATTTCACGCTCTCCCTCCAGGAGACTTTGGTTATACTACCAGAGAGGATTTATTGGTACCCCGAGGGGCATAATGAAGATAAGTCTCACAAGCTAGTATTAACTAGTTCACGGAGTGTTCAGTTGTTCTCGAGTTCGAAATCGTTTGTAACGATGTGGAGTATAAATAATTATACTCAAAATAATTATTTAGCAAGATACTCTAGGTTAGTAATGGATAAACTAAATCTGAAATAGTTTATATTTTAACTTTGCATGAGGTTCGAATCTATAAGATAGGTAATGAAATCCCAAACCTATACCCATTATAGTTTGAATGGTTTGTTAAGTTCCTATGCTGTTTTGAAAAACTATGTAATTATCTTTAGAAAGCGTCCCTTATGCTCCGCATATTACAAAAGGGATAAATATACCTAAATATTTGATAGAAAACCGTTGTAATTACATCAGTTTTTAAATTACGAAATCCTTTACGATTAGCTTGTATTCCCCCCCCCCCCCCTGAAAACATGAAAAAATCGGAAAAGTGTATGGGTATGAACTCACCTACAGTGAGTGGAAGGGATGGAAGTGTCGAGTAGGATGCTAGGTGTCAAGTGAGGATTTGAACACACACTCGGATCCTATTTAACATGTAAAGATACAATTAAGTATCTAATTAGTCACATAATAACTAATTATATAAGTAAAGACACTCTAATGCATGAAAACACTTTGTTTCAAGTGCTAGGAGTGATACGGGTTGCATCTAAGGAGTGTATGGCCTCACTATGGAGTTTACTCCTCAAATGATGGCCCTTAGGGGTGTTTACGGTTGGAGGACCATTTCCCCCATGATTTTACGGCCGTAAACTCATGGGAATGGTGGGTTTGTGTGCTCAAAGGTCTCAAACTACTCAAGGAATTTTGATAGACTCGAATCTAGGGCATAGGAAGTCACTAGTGCTCCAAATGGACCTTTCTTTGGAGTTTACTGTTTTTGAACCATTCCTTGGGGAGTTTACAGTAGTAAACACATGAGTTTACAGCCGTAAACTCATGTTTTCCTCTTCCTTTCGATTTTTGGTGCACCTAGGGTAAGCATGCAAAGTTCTAGCCACTTATTCAAGCCGTATAAGGTCTTTAGGGCATCAAAACACCCTTTTGGGGGTGTTTACGGTTTTGGGAGGTTCCCAAACCGTAAACACATGTTCTTGGGGTTTTTGGGGGTTTAGTCCGTGGATTTGCAAGTATGCTAAGCAAACAACTAGCTAGGAGGGGTTTACTTACTTATGTGAAGCTTGAATGAGTGTTTAGGACCCAAAAACACTAGTGTGTTCTTGGTGTTTTGAAGATCACTAGAATATCTAGCAAAGATGAGATTTCATGGAATGAAAACATGGATTCATCACTTAGGAGGGATTAAAACACAAGAAAGGTGATGAATCACTTACCTTCTTGATGTTCTTGATCAAAACCCGAAATGGTAGAGAGAGAGAGAGAGTAGAGAGAGAAAGTTTCCTAGAGTGTGAAAAATAGGTTAGGAATGATCAAGGCTCACCTTTATAGGTGGGAGTTCACGTCCCTAGTGAGTTTACGGCCGTAAACTCCCTGTTTACGGCCGTAAACTCCATCTCATGGAGTTTAAGGCATTACTTTGGTGTTGGGGCTTTAGTGGTTGCTTTCTAACACTTGTTCCTCAAGTGTATAAGGCTCGGAATACTCAAACAGATTTTAAACTATGCTAAATGATGGTGGAAATGAATTTTACTTTCAATGAAGTGATAGACTGCAGAAATTATATATACAAAAAATTCGGGTCGTCACACAAGAAGATTGCCTTGGACTCGCCGAGTCAGGGCATTGACTCGCCGAGTCCCTCCATTATTGAGTCTGGCTTCCGACTCACTGAGTCCACTTATAGCTCACTGATCCCACTCGTCATAACTCAAAAGGGGAAAATCGGGGACTCGCGACTCGAGTCGCCGAGTCCGAAGAACGACTTGCCGAGTTGCATTCATGCAATTACTATATACTCGATTCTGCTTGAATCCAATGCATTCCATTCATAGATCTGGGTTCTTAGGGTAGGTTTTACATGTAAAGTTTCGAACTTTATGTGTATTCATGCATAAAAAGGGAAATAAGAGGCTTAACAAGGACGAGAAGAGTAGATCTAGGACTTATACACAAGTTAGGCTCATAAAGGCAATAGATCCGAGCTTTTAGAAAGCTCAATCATGCCTAGATCTGAAGTCCCTTAACACTATATGCTCATTACTCAAAGATCAATACTAGAAGAGGCCTTTAAAATGACTATCTTAAGCTCTTAAGGAGATAATAAGGAAGGAACAGAGAGGATTTCGAGTCTAATACCTCTAGAAGCTCTGGAATGGCACAAAGATTCTGGATCTTCTTCCTCTCCTCTTGATCTACCTTCTTCTTCTCTCCAAAACTTCAAAGAATTGAATCAAAAGCAATCAAATCACTAAAAGAAGGGTTAGGGATTCGTGAGGGGTGTTCTGGACGTAATGGGGGCCGTTATGAGGCACAAAAAGATGTTTAAATTGGGTGCAAACCCTTGAAATTAGGGTTTCATCCAGACTGGCGGACTCACCGAGTCCAGGATATGGACTCGTCGAGTTGCCAACTTAAACGTGCTCGGTATCTCGTCTCTACTCGGCGAGTCGAGCCTACAACTTGCCGAGTCCCAGCTAAAAATGCAAAAATACTTAGATTAAAATACATACCAGGAACCAGGTGCTACAAATCTCCCCCACTTATTTTAGACTTCGTCCTCGCAGTCTGCCGCTCGCTCCTGGAAAACCTCAGGATAGTGTTCCCTCATCTCTTCTACCGGTTCCCAAGTCCACTTCGCACCCTTCTGATGCTGCCATTGCACCTTCACTAGGTCCACCCTCTTGTTCCTCATATCCTTCGACTTCCGGTCGAGGATTGCTACTGGCCGCTCAATGTAATTTAGGATGTCGTCAACCTGAATATCCTCTAAAGGCACCACCGCTGAGTCGTCCACTAGGCACTTCCACAGCTGTGAGACATGGAAGGTGCTAGGGATTTGACTGAGTTTGGCTGAAAGATCCAGCCTGTACGCCACCTTGACCACCCGGGCCAGAACCTTAAAGGGTCCAATGTACCTGGGACCCAACTTGCCCCGTTTCCTGAATCAGATGACGCCCTTCCATGACGACACCTTTAGGAGAACCATATCCCTGACCCGAAACTCCAGGTCTGATCGGCGTTTGTCGAAATAACTTTTTTGCCGACTCTGAGTAGTCTGAAGCATACTCCGAACCTGCTGAATCCTCTCGGTAGTCTTGAGCACCACTTCGGTGCTTCCCATGACCCTCTGGCCAACTTCGCCCCAACATATCGAGGTCCTGCACCTTCTCCCGTACAACATCTCGAAGGGAGGACGGTCAATACTCGCGTGGTAGCTATCGGTATGAAGTGGGCACTCTTGGTCAACCGATCCATGATGACCCATATAGAATCCACTCCCCGTGCGGTCCTGGGAAGCTTGGTGATAAAATCCATCGTGATATCTTCCCATTTCCATAGCGGGATATCCAACGGCTGCATCTTATTGTGTGGTATCTGATGCTCGGCCTTGACCTTCCTGCAGGTCAAGCATCGCTCTACGTACCATGCCACATCCCGCTTCATGCAGGGCCACCAATAGTCTAGACGAAGATCTCTATACATCTTCATCGCCCCGGGATGAATGGAGAATCGGGATTTGTGCGCCTCCTCCAGCAGAACCTGACGCACACCCCCGTGATATGGTACCCACACCCTACGGTGTGGTGTCAATAATCCTCGGCTATCATAATCGAAGGAGGAAACCTAACCCACTATACGCTCACTCGTCCGATGTTCCTCCATCATAGCATCCCGCTGAGCCTCCCGTATCTATTCTAATAGTGGGGTCACCACCGTCGTCCTCATACACACGTCTCTGATCGGCGCTGCCTTGCGGCTAAGCGCATCGGCCACCACATTGGGCTTCCCTGGGTGATAAAGGATCTCACAGTCATAATCCTTTACCACGTCCAACCACCGTCGCTCCCTCATGTTCATATTCGCCTGGTCCATGAGGTATCTCAAACTCTTACGGTCCGTGTAAATGGTACACCGGACTCCATAGAGGTAATGCCGCCAAATCTTGAGGGCGAAGACAGCTGCCCCCAACTCTAAATCGTGCGTCGGGTAGTTCGCCTCGTGAGGCTTTAGCTGCCTCGAAGCGTAAGCAATGACATGCCCTCTCTGCATCAACACTACGCCCAACCCTGAAATGGATGTGTCACATTATACAACAAGATCATCTACGCCCTCTGGCAGGGCTAAGATTGGTGCTTCGCACAGTCTCTATCTCAAAGTCTCAAACACTGCCTGTTGCTCAGGCCCCCATCGAAAGACCACGACGTTCTTCGTCAGCCGCGTCAAGGGTACGACTATCTTGGAGAAGTCCTGAATGAATCTCCGATAGTAGCCCGCTAATCCCAGGAAACTCCGAATCTCAGATGGAGACTTCGGAACTTCCCATCTCATCACGGCCTCTACTTTGGCCGGGTCCACTGAGATCCCGTTCTGGTTGACGAGATGTCCCAGGAACCGCACCTCGCGCAACCAGAACTCACACTTGGAGAACTTAGCATACAAGTTCTCCCTCCTCAAAGTCTCCAGAACTTCTCGCAGATGCTCCTCGTGCTCCTTATGCGTCATGGAGTAAACCAAGATGTCATCGATAAACACTATCACAGACCGGTCTAACATCGGTCTACACATACGGTTCATGAGGTCCATGAACGTGGCAGGAGCATTGGTGAGCCTGAAGGGCATCACCACAAACTTGTAATGGCCATAACGTGTCCGAAACACGGTCTTCTGCACATCCTCCTCTCTGACCCTCATCTGATGATATCCCAAATGTAGATCAATCGTGGAGAACCAAGATGCTCCATGAAGCTGGTCAAAGAGGTCATCAATCCTCGGAAGTGGGTAGCGGTTCTTCACTGCTACCTTGTTCAGCTCCCGATAATCTATACACATTCGATGCGACCCGTCCTTCTTCTTTACAAACAGAATCGGGGCTCCCCAGGGTGAACTGCTCAGTCTAATGAATCCTTTGTCTAACAGCTCCTGCCTCTGTGTAGACAACTCCTGCATCTCAGGAGAAGCCAACCGATACGGTGCCTTGGCTATCGGAGTCGCACCAGGGACTAGGTCGATCCTGAACTCCACCTGTCACTTTGGAGGTATCCTAGGAAGATCCTCTGGGAACACCTCTGTGTAGTCTCGCACCACCAGAACCTCGCTCACCGTCGCCTTACCCACCTCACGGGTGTCCATAACATACGCGACATACCCTGTGCAACCCTGCTGAAGGTAGCGCCTAGCTCTCGCTGCCGAACATACCGCTAGCCCTCGTTGTGGCCTCTCACCCTGAACTACCAACTCTCCCCCACTTGAGGTCCTGATTCGCACCAGCTGTTGAGCGCAATCTATCACCGCCCCATTGGGGCTGAGCCAATCCATGCCTATAATCACCTTATTCCCACGCAACGGAATGGGAACCAAGTCTACCAAGTAGCGCTCCTCAAATAGCCTCAGAATGCAGTCTCTGAACACTGCTGATGCTCGCACCGATCGATCATCGGCAATATCTACCTCTAAAGGGCAATCCAACATGCCCGAAGACTCAGTGAACTTCTTGCTAAGCGCAAGAGAAACAAACGATCGGGTGGCACCCGAGTCAAACAACAGCTGTACTGGGATACCGTTCACATGGAATGATCCTAAACGCATATATACAGAGCACATATCAACATCATAACATCATATAAATAAATCAGAGGGAAAAAATCATACCTGTCACCACATCGGGTGTGGCGCGTGCCTCCTCTGTAGTTAGCTAAAATGTCCGGCTCCTCACCACTAGAGCCTCTGCCTTGCCCTGCCGGCCATCGGTAATACGCAGGGTCGCTGGAGTTGGCGCCTTCACTGGCGCTGCTGCTGTCAACTGGGGGCAATTGGCCTTCTTGCGGCCCCTCTGGTTGTAGTGGAAACATAGCAACTCTGACGTCTGTAACACAGGTAGAGGTGCGGTACAATCCCTGCTGAAGTGCCCTATCTTGCCGCCCTTACAGCAGCCCGGCGATCCCACTCTACATGCTCCCTCATGTGGCCTGCCGCATTTCCTGCAGTGGCCCGAACCTGTCTGGCCTTTCGGCCTACCATCTGGTCCCTTAGGCTTCTTCCTCGAAGCCCCTCCTATCTGTCCCTCCTCTGACTTCCTCTTCCGGATGTGCTCCAGATCTATCTCCCTCTCCCTCGCCCTGGCAATCGTAGAGTCCAGGGTAAGGCAAGTTGAAAAACTGACATGTTCCCGAATGTCGGCTCGCAGCATGTCGTGGTAGCGGGTCCTCTTCATATCCTCATCTCCCGTATAATGGGGCACCAGTAACGCCCTCTCTCGTAACTTGGCGGTGATCTCTGCCACAGTCTCCGTCGTCTGTCTCATCTCCAAAAACTCTCTAGCTAACTGCTGGAGCTCCACCGCAGGTGCGAACTCTGCTGTGAACCGGGTCACAAAGTTAGACCATGTCATAGCCTCAACAACTGAGGCTCCCAATGAGTCACCAACAGACTCCCACCAATCTCTAGCTCTGTCTCTAAAACACAATGCTGCAAACCTCACCTTCGACCCCTCGGGGCAGAAGCTAGTCAACTGCGCTGACTCAATGTCTGCGATCCATCGTCTGGTAGCAATGGGGTCCTTTGCCCCATGGAAATCTGGCGCACCACTGCCCCTGAAGTCCTTAAAGGACAGTGTGCGAGATCCTGACTGGCCAGATGTCAGGTCATTCCTAAACGCCCTAAGGCGGTCCTCCATCAGCTCAACTACTCCTTCCTTGATCGACCCGAAGATGATGGGGGTCGACTCAAGGATACCTATGGTGATCTCTGACGCTATGAACTCACGTAGCCCCTCATCTACTGGCTCGGAACCTAATCTCGAACCCGATCCCTCTCCTGACCTGCCAACTGCTGGCCTCGAACGTAGTACCACCATTCTACAATACATAATAACAACTGTTAGTGATACTAATACCTCTTGAGGGATAACATCTACTACAAGTTCCCTGGTCTTATCTCGGCCTTCCTCAGTTCGGGTACGGATCCTCTGCTTAAAGTAGTACGGACCCATACTACCTTCCACATCTATTTATACCTTCTTCAAGGACTGCCTTGACTCCACCAGATCCCTTTTACCACTGTTGATCACTGCTATCCTCATCCTAGGCTTACCCTAGGGAAAACCTCTGACTCCACCCTATCCGGTCCTTAGTTGCTGAAGGCTTCCTTGCAATGCTAATTAGCCATTACCTGACTACCATCACATGTGGTGAGGCTCAGATAATCCTTCGAGTAAAAGACTCATCCCCAAAACGGTTAGACTCAAACGAGAGTTGCACAATAGGGCCAAATCTAGCACTCTGAGATTATTCAACCCTGATAACATGTGATGTGACGTGTTAACCTAATGGCTAACTCTCATTGTTTAGAGTCCCACAAAGCACAAAGCAAGCAGAATTCGAACAAAAAGGGAACAATTCTCTAGCAACTATATTCTCATAACAGAAACTGCACTAGCATACAATGCTAAGCTCATACTATCAGGCATAACCTAAACAGGCTATCCAACTGCTCTCTACTCAATTCTAGCATGCAATTCTCATAAGTTGAGCACATAAAGCAGGCACATAAGGCATCACTCCTAGATCCTTAGTCCTATACTAGCATGCTGTTCTACTGAAACTGTTAAACGTAACATAAACTTGTATGGGTACTTTTGGACTATTTACTTGAGCTCGGCCGGTTGCGCACATCACACACTTGTTCCTTCTCAAAACTCTTTTATCTTATCTTTTAGAAAGTCATTTTCTTTGTAAAATTCTTTTAATCCCGTGGTTTGAGTCCAAACACCCCCGAAGGTGTGTCCGAATCCCTCAAACCAGGGCTCTGATACCAACTTGTAACAACCCAATTTTCACGTCCAAAATTTTTATTTTTAAATCAATACTTTGGAAAGCATTTGTAAATAAAACATTGTCTGATCAAATCATTCCACAATCATATATCGTGTTTGAAAAAACAAAATACGAGATCAACTAAATATCAGAGTACAAATCCCAGAACAATCTCGTAAGGTGTAAAACAGTGTATGTGTATGATGTATCGCTACCGCGCTAGCTCCTTCCCCTTTGATGAAGAGGTACCTGAAACCAAAACTGAAAACTGTAAGCACGAAGCTTAGTGAGTTCCCCCATCGCACCACATACCATACAATCATATAACATACAATACAATCATTTAACATACCATACTTGTCAGGCATTTCTAGGGTGCCTGACCTACCCGATACGACCATTCTAGGGTGCCGACCTACCCGTGCGACCATTCTGAGGTGTCGTCCTACCCGTGCGGCCATTTTGGGGTGCCAACCACCCTTCGGTCCTAACAACCGAACCTCAGGGAGTATTCACCCCTACCACTACTACTATCACATATCATAACATAACATACTATCAGACATATCTGGGGTGTCTGACTACCCTTCGGTCCTAACAACCGAACTTTACTACTATAACACATCAAGCTAGCATATAACATATCAGGTAGTAGCAAACCTAGATGATATCATAAAGACAATCATCTAACACACAACTCCTACAGGTGGGCCGGCATTGTGTCCGTAGACCCACCGCTACCGGAAGGTAACTCGCCTCAAAGTAGCTGTTGATTTGCGCGGGAACTATCTGTCTGCTGCTGGTGCTCCGGAAATCCTTCGACTGTAATTCCCATGAAACACTCAATCAAACACTGCTAACTGTCCTTAGGGTAAAATGACCATTTTACCCCTGACCAAGTCAAAAGTCAAAGTCAAAGTCAACTTCCAGTTGACCCGACTCACCGAGTTGGCTCGCTAACTCGTCGAGTCCCTATCCAGTCGATTGTCCTCACTCCCGTCCCTACTCGTCGAGTTAGGCATTGACTCGACGAGTTCTCCTTCTATACATATATCCAATAGTCCTTTATTCGAATCACCGAGTTATATGAACAACTCGTCGAGTTCATATTCATCCGATGAACACTCTGGTCTGCGACTCGCCGAGTTGTATGAATAGCTCGTCGAGTCTGTTATTAAGGCAAGAAGATTGCCTTGGACTCGCCGAGTCAGGGCATTGACTCGCCGAGTCCCTCCATTACTGATTCTGGCTTCCAACTCACTGAGTCCACTTATAGCTCACTGATCCCACTCGGCATAACTCAAAAGGGTAAAATCGGGGACTCGCGAATCGACTCGCTGAGTCCGAAGAACGACTCGCCGAGTCGCATGCATGCAATTACTATATACTCGATTCTACTTGAATCCAATGCATTCCATTCATAGATCTAGGTTCTTAGGGTAGGTTATACACGTAAAGTTTCGAACTTTACGTGTATTCATGCATAAAAAGGGAAATAAGAGGCTTAACAAGGACTATAAGAGTAGATCTAGGACTTATACACAAGTTAGGCTCATAAAGGCAATAGATCCGAGCTCTTAGAAAGCTCAATCATGCCTAGATTTGAAGTCCCTTAACACTATAAGCTCATTACTCAAAGATCAATACTAGAAGAGGCCTTTAAAATGACTATCTTAAGCTCTTAAGGAGATAATAAGGAACGAACAGAGAGGATTTCGAGTCTAATACCTCTAAAAGCTCTGGTGCACAAGGATTCTGGATCTTCTTCCTCTCCTCTTGATCTACCTTCTTCTTCTCTCCAAAACCTCAAAGAATTCAACCAAAAGCAATCAAATCACTAAAAGAAGGGTTAGGGCTTCGTGAGGGGTGTTCTGGACATAATGGGGGCCGTTATGAGGCACAAAAAGATGTTTAAATAGGGTGCAAACCCTTGAAATTAGGGTTTCATCCAGACTGGCGGACTCACCGAGTCTAGGATATGGACTCGTCGAGTCGCCAACTTAAACGTGCTTGGTATCTCGTCTCTACTCGGCGAGTCGGGACTGCAACTCGCCGAGTCCCAACTAAAAATGCAAAAATAGTTACATTAAAATACATACCAGGAACCAGGTGCTACAGTTATCTTATGTTTTACTTGTATTCCCCCCCCCCCCTAAAACATACAAAAATCTTGAAAAGTGTAAGGGTGTGAACTCACCTTGGGTGTGATTGTGGTGGGATGAAGAGGTGATTATGAAATCTTCAAGCCTAGAACACTTGGGGGTAGTTGTCGTTGGATTAGGTGTCTAAGTTCATAACTATTTATGGGATGTACTTGACCCGGTTGGCATGGTCCATTTGGGTTGGATGGCATCATGCATTTGGATAGACCAAAATGAGAGAAATAACACTTAAGGTTTATTAATATATTATAAGTTATAATATATTAATAATATTATTTAATTAGTATTGATCAAAAATTAATTTGGAATTAATTAAGTGATCAAAAGAAGACTAATTAAATATATGGGTTGATTGTGGGCTAAAACCCATAGGATGCTCCATGGTGTCTTTGAACCCATGGATCATGGAAATGAAGAGCCATGTCAAGTTAGGGTTTACATGGTGTAACCCTACTTATGATAGAATATAAAAGGAATATGTGAGCAACCAAAATTGGGACTAGGGAGAACAAGTGGGCATAGCCGATTTTAGAAGTGTTCTATTTCTCTCAAGGTTATTCCAAATGTATTTGGTGTTGTGTGAGACATCTGAGGCATCACACTTTAGGTGCTAGGCTCACAAGGTTCTCAAGGAATCCAAGCATCTAAAAGGTATGTCTTTCTTACTAACTTTTATGTTTAAAAGTTCCCCATGTATGCTAGATAGGTTATGAACCTTGGAAAATCAATTTTGCATGTATCATTGTAAAACATAGATCCAAGGTTTCTAGGGTTGCATGTACACCTTCGGAGTGTTAGAACGCTCAACACCCAACAGTGATATCAGAGCCTACGCTTGTTTTCTTGATATTTGATGCAAACTTGCTGAAAAACTCGAAAAATTGGTTGTCTGGACAGTGGACTCGCCGAGTCCAGGGGGACTCGATGAGTCCATGCCTATATTCAACCAACTCGACGAGTCAGTTCATGCACTCGGCGAGTTGGCTTGTTAGAGTGCAGTTTTTCGACTTTTGTTGCTGTAAATGGACTAGAAACATTACCCTAAACTGTTTTGGTCTTATAAAACTTGTTTTAGATGGTGTAATGGTTATACTAATCCATTTTCAATAGCTATTATCAAAATTTCAAGTTTTATATGATTAATTTTATGATTCTTGAAATTGTTGATATGTATGTTCATGAACTTATGAGTTTAGAAGATCATAAGAATTATTTGTAACTTCTTGTTAGTTTAATTCTTGATCATTATGTGTTTTAATGGAATCTATAATTTGTCCTCAAGTTATGGATTACCAAAAGTCATTCTTTTAAAGTCCATTAAAGAAACACATAGGTTACATAAAATGAAAAGTCTCTCATTTTAATAAATCATTTAACTCATAAGTTATGAAAGATGAAAAGTTTTGAAAGTTACAAAACTTTCCCTCAAGTTTTGGAACATGTAAAGTCTCTTTAAAAACTTTAGTTCCAACCCCTAGAATTTTAAAAGTTAAAATTCAACCCTTATACTTTATAAAATTATAAGTTAATAATAATTATAATTATATATGTATAAGAACAAGTCGTTTTACCGTTAGTAGGCCTCATTCACGAAGCCGATCTATAAGGGGGTATAAGGTTGCTGCCTATAAAATGGCAGCTTAATGGGTGTCCACTCTTACCCACCGCTTCCTTGATCGGCGGAGGGTCGTTAGCTGAATGGGTAGGACAAGGACTAGAATTCTCCCTTCATTAAAAGTATTAATGATGAATATAAAGTAACTAAATGTTTTATAATTCCCAATCTTAGTTACTTTAGGAAAATGTGAATAAGGTGCTAACCCATGAAATTACACTTTGCACTTTGCTTAAGTCGGTTAGTGGAGCGCGTGTGGTTAACCGGCACACTAGCTGGACTTATCAAGGTAGGCAAAGGGTAACTTAATGTTTATCATAGTATCGATGGAGCTTGTATGGTTAACCGTCACATCGAGTGAGGGGTAATACATTAAGGGTACCAAGTAATTTGCATGGTTACTTCACACCTTGTTTTGTGATCCTCGACATCCCATTCACAAAACCTGAAGGGCACACTCGAGATTGAAACATGCCATTGAAAGTTCAATGAATCTCAAAAGATCTAGGAGTTTCAAATCCAGTTAAAACCTAATAATTTATTTCGTTTTTCATGGTGGAAATTGGTGAATCGTCATTCACCTACCTTCAAATATTTTATAGGTTGGATTACGGCATCCCTCTTCCAAGTTATAAAATATTGTGTTGGGTCCTAGCCTTAATATTTCATATTGGGTGTTATGTTAACGAATTTAAATCAACTATCTTGAATATTTCCTAAAATATGTCTAGTTCAGACAATTATGATCTTCCCAAAGCTCCTGGAATAAGCTTTCCTAATGAAGATGATATCCCGTGACTGGATCATGGAAATCATACTTCAATTCATCCACCTCCTCCAATTATTCTCCCTAACCCATAAGTTAAAGGTCACTCAAGCCCTATTGGCAATCAAGGTCTATGTGTGATCACATCTTAGAGATGATTTCACATATTGATAAGGCAGGAGAGTTAGGTGTCAAAGTCTTGAGAAAGTTGGTTGTTCAATCACTTTCTAAGTCACATAGTGAGTGTCCTTTGGGACTACTATGTAAAAGACTATGACATGACCCTTAATGATCTTATCTATTTGCTTGGTGTTGCTGAATCAAAAATGATTTGGAGCTCTGGTAAAGCAAACTTGATTAGTAGATCAACTTCCCAAACTACCATGGACATTGACAAATTGGTGAAATTAGAAATCCAAAAGCTTTCTCCTCCCAATGGAAAGGGATCGTCCATAGTCAACTCGGTTGACCAGATGGTAAAGAGAAAGGCTAAGTCTAAGATAGTCCTGTGTACCATTCCCAAAGGGTTCATATAGTTCTATTGCCAAAAAGGAAGGGGCATTGGTTGCAAAGCTGCCCTAACTACCTGAAAGATCTGAGAGAAGGTCTAGTCAGAAAGTTTGATCCTGCTTCAGGTAAGTCCACTATCTAACTATGTTAAGTTCCTTATTGATGATTCTTAATACAAAATGTGACTCGGTTACATTTTGGTGTTTGGCAGAATCAAGCAAAGGGAAGGACACTTAAAGAAAGAGTATATTGAGTCTGATCGCGAAGATGGATTTCAATCGCATGGTTCGAAGATCGGATTCTTGAGCTACTACTTAGGAGTTATGATAGATTGCTAGGAAATATGTAACATCATAATTTTCATTTAAAGTTGCATTGTAAGGAAAAAGTTTTTCCGCATTTTATAAATAAATAAAATTTTGATTTTATTTTAGTTTATATCTCATTGCAATGGCTTTTATGGAAAATTGATGTTTATATGTTTCTAGCAATAATGGAATTGTGAATTTGATTCTTTCATTTGTGGTAGTGTCTAAATTTATCAAATAAGGAAAGATTCTCATCACCCAAGGTTTCAATTGGACCGAAACTTGGAATCATGCAAGTTGTATAGTATGATGAATGAGAACTTTCAGCTTTGGAATATTAAGACTAATTCCTTGTTCACATTTTTATGTGAGTCAAGTGAGGGACTAAGGGATCAAGTACACATTCTTGTGCACTGGTCAAGTCCACCACAAAAGATCGATAAGATTATTCGTCATGATTTACTAAAGTTTAGTAAATATGGTTATACTTACCAGTTTAAGTATAATTCTGAAACATTGGAAAATTTTCAATGTTTTGCAGGACGAATGAGAAAAATCAAATTAGGCAGAAGGATAAATGTTTCACAAATCTGAAAAGATGGGAGAGTACTTTAGTATCATGTTTAGTGATCATCTTAATGATTAAGAAAACATATCACAATTGGTTCTCTAAAGACTTCTTAGTGCATCCTTATGGCTAAGAAGAGGAATCACGAATTGTAGAAATGGTTAAATCAAGAAGGTGAGTCATACATCGTTCCAAAACAATTCATAGAGTCATACTCCAAGATTGTAAATTGAGTGATATATCTTAAACAAAGGTTTATAACACTAGTCAAATGTAAGAATAAAGTGTGTCCTACTCTTGTACATTTGAAATTGGTAAGTTGTGATGTTTGGGATAAAACAGAGACCAACTTAAGACCAACTGTGTGAAGTGTTTGTCTTGATAAAGAATCTGCACTATCTCTTGAATATTTGGCAAGTGAGTCTTATATGTCAAGAGGACAGTGGGAGTCTTAAAGATCTTGGAAAAGCTTCCACATCTAATCAAGAAGAAAAATGTATAGTTTATCACTAGCACACGACTAGAGGTTTATAATCTATTGTGTTGACATATTCTTGTTTATGTGCCTATTCCAGTTAAAGTTGGCTTTGCATAGGAGTTCTGAGAGTTCTCAATTGGTTGCATAACAACTTGGAAGCAATGACAGGCCCTTGTGCTGACAGGTGGCAAGAAGTTAAGCTTGCACAAGTTCAATCCATATGAGTTTGGATTTGTCATTAACATTGTCTTGTGATTATGGTTTTGACAAATTCACATGGATAGGAACACATACACCATAAAATCTAAGTGTCATAAAGTTTCTCTTCTATTCATGAAAATGATGGTGAGGAAACTCTTTCACTAAGTAGATTTTAACTAGATAGCAATTGTGATATTTGCATTCTCAAAGTCGTTAGTGTTGGGTTTTGAGCAATCTAACACTTCCTAAGTGTGCATGCAACCCTAATAAACCTTGGATCTATGTTTGTCTAAATACATGAAAAATAATAATTTTCCAAGGTTCATAACCTATCTAACATGGCATGGGGAACATTTAAACATAAAAGAGTTAGATGAGATTACATACCTTTTGATGAGATTGATTCTTTGGAGTTTGAGAGCCAAGCACCAATAATGTGAATGCCTCAAATGGAATCACAAATCACCACAAACACTTGGAAAACTTTGAGAGAGTGTATACACACTTATATTTTCGGCCACACACAAGCACACACACTAGTGGCTATTTCATGCAACATAAGCATGCTTATATAGTGTACATGGTTAGGGTGAAACCCTAATAACCCATGACCTTTCCTTTTCCAAGGACCCATGGGTTTAAAGCTCCATGGATCATCCATGGACTTCCATCCAAGCCTATCCCATTAACAAATGAGTGTTAGCCCACACCATATAAAACCAATAGCCCATAATCTAATTAGTCTTCCTTTTAATCTCTAAATTAATTCATAATTAATTTAAGACTAAGACTAATTAAATAACATAACTTCATATTAATATATTATAACTTATAATATATTAATAAACATATGTGTATAACTCTCATAAAATTATCCATAAATTGTTCGGGTGAAGTGCAACCCAAATGGACCATGCCGGGTCGGGTCAAGTATATACCAAATAAGTTATGGACTTAGACACCTTATCCAACAGACTCCCACTTGGATAAGTCTAATAACTGTATTTGCCTATATAACTTCAGGAACCAACCAGTAATCGTAGCTCTCGAAAACTCTGTTGAACTATGAAGCGCCATTTTAAGACAAGTGATCATCTAATCCTCTGTTCTCATGATATCAGCCAGACAAACACATGGAACTATGTCTTGCTTATTGTCTGGCAATTGTTTCTTGATTTCCGATTTGTTTGACAAAGAACTTTACTAAACACATCAGTTTAGTTCTGACCGGGCCCGGTACATGGGTCAACACAAAATCATCGAGGGGCCCAGATATCGCTTCTATTTCTAGAAGGAACAGATAAACTTCGACTCATATGCTTGTTCTACTACTTGTTGAATTGTACACAAAGGCACGTTTTATAACATCAAGTTACTGATGCGTTTACGTGCAATCAATGCACAACCAACTCATATTTCTAGGTTTGAAGAATTATATGATATTATCGTCTCACGATCACTCGAGATAAATTCCATGAAGTGATACAAGTGAGCGTGGGTTTATACCAATACTCATAACTTATGAGTACTCATGAACGTTGCAGCAACCATTGCCATGTATAAACACCTTTAGCCATCTACAAACCCAATTCATGATAATCTTGATTCATACCTACTTCCGACGTATGACCGATTGTGGAGGTTTGAATAAATTAATTATTTTTGAAGTCAAAACATGCAAAACTGAAACAATAGTAAATAATTGACAGTGATAGTAACACTTTACTCATAAATAAATCACAAATTTTATTCATCATCAAATGTCGATTACATTTTACAAGTTTCAAGAAAACTATCTAATCTGTAAAATTAATATCGTCCCTCAGCCCGATGCGCCTCGCATGCTGAAAATGCTTAACCCTCGTCAGTCCCTTCGTAAGGGGATCTGCAGGATTCTCATCTGACGATACCCTCTTTGCCACGAGGAGTCCTTCTTCAATCTTGTGTCTTATGAACTGATATTTTCTGTCAATGTGTCGGGATCTGCCATGATCTCTTGGTTCCTTGGCTAAGGCAACCGCACTATTGCTGTCACAGAAAATCTCCATAGGTTCTTTAATAGCTGGTACAACTCCAAGGTCTCCGATGAAGTTCTTTAGCCATATCGCCTCCTTCGCTGCTTCACTCGCTGCTATATACTCTGATTCACAAGTCGAATCAGCCACCGTCTCCTGCTTGGAACTCTTCCAAGAAATTGCCCCTCCATTTAAGGTAAAGACCCAGCCCGACTGAGAGTTGAAGTTATCCCTATCAGTCTGAAAACTAGCATCACTATACCCTAATACTCTCAAGTCATCACTCCCACCAAGGGTAAGGATCCAATCCTTAGTCCTCCGTAGGTACTTGAGAATGTTCTTTACCGCGGTCCAATGAGCCTTGCCAGGGTTCCCCTGATACCTGCTGACCATGCTCAAAGCAAAGGCCACATCAGGGCGGGTACAAGTCATAGCATACATGATCGAGCCAACAGCGGAAGCATACGGTAATTGGCTCATCTCAGCTATCTCTGCCTCTGTACTCGGACTCTGAGTCTTACTCAGTTTGGCATTGCTTTGGATCGGTAAATCTCCTTTCTTGGAATTCTGCATGTTGAACCTTTTCAACACCTTATCCAAGTAGGTACTCTGACTAAGTCCAATTAGTCTCTTACTCCTTTCTCTTAATATCCTTACCCCTAGGATATAGGCAGCCCCCCTAGGTCCTTCATAGCAAAGCACTTCCCAAGCCAGGACTTAACTGTTGGATTAGTGTCTAAGTCCATAACTATTTTGGTATGTACTTGACCCGATTATGAGCATGGTCCTTTTGGATTGCCTTCACCATAGCAATATGTAGGATGATTTTAGGAGAGAAATGTTTAAATATGATTTATTAATATATTATGAGAATAATATATTAAAGGAGAAATCATATTGTTTAATTAATATTAGTCAAGAATTAATTGATAATTAATTTTGTGGCTAAAAGAGATTAATTAAACTTAGGGGACTGAAGTTGTAATTATAAGATAATTATAATTGGGCTATGGATCACCTAATAATATATAGGTTGGACGAATTCTATGGGAAGCCCATTAGAAATCGTCCAAGGGATATGTTTAAGGAGTCCTTGGTCTGCTTAGGGCCTAAGCAGTCAGATTAGGGTTTCCTAGTTGTAAACCCTAATAGCCTACATGTATATAAAGGGCCACTATGCCCCAAAAACGTGGACAACTGATTCTCTAGGGTTTCCAACCGTTTTTGGTGCCTCCCCTTTCTTCTCCTCTTCATCCAAGTTGTATATGGTGTTTGTGACTCCATTAGAGGTGCAGCACTTGAGGCACTAAGCTTTCTAAGACCAATCCAAGCAAGGAATTGATTGTTATTGCTATATAACAATCAAAGGTAATTATCTAAACCCTAATTCAGTTTATAATATGTTAGATCTAAGTTTGTTAGTCTTGGATTCAAAGCATGTACAATAGAGAAACCTAGATCCAAGCATTAGGGTTTGTATGAGCACATATGATTGTTCTTATGCATAAAACCCATCAGTGGTATCAGATCCTTGATTGGTTTCAGTTGTATGTGATGCTTAACTGCTCTATTTGCTGGAAAATCGATTTTTAGCCTCTGCCCGACCTGACTCGGCGAGTCAGTGGAGAACTCGGCGAGTCTGTCCCTGACTCGGCGAGTCCAGGGGTCAGACAGAGGGAATTCCAGGTTTTTGCTGCTGTTTTGACTTGGTTTTAATGCCTAATTCGTTTTTGAAGTTAAAAATCCGATTTTTATCTTAAATTAGTGATTATCCTTGCCAAAACAATAGATAATTTCAAATCTTTTAAATATTGGTTGTTTATATGATAAATATGGATTATTCCAAATTATTTGGTAATTATCTAGTGACTAAAATAAGATTAGGTCAAATATAGATAATTGTAAAATTAATTGTTTAATTTGAATTATTTGTTGTTTGATCCCTAATGTTTTGAAATGTTTCAAAAACTTGCCCTCAAGTTTTGGAATTTAAAATTTGATTAAAAGTTTAATTTTTGAAATGTTAAATTCTAAAACCCTAGTATTTTGAAAAGTTCAAATCACACCCTTATGGTTTTATTAATTACTTAAAGTGTATAATTAAAAGTGATTTAAAAAAACCCATAAAGTTTTGGTTTACATTTAATTAAATTAAAAGTATAATTTTACTAAATTAAACCACCTAGTATTTTAAAAGTGTAAAATACACCCTATACTATATATAACATTAAAAGTCTAATATTATATATATGTATGAGTAAACAGTCAGTCTTACCGTTAGTAGGCCTCATTCACGAAGCTGGTCTATAAGGGGTGTTTAAGGAAATTGCCTATAAAATGGCGATTGAATGGGTATCCACTCTTACCCACCGCACTCTTGACTAGTGGAGGGTCATTAGCCGAACGGGTAGGATAGGACAGAAACCTTCCATTATAAGTATAATGAAGTACAAAGTAACTAAATGCTTTTACAAATTCCCAAATCATAGTTACTTTAGGAAAAATGTGAAATTGTATGCTAACCCATGGAATTACACTTCGTACCCTTGTCAAACGTTAGTGGAGCGTGTGTGGTTAACCGGCACACTAATTTGGGGATGACATTGGTGGCGAAGGGTTGCTCGATGCTTATCATAGATCAATGGAGCGTGTGTGGCTAACCGGCACATTGATTAGGTGATAGTAGCATTGGGCGCACCACGTGACTCGCATGGTTATTCACACCTTGTTTGTGATCCTCGGCATCCCAGTCACAAATAGTAGGGCATAATCGAGATTAAACATGCCATTGAAAAGTTCAATGAATCTCAAAAGATCTAGGAGTTTCAATTCATTTAAAACTTAAACTTCTTTTTCGTTTTTCATGGTGGAAATTGGTAAATCGTCATTTACCTACCTTCAAATATTCTGCAACTAGATTACGGCATCCCTCATCTAGGTTGTAGAGTATTGTGTTGGATCCTAGCTTGATGTTTCATTTGGGTGTTACATCAAGAATTCTAATCAACTTAACTTGAATTTTCTCCCGTTTTATAGATGTCTACATCTTACAATGGTCTTCCCAAATCCTTTGGAACAAGCTTTCCAAATGAAGATGACGTTCCGAGATACGATCAAGGAAATGAGAGTCGTGCTTCACTTCCTCCACCTCCTCCAATTATTCTTCTTGACCCACAAGTTCAAAGGCTTGAAAAGTTCAAGCTCACTCAAGCCCTTTTGGCAAGTAAACACGAAGATGGGAAACCTGTGTGTACACACGTCTTAAAGATGAAGTCACACATTGATAGGTTAAGCATGTTGGGTGTCAAGATTTCAAGCGAGTTGGCTGTTGACTGGGTTCTTCAGTCACTTCCTAAATCATATAGTGAGTTCGTTAGAAAGTACTATATGATGGACCACGACGTGACCCTAATTGATCTCACCTATTTGCTTATAGCTGCTGAATCAACAATGATTTGGCGTGCTGGTCAAGCAAATTTGTCTAGTGAATCAAACTCCCAAACTTCAATAGACACTGGCAACATTGGAAGTCCAGAAAGAACTAAGTTTGTGATTGTCCGATGTGCTATGCCAAAGGAGTCCATTTGCTTTTATTGCCAAGAGAAGGGGCATTGGAGACGAAGTTGCCCTAACTACCTGAGAGATCTAAGAGATGGGAGAGTCAAGATGTATGGCTCTGCTTCAGGTAAAATCCATTATCTAACTCTTTTGAGTTCCTATTCTAGATTCTTAATACATGATGTGATAAGATTACATTTTGATGTTTTGTAGGATCGAAGAAAAGAGAGGAAGCTTGAGGGAAGAAGTGAGCTGAATCTAATCATAAAGAAATGGGTTTCGATCACATTACTTGAAGAATGGATTCTTGAGCTACTACTTGGAGTTAGAATAGATTGTTAAGAAATATGTAATAACATAGTTTTTCAATTGAATTGCATTGTAAGGACAAATTTTTCCGCAATAAAATGAATTTTGATTTTATCTTATTTATTTATCCTTGTGATGGCATGTATGAAAAATTGATGTTTGAATGTTTCTATTATTAGCAATAATGGATTTGATTCTTAATTATGTTATTTGTGGAAATGTCAAAAGTTTACCAAATAGGGAGAGTTTCTCATCGCCCAAGTTTCAATTGGACAGAAACTTGGAATCATGCAATGTGTATTGTATGATGAATGAAAAACTTTCACATTTGGGAAACTTAGACTAATTCTTTGACAAAGTGTCAATTGAAGGACTAGGAGATCGAGTACACTAGGTCGAACGTTGATCAAGTCTACCACAAGAGTGACAAATATATTCGTCATGATTTACTAAAGTTTAGTAAATATGGTTATACTTATAAGATTGAGTATAATTCTGAGTTAACTGAAATAATTTCAATCAATAGCAGAACGAATAAGGAGAATCAAGAAGGCAGAAAGATAAAAGTTTCTCCATTCTAAGAAGAAGGGAGAGTACCTTTTATTGTGTTTTATGATGAAGTCTTAATGATTAAGAACCATATCTCAATTGATACTCTAAGTGAGTCTTAGTACATTTGCATGTCTAAGAAGAGGAATCGGGAATTGTAGAAATGGTTAAATCAAAGAGTCAATCATACTTCATTCCAATATCAAGTCTTAGAGTCATACTCCAAGATTGTGACATTGAGTGACAAGTCTTAAAGTAGGTTTATAACACTCATCAAATGTGGAATTTGGAAAAGTTTTCTTATTCTTGCACATTAGAAATTGGTAAGTTATGATGTCTTGGATAAGACAAAGACCAACTAGGACCAATTTGTGAAGTGTTTTGTCTTGATAAGAACTACACTAACTCTTGAATATTCGCTTTGTCAAGAAATGTTTCTTGACAAGAGAATCTTATATGTCAAGGAGTCAGTGGGAGTCTTAATGGTCTTGAAAGGTTTCAAGAACAAACCAAGAATAAACCTTATCGATCATCACTAGCACACGACTTGAGGTTGACAACCTATCGTGTTGACATTATCTTGTTTCTGTGCCATTCCAATTGAGTTAATTGCGTATGTGAGTTCTATGAGTTCTCATTTGAATGCATACTAGAGCCTTAGTCGATGGAAAGTACATTGATATGTAAGGACAAGTTACTAAACTACTTGGAAGACATGGTGGGCACTCATGTTACCATAGGGCAAGAAATCAAGATTAAGAAAGTTCAGTCCATATGAGTTTGGATTTGTCGCAAACCTTGGTTTTGGAAAATTCACATGGATAGGAACTCATACACCATAAAATCTAAGTGTCATAAGATTCCCTCCTTCATGAAAATGACTGTGAGGAAATACTTTCACTAAGAGAGGTTTTAAGAAGATAGCAATTGTGAAAATTGTATTCTCACATTCAATTATGGTTACGTCATCCCTTTCCATAGTTCGAATTGTGAGATTTGGCAATTAGTTTGAACATTTGGAACTTAGTAACATAAATTCTAAATTGTTTAAACACACATATGAGCTATCTAAGGTGAAGGTGTATAAGTTTAAGAAGCATAGATAAAGGCTTATCGAAGCATCTGGTATTAGAAATATGAATTTCAGAAATTCGATAGGCATTGTTTTCTGGAAGTTCATTTGTTTTCTGAATACATGTCAAAGCTAGTGGGAGCATAAGTGTTATGCTTTTAATGATCATCATGATAGTGGGAGCATAAGTGTTATGATTATTATGGCAAGTATTGCAAGTTAGCAATATTAATTATAGAAAAACAAAGATTCAATTTGCAAAGTTGCATGGGTTGAAAAGTTGTTTTTGCTATAATTAAGGGAGAGGATATTATACTCCATTTCAAAATCTAAAGCTTAGATTAAGAAATTTTAATAGTTTCAGTCAAAGGATACATTGTGAGTTCTCAAAATTCGATTATGATTATGGCATCCCTCTTCATAGTTCGAATTATGAGAACATGACACATAAAATATTATGGCAAAAGATTGGTAAAGTATCATATCTTTATGTGAGACATTATGCATCGTGTCCCATACACTTCGGGTATAGGACCGATTGCAAATGCTATAATAATTTACCATTCTAAAATTTTCAAATGTTTAAGCGCATTAAGAGGGAAAAAGGACTAGAGTGGGTTTTGACTGAAATTATTAAACAACTATCAAAGGACGATCCAAAGTTCACTGAGGATTGGTCGCTTGTGAGTAGTTGGGAGTATGGTATTGGATGGACCATATCGACATTATTGTAAATAGATAAGATTCTATTAAGAATGAGTTGTCATATGGCAAATGTGGAAATGTTTCCATATTGGGAGTTGGATATTAAGAATCTATGTCTAGATTAGAAACTTTTATGCAAGAAGAATGTTCAAAGGAATGTACTTTGAATGTGAGACTTCACGTCTATAGAATTGTCTTGTAACCAATTCTAAGTAAGTACTTTGTAATTTCATTAGCCAAGTCTTGGTGACTTTTGTGCTATGACTTTACGAAAGGATCGTTGCGTAAAATGTTAGAATCTAGCATATTCTAGTAGTGGCAAGAACCTTGTGTTCTTACACTAACAATGGGGATTAAGGAATTGTGAAATGAGCATCATTGAAAAGGTTTTTCAATTGATCTATTTCACAAAGCATGGACCATAGGAAACAAAGTGTGCATGCTTAGAGCATGGGACAATTGTTGTTGTAATTCGAGTAATAAGTTGATTTTCTGAAACAGTAAACGATAATAATGAGTAGTCAATATGGTGGATAAATAGAAGTGTTTTATTCACTCTCACAAGTTTGAGGCCATATAGGATTAAGTATTATTGTTATGTTTCAATTTGCATGTTTTGACTTCCAGAATAACTAGGTTGTTCAAATATCCACAGTCGGTCATACGTTGGGAGTAGGTATGAATAAAGACTGTCATGAATCTGTCTGTAGATTGTCTGAATTGTTTAGACATGGCACAAGTTTGCTGCAGAGTTCATGAGTGCTTTGATAAGATTAGAGTATTGGATTAAACCCACGCTCACTTGGATCACTTCATGGATTTATCACGAGTGATTAGTGAGACGATAATATTGTATATTCTTGAAACCGAGACGTGTGAGTTGTTATTTGTTGGTCGGTTACACATTGATAATAAGTAAACGCACCAGTAACTTGGTGTTATAAAACTTATTGTTGTGTGTGATTCGGTCAGTAAATGCAAGCGAGCATATGAGTTGAAGTTTATCCATTCCTTTTACCCAAAGTAGGATAAAAGCGATATCTGTGGGCCTCTCGATGATTTAATGATGACACCTAAGCACTTGACCAAGCCGGGACTAAGTTGATGTGTTCAATTGTAGTCTGTTGTCAGTCGTCATAAATCGGAAGTCGGGAAACAGTATAGAGAGAATGATTAAAATTCATGTCTTTTGTCTATACGATATCTTGAGAATGGAGGAATATATAATCCCTTATCTAGAGGACACGCTATCTGATAAGATCAGAGTTGACAGCGGCTTTTGAAAGCTACGATTGCTGATCAGGTTCTGAAGTCATACGAAAAATAGTTATTAGACTTATCCAAGTGGGAGACTGTTGGATTAGTGTCTAAGTCCATAACTATTTTGGTATGTACTTGACCCGATTATGAGCATGGTCCTTTTGGTTGCCTTCACCATAGCAATATGTAGGATGATTTTAGGAGAGAAATGTTTAAATATGATTTATTAATATATTATGAGAATAATATATTAAAGGAGAAATCATATTGTTTAATTAATATTAGTCAAGAATTAATTGATAATTAATTTTGTGGCTAAAAGAGATTAATTAAACTTAGGGGACTGAAGTTGTAATTATAAGATAATTATAATTGGGCTATGGATCACCTAATAATATATAGGTTGGACGAATTCTATGGGAAGCCCATTAGAAATCGTCCAAGGGATATGTTTAAGGAGTCCATGGGCTGCTTAGGGCCTAAGCAGTCAGATTAGGGTTTCCTAGTTGTAAACCCTAATAGCCTACATGTATATAAAGGGCCCCTATGCCCCAAAAACGCGGACAACTGATTCTCTAGGGTTTCTAGCCGTTTTTGGTGCCTCCCCTTTCTTCTCCTCTTCATCCAAGTTGTATATGGTGTTTGTGACTCCATTAGAGGTGCAACACTTGAGGCACTAAGCTTTCTAAGGCCAATCCAAGCAAGGAATTGATTGTTATTGCTATATAACAATCAAAGGTAATTATCTAAACCCTAATTCAGTTTATAATATGTTAGATCTAAGTTTGTTAGTCTTGGATTCAAAGCATGTACAATAGAGAAACCTAGATCCAAGCATTAGGGTTTGTATGAGCACATAGGATTGTTCTTATGCATAAAACCCATCATTAACCTCCTGCAAGGTTGGGATGTCATTTCCTATAAGTAGTATGTCATCCACATACAGTACCAAGAAGCTAACTATACTCCCACCAGCTCTGACATACACGCAAGACTCATCTTCGCTTCTCGAGAAGCCAAACTCTTTGACCTTCTCATCGAAACAAAGATTCCAGCTACGAGATGCTTTTTTTAATCCATAAATGGATTTCTCAAGCTTGCATACTCTATTAGGGTACTCTGCACTGACAAAACCCTCTGGCTGATTCATGTACACATCCTCAGCCAACTTTCCATTAAGGAAAGCGGTTTTGACATCCATTTGCCATATTTCATAATCATGAAATGCTTCAATGGCTAGCATAACCCTAATAGACTTAATCTTTGCTACCGGCGAGAAGGTTTCATCATAATCAATACTCTGAGTCTGAGTAAAACCCTTTGCAACCAGTCGATCCTTATAAGTATGCACTTTTCCTTCCATGTCGTTCTTCTTCTTGAAGATCCATTTGCACCCGACTGTTTTACGGCCTGGTACATTGTCAACCAAGTTCCAAACTTGATTGTCATACATGGACTGTATCTCGCTGTCCATAGCCTCCTTCCATTTAGCAGACTCCGAGCCTGCCATGGCTTCCTTAACACTGCTAGGTTCATCCAAATTTACCAGTGTACTATCGCTGATAAACGTATCACCTTCCGTAGTAATATGAAAGCCATAATAAAACGAAGGTGTGTTCCTAACCCGTGTGGAACGCCTCGGAGGTACAGACATGTCAGCTTGCTCAACAGGAGTTTCCTCCTCAGGTTGATTGCTAGTGTCTGAGGTTCCTTCACCAATTGCTTCTTGAATTTCTTCAAGATCAATTTGCCTCCCACTGTCTCCTTGGCTTATAAATTCTCTCTCACGAAAGACCCCTCTTCTTGCTATAAAGACCACATTCTCACTGGGTCTGTAGAAGAGGTAACCAAAAGATTTCTATGGGTAGCCGATGAAAATACACCTTTCACGTTGGGGTTTGAGCTTATCATGAGTTTCACGCCTCACGAAAGCCTCACAACCCCAAATCTTGATGTGGTCCAAATTGGGAACCTTCCCAGTCCACATCTCATGAGGTGTTTTGGTAACCTTCTTTGTAGGGACTAGATTAAGGATATGGGCGGCAGTCTCTAATGCATACCCCCAAAAAGAGATTGGTAGTGAAGCTCGACTCATCATAGAGCGAACCATGTCCAACAAGGTTCGATTACGCCTCTCAGCTACACCATTCAGTTGTGGTGTCCTGGGAGGAGTCAATTGTGAGACAATCCCACACTCCTTAAGATAGTCAAGGAACTCGGTACTAAGATACTCACCACCTCGATCGGATCGAAGCATCTTAATGTTCCTGCCCAATTGATTTTCTACTTCCTGTTTGAATTCCTTAAACCTTTCAAAGGTTTCTGACTTATGTTTGATTAAGTAGACATACCCATATCTACTAAAATCATCAATAAAAGTCACATAATACCGATTAGCATCCCTTGTGGCGGTTTTGAATGGCCCACATACATCAGTATGTATTAGGTCCAACAAACCCTCACCCCTTTCACAAGTTCCAGTGAAGGGTGATTTTGTCATCTTTCCAAGTAGACAAGATTCACAACTATCATCCGATTTAAGGTCGAATGACTCCAAGACTCCACTCTTTTGGAGTTGGCCTATGCGTTTCTTGTTTACATGTCCAAGACGACAATGCCACAATGATGCTTTATCTAGTCTAGTAGAAGAATCAATATACAACACATTATTTCCTAAGTTGTCTACAATCGACACAGTTTCATACACACCATCACAAGGTAACGCTTTAAAATAAAACACATTTTTAAGGAAAGCATTAATACCACCACATTCATTATCAAACGAAAAGGTAAAACCTTGTTTGTACAAAGCATGAAAAGAAATAATATTCCTCGCCATTTCAGACGAGTACACACATTTATTCAAATCTAATTTTAACCCATTATTAAGCAACAAAGTATAAACTCCAATCTTGGAAACAGGTGAAGCCTTCCTATTCCCCATGATCAAGTTTATCTTCCCATGCTCCACATCCTCACTTCTTCTTAGGCCCTGCAAATCAGAACATATGTGAATACCACATCCTGTATCAAGCACCCAAGAGTTAGAATATGTTGAGTAATTAGACAATATAGTGTAAATACCTGCATGGGTGGGTTTCACTTTCCCATCCTTTAGATCCTGCAAGTACTTAGGGCAGTTTCGCTTCCAGTGTGCCTTTTCATGGCAATAGTAGCATTCAGCATCCTTGGGAATGGCAAAAGGAGTGACAGAACCGCTCTTGGTCTTCGATGAGGAGCCTTCAAGAGACTTTCCCTTGGTACCCTTCGAAGGGTGCTTCCTCTTTTTCCCTTTGCCTTGCCCGATAGCCAAAACAGGGGTAGATGTTGGAGTAGGAGTACTAGAGGTAACAACCGCCTTGCGCTTAAGACCGGTTTCAGTGGTCTTCAAGAGTCCTTGAAGCTTGCTAAGGGTAACTTCCTCCTTGTTCATATGATATGTCATACGAAAATGGTCATAACAAGAAGGTAAGGAGTGCAAAATGATGTCAATTGCCAACTCCTCAGGGATGTTCACATTCAGCTTCAGCAAACGGTCCACATACCTTTGCATCTTTTGCATGTGAGCCGTGACGGAATCACCGTCCTTCATGCGGGTAGTTATTATGGAGGAGATTATTTCATACCGCTCCTGACGAGCACTCTGATGGTACCTTTCCATCAGGTCTTGGTGCATCTCAAAAGGGTAGAAATCTTCATATGACTTTTGGAGCTCGACTGTCATCGTGGCCATCATGATACATGCCACCTTAGTAGCATCTCTCTCATGTGTCCTGAATTCAGCGATCTCCTCAGGAGTAGCAGTAGACTCATCAAGCTCTTTTAACTCCTTATCGAGGACATATTCCTTGTCCTCATAACGAGTAACCATCCTGATGTTCCTAATCCAATCCATGAAGTTGGAACCATCAAAGATGACCCTCCCACAAAGATTCATGAGAGAGAAAGAACCAGTTGGGTTAGAGCCTGAAGCATTAGTGTTGGAAGACATCTGAAAGAAGAAGGCAAGTTTAGATTAGATATATATAATCCTTAATAAGACACCCAAATGTAATATTAAGGCTAGGACCCAATCACAATATATTATACTTAGAAGAGGGATGCCGTAATCTAAGTAATAATATATTTGAAAGGTAGGTGAATGACGATTCACCAATTTCCACCATGAAAAACAAAATGAATTATTAGGTTTTAATTGGATTTGAAATTCCTAGATTCTTTTGAGATTCATTGAACTTTTCAATGGCATGTTTCAATCTCGATTGTGCCCTTCAAGTTTTGTGACTGGGATGCCGAGGATCACAAAACAAGGTGTGAATAACCATGCTAATTCACTTGGTACCCTTAATATTATCACCTAATCAATGTGTCGGTTAACCACACACACTCCATTGATCTATGACAAACATTAAGTCACCCTTCGTGATCCTTACTAGTCCAAGTTAGTGTGCCGGTTAACCACACACGCTCCACCAACGACTTGGTAAGGTACAAAGTGTGAATTCCATGGACTAGCACCATGTTCACATTTTCCTAAAATAACTAAGATTGGGAATTAAAAAGGTTTAGTTACTTTATAATAATCATTATACTTTTAATGAGGATTTAAAGTCATTGTCCTACCCGTTCGGCTAACGACCCTCCACCAGTCAAGCAAGCGGTGGGTGAGAGTGGACACCCATTAAGTTGCCATTTTATAGGCAACAACCTTATACCCACCTTATAGACCGGCTTCGTGAATGAGGCCTACTAACGGTAGAACGACTTATTCTTATACATATATATATATATATATATATATATATATATATATATATATATATATATATATAATAATTAACCATTAATGTTATAAATAGTATAAGGGTTGAATTTTAACTATTAAAACTCTAAGGGTTGGAATTAAAGTTTATTAAAGTGTGTGAAACTTTACAAATTCCAAAACTTGAGGGCAAGTTTTGTAACTATCTAAAACTTTTCATTTCATAACTTATGAATTAAAGGTTCATAAAAATGAAGACTCTTCATTTTCATGTAACTTATGTGTTTAAATGTGTGTGTTAAAGAAAAGTGACCTTTGGATATCCATAACTTGAGGACAAATTATGGACTCCATTAAAATACATAAATGATCAAGAATTAATTCTAAACAATTCAGCAAATAATTCCTATCATCTTCTAAATTCATAAGAACATGAACATGATCATCAAAATTTCAAGAATTATATGAACACATAAAAAATCATGGAATTTTGATATATGCTATTGTAAATGGATTAGAACAACCATTACACCAACTAAAACAAGTTTTAAAACACCAAAACAGTTTAGGGTAATGTTTCTAGTCCATTTCCAGCAGCAAAAGTCAAAATTCTGCATTCTGATCATTCTACTCGCCGAGTGCACGAACCTACTCGCCGAGTAGGATGAATTTTGCCTTGTACTCGGCGAGTCCCCCAATGGACTCGGCGAGTCCATCAGCCAGACAACAACAATTTCAACTTTTTTCACTATTTTGCATCAAGTATCAAACAAGTAAGCCTAGGCTCTGATACCACTGTTGGGTTTTGAGCAATCTAACACTTCCTAAGTGTGCATGCAACCCTAATAAACCTTGGATCTATGTTTGTCTAAATACATGCAAAATAATAATTTTCCAAGGTTCATAACCTATCTAATATGGCATGGGGAACATTTAAACATAAAAGAGTTAGATGAGATTACATACCTTTTGATGAGATTGATTCTTTAGAGTTTGAGAGCCAAGCACCAATAATGTGAATGCCTCAAATGGAATCACAAATCACCACAAACACTTGGAAAACTTTGAGAGAGTGTATACACACTTATATTTTCGGCCACACACAAGCACACACACTAGTGGCTATTTCATGCAACATAAGCATGCTTATATAGTGTACATGGTTAGGGTGAAACCCTAATAACCCATGACCTTTCCTTTTCCAAGGACCCATGGGTTAAAAGCTCCATGGATCATCCATGGACTTCCATCCAAGCCTAGCCCATTAACAAATGAGTGTTAGCCCACACCATATAAAACCAATAGCCCATAATCTAATTAGTCTTCCTTTTAATCTCTAAATTAATTCATAATTAATTTAAGACTAAGACTAATTAAATAACATAACTTCATATTAATATATTATAACTTATAATATATTAATAAACATATGTGTATAACTCTCATAAAATTATCCATAAATTGTTCGGGTGAAGTGCAACCCAAATGGACCATGCCGGGTCGGGTCAAGTATATACCAAATAAGTTATGGACTTAGGCACCTTATCCAACAGTTAGTGGAGCGTGTGTGGATAACCGGCACACTAACAAGGACTTGTGAGAAATGGCAAAGGTCTAAACAATTGAGACTATGATTACGACATCCCTTTTCATAGTTCTAAAATTGTTTAGACACACATGTGTGCTATCTAAGGAAAGGTGTATGATTTTGATAAAGTTTTATCAAGTCATCTCGTATCGGCAATATGAAGTTTGGTAAGAAGGTCAATAAAGTGTTAATTTCTAGAAGTCCAACTGATTTCCGAGTACATGTCAAAGCTAGTGGGACCATAAGTGTTATGTTGATAATCGTCATGCAAGTGGGAGCATGATAATTATATTAAGTGTTGCAAGTTAGTAATGTTAATTATAGAAAACAAAAGGTTTCATTTGAGAAAAAGTTGTTTTGCTATAATTTAAAGAGAGGAAATTATACTTCACTTCAATTCTAAAAGCTTAGATTTAGATTTTAATCATATTTAGTCAAAGATATATATATATATATATATATATATATATATATATATATATATATATATATATATATATATATATATATATATATATATATGAATTTTATGTTGGAATGACTCAACATAAGGAAATTCTATATATGGGTCCATTATTTGTGTTCTAAAATTCGATTATGATTATGACATCCCTTTTCATAATCTGAATTATGAGAACTTGGCAAATAGAAATAGAAATATTATAGCAAAAAGTTGGTCTAGTATCATGTCTTTATGAATCGTGTCCCATAAGCTTCGGATATAGGATCGATTGCATGTGCTATAATATTCATCTATTCTAAATTTTTCCAAATGCCCAGAGCATTAAGAGGGAAAAAGTACTAGAACTAGATATGATTAATTTCATTAAGAAATTGTTGAGGACAATCTAAGGTTTACCAAAGATTGGTTGCTCAGGGACAGTTGGAAGTATAGTGTTAATTTTGGAAGGACCTAATTGATATATTCTGCAAAGAGGCAATTGTTGTTCAGGAGTAATAGTCAAAAGGGGAATATAGAAATGTTCCCATAGGTGGAAGTTATTCATTAAATTTGTGTAATATTAGGAAACTTAATGCAAAAGAATGTTCAAAGGCAATGAACTTTGAATATGAGGCTTCGGTTCCATGGAGTTGATCTCCATTGGAATACTCTGTAATGTCTGTTGACAACTCTTTGTGACTTTGTGCATAATAATTACAAGAGGACCAATGCATATAAGTTTAGAATCTAATAGATTTAGGTAAATGGAAGGTGATATGTGTATTTATATATATATATATATATATATATATATATATATATATATATATGCACTTTATCTTAATATTTTGGCCTTATTTATTCTCTTTTAGAACTAAAAAGTACTTATAATGCTTTGAATTATATTTTGCAGCTATTCGTTGGCGATAAAGCACAAAAGAAAAGACTGAAGCGGAAACCGGACTTAGAAGCTAAAAGAAATTAAAATGCTGGATTAGACGGTAACGCCCCGCGTAGCACACCTGTACGCGCGGCGTAACGACCAATTTGACTTACGCCCCGCGTAACTTAAGGGTACGCGCCGCGTACTGGTTGGCCTCGGATATGTTCAATCGCGTAGTGATCCTTAGTACGCCCAGCGTAATCCGACTTACGCCCAGCGTATGTAAGTCGGCTACAAAGGTTATAAAAGTCGATTTTCAGCTAACCAGGAGGGGGGATTCGACTTACAACTTAGTTTAGTCAATATTTAACTTCTGTTAAGCCGTTTTGAGGGCTTAGAAGGCGGCCGGAAGGCCGTTAAGCTAACAGGAGCGGAGATCGGAAGGGTTGGAGAGCGGATACATGTCGGTAATCATATGGGTTGTTAACGTGACCATGTTTAGCATTCCATTGTGGTACTTTTCTGTATTTAGTTTCTGATTTGGGTGTAAAAACCTTTTCTTTTGTGTTTATGATTGAATGAAGCTTTGATTATTAGACTAAATTGCTATATTGAATTGTTTATTTATGTTTAATTAATCTTGCCAAGCTTGTTAAACGACCCTTATGTGTTAATGATGATTATTTTCTGTTAATTGTTAAGTGAATTAAGTTGCATGAACATCTGCTTGATTTGCTTGTCTCTTATGATTTTTGATGACCATCGAGATTATAAGTCTAGAAATAACGAATGTGAAACTAGGATTAACTTGAGAATAAGTAAGTTAATGTGTGAGCTTTGTTTGATGACCATCAACAAGAGGTTAAATTGAATTAATAATTTGATTAACTATATTTACAAGTCTTGCTCGATACGAATTGAACACTAGGAAGCATGTTAGTTTAATCAACTGATCACTTTTTAAATTGACTTGTTTGCTAAAGGATTAGTTATAGTGAACGCGAATCTAATCATTTTAGGAATCGGTGAACATGAATAAATGAATTTGTGTATGCAGTTGTCTATGTTTTTAAGGTGTAATTTATCTAAACCAAAGTACCTGAAGAGATGTGCTTTCCTGTTAGTTTATCGAGAGTTGTTAATTGTTAGTTTGAGATTTATTAAACCATTTTCTTTATTATTTTCGTGTGACCTGTAACCTATAATCAAATATATTAAATTAATCCACCGTTCCCTGTGATCGACACCCGACTTACCTAAGCTATACTGTAATCTGACTAGGTACACTGCCTATAAGTGCATAGATAGTCTAAGTTTGTTAGGTTATAAATATTAAAATTAGTGGGTACTTTTGTGTACATCAAGTTTTTGGCGCCGTTGCCGGGGAACGGCTTGTCATTAATTTAGTTTATTTGATTATTCGTTATTTGTTTTTAGTTAGTTTTTATTTTTAGTTTGATTTTCGTTGATATCATTTCACTTGTCGGGAAGGTTCTTGTTTTTATTTGCAGGAATTTGGGATTGTACACATTGCTTGACTTTACTTTTTGCATGGGTTTCGAGGATGAAAGCGATTAGGGAATTCTTGACCTGCTTAGTCTACTACTTTGTTGATTTGTCCAACTCAATCCATGAGGCATAGTATAGCAAGGTGTATTGTGGTGGTTAAGTGGAAGACCGAGCTCTTTCTGTTCTTGACTAGTTAGGTCACTTCTTGTTCTGCTTTTAGTTAAAGGTGCAAGGAAAACAAGGGAAATATTCTAACGGGTCCCGAAAATGGGTGTTTTCGCAAACCAATTCTTGCATGCAAAGGTTTTTGATCAACCATTGTTGTTTGATCTTGACAAAGATAAGTGATTATGACATCTCAGTTTTTTTTATCACTCATCGTGAAGTCATCATTAGCTAAAGAAATTACAAAGAAAAATAATAATTAAGTATTAAGTCCCTTGATTAAATAATTAAAAAGAAAAGGAAGTTAAATTAAAGAAAAAGGAAAGTTTCATTTAACTTACGCCCAGCGTAAGGTTACCTACGCCAAGCGTAATAAACCCCGGATCGCGGATGAACATTTCAGGGGGTTGGGGTTACGCCCCGCGTAATACGACGACCAGGTATATCTCTTGACCCTTTGACTTTTTTGTTATTCTTTTCACAACTTCTCTCTTCGCATACGCTGTGACCGACAAAACTCTCTCCAAGATCTCTGATTCTTCTTCTTTTCTTGTACAATTCGACACTAAGGTATGTTATTCGGAAGCCATATCACGTTAATTTGTGTTTAAATTAGTGGCATTAGCTGCATTTAGCCCTTGTTCGAATTCTAGGGTTTATGGGGTTCTTGATTTAGGGCAGATTTCGCACATGCATGTGTTGATTAGGGCTTGAATCGACCGATTTCGGTTAATAAACTAAACCCTAGGACTTAATTTGCTCTTAATACAGTCCCACACCCATCGATTGAAGCCTGGGGACGTACGCCATGCGTATGTCCTGAAAAAAAAAACTCCGATTAACTGCCCTATGAAGTTTCTTTGTTAATTTTTGCCAATCTTGAATGGATAAGGAACGAACAGGAGAGTGGTTTATTATTTGGGAGGTCCCGTTTTTTTTACTGTGTAGGACCACACCATCCTTATGCTCGATATGCCCATTTGTTTCCCTTGCTGGGTTTATTGCCTGTAGGATTGCGTAATTTAAAAAATGTTTGATTTGGGAACAAGCAAACGGACCAGGACACAGAATCGCAAGCCTGGACGTACGCCCAACGTACGCTGGATGTACGCCCAGCGTACAAACCCTTTCCAGCACCATTTCTTTGTTTTAAAAAAAATTGTTAATTCTGTGAAATTTTGTTGGGCTTTTTGTTATTGTGTGCAGATTATGGCCCGAAGGACGCAAAGGACCAACCCACCCGAGGATGTGACCGATCATCATTTTTTACAATTTCCGCAAACGCTGAATGATGCAACCCGGGCACGTTATGTCACCAACTTGAGCTTGCTTCTCACCAAAGAGATTGATATAGCACCATCATTCGACTGGGAGTTGGCTACCAGGACTGAACTTGCTGCATTGATCCAGGAATTTTTGCAATACACACACTCGGACGCGAGTGGTGTGGATTTGTTTGTGTGTCAGGGATGGGCACGTTTGTTCAGGATCCAGGAGCCTGTTTATCGGGAGTTTTTGCTGGAGTTCTAGGCTACAGTTTCCTATGATCCTAAGAAGGCACTTGATGACAGGACAACCTTTGCTTTCAGACTGGGAGGAGTGAGCCGGGAATGCAGCGTGATAGAGCTTGCGATTCGGGTGGGTATTTACACAGCCGATGAGACGAGGAGTGTCCACTTACCGGCATTCCTTGCTGATTGTCTCACGGACCGGCCAGAAGACTATAACGAGAACATTTTTTGGGCCGAGATTACGGGAGGAGTTTATACACCATCTACCGCACGAGGGGGGATGATTCGGTCTACTACATACCGAATGTTGCACCGGTTGATTTTTATGTCTCTCACGCATCACAAGAATAGTGAGAGAGTGCCTTCGACGGACTTGTATTTCCTATGGGCACTAGTTACTCCAGGGAGGCACCTGAACCTTCCAGTTGCGTTAGCTGCATATTTGGGACGGAGGGCTAGGGGACTTCGGGGGGATAGCCCGATATGCGGAGGGCATTTTATCACGCGGTTAGCTCGATCATATCAGTTGCTGACGCGTGAGATCACGAGATCGATGGTGTTTCACGACATGAGGCCGATGAGTCTTCAGCTGTTAGAGTCGATGCGTGTATTAGAGCGGGGTGGAGATGGTGTCTTGAGGGTTCGGGCAGATGATGTGTCGGATGAGGAGGGTGCCGCCGAGCCACAGCCGAGACGGGTCCAGCGGCGTAGACCTGCTCCTCGGGGAGCGCAGCAGGGACCTGAGCCGGAGATTGATATGCGCTACCTAGCTCAGGGCATTGACCGTCTTAGTGAGTATGTTGTACATGTGGACAGGCAACAACGGTGGTATGGGGATGCGTTGAACGCATTCTTTTCCCACCAGGGGTTTCAGTACTCGGTTCCCTACCCACCACCATTCCAGTCACGATTTGATGGGGCCGGTACTTCTGGGACACAGCCACATGATGATGGAGATGATGAGTGATCCTTTTTATTTTGTTTTTATTTTGTGTTATTTTTAGTTTAGTTTAGTTTTTTTTAGTATTTGGTATGTAATTAAACTTGGATTTAGTTTACTTTTGTTTTCCATGTTGATTCTCTTTGGTTGTTTAGATTTCTGCAGAATTTTCGCCCTTAGAAAGCTGGCAGTAAGTTCAGCAGCTAGGTCCGACTGTTGCTAGAGAGAGCGGTTTGAGAGTTGAAGAATATAGTCAAGACCCACAATTTGTCATAAGTGTGGGGTGCATATTTATTTATTGAGCGATCGTTTTGAAGATTGACATTTTTATGATGTTTTGACTTGTATGATATGGATGAGCAGTTCCCACACCATAGAGTTTTATTTTGACGCGAGGAAGACGTATCATCCCGGCTCCCATGACATGGTTGACATTTTCATATGTTGTGGGGAATTTTTCATCACGAGAAGAGGATGTCATTCTTGACGAGACGACGTGGTCGACACTTTCCCACGTCATGGCTATTACACATTGCATTTGTTTGCAATCTTTTGCACCACATTTTTGAAGATGGCGGTCTTGATTTTATTTTTCGGCAAATTCAGAAGCAGCAGTTCCAGTTTTCAGTCCTTCAGTAATATTTGGAGCAACTTGTAGCAGCCCCATTCGATCTCGCCACAACTACCCAGGGGAGTCTGTTCCTTTTTCTCCCTTTTTATGTTTTTAATTTGTTTTAGCATACAATAAGGGCATTGTATGAAATAAGTGTGGGGTAGGGGGTCGGTAAAAGTAAATTAAATTTAGGAAATTTAAAATTTTAAAAAACTTGAAATAATAGTTTAATTTAGAAAAATCTAGTGAATTTAAAATTTTGCTAATATTATATGTGATGATCCAATGAGAACTCAAATGTTTAGTTGAGCCAATATACGTTATAGTGCATTTGTGGCCTCCCTTATTTTAGTGAAATCATGGAACAAAAACATAACCCCGCTTGGTTTGAGGGATGCAATATGTTTAGCAGCCTAAACCTGAGATGTATCCAGGAAAATTATTATCATTAACCAATAAAGGTTGAGGTTGAGCGTCTTTGCTTAAGCATGTAGGTTTTGAGTGAAAAAAAGTGAGGTACATGTAATATAAAAAAAAGAATTACGAAAAAAAAAGTTTGAAGAATTTTGAAGCAAATAAAGTGAAGATCAAAAGATCAAAATTCCAAGAAATCAAAAAAATTGAAGATACCGGAAATCAAATAAATAAAGGTGGTGAATTCAAAGAGATCAAAGATCAAATGTCAAAGAATTGAAGAATTCCAAAAGAGCTCCATAGTGGTATCGAAAAGTTGTAATTCTAGATTATGTATGCTTAGGTTGCTCAATTAAAAATACCTTGAGGTTAGGAGGTTTTCTGCGGATGGATTCGGAGGGTTGCATAAAATGAGCATTGTTCGGAAAAAGTGGGCGAGTGTTTATGAAGATTGTGAGTATTTAAAGTAGGGGGGGTACTTTAGGAAAATTTTAGACACAAAAGCATGCGTTGAGGTCTTGGCATAATGGCTGAGTTTTAAATGGATTGTTTAATGCGATATTGGTAAAAATTAAAAGTAAATTTGCTTGAGGGCAAGCAAAGGCTAAGTGTGAGGTATTTTGATATGTGTATTTATATATATATTTTTATGCACTTTATCTTAATATTTTGGCCTTATTTATTCTCTTTTAGAACTAAAAAGTACTTATAATGCTTTGAATTATGTTTTGCAGCTATTCGTTGGCGATAAAGCACAAAAGAAAAGATTGAAGCGGAAACCGGACTTAGAAGCTACAAGAAATTAAAATGATGGATTAGACGGTTACGCCCCGCGTAGCACACCTGTACGCGCCGCGTAACGACCAATTTGACTTATGCCCCATGTAACTTAAGGGTACGCGCCGCGTACTGGTTGGCCTTGGATATGTTCAATCGCGTAGTGATCCTTAGTACGCCCAGCATAATCCGACTTACGCCCAGCGTACGTAAGTCGGCTACAAAGGTTATAAAAGTCGATTTTCAGCTAGCCAGGAGGGGGGATTCGACTTACAACTTAGTTTAGTCGATATTTAACTTCTGTTAAGCCGTTTTGAGGGTTTAGAAGGCGGCCGGAAGGCCGTTAAGCTAACGGGAGCGGAGATCGGAAGGGTTGGAGAGCGGATACATGTCGGTAATCATATGGGTTGTTAACGTGACCATGTTTAGCATTCCATTGTGGTACTTTTCTGTATTTAGTTTCTGATTTGGGTGTAAAAACCTTTTCCTTTGTGTTTATGATTGAATGAAGCTTTGATTATTAGACTAAATTGCTATATTGAATTGTTTATTTATGTTTAATTAATCTTGCCAAGCTTGTTAAAAGACCCTTATGTGTTAATGATGATTATTTTCTGTTAATTGTTAAGTGAATTAAGTTGCATGAACATCTGCTTGATGTGCTTGTCTCTTATGATTTTTAATGACCATCGAGATTATAAGTCTAGAAATAACGAATGTGAAACTAGGATTAACTTGAGAATAAGTAAGTTAATGTGTGAGCTTTGTTTGATGACCATCAACAAGAGGTTAAATTGAATTAATAATTCGATTAACTATATTTACAAGTCTTGCTTGATACGAACTGAACACTAGGAAGCATGTTAGTTTAATCAACTGATCACTTTTTAAATTGACTTGTTTGCTAAAGGATTAGTTATAGTGAACGCGAATCTAATCATTTTAGGAATCGGTGAACATGAATAAATGAATTTGTGTATGCAATTGTCTATGTTTTTAAGGTGTAATTTATCTAAACCAAAGTACCTGAAGAGATGTGCTTTCCTGTTAGTTTATCGAGAGTTGTTAATTGTTAGTTTGAGATTTATTAAACCATTTTCTTTATTATTTTCGCGTGACATGTAACCTATAATCAAATATATTAAATTAATCCACCGTTCCCTGTGATCGACACCCGACTTACCTAAGCTATACTGTAATCTGACTAGGTACAGTGCCTATAAGTGCATAGATAGTCTAAGTTTGTTAGGTTATAAATATTAAAATTAGTGGGTACTTTTGTGCACATCAGAAGGAATTTGGAATTCTTGCATTTGCAGTAAGGATTTGGGATTGTGAAATGAGTATCATTGGAATTATGTTCAGTCGATCTATTTCACAGAGTAAAGATCATAGAAAAACTTAGTGTGGATACTTGGTGTATGGCATGACTAGTGTTTAGAAAAACATAGTGTGACATCCCCATTTTTCACAGCCAGAAAAGACCGATTTTGTTTATGCTTTGTTTAAAAATCAGAGTAACATCTTAAATAAAAGTGTTGTGGAATTTGTCCCAAAACAAAATATGATAAAGATTTATCAAAAGCCTCTCCATAGAAATGTATTTCATTAAAAAGACTCGGGATGTCATGTTCGATACAGATCATAAGCATAAACAATACATCATAGGCCTTACTACATTATTCTGTATTTACAGGCCTAAAATCCCTTAATCTCTCATCCCAAGACATCACATCTATGCTCATGCGCCACTACCTGTAATACAAGAAACTGAGTGGGTCAGGCTTGGGAGTCTAGTGAGCATATAGGGTTTTCAACCCACAATAAATAAGTTTGTTAACTTTATCAAACCAAACAAACCCGATTGCCCATTCCCGTTTACGTCCCTAAAACATCTAACACAAGGGACCTAGTCTAAGGACTATCATCGGGATGGACACTACTGCTAAGGGGTTTCCTCAGCAATAAATGTCCTTGAGGCAACCATGTGGGGGATGGAGTACATCTGGTGAGAACACAGTTCAAAAAAACACCTACAGGTTGCAAGCCTGCTAGTGTTCCACTGGACTGTCTAGAATGGTCTGTGGTCGTCATCTATACTCCGTTAGATGACTGGATCATCAATAACATCTATAACGAGGCCTCTCATTATTTCATTTTATCACACAGCAACTAATACATCTACCCATGTTTTACCCCAACATTTTCGTAGATATAAAATAAATATACAGTTTAAATCATTGAAAACATGTATAAAAATGTTCATCCAGCATAGATAGCAAGTATTCAGGTAATATGCACACATAGCACGTAATTTATATAAAATACTTCATATCTATGTGTAAGCTGAAAGTAACTATGCACTCACTTGAAAGGTGGTGATTCAGCACTCGGACAACGCTTCGATACTCTTAAAACAATTTTCCTTCGATGAAACCGAGTATCGATACCCCTAGGGTTTAGTCTAACGATAACCGCGACAAATTAATAGTCTGACTATTATTATTATTATTATTATTATATAAGTGTTAAATAACACTCAATATAACTCATAATAATAGCCCAAATAATTATTTCAAGGACCTAATAACATTCCTATAATTATTTGAAAGCTATATTAAAAATTGCATAAGCGTATCTCACTTACAACGGATTTTAAAGAAAACAGGAACTTTCTTTGGAGTAGCGTTTCGAAACCGAAAGACCCTTTTTCTCGGGACTCCGGGAGCCTCGGGGCTTCCCTCGGGTGCTAAGGGGTTTATCTAGGGTTTAGGGGGGTTTAGAACACTTAGAGAGAGAAAGATTTTAGAGAGAGAGTGAGTTTTGGTGCAAGAAAAATGGCTGCCCTTGTTGCCTTTTTATAGCCTGCGAGGCCTCGGTGCGTTGGGCGTACCTCGGACCTACGTTGGGCGTAACACCTCGTTCCTACAGCCACTTGTCCGAGCCTCCTTGGTGCGACGTGGAACTTCCGAAGCCAAGCAATTCCGAACGCGGGGCGTTCCGGGTCTTGTACGCGGGGCGTAGGGCGAGGCGACGTGTCCTTCATCCGAAGCGAGCCGTGATCAGCAAGCGACGGTCAGGATTGAGCCACGTCATCAGTCCATGCATTAGCTTCGCAAATTCGCTTTCCAACTTTTAAAAATTCGTAACTTTCGCGTACGAGCCCCGTTTTTGACATTCTTTATATCCACACGAAGGTGGGAACGTACTCTAGAACTTTCGTTTAGACTCCGTCGGCTAATTTTGACTCGATTTTAAATTTTATATTATTAACAGGCCGAGACAGGATTGGTCCGTTAAATTCTTATAACTTCTTTATCCGACGTCTGTTTTCGCCCATCTTTTTCTCGTTACGCTACTCTTAACGAGATCTTCGATTCTCATTTAGGCCGTGTCGGTTAAAAATCACTCGATCTAATATTCGAATTTCGGGTTGTACATTGCTAATCCGAAACTTCGAAAAATCATAACTTCTTCATACGACGTCAGATTTGGGCGTTCTTTTTATCGATGTTCTTAGTTTAACGTATATTACGACTTTCGTTTAGGTTGCTAAGTCTAAATCTCGCTCTATCATAAATTCGTTATTTACGCTTCCCGGTATCGTGCCGGTTCCGTCGCGAAACTTCGACGGGTCATAACTTCTTCGTTATAACTCGAATTTCGGCGTTCCTTATATCCCCGTAATCCTTGTTTCGACCACTAAAAATTTATGTAAAGATATCGGGCTTATCTCGTACTTTAATTTTGACGCTTATTTTTATTCTTTTATTAATTATATATTTATAATAAAGTAATAAGCACACAAATACACATAATTCACATAGAATTAAAATATTTCATCTTTATTACATCAAAAAGAGTTACAATAGTTGACCTAGACTATTACATCGTCTAAAAATGCTTAGCCCCGAAACCCAAGCGTTACAATTCTCTCCCCCTTAGGATGATTCCGTCCCGGAATCATGCATCAGCAAACAGATGTGGATAGCGACTCATCATGTCATCCTCTGTTTCCCAAGTGAGATTCGGCCCATTCGAATGTTTCCATCGGACTAGCACTAAGTCGACCATCTTGCGTCGTAACTTCTTAGTCTTACGGTCAATAATTGCCTCAGGCTCTTCGATCAACCTCTTATTCTCATCCATCCTTAACTCTGAGATCGGAATTATGTCGGGAACTTCTCCCGTGAATTTCCTCAAATAACACACATGGAAGGTGTTATGAATACCATCGAGTTCTTCGGGCAATTCCAGCTTGTAAGCTTGGTTCCCAATCTTCTGAAGAACTTTGAACGGTCCAATAAACCTTGGACTCAACTTCCCTCGTTTCCCGAATCTTATAAGTCCCTTCCACGGTGAGACTTTAAGTAAAACCGAATCCCCAACTTCGAAGGTCATCGATCGTCTTTTCTTGTCAGCATAGCTCTTCTGACGATCTTGAGCTGCTAACATCCTTTACCTAATTACCTTCAATTTCTCAGCAGTCTCGTGGACTATCTTGGGGCCCATAAACTGCTTCTCTCCGACTTCAAGCCAACAAGACGGCGTACGATACTTCTGTCCATACAAGGCTTGATAAGGTGTCATCTTGATGCTCGAGTGGAAACTGTTGTTGTACGAAAATTCTACCAGAGGTAAGTGCTCGTCCCAGTTCCCTTGGAACTCGAGGGTACATGCTCTCAGCATATCTTCTAGTGTTTGAATCGTTCTTTCGCTCTGGCCATCAGTTTGCGGATGGTAAGCAGTACTCAAACACAACTTTGTACCCAACTCCTCTTGTAGACTCCTCCAAAACCTCGACATGAAACGACTATCACGATATGATACAATCGTAAGAGGAACACCGTGAAGTCTTACAATTTCCTTCACGTAAGCATTTGCGAGCTTATCCATAGACCACTTCTCTTGGTGAAACGATCCACGACTACCCAAATCATGTCGTGTCCGTTATTCGTCCTGGGTAGTTTAGTTACAAAATCCATGGTGATGTCTTCCCATTTACCCATGGGTACATGTAAAGTTTCTAAACTCCCATACGGTTTCTAATGTTGTGCCTTAACTCTTGCACATGTTACACACTCGGCCACGTACTTTGCAACATCGAGCTTCATCGTCGGCCACCAGTAGTAAGGTTTTAGGTCCCTCTACATTTTAGTGCTACCGGGATGAATCGAGTACATGGTCTTGTGTGCTTCTTCCATCAGAAAATCTCTTATTCCTCCTGTCTTAGGTACCCAAATCCGATCTTGGAATACCTTCAGTCCTCGACTGTTTGTACCGAACACTAACGTTTTGCCCAAACGTTCTTCCTTTCGGTCATTCTTCCCTACAGCTTCTTCTTGGGCTTTCCTTATACTTTCCACAATTGTCGAGACGACTTCGATTCTCAACGCTCTTGGCCTCTTCCTTTCAAGGTTGATTTTCCGACCGAGAGCATCAGCAACAACATTTGCTTTACCAGGGTGGTAAAGTATCTCACATTCGTAGTCCATGAGTAACTCTAGCCAGCGTCGTTGCCTCATGTTCAATTCTTTCTGATTAAAGAGATACTGGAGACTCTTATGATCAGTGAAAAGATGGCACTTCGTGCCGTAGAGGTAATGCCTCCATATTTTTAAGGCAAATACTACCGCTGCCAACTCCAGATCATGAGTGGGGTAGTTCTTTTCGTGCTCTTTCAATTGTCGAGATGTGTATTCTATCACCTTTTCTCTCTAGGTTAGAACACAACCCAACCCGACTCCAGATGCATCACTATAAACCGCGAAGTCTTCAACTCCATCGGGTAGAGAAAGTATTAGTGCTTCGCATAACTTCTTCTTTAGCTTTTCGAACGCCTCTTCGTGTTTATCACTCCATGTATACATAGCTCCTTTATGGGTCAAGGCTGTTAATGGAGCAGCTATCGAAGAAAAGCCTTGGATAAATCGTCGGTAATATCCGGCTAATCCTAGAAAGCTCCAAACCTCCGTGGGACTTTTCGGGCATTCCCACTTCATCACAGCCTCGATCTTTGCGGGGTCAACCATTATCCCTCCTTGGTTAACCACGTGACCCAAGAACTGGACTTCTCGTATCCAAAAGTCACATTTGGAGAACTTAGCGTAAAGCTTCTCCTTGTTTAACACTTCCAAAACTTCCCGTAGATGCTTGCCATGCTCCTCTTGGATTTTCGAGTAGATTAGAATGTCTTCGATGAACACTATCACAAATTTATCAAGGAATGGTTTACAAACCCTGTTCATCAAATCCATGAATGCTACGGGAGCATTGGTTAGTCCGAATGACATAACCAAGAACTCGTAGTGTCCATATCTAGTTCTGAATGCAGTTTTCTCAATATCCTGCTCTCTTACCTTTAGCTGATGATATCCTGACCTAAGATCGATCTTTGAGAAGTAGCTCGAACCTTGCAGCTAATCGAATAGGTCGTCAATCCTTGGCAATGGATACTTGTTCTTCACTGTTGCCTTATTCAGCTCTCGATAGTCTATGCACATCCTCATGCTTCCGTCCTTCTTCTTCACGAATTACATCGGAGCTCCCCAGGGTGATGAACTAGGTCGAATGAAACCGTTGTCCAACAGCTTCTGAAGTTGCGTCATAAGCTCATTCATCTCCGTCGGTGCTAATCGGTAAGGTGTTTTTGCTATCGGTGTTGTACCTGGTAACAAGTCTATCCGAAACTCTACTTGCCTATCAAGTGGTAATCCGGTAAGATATTCGGGAAAGACTTCCGGATAATCACATACAACCGGTATATTTTTCACCTCTTTCTTTTCCTTCTTAGCATCGATTACAAATGCCAAGTATGATGCACATCCTTTGGACAAACATTTTCTGGCTTTCATCAGGGAGATGATTCCAGATTTCACTCTACGTTTGTCCCCGTACACCATAAATGACTTCTTTCGAAGGGGATTAATCCTAACTATCTTCTTTCTGCATAATATCTCGGCATCGTTGGCGCTTAGCCAATCCATACCCAAAACGATGTCGAAACCGTTTAACTCTATGGGTAATAGCTCTTCGTGGAATTTGTTTCCATTTAGGTCGATGACGATGTTCCTAATACGATCACTAACAGGTACGAATTTGCCACTTGCAACTTCTACAATCAGCGCATTATCTAGTTTTTCTACAGGCAATGCTAATTTCCCACCAAATTTATGCGACACAAAGGAGTACTTGGCTCCCGAATCAAATAGTATATTTGTAGGCAAACCATTTACAAGAAAGGTACCTGAAGCGACATCTGCTGCCTCCTTCGCAGCCTCGAGTGTCATTTGGAAGGCTCTCACCTTCGGCTTTGGTGGTATGTTGGGTCTTCCTGCATCTTTCTTCTTTGGGCAATCCTTAGCAATATTCCCTTCTTCATGACACTCGTAGCACACCCTCTTGTTGATGGTGCACTCATTGGCATAGTGCCCCGTTTTCCAACACTTGTAGCACGTTACTTCCTCGCTACATTTTCCCGAGTGCTTCTTCTTGCACTTCTCGCACCATTTAAATTCATTTCCTCCTCCCCCGAGCTTCTTTGAACTGAACTTGCTCTTCTTTTTGTTGGGTTTAGCAGACCCTTCAAATTTCCTCTTCTCGCCAACCTCAACTTTGCTGGCAGCTCTTCCCTTAATCATATCCTCCATAGACTTGGCAGCCCAGATAATTTCCTCCAGAGTAGGTGCCTGATGCACTGGCACTGCATACTCCCATGGGAGTCCCTTAGCGTACTTGTCGATCTTTGTCAGTTCATCCGGAACAAGACACAAGGTAAACTCCATCTTTTCTGTGAAGTTGTTCGTGTATTCATCGATTGACATGCTTCCCTTTTTTAGGGTTAGAAACTAGTTCTCTAGCTCGAGCAGGTTTTGAGCTGAGCAATACTTTCGTTTGAATTGCACCAGAAATTCTGCCCATGTCAGTTGCAGGGGCTCATTGGGGCTCAGAGTCTTCCCCAAGGTATTCCACCAACGTACAACGCCTCCCCGAAACTGACGCACTGCAAATGTGGTCTGTTGTTTTCCTCTGCAACCGCACGTCATGAAAGCTAACTCCATCTCCGAGATCCAATCCATGACCCCGATCGGATCTTCCTTTCCAGTGAAAGTCGATGGCTTGCAAGTTAGAAAATCCTTGTACTTGCATCCATTCCTATCGACTTCGTCATCTTGGTTGTTTTGTTGAACTATTGGTGGGTTAACCTGACCAACGGTTCCATTGTTGTTCCCCTCCTCAGTCTACCCTTCGTTCGACTCGGGCCGTTCGATCTGTATAGTCGCTTCCTCTCTATTTTGTTGGAGCAAGAGTCTAGTTTCCTCCATTTGACGATACAACATCGCCTGGATCATCGCTTGCACTCCGGCCATCATTATTGGCTCAGTAGCGGCTCCCACAACCGGTATTTGCTCAATGACTAGGGGTTGGTTTCTGTTCCCATTTGCATTCACGTTTCCGCTACGGGTTCTTGCCATCTTGATCTATACACCGAATAAGGTGAATTTAGATCTTATGTTCCAAATCATCCTCATATCTCTGAAACGTTTATATGCTAGTTCTAATATCGTAGTCTTACGTTTAGAATCCTAAACACATAAGGTTTCCAGATCCGGTCGGCAACAGACCATAGATCCGAACAATTAGTAGCATATCAGGCACAAAGCATTTAGCACGTAAAATCTTTTTAGGCATAATTCCTAAAATAAGCAGGTGCTCACACCTCACAATCATCGCTTAGCATTCTAAGTTTAAGTCTAGAAATCCTACAGGTTGCAAGCCTGCTAGTGTTCCACTGGACTGTCTAGAATGGTCTGTGGTCGTCATCTAGGGGAGTATAGATGACGACCACGAACCATTCTAGACAGTCCAGTGGAACACTAGCAAGCTTGCAACCTGTAGGTGTTTATTTGAACTGTGTGCTCACCAGATGTACTCCATCCCCCACATGGTTTCCTTAAGGACATTTATTGCTGAGGAATCCCCTTAGCAGTAGTGTCCATCCCGATGATAGTCCTTAGACTAGGTCCCTTGTGTTAGATGTTTTAGGGACGTAAAGTGAGGATAACGGGAACGGGTAATCGGGTTTGTTTGGTTTGATAACATTAATAAACTTATTTATTGTGGGTTGAAAACCTTATGTGCTCACCAGGCTCCCAAGCCTGACCCACTTAGTTTCTTGTATTACTGGTAGTGGCGCATGAGCATAGATGTCATGTCTTGGGATGAGAGATTAAGGGATTTTAGGCCTGTAAATACAGAATAATGTAGTAAGGCCTATGATGTATTGTTTATGCTTATGATCTGTATCGAACATGACATCCCGAGTCTTTTTAATGAAATACATTTCTATGGAGATGCTTTTGATAAATCTTTATCATATTTTGTTTTGGGACAAATTCCGCAACACTTTTATTTAAAATGTTACTCTGATTTTTAAACAAAGCATAAACAAAATCGGTCTTTCAGCTGTCGAAACACAGATGCTATCACCTTTTCTCTTTGGGTCAAAACACAACCCAATCCAACACCAGACGCATCGCTATAAACAGCGAAGTCTTCAACTCCATCTGGTAGAGAAAGTATCGGTGCCTCGCATAGCTTCTTCTTTAACTTCTCGAATGCTTCTTTATGCTTCTCACTCCAAGCATAAGTAGCTCCTTTGTGGGTCAAAGCTGTCAATGGAGTAGCAATCGAAGAAAAGCCTTGGATAAACCTGCGGTAATATCCGGCTAATCCCAAAAAGCTTCGAATCTCCGTGGGAGTTTTCGGTTGTTCCCACTTCATCACAGCTTCGATCTTCGCTGGATCAACCATTATCCCTTCTTGGTTGACCACGTGACCCAAGAATTGGACTTCACGAATCCAAAAATCACATTTGGAGAACTTTGCATAAAGCTTCTCCTTCTTCAAAACTTCTAACACTTCTCGCAAGTGTCTGCCATGCTCCTCCTGGCTTTTCGAGTAAATCAGAATGTCGTCTATGAACACTATCACAGATTTATCAAGGAACGGGTTACAAACCCTATTCATCAAATCCATGAATGATGCCGGAGCATTGGTTAGTCCAAACGACATAACCAAGAACTCGTAGTGCCCATATCTAGTTCTGAATGCAGTCTTCTCGATATCTTGCTCTCTTACTTTCAGCTGATGATATCCTGACCTAAGATCGATCTTCGAGAAATAGCTCGAACCTTGCAATTGATCAAACAAGTCATCAATCATCGGCAACGGATATCTATTCTTTATTGTTGCCTTGTTCAGCTCTATGTAATCGATGCACATTCTCATACTTCCATCTTTCTTCTTCACAAATAACACCGGAGCTCCCCAGGGCGATGAACTAGGTCTAATGAAACCTTTGTCCAACAACTCCTGAAGTTGCATCATCAGCTCCTTCATCTCCGTCGGTGCTAATCTATAAGGTGCTTTTGCTATTGGCGTGGTTCCTGGTAACAAGTCTATTCTGAACTCCACTTGTCTATCAGGTGGCAATCCATGAAGATCCTCGGGGAATACTTCCGGAAAATCACACACCACTGGAATGCTCTGCATCACCTTCTTTGCTTTCTTAGCATCAATCACAAATGCTAGATACGATGTACATCCCTTGGTCAAACACTTTCTGGCTTTCATTAGAGAAATGATCCCATAATTCACTCGCCGTTTGTCCCCATACACCATAAACGAATCTTTTCTAGGCGGGTTTACTTCAACTATCTTTTTCTTGCATAAAATTTCGGCATCATTGGCGCTAAGCCAATCCATTCCCAAGACGATGTCGAAACCATTAAGTTCGATAGGCAATAATGCCTCGTGAAACTTATTCCCATTAAGGTCGATCAAGATGTCTTTCATACGATGGCTAACAGGCACAAACTTGCCACCAGCTACTTCAACTAATAAAGCATTATCTAGTCTATCAACAGGCAAAGCTAGCTTTCTACCAAATTCATGCGATATAAAGGAGTAGTTGGCTCCAGAATCAAATAAAATTTGGTCAGACAATTCGTTAACGAGAAAGGTACCTGAAGCGACATCAGCTTCATCTTTAGCATCTTCCAGTGTCATCTGGAATGCTCTCGCCTTTGGCTTTGGTGGAATGTTGGGCTTTGCTGCCTCCTTCTTCTTCGGACAGTCCTTCAAAATATGCCCCTCTTCATTACACCCAAAACACATCCTTTTGTTGTTCGGACATTCATTGGCAAAATGTCCGACCTTTCCATACTTGTAGCAGGTCACATCCTCGCTACATTTCCCAAAGTGCTTTTTCTTACACTTATCACACCACTTTGCTTCGACTCCTTTTCCTCCAAACTTTTTCGAATCAGATTTCGAAAATTTTCCTTTCTTACCGGAACCAGATGTTCCCTCAAACTTTCTTTTCTCACCAACATCAACCTTGTCGGTGGTTCTCCCCTTGATCATGTTTTCAACAAACTTGGCAGCCCAGATAGCTGCCTCTAGAGTAAGTGCTTGACGTACTGGTACCTCGTACTCCCATGGAAGTCCCTTCGCATACCGATCCACCTTTGTCAGCTCGTCTGGAACGATACGCAAGGCAAACTCCATCTTATCGGTGAAGTTATTGGTGTACTCATCAATTGACATGCTACCCTTCGTCAATGTCAAAAACTTATTCTCCAACTCCAACAGATTTTGAGCCGAGCAGAACTTGCGCTTAAACTGCACCAAGAACTCTGCCCATGACAATTGCAGTGGCTCATTAGGGCTCAAAGTCTTCCCTAGAGTGTTCCACCAACGAACGGCTCCACCTCGGAACTGACGCACTGCATAGATAGTTTGCAACTTACCTCTGCAGCCACACGTCATGAAGGCTAGCTCCATTTCGGAGATCCAATCCATAACCCCAATCGGATCCTCCTTTCCATTGAAGGTCGATGGTTTGCAAGTCAAAAAGTCCTTGTACTTGCATCCCATTCCATCATTCCTTCCTTCACGGTTATCTTGCCTAACTATCGGTGGGTTGGCTGGACCAACAGACCCACTGAAGTTTCCACCTTCCGAGTGGCCTTCATTTAATTCAGGCTCTTCCACACGAATCGACAGTTCTTCACGATTTTGTTGAAGCAACCGTCTAGTTTCATCCATCTGACGATCCAACATCGTCTGAATCATTAATTGCACACCAGCCATGGTTATTGGCTCAGGTGCTGCTGCTACGACAGGTATTGGCTCAATCACTGGTGGTTGATTCCTGTTTTCGTCAGCATTTCCAACTCCACTTCTTGTTCTCACCATTTTGATCTACACACCGAATAAGGTGAAATTAGATCCTCAATCATGATAGATATCAAATCATCCTTATCACTCTGAAACGTTTACATGCTAGTTCTAATATCGAAGATGTACGCTTAGAATCCTACACACATAAGGTTTCTAGATCCGGTCGGCAACAGACCATAGATCCGAACAAATAATTTCATATATGGCAACATATAACATTTAGCACATAAAAGCATTTTAGGCAACTTTCCTAAAATAAACTAGTGCTCGTGTCTAAATCACAACAGACACACATCTCAAAATTTCACTTAGCATTCTAAGTTTAAGTCTAGAAATCCTAGAAATTCCTAGTTCGCTTAAACTAATGCTCTGATACCAACTGTGACATCCCCTAAATCTCGGCCAGAAAAGACCGTTTTTCATTTATGCTTTTAAAATATTTTCAGAGTAAATCCTTTTGATTTGAAAGAGTTGCAGAATTTGTTCCCAAAAACAAAGCATGATAAAACAATGTTTACCAAAGCATTTCATAAAAGAAATGTATTTTCATTATAATCAAAACTCGGGGTGTCATGTTCCGATACAAACCAATAAGCATAAATGAATACATTACAAGTCATATAACAAATATAAACATATGCAGACTTGTAAACAAAACAACTTGATGGTTCATCCATCTCATGCCCTTCCGCCACTACCTGTAATACAATTTAAAACTGAGTGGGTCAGGCTTGGGAGCCTGGTGAGCATATAGGGTTTTCAACCCACAATAAATATCATATTTAATTTTTCACCAACCAACAATAACCCAATTTCCCATTCCCGTTATTCTCACTTTAATGTCCCTAAAACAACTAACATAAGGGACCTAGTCTAAGAATATTTCATCGGGGCGACAACACATGCTTCGGGGGTACCTCAGCAATATAAGTCAAATAAGGCAACCATGAGGGGGATGGAGTACAGCGAATGAACACCCAAGTTCATTAACACCTACAGGTGGCGAACCTGCTAATGTTTCCTCAAGACTGTCTAGAATAGCCAGTGGTCGTCATCTAAACTCCGCTAGATGACTCAATCAAACAACAACGAGGCCTCTCATCTGTTTATTACACACCAACTATCTACCCATGTTCTACCCAACATATTAGTAGATAAAAATATACATTTGTATACATAGTTTAAAAACCTGTATAGCATGCTTTAATCAACACATATATCACATAACAGATGAGGCACACACACACATAACACATATCTCATAGAGAAATAATCAGATCTATAAGATAGAAGAGAGTGAATACACATTCACACGTAACACAACCAAATATATACACATAACACGTATTTTATATAAAATACTTCATATTATTTTATTTGGAAGAAAATAACTACACACTCACTTGATCAGAAGATGATCCGACAGCACTACAGCTTATAGAAGTAGTAATCCACAGCAGATCTGGAAGATCTTCACAAAAATCGAACTTCTCGCGGGCAGAGCTTCGACTCGGAAACCGCACTTCTCGGGATCTTCGGGATCTCGGGACTTGCCTCGGGGATAGAGTATGATACCGGGGCTTCGGGGTATTTCTGGCACGCAAAACGATGCAAAACGGGAGAGAGAAGAGAAGAAATGAACAAAACTCTCGGCTGCCTTCGGATCCCTTTTATAGAGGCTGGAGCCTCGGAGTACGCGGGGCGTACTGCAATACGCAGCGCGTACTGCTTCCGAAATCGTCACTGCATGCGTCATCCGAAGTGTCGACACTCTCGGAGTACGCGGGGCGTTCTCGCGTACGCGGGGCGTACGTCGGATCGGACTGGTGACTCCCCCTTCGGATAATGCCGGATTTTTGATTTAAAAATAAATACAATTTATTTATCAAACTTCGGAAATTCATATCTTCTTCATACGAACTCGGTTTTCGACGTTCTTTATATCCACGGAAAGGTGAGACCACGCTCTACGACTTTCGTTTAGACTCCGTCGGCTAATTTTGAATTTATTTTTATTAATTATTTTTAATAGGCCGAAACAGAAACTTTCGTTATAAATTCATAACTTCTTCGTTTGACGTCCGTTCTCGCCTAACTTTTTATCGCTTCGATACCAACAATGAGATCTTCGATTCTCATTTAGATTGCTTCGGCTAACAACCGCTCGATCTCAAATCGAGTAAAACAGGTTGCATAACGCTAAGCCGAAACTTCGATAAATCATAACTTCCTCATACGAAGTCAGATTTGGGCGTTCTATATATATTCGGAAACCTCGTTTCAACTACTACAACATAAATCAAAGATATTAAGTTTATTTTACACTTAAATTTTGACGCTTATTTTTATTATTAATTAATCAAACCACATAATTAAGCAATTAAGCACACAAAACACATAATACTCAAATAATACAATCTTATTATTTCAAAACGGGTTACAAAGGTTAACCTAGACCATTACATTGCTAAAAATGGCAAGCCCGGAAACACAGGCGTTACAACGTGGAACTTCCAAAGCCAAGCGATTCTAAACTCGGGGTGTTCCGGGTCTCGTACACAGGGCGTAGAGCGAGGCGACGTGTCCTTCATCCGAAGTGAGCCGTGATCAGCAAGCGATGGTCAGGATAGAGCCACGTCATCAGTCCTTGCATCAGCTTCGCAAATTCGCTTTCCAACTTTTAAAAATTCGTAACTTTCGCGTACGAGCTCCATTTTCGACGTTCTTTATATCCACGCCAAGGTGGGAACGTACTCTACAACTTTCGTTTATACTCCGTCAGCTAATTTTGACTCGATTTTAAATTTTATATTATTAACAGGCGGGGACAGGATTGGTCCGTTAAATTCTTATAACTTCTTCATCCGACGTCTGCTTTCGCCCATCTTTTTCTCGTTACGCTACTCTTAACGAGATCTTCGATTCTCTTTTAGGCCGTGTCGGTTAAAAATCACTCGATCTAATATTCGAATTTTGGGTTGTACATTGCTAATCTGAAACTTCGAAAAATCATAACTTCTTCATACGACGTCAGATTTGGGCGTTCTTTTTATCGATGTTCTTAGTTTAATGTATCCTACGAATTTCGTTTAGGGCGCTAAGTCTAAATCTCTCTCTATCGTAAATTCGCTATTTACGCTTCCCAGTATCGTGCCGGTTCTATCGCGAAACTTCAACGGGTCATAACTTCTTCGTTATAACTCGGATTTCGGTGTTCCTTATATCCCCAGAATCCTTGTTTCGACCACTAAAACTTTATGTAAAGATATCAGGCTTATCTCTTACTTTAATTTTGACGCTTATTTTTATTCTTTTATTAATTATATATTTATAATAAAGTAGTAAGCACACAAATACACATAATTCACATAGAATTAAAATATTTCATCTTTATTACATCAAAAAGAGTTACAATAGTTGACCTAGACTATTACATCGTCTAAAAATGCTTAGCCCCGAAACCCGAGCGTTACATGATGGGTTTTGGTCCTAAGAACATCCTATGTGCTCATGCAAACCCTAATGCTTGGATCTAGGTTTCTCTATAGTACATGCAAGTATCCAATACTATAAACCCTAATTCTAGCATATGGGAATCGATATTAACATATAATTAGGTTTAATATGTTACCTTGATTGTTATGTTGCAATAACAATCCCAAATCTCCTTGTATTGACTTTGGAAGGCTTAGAGTCACAAGTGTCACTCCTCTAATGGCTCACAAACACCAAGAGCAAATGGAGAAGATATAAAGAGAGAGGAGAGGTATAAGAATTCGTCCCTAAGAAGCCTAGGGAAGGTCTGGACGAAATCATGAGCCAAAGGAGGTTTATATAGGTGTAGAGATAGGGTTTCAGTCCTTATCCTTATCTAGTTGCTTGCTTACCAAGCAACCCATAAGATAAGCCTTGAATCCTTATCATGGTCGAATTCTAAGGCCCTTATCACCTCAAATTCGTCCAACCTATCCTTAAGATAATCCTTACCTTATTTTGTAACTATCACATAATTACAATTCAGCCCCTCTAGTTTAATTAATTACATTTGACCACAAAATTAATTCTTAATTAATTATTGAACAATATCAATTAAACAAATATGATTTCACCTTTAATATATTATTCTCATAATATATTAATAAATCATATTTAATCCTTTCTCTCCATAATTCATCCTATCAAGTTGTTTTGGTGAAGGCAACCCAAAAGGACCATGCACCATCGGGTCAAGTACATACCAAAATAGTTATAGACTTAGACACTAATCCAACAATCTCCCACTTGGATAAGTCTAATAACTATTCTGCGTATGACTTCAGATCCTGATCTGCAATCGTAGCTTTCAAAAGCCGCTGTCAACTCTGATCCTATCAGATACGCGTGTCCTTAGATAAGGGATCATATATTCCTCCATTCTAGATATCATATGAGATATGATTTCAAATCAATCTCTTTGTACTATATCTCGATTCCCGATTTATGACGACTGACTAATTGAACAAATCAAATTAGCCCTAGCCCGGCCGAGCATTTACGTTTGTCAACACTAAATCATCGAGGGGCCCAAAGATATCGCTTTTATCCTACTTTGAATAAAAGGAACGGATAAACTTTGATTCAATGCTCGCTTGCACTTACTCACCGAATTACACACAATAATATGTTTAATAACACCAAGTTACTGGTGCGTTTACATATTATCAATGTGCAACCGATTTGCAAGATACAACTCACACATCTCGGTTTCAAGAATATAAAATGTTATCGTCTCACCAATCACTCGTGATACAATCCATGGAGTGATCCAAGTGAGCGTGGGTTTAATCCAATGCTCAAATTCATATTCATAAGCACTCACAAACGTTGTAGCAAACATTTACTTAGGTCTAATACTCTTTTAGACATTCCACACACCAATTCATGACAGTCTTCATTCATATCTACTTCCAACATATGAACGACTGTGGCCCGTTTGAATAATTCGATTATTCTTAATAAACTCAATTATTCTGGAAGTCAAAACATGCAAATGTGAAACACAAGAATAATACTAATCCCATATGGCCTCAAACCTTTGAGTATAAATAAAACGCCTTTTATTTATCACCATATTGATTATTCATTATTTGTCGTTTCGGGTAATCAACTTCTTACTTGAATTACAACACTTGTCCCATGCTCCTAGCATGCACACAATGCTTACCTATGGTTCTTACTTTGTGAAATAGATCACATTGAACACATTTCCAATCATTCTCATTTCACAACTCCAAATCCTTTTTTTCATAAGTTAAAGAATATCAAATTCTTGCTACTTATAGAATATGCTAGATTCTAACATTCTATGCAACTATCCTTTTCGTAAAGTCAATGCACCAAAGTCACAAAGACTATTGCCAATGATATTACAAAGTCTTCTATCGGAGATTGTTCCAAGACAATTCCTTAGATGTGATGTCTCTCACTCAAAGTACATTCCTTTGAACATCCTTTTGCATAAAGGTTTCTAATCTAGACATAGATTTTCAATTTTCAATTCCCAATATAGATACATTTCCACATTTTCCATATGACAATTTATTTTTAATAGAATCTTATCTATTCATAATAATGTCGATATGGTCCATTCAATACCATGCTTCCAACTACTCACAAGCAACCAATCCTCGTCGAACTTTGGATTGTCCTTTGATAGTTGTTTAATTATTTCAGTCAAAACCGATTCCAGTCCCTTTTCCCTCTAAATGCGCTAGACATTTGGAAAAATTTTAGAATGGTCAAACATTAAAGCATTTGTAATCGATCCTATACCTGAAGCGTATGGGACACGACGCATAATGTTTTATTTGCTATGTTCTCAAAATTCGAATTGTGAAGAGGAATGTCGTAATCATAATCGAAATTTTAAGAACACACTATGTACCCTTGACTAAATTTATTAACATTTCTCAACCTAATCCTTTAGATTTGAAATGAAGCATAATATTCTCTCCCTTAATTATAGCAAAACAACTTTACAACCCTTACGACTTTGCAAGGTATAACTCTTGTTTTCTATAATTAATATTGCCAACTTGCAATACGTGCCTTAATAATCATACAATCATAACTTTTATGCTCCCACTATCATGATGATTATTATAAAACATAACACTTATGATCCCACTAGCTTCGACATGTATTCATAAACATCTTAACTTTCAGAAAAACAATGCTTATTGGATTTCTTAAGTTCATGTTTCTAGTACTTAGTGCTTTGATAATCTTTTATCAAGGCTTCTTGAACTTATACACCTTTGCCTTCGATAGTTCATATGTGTGTCTAAACACTTAAGACTAATTGCCAAACCTCACAATTCAAATTATGGAAAGGGATACCGTAACCACAATCGAATTCGAGAATGCAATTTTACAATCACTGTCTTCTTAAAATCTTTCTTAGTGAAAGCATTTCCTCACAATAATTTTCATGAAGGAGGAAATCTTATGACACTTAGATTTAAACGGTGTGTGTGTTCATATCCATGTGAATTTGTTAAAACCAAGGTTTACGACAAATTCAAACTTATATGGATCGAACTTTCTTAATCTTGATTTCTTGCCTTATGGTAACACAGCTGCCCACCATGTCTTCCAAGTAGTTAAGCAGCTCACATTTTCCTATCAATGTACCTTTCATTGATTAAGGTGCTTTGCCTTTTATGCGTTCAAAATGAGAACTCATAGAACTCACATGCATAATTAACTCGATTGGATTGGCACAGAAACAAAATAATGTCATCACGATAGGTTGTAAACCTCAACTCGTGTGCTAGTGATGATTGATAAGGTTTATTTGATTTGTTCTTGAAACCTTTCAAGACCATTAAGACTCCCACTGACTCCTTGACATATAAGATTCTCTTGTCAATAACCATTTCTTGACAAACAAATATTCAAGAGTTAGTGTAGCTTTTATCAAAACACTTCATAAATTGGTCCTAGTTGGTCTTTGTCTTATCCAAGACATCACAACTTTCCACATTCAATGAATGTTATAAACCTTCTTTATACTTATCACTCAATGTCACAATCTTAACTCTGAGACTTGATCTGGAACGAAGTATGATTGACTTTTTGATTTAACCATTTATCCAATTCTTGATTCCTCTTCTTAGACATACAATTGTACTAAGAATCACTTAGAGGATCAATTGAGATATGGTTCTTAATCATTAAGACCTATCATAAAGCATAAAAGGTACTCTCCCTTCTTCTTAGAATGGAGAAACTTTTATCTTTCTGCCTACTTGATTCTTCTTGTTCGTTCTACTATTGATTTAAACCCTTTTCAATCAATCTAGAATTACATTTACTCTTGTAAGTATAATCACATTTACTAAACCTTTAGTAAATCATGACGAATATCTTTGTTACTCTTATGGTGGACTTGATCAACACATAACTTTGTGTACTCGATCTCCTAGTCCTTCACTTGACACTTTGTCAATGAATTAGTCTAATTTCCAAATATGAAATTTCTCATTCATCGTGCAACCAAGTTACATGATTCCAAGCTTCTGTCCAATTGAAACTTGGGCGATGAGAAACTCTCCCTATTTGGTAAACTCTCGACTTTCCATAAATAACATAAATAAGAATTATATCCATTTGTTGTAGAAATATGCAAACACCAATTTTCATAACGATTTCATTGCAAGGAAATAAACAAATAAATAAATGAGTCAAACAAAAATTTATTTTATTTATAAAAGCAGCTGAAAACATTTGTCCTTACAATGCAAAATTCATTGAAAACTATGTATTTCAAAAGGAAAATTTCTAACAAATCTATCATAACTATCTAAGCTCAAAATCTAATCTTCAAGTCCATGCGACCAAGATCCATTCCTCGTGATTAGATTCATCTTGCTCTTTCACCAAGCTTCCTTTCTTTTCACCGATCCTGCAAAACATTCAAATGCAATCTTATCACATCATGTATTAAGAATCAATGAATAGGAACTTAACGGAGTTAGATAGTGGATTTTACCTGAAGCGTAGCCATACTCCTTGACTCTCCCATCTTCTGGACTCTTCAGGCTCTTTGGGCAGACTTGTATCCAACGCCCTTTCTTTTGGCAGCAAACGCAGGTCGGTTCTCCTAGAACGTCCTCGAAAGCATGGTCGGTTGACTTTCCCAACAAATACACTCCATTGCTTCGCCAAATCATTTCTGATCCAGCAGCAATGAGCATGTAAGTTAGGTCAATGAGGTTGTCGTCATGATCCATCATATAATACTTTCTTTTGAACTCATTATACGACTCAGGAAGTGACTGCAAAACCCAATTCATATCCAACTCATCTGGGAATGACACACCCAACATTATCAACCTATCAATGTGTGATTTCATTCCTAGAACGTGGGCACACACGGGTTTATCATCTTCATGTTTCATTTCCAATAGGGCTTTAGTGATATTGAACCTTTCAATTCTTCGATCTTGTGGGTTGGGGAGAACAATAGGAGGAGGAGGAGGAAGTGAAGCATGATTTCTCGTTCCTCGATTAAATCATGGAATACCGTCTTTATGTGGAATGCTTGTTCCACGGGATTTGGGAAGACCATAGTTGTCGAACTTTGACATCTACAAAACGGGAGAAAACGAATTCAAGTTAGTCGATTGAATGAGTCCTTAGCAAATCACCCAAATGAGATACTAAGGCTAGGACCCAACACAATATTCTACAACTCGGGAGAGGGATGTCGTAACCCTAATTGCAGAATATTTGAAGGTAAGTGAATGACGATTCACTAATTTCCACCACGAAAAACGAAAAGGAATTTAAGTTTTAAATCTATGAAAACTCCTAGATCCTTTGAGATTCATTGAACTTTCAATGGCATGTTTAAATCTCGATATGCCCCTCTTGTTTGTGACTGGGATGTCGAGGATCACAAAGCGGGTGTGAATAACCATCCAAACTTACATGGTGCCCTCACATGTTACAGTCACCTATTTGATGTGCCGGTAAACCACACACGCTCCACCGAACTATGACAAACATTGAGTCACCCTTTGCTACCTTTGCTTAGAACCATTTAGTGTGCCGGTAAACCACACACGCTCCACTAACGTCTTTGCAAGGGAACAAAGTGTAATTTCATGGAATTGCATCAATTCACTTTTGCCTAAGTAACTAGGATTGGGAATTTTATGAAAAAATTTAGTTACTTTTATACTTTATTATACTTATAATGGAAGGTTTCGTCCTATCCTACCCGTTCGGCTAACGACCCTCCACTAGTCAAGAGTGTGGTGGGTAAGAGTGGATACTCATTCAATCGTCATTTTATAGGCAATTTCCTTAAACACCCCTTATAGACCAGCTTCGTGAAGGAGGCCTACTAACGGTAAGACTGACTTTTACTCATACATATATATAATGTTAGACTTTTAATGTTATATATAGTATAGGGTGTATTTTATACTTTCAAAATACTAGGTGGTCTAATTTAACAATTATACTTTTAATTCAATTAAATTGCAAACCTAAACGTTTATGAATTTATTAAACCTCTTTTAATTATACACTTTAATTAATTAATAAAACCATAGGGGTGTGATTTGAACTTTTTCAAAACAATACTAGAGTTTTAGAATTTAACATTCCTAATTAAACTTTTAATCAACTTTTAAATTCCAAAACTTGAGGGCAAATTTTGAAACATTTCAAAAACTTAGGGTTTAGAATTTAAATATACATCAAAATTAAACTAATAATCAAAATTTAAATTCCAAAACTTGAGGGCAAGTTTTGAAACCTTTTTCAAAACATTAGGGTTTCAACTATTTAAATTTCAAAACAACAAAACTTTTGGGTTCAAATTTAAACTATAAAACCTAAAGGGGAAAATATGAAACATTTCATAACATAAGGATCAAATAAAAAATAATCTAAATTAACAATTAATCACATAATTATCCATATTTGTTTTATTTAATGATTTCTTGCAAAACAATTTACCAATTTAATCAAAATAATTAATCAATTATCACATAAGGAAACAAATATTTTATTAATTGATAAATATCTTCAATTAGATCAAGAATATAGTCATATATATCAAAAAATCGGATTTATATTGATCTAATGTGATAAGGCAACTTTCCATAAGCAAAAACAGCAAGAAATCGCGAAGATAGCCCCATCTGACGAGTTGACTCGTCGAGTCAAGCATGGACTCGGCGAGTCTGCATGGACTCGGCGAGTTCAGCTATGGACTCAGTGATTCCAGCCTCCAGAAACCAAAAATTCGAATTTTTCAACCATATTAAGCATCAATACAATAGAAACCAGTCTAGGCTCTGATACCACTGATGGGTTTTGGTCCTAAGAACATCCTATGTGCTCATACAAACCCTAATGCTTGGATCTAGGTTTCTCTATTGTACATGCAAGTATCCAAGACTATAAACCCTAATTCTAGCATATGGGAATCGATATTAACATATAATTAGGTTTAAGATGTTACCTTGATTGTTATGTTGCAATAACAATCCCAAATCTCCTTGTATTGACTTTGGAAGGCTTAGAGTCACAAGTGTCACTCCTCTAATGGCTCACAAACACCAAGAGCAAATGGAGAAGACATAAAGAAAGAGGAGAGGTATAAGAATTCGTCCCTAAGAAGCCTTGGGAAGGTCTGGACGAAATCATGAGCCAAAGGGGGTTTATATAGGTGTAGAGATAGGGTTTCAGTCCTTATCCTTATCTAGTTGCTTGCTTACCAAGCAACCCATAAGATAAGCCTTGAATCCTTATCATGGTCGAATTCTAAGGCCCTTATCACCTCAAATTCGTCCAACCTATCCTTAAGATAATCCTTACCTTATTTTGTAACTATTACATAATTACAATTCAGCCCCTCTAGTTTAATTAATTACATTTGACCACAAAATTAACTCTTAATTATTTATTGACCAATATCAATTAAACAAATATGATTTCTCCTTTAATATATTATTCTTATAACATATTAATAAATCATAATAACCTCTCTCTCTAGTTATTTCTCCAATCAAGTTGCTTTGGTGAAGGCAACCCAAAAGGACCATGCACCATCAGGTCAAGTACATACCAAAATAGTTATGGACTTAGACACTAATCCAACATTACACATAGTGTACATGCTTGGAGCATGGGACAACTATTGTTTTTAATTCAAATATAAAGTTGATAGTTTGAAACAGACGTTTTATTTATATTCATAAGTTCTGAGACCATATTGGATTCGATTATTCTTGTGTTTCACTTTGCCTGTTTTGACTTCCAGAATAACTAAGTCACTATTCCTGAATGACTAAGTTATTCAAACCATCCACAGTCGGTCATATGTTGGAAGTAGATATGAATCAAGACTGTAATGAAGCTGGATTGTAGATGTCCAAGGTATGGGACATAACAAGGATTGTTGCAACGTTCATGAGTGCTCATAAGTTATGAGTATTGGATTCAACCCACGCTCACTGGTATCACTTCATGAAATTTATCTCGAGTGATCGTGAGATAGTAATATCATATAAGTCTTCAAACCTAGAGATATGACTTGTTGCCTATGAGTTGGTTATACATTGATTGTACGTAAACACACTGCTAACTCGATGTTATAAAACGTGCATTAGTGTATGATTCAACAAGTAGTAGAACAAGCATATGAGTCGAAGTTTATCTATTCCTTCTTGAATTAGAAGCGATATTTGGGCCCCTCGATGATTTTGTGTTAACCCATGTACCGGGCCCAGTCAAAACTAAATTGATATGTTCAATTAAGTTCTATGTCAAACAAATCGAAAATTGGGAAACAAACTGCTAGAGAATAAGTAAGGTCTTGTTTGTTTACCTCTTAATTGGAAAATTAAGAGATAACCTCTTATAAATTTAGATATGGCTTGTTTGGTATCCTCTTATAAAATAGCTCTAAATTAGATAAATGCCTCTTAAAATTTCAGACATCAATAGGCATCTAAAAAAGAAAAAGACGCGTATTGCCCTCCCTAGGTCTCGCTCTTTCTTTTTCTTCTCACGCATCTAGTTTTCTTTCTCATCAACATACACAACCATACCTCCATCCAATCTAATGAAAGCTTTATTCCCTCCCCGTCATCGCAGTCGCCGGTCTCCTCTCCGCCTCTAGGTTCGTCGTCGGTATCTTCTCTGCCTAGCTCCGATTGTTGCACTACACCGACGCCGAATCCACTCCCGACGACTTATGTTGGTAATTTCTTCGACTTCCTTTTTTCTCTTGCTATGTAATCTCTTTCTCTATGTAATCATATGTGATATATTGATTAGGGCTAGAAATTTCGAGTTTTTTGTTTCCCCTGAAAGATACAACTTTACATAATCATTTTTTCCCTAAAATCACAGCTGGAATCATATGTGTTGTTTCTTGCTATGTAATCTCTTTCTCTATGTAATCAGATGTGCTATATCGATTAGGGCTTGAAATTTCAAGTTTTTGTTTCCCATGAAAGATACGACTTCACAAAATTGTTTTTTTTCCTGAAATCACAGCTAAAATTTCAAGTTTTTGTTTATTGTATATGTTGAAATCAGATTGGTTATGTTAATTAAGCGAGGTATTCATCAAGAAACCCAACCAGAGCTCTAAATTATATCACTAGAGGGATTGCTTATTTGATTTTAAAATTCATATAAAGATATTTTTTGATTGGATTCAAGAATCTATCTTCCATCAATATGTTCTTCAACCATTTTAGACAATGAAATGGTTTATTAAAGTTGTAATGAAGTCAAGGTTTTCTTCACTTTCTAATGCACTCGAGGAAAATGAAGATGTTGAGGGACAAGAAGAACAAAAGGATGGGATAATTACGTAGGAAGCTATTATGTTGGTTATGCCATATTTGAGACACAAGTAATTATTCACATTGATTTTAGTTTGGATTCTATGTATACAAGTAGTATTTGTATTGATTAAATACATGAAGTTGGACCTTATTTGATTTGTATTTGTGTTTAATTTTGATTTATGTTTAATTTGAATTGTGTATGGCGTTCATATTTTTCCTTATAATTATTCAAGAGGTTAATTCGATTATTTATAAAAAGAAACGCTGAACTTAACAAAAACTTATAAAGAATGGTAAAATTGTCATTTTCATAATTAAGCACAACAATTCAGAGGTTCCAACCAAACAACATATTAGAAATTCAGATCTTAAAAATTCAGACCCTCTTAGAAATTTACACATCTTAAAAATTCAGATCTTAAAAATTCAGACACTACCAAACAGCCCCTTAGTGAGTTCATAAATTTAAGTAAATACACACAATTAAGTATTCAACATAAAGCATGTTTAAATAAAGTAAAACCGTTTTATTTAAATGTGGTTGTAAGCAAATGACATAAATGTTTAAACCAATATTATCAAAAATTTCATGCTATATTATATCTAAAAGTTTAAATCACAATGACATGATTTTAAATGAGGTTAAGCTTTTCATGGCTTTAAAGAAAGGGACTTTAGAACATGGCATGAATCAAATATTCAAAGCTTATCAACAATTCGCATTGTATAATATATCCCTTTTATATATACTTTTATATTAAACGTGGTTTTTAATAAAGTGGTATTTAAATGTGGGTAATTATCTTATCCAAGCCCTAGTGGCACCAAAAAATTATGCCTATTCAAGTATTCATGATGTGTCTCTCAAGATGGATATTGTTTACTAAGTATTCATGATGTGTCTCTCAAGATGGATATTGTTTACTAATGTGATAGACTTGCCAAAAGTGATTAGAAACACCCAAGCAATTAACAACATAGTGTGTAGGAATTAGATTATGGAGATTTCTACAATGCACATGAGATATTTCTAATTCCTAAAACTCGATACGAGTATGACATATTTGTTGTCGTTTCTTAGAAAAAAAATATTATAAATCTAATATTTGAACTTTTTTACACCAACTATTTCCTTGTTTATATTAGAAGAGACAAAAATATCCCATAAGACATAGAAAAAAACATACCTCAACGGCTCAATAGCCTTAGATCCAAAATGATTTTTACCGTATTGCATGCGCTCAACTTTGGCTTTGTTGTTTCGGGATGAACATGGTGCGGTTCGGTGCAGTTTTAGGCCAAAACCGAGCCGAAAACCGCAACTTTGATTTTTTGAAGTTTAGAAACCGCAACGTTCGGTTTTTTGTGGTTCATTTTTTTTTTTTTTTGCGGTTTTTTGTCAGTTATTTTATCCGGTTTTTGTTTTGCCATTTTACTAAAACTCAGGTAATTCAACGAGTTACTTTGACTCGGATGAGGAGTGTTAATCATTTCTCGAGAAACTTTATATAGAGATGAACCGATATAATATTCGTTTCACAGGACCATGCGATAATATCAATTAATGTATTCATAAAAATGATATTATAATCACTAGTACTCTTTATATTTAAACGTTAAAAGATATAATAAACATTATTTATTCTTGTAAATATCAATATATGTATGCATAAAATATATAATCATCCTCTCATAAGATAGATATTTATATTTATAGAAATTTTAATTGTCATGAGTTCTTCATTCATACAAATATCAACACTTAATATATATATATATATATATATATATATATATATATATATATATATATATATATATATATATATATATATGTTCAGGTTCATTTGAGATTATTCTAATTTTGTGAGACCGTGAAACCAAATCTAAAAATAATTTTAAAATGCAAAATAAATGGAAAAATCCAAAAATTCTTTTTTTAAATATTATTTTCGGAACTTGAATTAACTGCAAAGAAATAAAAATAAATCCCGTTTTTTTTTTTTTTGAAAATTACGTGAAATATTCTAACAGAATATTACATTGTACATATTCTAAAAAATAATTTTAAAATGCAAAATAAATAGGAAAAATCCAAAAATTCTTTTTTTAAATATTAGAGTTTATAAAATGATAAAATTATTACATAGCTATAAAAATAACAAACAATAATCATATGATCATTAAGAATTTAATATTTAATATATTTAATATTATAGATTAAAATGAAATAAGTTAATTGGTCAAAAAAAAATCTAAATGTTGAATATGATTAGGGGACTAAAATGAAAAATTATGGAATAAAAGGGATTCATTGTACAAAATCCAAAACTTAAAAAACTATTAAGTAGAATAAAAATCTATATCATCATATCCTACATACTTATAAAGCTAGCATTTTTCCTTTAACCCTATGCATTTGAAACCCCCATAAAAATTTGCAAACACCTCATGCATTTGAAACCTCCTATTTTAATGAATATCACTCAAAAGTCTCTTAATAATGATTAACAATTCAAATGTTTTATAACTTACATAATATATTTAATAAACAATTAATGGATACTCTACTATAAAAAGATCAATCTTTTTTAGTAGACTCACAAATATAAATCACATATAAAATTCACAAAGAAAACAAGTTTAATTTTTTTTGTTGGTTTGAGGGTTTTGAACAAATTTTCGAGCCATGTTATTATGTTAAAGTTTTTAATTTGAAGTTTGTTATATACTAATTCGTTTTTGTATTTTCTTGATTTAAGTATTCTTTTAAGAATATTTGTTGGATAAGGTGTCTAAGTCCATAACTATTTCTTGTAAGTACTTGACCCGACCCGTCATGGTCTATTTGGGTTGCATGGCATCATGCATTTGGATAGACTAAATGAGAGAAATAATACTTGTGGTTTATTAATATATTATAAGTTCTAATATATTAATAGTATTATTTAATTAGTATTGATCAAGAATTAATTTGGAATTAATTAAGTGATCAAAAGATAACTAATTAAATATATGGATTGATTATGTAAATCATCCATAACTTGTATAGTGGGCTAAAAGGCTCCATGGATTATCTAGTTGGGGTAAACCCATAGGATGCTCCATGGGAGTTACAAACCCATGGGTCATGTAAATGAAGAGTCATGACACATTAGGGTTTACATGGTGTAACCCTAGATGTGTCACACTATATAAGTAACACCATCTCCATCAAAATCGGCTACACAAGAACAAGAGAGGGCTAGGCCGTTTTTAGAGTGTGTGTATTCTCTCAAAAGTCATTCCAAAATCATTTGGTGTTGTGTGAAGCATTTGAGGCATCACACTTGGGGTGCTAGGCTCACAAGGTTTCAAGGAATCAAAATCAACTACAAGGTATGTAATTCTAGCCATCTTTCTAGGATAAAGTTCCCATGTATGCTAAATAGGATTATGAACCTTGGAAACCATATTTTGCATGTATTTAGACAAACATAGATCCAAGGTTTATTAGGGTTGCATGTACACTTAGGAAGTGTTAGAATGCTCAAAACCCATCAATATCATTGTATGTTGTGGTTGAAATTTTAATGTAAATTAGATTAGATTAATGTTATCGATCATATGTTCATGTTGCTTCAAAACAGTAATTAATTAAAAATCATGGATATGTCATATTATCCATATTATCCATGTAAGCATTTTTTAAAATGCAAATTGTCTATCTTATCACTTTATATTTTAGTATATGTTTAACGTTTTAATTATAATAATAAGTGTTTTTTAAAAGTTTCTTTCACTTATTAATAATAATAAGTGGTTTTAAAATTAATAAACAATAATTATAAATAATAAAATCAAATTACATGGATATGTCATATTATCCATGCAAGTCTCTTTTTAAAATGCAAATTGTACACCTTATCACTTTATGATTTAGTGTATATTTCACATTTTAATAATAATATTAAGTGTTTCTTAAAAGTCTTCTTTAACTTAGTATTAATAATAAGTGGTTTAAAATTAATAAATAACAATTTTAAATGATAATAATATCAAATTGTAAATTACATTTAGCTATAAATAAATTATATTTTAAATGAACATCATTATTGAAATTAGAAAATGATCGCATAAGTAAAAATATAATTAATCAATAATAATAATTGTTAAAAATAATACTAAATAGATAATTATATTTAATTCTATTAATGAGGAATGTGGATTGATGTCAATAAATATTATTGTTCAAAATAATTGAGATTATATATATATATATATATATATATATATATATATATATATATATATATATATAAGTGTAAAAATATTATCTCAAAGATGTCAATAACATAACCATTTTAAACATATATTTTTCAATATTTTAACAACATATTTTTAATCTTCGTTGCGCAACGTGCGAGAATTCGTCTAGTATATATAAATACATATACATCCACCTTATTTTTAATCTACAATCTCATATCAAACCATTTAATTTCAAATCTTCAAAAAAAATTCTTTTCATTACTATGGATCAAAACCCCAACACTCCTCATCCACACACAAATGCACCTCCACCTCTCGGTTTTTCACAATACGAATTGTACACGAACATCTGTAACACTCAATGCAACTTTTTCAATCCCGCCTCACCCTATCACATTTCCCTACAACCCTTCCACAAAACCTTTTCAACTGATTGTCTACAATGCAACAAAATACCACACAACCACCACCCACCCAACAAACGGTACCCGAGACGCAAGTGGGGGGAGGGTAAAAAAACGGCCCAAAAAGGGAGAGCACGAAGGAAAGGGATAGCGGTTGCGGTGGAGAAATCGGAAGACGAAACTCCAACATGGTGGACCGTAGAGGAGGAATACGCATTGGCGGTGGCTTGGTGCGGGACATCAAAATATCCAACGCAAGGAAACGATATGAGAAAGATTGCTTTTTGGGAAGCCATGATCGGGAAATTTCGTACCATTTTGTAGAAGGGTGAAAAGTATCGCTATCACGACATGTTGAGTAGCAAATGGACTCAAATAAGCAAGAAGTGTACCAAGTTCAATTCTGTTTACAGCAAACTTTCCTCGCACAAGCAAAGTGGTGCAACCGATTTTGACGTTTATAGAGCGGCGAGGGACCAATATCATGTCGAGACCGGTCACGTTTTTTAGCATGAAAAGATTTGGGAGATTTTCAAGGAATACCCAAAGTTGAATAAAATGGACACATTTACGGAACAACAATCGAACAGGTCGAGCGTCCCGAGTTCGGTCGATGTTTCACACGCACACACAAACATCGACCTCAATGCAAACACATATGAGATACCGAATGACTTGAACGACCTTGAAGAGATATCCCCGCATCAACGACCGATAAGCCATGAAAAAGCAAGGCATGCTCAACGACACGCGGAGGAAGGCGAAAGTAGACGTCGAGAGCAAGCCGAAATGAAACAAAAATTTGACGATCACAACGAAACCGCGCGTAAAAGATATGAGTTGCTAGGAGATCATTTGGAGTTCCTTCGTCGTAAAGCCGAGGAAGATCACATTGCAAAGGATTTGGAAATTCTTCAAACTAGCGAGGAGAATTTGCCACCAAGACGGTTGGAGGTGCTCTGAAAAATGAAGGCAAAGATCAAGCAAAAATATTTAGATGAAGATTAGTGTTTTTTTTTCGCTGTAATGTTTTTTTTCGGTCAACGTTTTTTTTGTTGTAATGTCTTTTTTTCGTTGTAATGTCGTTTTTAATTAGTATTTATTTTAATTATGTGTTATTTAATTTATATGTTTTTTTTAATTATTATGACATAAATTAAAAAAATAATACAAAATAGAAAAATAGAAATTAAAAACATCAAAAAAGAAAAAAAGAAAATGATAGGTGTTATTACATGTTATTTTGTGTTGTCCATTTCCACCTTGGGTGTTATAACACCAAAAGTATGAGTATGATGATCAGGTGGACATTTTAGGTGTAATAACATGTAATAACATGTTGCCCACACCCAGCAACCTTAACCCTCTGGTTCCTTTTTCTTTCTTTGCTCATCACTAGACTACCAACCTCCATTACTCTCTTCTTTTTCCCTTAATTTTCCTTTTACATTCAATGTAGTTTCTTTATGAAACCAACTTAAATTTCAGGCTCAAAAATGAACCTGCAACATTCAATCGCACTTCATCCCGCTTCATATTTAACCGGGACTTCAAGTTCCATTCAATTTGTTTTATTTTTTTTTTGGTAATGATTGAGTTTTAGGGCTCTAAAGCAAATAGATTAGTTCAAAAAATGAAGGTGATTTTTTTTTGGTTTGTTGGTGAGTGTAAATATTTGGGTTGTTTAAGGAACGATAAAAGGGAGGTGTATATGCACTAGATCGGTTGATTGATAGAGCATCTATGCACAAAATGAAAGAAAGCAGCAACAATTCACCACAGTCTGCCTCTTGACGCCCCATCAATTTCAAAACTTTAGATAATATGAATGTGCAAGAAAGTGGCAACGATTCACCACCGCCTATCCAAGTTTTAGGGTTCTAATCATGAGATCCTCTGAGTTTTCTTCTGATCGTTCGGGGTATTTTCGGATCTTTCTGGGCATGTTCGGATTTTTTGGCCATCAATGAAAAATGAATGGTACAAAAAAGAAGATATACCACCACGAACTACTGGAGACGATGTAGTTTGTGTTTCTGATTAGGATATTGATAAGCGAGTAGGTAAATACACCCTAACGACTAACAATTTTATCATTGGAAGTAGTAGTGAGGTACCAAGCATCAGAGATGGAGTTATTAAGAATATCATATCAGCACACAAAGATGTCGAAAATTTGATGCCATTTATACAGGAAAAGATGCTTAAACAAGGAAAAACACAAGTTAAGAAGAATTGGATAGTTGAATCATCATCTAAATTGCAATGCCACTTTGGATTAATGATGACACAAGACATGAGTTATATTTAATCCGGTCTGGTTCGGTTCCCGGTTTTGGGCTGGATCCAATGACTGGTTCCTACTGGTTCCAAAAATCCACAAGAATATCGTCTCGATCCCGGCCTGATAGGTCCTGGGAGTGGATTCAGTTTTTCTTAGATATGAATTGATATAGTTTTTCTCACAATACTTTATCATGGTTTTGAGATATTTACTTCTACTTATAAAGTTATGTCTTTAATTTTTAACATATTACACTTAATTTATTAGATTTAATATGTTGTTATATATAAGCCATTATCTGTTTAAAGTTACAACTTTTGAACAGTTTGTACAAAATACTATATTTGTGAAATTAAATATACCATTACAATGTCAACTTAAATATAAATTTCAGTTTCACTTAAAATACTAAAGAATATTTTGTAAATAGTTAAAAGTGAAAAGCTGTAGTGACAAATTCAAAAACTAAATTGTAATCTCAATTAAACTAAAATATTTCCTAAATATATTTTTATAATCATTAAAAAATTTCAAATAAGTATCTTCAAATAACTTACAATAACAGTAGTAAAAAATAACTTTATATAAATGATTATACTATTACCTATAAAATCAAAAAATAATGTTTGATGTTTTAAATAACTATAATGATAGAATTTAAAACATTAAGCAAATAAATTTAAAAAAATTAGTTAACAATTACAAAAACTATAATACATTAAACCATATATTATATTTAATTTTATTCATGTGTAACTCGAGGGTATAAGTCATTCATACGATTGAGATTATGAAGTTATAACAGATGTATATATTATCATATAATTCAAAATATTCAATATATTATATCAATTTAGTATATGAATTATTATATCAAATTTAACAACAACGTTATTGTTATATTTAAAAAAAGCATATATTTGTAAAGACTTTAACTATATAGGTGTTTCTACGCATTACAATGTCAACTTAAATATAAATTTCACTTCCACTTAAAAAAGCAAATAATATTTTGTAAATAGGTAAAAGTGATAAATTATAGTGATAAATACAAAAACTAAATTGTAATCTCAATTGAACTAAAATATTTACTAAATGTATTTTTATAATCGTTAAAATTTTCCAAATAAGTAGCTTAAAATAACTTACAATAACAATAGTTAAAAATAATTGTATAAAAATGATTATATGATTATATTGTTATCTTTAAAATCAAAAAACAATGTTTGATGTTTTAAATAATTATAATTATAGAAATTAAAACATTAAGCAAATTAAATTAAAAAAAGTAATTAACAATAACAACAACTATAAATAACATTTAACTGTATATTATGTTTAATTTTATTAATGCGTAACTCGCGGGTAAAAGTTATTCAAACGATTGAGATTAAGAAGTTATAATAGATGTATATGTTACCATATAATTCAAAATAATCAATATATTATATTAATTTAGTATCAAAAATATTATATTAAATTTAACAACAACATTATTATATATTAAAAAAAACATATATTTGTAAAGACTTCAACGATATAGGTGTTTCTGCGCAACGCGCGGGCATTCGCCTAGTATACTTATAAAGCTAGCATTTTTCCTTGCACCACATTCATTTGAAACTCCTATTCTTTTTTTCCTTTCACCACATTCATTTGAAACTTCCATGACTTTTCAATTTCTTTCTAATAATGATTATAAGTTGGTTAATATGGTTAAATAAATATAAAAACTAAAGTGTAATCATATATAAACTAAATTTCAATACTAAAAGAATATATTTTCTTATATTTATAAAGTTATGTTTTTAACTTTTAACATATTACACTTAATTTATTAGGTCTAATATGTTGTTGTATGTAAACCATTACCATTTTGAAGCTACAACTTTAGAACAATTTGTATAAAATACTTAAATTACTTATTTAACTATAACCTTACAGGATCAACTTAAGTATAAATTTTAGTTTAACTTAAACAACCTAAAGAATATTTTGTAAATAGTTAAAAGTGATAAATTGTATTGTCTTTCTAATAATGATTATAAGTTGGTTAATAATGTTAAATGAGTATCAAACCTAAAGTGTAATCATAAATAAACTAAATTTCAATATTAAAATACTATTTTTACTTCTACTTATAAAATTATGTCTTTAACTTTTAACATATTATACATGATTTATTAGATTTAATATGTTGTTGTATGTAAACCATTATCAGTTTAAAGCTACAATTTTTGAACAGTTTGGACAAAATACATAAATTGTTAATTTAAATATAACATAACAGGGTAAACTTTAATATAAATTTCAGTTCCATTTAAAAAATCCAAAGAATATTTTGTGAATAGTTAAAAGTGAGAAATTATAGTGCTAAATACAAAAACTAAATTGTAATATCAATTTAACTAAAATATTTTCTAAAAATATTTTTATAATCGTTAAAAGCTTTCAAATAAGTATATTAAAATAACTTGCAATAAAAATAGTTGAAAATAACTCTATATAAATGATTATATTGTTACCTTTAAAATAAAAAAAATGTTTGATGTTTTAAATAATTACAATGATAGAAATTAAAACGTTATGCAAATAAATTTTAAAAAAATAATTAATGATAACAACAACTATAAATAGCATTAAACTATTTATTATATTTAATTTTATTCATGAGTCTCCCACGGGTAGAGGTCATTTAAAATATTGAGATTATGTAGTTTTAATAGATGTATATATATATATATATATATATATATATATATATATATATATATATATATATATATATATTCACATATAATTCAAAATAGTCAATACACTACATCAACTTAGTATACAAATTAATATATCAAATGTAACAACATTTTTGTTATATTTAAAAAAACATATATTTGTAAAGATTTCAGGTATATAGATGCTTCTGCGCAACACGCTAGCATTCGCCTAATATCATTATAAAGCTAGCATTTTTCCTTTCACCACATTCATTTGAAACTCTCATTCATTTTTTTCTTTTACCACATTCATTTGAAACTCTCATGACTTTTCAATTTCATTCTAATAATGGTTATAAGTTTGTTAATAAGGTTAAATAAATATAACACCTAAAGTGTAATCATATATAAACTAAATTTCAATATTAAAAGAATATATTTTATTCTACTTATAAAGTTATGTTTTTAACTTTTAACATATTATACTTAATTTATTACGTCTAATAGGTTGTTATATGTAAACCATTATCATTTTAAAGCTACAACTTTTGAACAATTTGTATAAAATACTTAAATTGTTAATTTAAATATAACCTACATGATCAACTTAAATATAAATTTTAGTTCAACTTAAACAACCTAAATAATATTTCATAAACAGTTAAAAGTGATAAATTGTTGTCACACCCCCGAACCAGACGGCGGAAACGTCCGGGGGCTTGTGCGTGACTTCATCTTGAAATATCATTACAGTGAATATAATTGAAACATAACATCATCATCATCACACATGTAATATTACAACATTCATTGTTTACATCGAGTATTGTATTTGAATATTACATGTCAAAATAGTATGAGTATGATGAGACAAAATATAACACAATATCCATTAGTTCGTTTCGTTCATCCTGTCTCAACGGTATCCTGAGAATATAAGTTATTTTGAAAATGGTCAACATAAAAATGTTGGTGAGTTCATAAGCATGTTTGTGAAAATGATTTGTATAACTTTGAAAACCACCAGAAAATCCGATATTTTCTGAAAACTGTTTAGTGTGTTTGTGTTAGATCTTGTATTAATGCATGTATGTTATTGTTTATTTGACTAAAAAGGTAAAGAGAATGTAAAGAGAATGTAAGAGCATGTAACGAGAATGTTCCCAGACAACCCGATGTTGTCTGTACAAGAGAAAGTTGACGTACCAACCCCCGAGGTTGAGTACTAGTAAGAGAATGTTTCCGAGTAATCCAAGAGAATGGTGAATGGTGAATGGTGAATGGTGAATGGTGAATGGTGAATGGTGAATGGTGAATGGTCTTCCGTAAACTTCATAACGTTAATTCCTCTAAGCGAGCCGTCATAACGATACTAAATAATGACAATTTCACCTGTCTTAGCGTCGTTGGACGCCGACGGAAAATAGAATAAGGTTTTTGTCACCCTAGACTGAGTTAGTCTAACTGTAGCGAACAGCTCAGGTGTGGGGTGTCATCCCCGTATAGATCTATACACAAATCCCCGCTCTCCCTCCAAGAGACTCTGGTTATAACTACAGGCTACGATCGTACACTTAATAGGTGCCAACCGATAAAAACTCGCTAGATCCTTAATCGAATTTACGTGAAGAAAAATGTATAAACTCATTCTAGGACCAATGATCCATGTAAGTGAACCACTAAGGCATCACTAAACATGTAAATCATTTCAAGACCTAAAGGGAATGAGATTATATAACATGGGCCCAAAATATATGTGAAAGGACAACTAAGGCCCATTTCACATGTAAGGTATTTATAGGCCCAAATAGCATGCAAATAGTATCCACTAAAATAGCATAAAAAGAACAACGCATATAAAACCCATTCTTAGGCCCAATAAACATGTAAGTGGACCACTAAGGCCCACTATACGTGTCTATTATTTCCATGCTCAAAAGGAATGTGAATGTCTATCCTAAGCCTAATATACATGTAAAAGGACACTAAGGCCCACTAAACAAGTATATTATTTACAGGCCCAATAAGGAGATGAATACCTATCTCGAGCCCAATATACATGTAAAATGACACTCAGGCCAACTAAACAAGTATATTATTTCCAGGCCTAATAAGGATATGAATACCTATCTCGAGCCCAATATACAGGTAAAATGACACTAAGGCCCACTAAACATGTATATTATTTCCAGGCCCAATAAGGATATGAATGTCGTTTTTAACCCGTTTGTTATTGTTTTGTTTATTTTAAATTGATTATTTACATAATTGATATCTAAAGCCCACTTTTTGTAAAAATGACATTCTTGGCCCAATAAGCCAAAAATTTACAATTAAGGCCCAATTTTGTAAGAATAACACTTTAATCTCCAATTTTGTTAAAAACTTGTGTTGATGACTACTTTGTGATAAAAATAGCATTTTAAACCCATTTTTGTCAAAAATATCATTTTTGGCTTGGTTTTGTGAAAATACATATTTTTCTGGTTTTTGGCTTTTTCCGAACTAGTTTTTAGAAAATTTCTAGAAAATTCATCGTAAGTTGAAATCTGGATTCGTAAATTTTGGAAGTTTGGAAATTTTGTCTAGTTTTCTCAAAATTTTTCTCATAATTTTTGATAGCTTCAAACTAGTGTGAAATTACTCATCTTCACAGGTTGGCCCGAAATTATTTCAAATATGATAGGCAGTTTTATAAAATTCGCCAAAAATTATAGAAAAATCGTATGAAAACGTGAGAGTAGTCATTTTAAAGGTATTAATCTGAACTTTATCCATGTAAAACAGTTTTGAAAAATACTTCCATTTGGATGGTCAAAACAGTCCGAGATTGGACCAAAAGTTTTCTGTCAAGGGCTGTTTTGTGAGTTTAGCTTATAGATCTTTGAACACAACACTTATTTTTGCTATATCAAGTATACAAATCCCAGATATACATGTTTACATGTAATAATTGTGATAAAACATACTTTTCTCAAGATTCATATGAAGATCCTAGTGATAAACTTCAAGTTTCTTAACATATTTTTAGATTAGTGAAGAAATCAACACATAATCACCAAATAATTTATGGAAAACACACATAGTCATGCATATACACATAGATCTACACAAATCAACTTGTATTCTCCCCCAAAAATCATATAAAAACAGAAAACAAGGGGTATGAACTCACCTTGAAGATTCCAAGTGGTAGAATGAGAAGAAGGAGTTGTTGGACCTAGCTTGGTGTAGTTTTTGAAGATCACTCGAAATTTGATGGAGTTCTAGAGTCATACACACGAAAATGGTGGGTGCATGGAGTGATCTTAAGAATAAACATGAAACAAACACTTTGAGTTTCATAAAGATCTTACCTAGTTTGTGAGTTTTGAAGAAGGATTCTTGAGGATGACTCCTTCCTTGAAGATGATCTTGAATATTTTGAGGGAGAATAGGAGGACTTGAGAGTGTTTGGAGAGTAAATTGGAAATTGATTTTTGTGAGTGTGTGTGATGTGTTGTGGCCGAGAGTTTAAGATGGGGGTTAGGAAGGATTGCTTAAATGGTTATTACATGAAAGTTTAACATCTTGAACCTAGATATATGGGGGATTTTTGCATGGATATACAACATATATTAATGAGGTGTCAAGTATTAGAAAATCCCATTTCTTTTCTCTTTTTTTTGTATAGATATTAACACATTGGGCCGAGAATGGGCTCAATGAATGAAGGTGAAATAGCTTTGGGCTCAAATCCTTGGCCTTGTTTGAATATTTATGGAGCCCAAAAATTATTTTTCGGCCCATTGGCTCTCAAGGAGGCTCACGGCCCAAAATGGTAAAAGAAATTAGTTTAGGGCCCATTAGGGCTAATTAAATCCTTTATGGCCCATCAAGACCCGTTAGAGATAACTAGTCCATTTTAGGTCCACTAAAGGTAAAATTAACCATTTTAAGCCCATATGGCCCAAAAGATTGAGTTTTATGAGTGTGGGTCCATTTAGAACCCAATTTGGGTTTCTAGGCCCAAGATATTCAAGTTGAAGGTTTATTGGTCCATTAGGCCCAATAAGATAATTCTAGAACACATTAGACTTGAATCGGGCTTTCTAGGGTTTCCAACCCTTATTTGAACATATGACATGTATTTGAATGAGAATAGAGTATTGTATTCACTTAGAGTATAGGCTTTTACAATGGATGATGTTTATATGAGAATAGAATTTCCTAGCTAAAAATGCTAGTTGTGACAATTGTAGAGTCTTTCTAATAATGATTATAAGTTGGTTAATAAGGTTAAATAAGTATCAAACTTAAAGTGTAATCATAAATAAACTAAATTTCAATATTAAAATAATATTTTTACTTCAACTTATAAAGTTATGTCTTTAACTTTTAACATATTATACTTAATTTATTAGATTTAATATGGTGTTGTATGTAAATCATTATCAATTTAAAGCTACAACTTTTGAACAGTTTTGACAAAATTCTTAAATTGTTAATTTAAATATAACATTACAGGGTCAACTTTACTATAAATTTCAATTCCACTTAAATAACCCAATGAATATTTTGTGAATAGTCAAAAGTGGTAAATTGTAGTGCTAAATGCAAAAACTAAATTGTAATATCAATTTAACTAAAATATTTCTTAAAGATATTTTTATAATCATTAAAAGTTTTCAAATAATTAGCTTAAAATAACTTACAATAACTATAGTTAAAAATAACTCTATATAAATGATTATATTGTTACCTTTAAAATCAAAAAAAAAAATTGTTTGATGTTTTAAATAATTACAATGATAGAAACTAAAACGTTAAACAAATAAATTTAAAAAAATTAATTAATAATAACTACAACTATAAATAACATTAAACTATATATTATATTTTATTTTATTCATGAGTAACCCGCGGGTAGAGGTTATTCAAAAGATTGAGATTATGCAGTTTTAGTAGATGTATATATTATCATATAATTCAAAATAGAGTAAATTACATGAATGGTCCCTATGGCTTAGAGTAATTTGTGTGTTTAGTCCTTGACTTTTTTTTAACTCGGAAAGTCCCTACTATTTGTTTTTGTTACACACTTGGTCCCTGTCTTACCTAAAAAGACTAGTTTCCCTTGATTTTCTAATTTATTTAAATAAACACACCTCTAACCCCATCCATTCACCTTACTTTACCTAACCCACAACTTTTCCCTATTTAAATAATAGTCTTTTTAGGTAAGACACAGACCAAACGGGTAACAAAAACAAACAGCAGGGACAAAACACGTAACATAAACAAATAGTAGAGACCTTCCGAGTTAAAAAAAAATAAGTTAGGGACCAAGGGCGCAAATCACCCCAAACCATAGAGACCATTCGTGTAATTTACTGTAACACCCCAAAATTCAAATACCAATATAACTTAACATAGTCTCAAAAATTCCAAAATTCAAGATTCAAATACTAATGTAATTATTAATAATAATAGCGGAAGCAAATAGAAATTTAAGTAAACACTTGGCGCGCTACGTCTTACTCAAAACTTGTCGCCTTCTTCAAGTCTGAACTTTATCCTTTCCATTCCTGCTGCCACTTGCTATGTTATTTCTTGGGTTGCGTGCATTTAAAGATTCTAATGGGTAAGCCTAGGGCCTAGTGAGTTCGTGGTTTTCATGCATATTGACGTCAATAAAATAAAAATAATGCAACAATTTATCAGTATAATTCTTTTCATTTCTTTCCACCCTTTATGACACATTAGGGAACTACTGTCATTTCCAAGGAACAAGTCCCTCCGCTGTCACAACAAATATGTTTACGGCTAGATAAACAGAGAATAAGTTCTCCGCCGCATACTAACACCCTGTACGACGACTAATAATAAAACCGTGTAAATACATATGTTCCCTTTATATATGTCACCCACCATTTTCACCCTTTTATACGAAATAGTTCACAAAATTTCACACAAATATTCATAGCAATAACAACCGTAATATATAATTGCAAATAATTTAGAATCAACTTTTCATGCTAGAAACCACAAAATTCACACGAAACTCACATTGTTGGCGTAGGTCTTAACCAAGTTCGTCATGCTACACGCACCCTACATTTAACCAACATATTTTCTAAGGCTTCAATTCTAGAAAAACATCCTATGCGATCATTTTTGATTCAACCGTCCATATGTCTCATCCAACCAAATAAAAGTTATAATTTTTTTTGTAATATATTTTGCAATACTTTTCTTTTGAAATAATACTTTAATATGAATGAGAAAATGACCCCAAACAAAACTAGAATGTTTTTATGGCACCGTTTAGTAACTTCCAAATATATATTTGTAACTATACCATATAAAAGTACATAGGATAAAATGATATGCATTCATTTCCATAACTTCAATTTAATCAACAAACTTATATAACTCACGGACAGATCTAAAATTCGTGATTTCTTTGTTGATAGTCAAAATTTAATAAAACTGAAAGTTAAGGGTTAAAAATGTATTTCTTGAATAATTGGAATAATAAAACGTCCATAAAGATATGATACGTGGCCTTCAACCATTCACCCAGTTTCCCCATTTGACTAAATAAAGGTATATTTGACTTTTACTAAATGGATTGTACCAAGACCCGTTAGTGCGTCTTCTCTGCCCGAAAAACATTTTATTTTCTATCATTTTTTTTAAATATACTGAAGTTTGATTTTTGGGAAAACTACAATAAAGTCCCTATGTATTGCCCGTATAATCGATTTAGCCCTTATATATATATATATATATATATATATATATATATATATATATATATATATTTGCAATTTAGTCCTAAATACCTGTAAACGTAATCAAAACGGGATATTTAATAGGTTAGCCGGTATCTAACTGATGTGGCAGCTTACGTGGAAGTCATCATGTTAAATAACATCCTACGTGCCATTTAAGAGGGCTAAATCATTGAATCGAGCTCGTCTTCTTCATTCTCCAGTCAAAGGAGCGAACGATTAGGGAAAATTGGCAACAGGAAATTGATGTCGAGTTCGTCAAGCACCAACATCAGAACGTGCTATTGTGGAGATAGGGTTGGAATGTGGACATCATGGACTCGAAAGAATCCAGGTCGGAGGTTTTTTGGTTGCCCAAATTACATGGTATAGAATCTTCAAATCTCACTCAAATTCTTCTAATCCTCTAAATTTCCCATTTTTCTATGTTAAAAACATGCATCTTGCTATGTTATGTAGGATGAAGAGAAGGACTATGGGTATTTTCGTTGGATTGACCCACCACTATTGAATAAGTGGTATAAAAAAAGAATGTATGAGTTAGGAGCTATTGCTAATGGGGGTGTAGCTATTCCTTTTAATAACCCTGTTAATGAAGGTGAAATACCTGTTGATGGCCCTATTGCCCCTGTGAATGTTGATGTCCCTATTGCCCCTGCGAATGCTCTTGAACCTGATAATCAAATTGCAATGTGTGACAATACACATGTGCCTAGTAATGAATTTGGATTCTGCAAGTGGATGATGGTTTGTTTCGTTTGTTTCATTTTAGGGATGATGTATGCTTAGTTTAGTGTAAGTTGTAGGGTATTATGGTATGGTAGGGATGATGTAATCTTTTGGTTTGTTATCATGATGTAATAGATAAATGTTCTTGTGGATCATGTAATGTTTTGGTTAATGAAATGGCAATATGTTATTATGGTTTGCATAAATGGTGTACACTAGACAAATATAACCATGATTTAACAATTGGTGTTGAATTTGGGACTAAAATGATCACCATTGACAACAAACCAATAAAGCTCCAAATCTGGGACACAGTTTGTCTCCTTCTTTTCTTCTATACCTTATTCCCTTGTTACATTTATTATAAAAGAAATCTTAAAAAATCTCTTCTTTTTTCTTTATCTATTTGTTAGGCTGGTCAAGAATCATTTAGATCAATAACAATATCTTACTACAGAGGTGCTGCTGGTGCCCTTCTTGGTTTGCATAAATGGTGTACACTTGACAAATATAACCATATTAAGGGCATTCACAATGTTTCAATGTGGCTAAAATAATTAAACAACAAACTCCAATATGTCATTACCAACCATGTTAAGGGCATTCACAATGTTTCAATGTGTTTACAAAAGATGTACAAAATATGGTTATCAGTAATTTAAGGGCATTCACAAAAGATATACAAAAGTAGCATTCACAAAAGATGCACAAAAGTAGCATTCACAAAAGATGTACCAAAATACCCTTACTACCCTTAACACCCTAACACCCTAATCCAACTCCAATGTGGAATTTGAAGAAGTCCCAACACATCCCATCTTCTTCAGCTTGGTTTTAACAATCCTCTCAGAGGGCCTTCTTCTTTTCACAATCCTAAGGTGTACTGGTAATTCATGGGTGTCATTAATGCCTTCTTCTTCTTCCTCACTTTCTGGTTGTGTCTCAGGGATAATTTCTTCAGCCCCATCTTGTGTCTCAGTCTGAGGTGGATACTCCTCTTCCTATAAAACATCAAGCAATTAATAACATAAATGAATGTAAACATTAAGGTAATATAGAGGGTTTACCATAGACATAGGAAGAACTTGTTCAATAGTGTCATTGTAATCATTGAGTTGTTTCATATGTGAATCTGTCAAACTAAGTGACTTTTTAATTTCTTCAGTTGAATACCCTGATAGTTTCAAATCTTGCATTGCCTTCCATAAATGGACTAAATATTTTTCAGGAATAGTGTCATCCTCATTTTCAACTCCACCATCTTCAACTTCAGCCACTCCACCACCTTCAATTCCAACAGATGTCTTACTGCCCCTACCACCTCTTTTACTACCCCTACCACCTCTCTTACTACCCCTACCACCTCTGTTAGCCACTACATCACCTGTGTTACCCACTACACCACCTCTGTTACCCCCTCTACCACCTCTACTACCCCTTGCACCACCTCTACTACCTCTAACACCACCTCTAGTCCAATGACTGATATCAGGATCCAATCTTGGTCTACCCATTTTTTTCTTGGGTTTGGGTTCTGGTGTGACCTTGGGATTCTTACAGGATGCCTTGTTATGACCCCTTTGAAGACAATTTTTGCATTGGACTGTCCTTCCTATTCTAGTAACCTTCATCTTATTTTGGGAGTATTTGTCTTGAGATTCAGTGGCATGCCTCTTTCTTTTCAGAGTTGGTCTCCCTGGCATTCTTCTAGCTAAAGGGGGTAGAGGCTTTATGTATGATGTTCTAGGCCATAAATTTCTACCATTCACAGGTAGTATATTGTTTGCATATATGGCCTTGAACCTGTCCACATTAAACCACTCACTTATGAAATGAACAGGATCTTGTCCAGTGAATAATATTGCACACTATGCATGTACACATGGAATTCCTGAGATATCCCAAAGCCTACAGCTGCACACTCTGCTTTGTAAGTTAACCACGTACCCTTCTAATCCATTCCTGGCTTCAAAAATAGATGGTCCACTTGGATTCACATTCCAATTCCTACAATGGCATTACTAAATGAAATCATAACAATGAAATTAGAATAATGATAACAAGGAACAATAAAAATGCTAAGACAAACCTCAAATCCTCTCCAAACTTGTTCATTTTTTTTATAGCAGTTGGACAAACCACTGATTCCCACTTTTCTGCCTTTTGTAACATATGGTAGAACCTATCCATCATGTACAACCTAATTTCTTCAAACATTGCTAGAAGGGGTTTCTTTCTAGCATCCAATATGATGGCGTTGAAGCACTCTGCAATGCCATTTTCAACTGCCTCACATGCTACATCAGTCCTAAAAAGTGCCCTGCACCATGTGTGAGGATCTCTTGCGATCAAATGTTCATAAGCATTTGGATTAACCTCTTTTATATCATCCATTTTCCTCAGAAATTCACTCTCTACAGTTCATAAGGAAGCTGCCCAGAACATATTCTTGAACTCCACTCCAGAATAGGTCTTCCTAAAGTTAGCATATATGTGTCTTGCACACTGTCTATGCTCCACATTTGGTAGGACTTCTTTGGTTGCTTCAAGCAATCCCTACAATTTAATGAATACATAAACATATAAGATGATGTTAAGGAAAAATCATAAATATGCTAAGAAATTACAAACCTTATGTTGATCAGAAATTACAGTAAACCCTCCTCCATCTAGCAGATTAAGATCCTCCATGAGCAGTTCCAGAAACCATTTCCAATTAGCTTTGTTTTCAATGTCAACAACTGCCCAAGCAATTGGATAAACTTGGTTGTTTGCATCCCTCCCTATTGTTGTGAGTAATTCTCCTTTACATGTCCCTTTCAAGAAAGATCCATCTAGACCAATTACCCTACGACACCCTATTTTCCAACCTTCCTTGATTGCTTTAAAACACAAATACATCCTGTGAAAGTATGTTGTTTGATCTGGATTTACAGTGACACCAACTTGGACAGTGCTACCAGGATTTGACCTTAGTAACTCATGGCAATAGTCCCACACCCTAGCATAATGTTCTGTAAGTTTACCATCTATAATGGTCATTGCTCTACACCTTGTTCTGTAAGCCTTAGACCAAGACACACCACAATGAAATTTGGTCCTAATTATTGATTGCATCTCCTTACACTTCAAGTTAGGTTTCATTATTAACTCCTTCAAAAAGTGTCTTGCTAGCCATCTAGGACTCAGTAAATTTGAAATATTGAAATTTCTAACACATTTGTGCTCACCGACTAAGGTTTTAATCTGAAAAGACCTTTCTTGAGTCATCCAGGAAGCATGAACTATGAATGGGCAGGGTTGAGACTTCATCTTAGAACCATATTTGGCAGTTAATCTCATAGTGTCACACTTCGCAAATTTAATGTTATACCTTGACTTAATAGCATAATTAGTGAGACATTGTTGCAACTGATGTGGTGATTCATACCTTTCACCAAGAAGGGGCTTCATCTTATTCCACTTAACTGATGGGTCGTGAATGGGGAAGCCTGCACCAACCGCATCTCCCAAATCAAGATCATTAGCCCCTGCTGTGTCATCGATTTCCTCTTCTGAACCAAACCCTTCTTCATCTTCATCAACTAAGTCATTGTCTTCATCGGCTTCATTATCTTCATAATCAGAACTAAAGTTAAGGAAAGCATCCTTGCATCTCTCTTTACCCTGTGTCTTGAAATCATCTTCTTCCATTTCCACATCTATGTGCTCAGTATCGAGCACCTCCTCATCATCTTCGTATTCTTCAGAGTCGTATTCTTTAGATGACTCATGGCGAACTTCTTCTGATTCGACAGCCATTGGGTTTTACCTTCGTTTCTCTCAGTAAAACCTTACTTCCTTCGTGTATCACTCTGTAAAAACCCTAACTTTTTCTCTCAATCGATTTACCAGACGTCGAATGCAGTGGAAATGGAAGGGTAAAACTCACTTGTACACGTAAGGTGCCACATGCGCAAAATACCGGTGGGATACCGGCTAACCTATTAAATATCCCGTTTTGATTACGTTTACAGGTATTTAGGACTAAATTGCAAAAAAATATATATATATATATATATATATATATATATATATATATATATATATATATATATATATATATATATATATATAAGGGTTAAATTGATTATACGGGCAATACATAGGGACTTTATTGCAGTTTTCCCTTGATTTTTCTCAAAATGATATCAAATAATTTAATAAAAATCACCATTGTTTATCTCCACCTTTGTCTATCAATAATCCATAAACAATTATTGAAATTTTGCTCCATAATAGAGTGGGTAAAACAACTACTGGAAAAAAATGTTTCTTATAAATCTTGTCGATTTTGGAACTAATTGGATGAAATTGAGACAAGTGGTTGAACCAAAATACGTTGGGCATGCATATAAATCTATCTCAGAAGCTATATCAAGCTTAAATCGAATAATCATACCTTAATTTCAAGAAAACTCCGAAAAAACTTCAACAACTTTCACACCCGATTTCTCCTTCGAATCTCAGTCGTTTCTTGCAATTTCAGTGGGGTTTCCACTCGATTTTTCGAGCTATATATAATGCCTAAGTCCATAACTGAGGAACCCTTTTCATATGCTCGGATTTACAGCCCTAATGAAGATGATGGTTTTTACCATTAATCTCCATAATTCTCCACTAATTACCTCATTATTCCTTGAATTAATCATTTTATTATAATGATATAATCTAATTACATATATATTTCTATATCTTAAATTTGATTTATCACAAACTTCCCCCCTTAAAGGAATTCAGTCCTCAGAATTTGAATGAAGAAAATAAATGAGGGTATTTAGTCATTATGTCTCGCTCGGTCTCCCATGTTGCATCTGAACCTTTATGATACTTCCACTGAACTTTCACAAGTGGTATCTCCACATTCCTTAACTTTCTGACCTTTCGATCTATAATCGCAACGGGTTCTTCTGTATATCGTAGCTTCTCATCAACCTTAATTTCTTGAAGTGGCACTTCCATGGCGGCGTCCACTAGACACTTCTTTAGATTAGAGACATGGAACGTGCTATGAATGCCCTGCATTTCCCTTGGTAGCTCCAATCGATAGACCACCTCTCCAACTCGTTCCTTAATTATAAAGGGTCCAACGTAGCGAGGACTTAACTTCCCTCACTTGCCAAAATGCACAACACCCTTCCATGGGGACACTTTTAGCATAACTTTATCACCAACCTGGAACACTATTGGCTTTCTCCGCTTATCTGCATAACTTTTTTGTCGATCCTGAGCAACCTTAATGTTATCCCTAATTGCCTGGATTTTATCGGTAGTTTGTTGAACAAGTTCAGGTCTTGCCAATTGTTTATCCCCCACCTCATTCCAGCATAATGGGGTTCTACACTTCCTACCATATAGAGCCTCATATGGTGTGACTGTTATACTTGCATGATAGCTATTGTTGTAGGCAAACTCAAGTAACGGCAAATGAGTTTCCTAAGACCCTCCAAAATCAATAACACAAGACCGTAACATATCTTCCAAGGTCTGTATTGTCCGTTCACTTTGCCCATCTGTTTGCGGATGGTATGTCCGTTCACTTTGCCGATCCGAAATAATAGACATTGGAACTCCATGCAGTTTCACTATCTTGTCAATGTACAATTTAGCTAACCTTTCCAACGGGTATGTCTCCTTAATTGGAAGGAAGTGCGCCGATTTAGTTAATCTATCCATAACTACCCAAATCGCATCATAGCCTTTCGGTGTCCTCGGTAACATAGTCACAAAGTCCATCGTGATGTGATCACATTTCCGCACTGGAATCTCCATCGACTGTAACTGTCCATAAGGCCTTTGGTGCTCAGCCTTCACCTTCAAGCACGTCAAACACCTTTCAACAAAATAGGCTATATCCTTTTTCATCCCTGGCCACCAGTAAGATTTTCGTAGGTCTTGATACATCTTGTTTGTTCTCAGATGGATTGAGTACTTCGACAGGTGTGCTTCCTTGAGAAGTAGGTTACGCACTTCACCCACTCGTGGTACCCAAACCCTTCCTTGAAAACACTTCAAGCCACAACTATCCTTTTCCAATGATTGTATTACTCCCACCACTCCTTCACTTTTCCACTTCTCTTCCTTTGATGCCTCTTCCTGAATCTTTCTCAAATCATCTAGTAAGCCGGTGGTTACGTTCATCTTCATCATTCGAATCTTAGGTGGTTCTCTTCTTTCCTTACGACTTAATGCATCAGCTACCACATTTGCCTTCCCTGGATGGTACAATATCTCACAATCATAATCTTTGAATAGCACCATCCACCGTTGTTGTCTCATGTTCAAATCTTTCTGATCAAACAAGTATTACAGACTCTTATGATCAGTAAAGATCTGACACCTTGTCCCATACAAATAATGTCTCCAAATCTTTAAAGCGAACACTACTGCAGCCAACTCCATATCATGCTTTAGGTATTTACACTCGTGAACCTTTAACTGTCGTGAGGCATAAGCAATCACCTTACCATTTTACATCAAAACACACCCCAAGCCTAACTTGGATGCATCACTATAAACAAGAAAGCCATCATTGCCTTCCGGTAAAGATAATACTGGTGCACTGCTAAGCTTTTCCTTTAAGACATTAAAGGCATTATCTTGCTCTGGCTTCCATTCGAACTTCACATTTTTCCTTGTCATGGTAGTTAGCGGTGCAACTATATGCGAGAAGTCTCGTATAAACCTTCGATAGTATCCTGCCAACCCAAGAAAACTTTGAACTTCTGATGGGGTTCTTGGTGGTTCCCATTTTTCAATCGCCTCAATCTTTGCTGGGTCCACCTTGATACCATGTTTGTTTACAACATGGCCCAAAACTGGACTTCCTGAAGCCAAAACTCGCACTTCGAAAATTTGGCAAATAATTTTTCTTTCCTCAATAAACTAAGTGTTAGCCGCAGATGTTGCTCATGGCCTACCTTACTTTTAGAGTATATCAAGGTGTCATCGATAAATACAATTACAAACTTTTCTAGGTATGGCTTGCACATCTGATTCATCAGATCCATGAACGCAGCTAGTGCATTGGTCAAACCAAATGACATTACTAGAAACTCGTAATGACCATACCTAGTTCGAAAGGATGTCTTTGACACATCTTCTTCCCTGACTTTTAGTTGGTGATATCCCGACCGCAAATCGATCTTTGTGAAGTAACTTGCCCCTTGAAGTTGATCGAATAGATCATCAATTCTCGGTAACGGATGTCGATTCTTTATAGTCACCTTGTTTAACTCTCTGTAGTCAAAGCACATTCGCAGGGTCGGTCCATTGATTTTCATTGCCCGGGGCAAGATACTATATTAAAGCCCTTATATAAAAAAAATTACATAGAAAATGTGAAATAAATTTTATACACAAACTAAATCAAGGTTATACAAACAAAAACATACAAACACTTATCTAAAACAATGTCTCTATGCATTTTTTTTGAAGCAAAACGATATCTTATTTTATGATAATCAAGACTTAGCAGAAATTGATTTTCCATACTCATAATTGCTAATCCGTTTAATCTTTCTTGGGTGATAGTCCTTCAAAGATATAATTTTAATAAATTTATGTTCGAAAAAAACTTCTTTTTGCGGAACCAACTATGACTCGTATGAACAAAAAAATATTATATGCTACCAATATATTGGGATACATGTCCATTTCATTTGAAAACTCCGAAATTTGAATAATTATCCAAGGAAGTTCACATTTGTATGCTTCATCGGATAACATTTCCTGCAAAATTTGGAACTCATTAAACAAATATTGGCAATCATTATCAAGTTCCTCACTTCTAACAAAATTCCTATTTAAAGACCCTTGTAACTTATTAGTAAGATGTTCTCTCTTTTTTTATGCCTGTTTTGTGCACCCAATAGTTGTTTACTCGAAAGCATATATATATATATATATATATATATATATATATATATATATATATAAAACAAAAAAGAGATTGAATGTCAAAAAGATATAGTAAAACCAAAGAATGATGCAAACTGAAGTTAGCTATCCATAACCACAAACTCACAACCTAAAAAAACATAAAATGGTATTATAAATTCGGAATTAACATTTCATAATTTCAAAAATTAAATTGAAATGATAATTTCAGAAATTTGGTACATCACATTTTTAGAAAATAAAATAACTAATCAGATTATTCCAAAATACCACATCATATTATACATAAATCAAGAACGCGTCTCTTTTCAATATCATAATTTCAATATAAGAATTTACATATCAAATATTTCAAAAATATGATACATTAGATTTTCAGAAATCTGATACAACAAAATTTTAGAAATTAAAATAACTTATCAGATTTTAAGATACATCAGGTTTTCATGTACATCAGATTATTCAGAAATCAAAAACACATTACTTATTTAAAATTAGGATTCACATATTAGAAATTCAAAACCAAATTAACATATCAATATTTCAAAATTCGAATTTACATATCAGATTTTCAAACATAACTCAACATATATCAGATTAATGAAAAATCAGAAAAAAAAAAATACATCAAGAATTTAAGAAATCTTAGTGCAGAAAGACTTATAAAACTATAAAAGTCACAAGAAGTTGAAGAACAAAGTTACCTCAAAAACTGATGAAATTCTGGATCAAGAAGACTACAACTTTGATCAACTACTTCACTTCACCACTAAGCTATATAAGAAAACTGAAATTTCAAAAATTTTAATCAATAAGCACAATCAGATTTTGGCAACTTCGTGTAGGTTATGCAAGAATTTTTAAACACTAAAAAAGACTTACTTGATTAGGACTTTAGGAGGACCGATTAATTCAATCACCCCTTCAGGACACTGATTAGAGATTTAGAACACTGGAGGCCCGTTTGAAACTTAAGCAATTCACAATGTTCTTAAAATTTGAAAGGATTAATAGGAAATTAGAAGAAACGATTTAGGAGAATAAAAGGATCCTAGAAGAAACGAGTCAGACAGAAGGAATTTGATCAGCGATCATATTTCTCCAAAACCAGGCGCCTCGTCTTCTTCATCTTCAATTATTAGGCGTGGATGGTGCTTAGATCAAGAAGTCAGATAAATCGATTTACTTTTCAATTGACGCCTAATTAGGTCTCGACATTAAGCGCTTCTTGGCTTCCGGCTACCCTTCTTTGATGTGGATTGAACCTACTACTGGATCAAATGTGGCCCAAATATAATAATACGTGTAACATACCTTAAAAAATGATTCCCCATTAAGATTTGTTGCCCTGGGCCATGGCCCAGCTCGCCCTGGGATTTGGTCGGCGCTGCACATTCGCATTGTCCCATCCTTCTTCTTAACGAACAGTACTGGTGCACTCCACGGTGAGGTATCGGGCCGAATAAAACCCTTGTCAAGCAAATCTTGCAACTGAGCCATCAACTCCTTCATTTTGTTTGGTGCTAACCGATAGGGCACATGAGCTATCGGTGCTACTCCTGGGGTAAGATCGATTCGAAACTCCACTTGCCAATCTGGTGGAAAGCAAGCTAGGTCATCAGGGACCACATCTTGGAACTCGCGTACAACTGGTATATGTGTTATTTCAGTCTTGTCCTGCTTTGCATCGAGAACATATGCCCAATAACTTTGACACCCTTTCTTTAAATAACGAGTTGCCTTAGTCACTGATATCAAAATAGAGTCCTTAACTCGCCGATCTCATAAATCTTTACCATTCCTTTTTCGTACCATTTTGCAGAAGGGTGAAAAGTATCGCTATCATGACATGTTGAGTAGAAAATGGACTCAAATAAGCAAGAAGTGCACCAAGTTCAATTATGTTTACAACAAACTTTCCTCGCACAAGCAAAGTGGTGCGACCGATTTTGACGTTTATAGAGCGGCGACGGACCAATATCATGTCGAGACCGGTCATGTTTTTTAGCATGAAAAGATTTGGGAGATTTTCAAGCAAGACCCAAAGTTGAATAAAATGGACACATTTACAGAACAACAATCGAACAGGTCGCGCGGCTCGGGTTCGGTCGATGTTTCAGACGCACGTACGAACATTGACCTCAATGCAAACACGGATGAGATACCGAATGATTTGAACGACCTTGAAGAGATCTCCCCACATCAATGACCGATAGGCCGTGACAAAGCGAGGCATGCTCAACGACACGTGGAGGAAGGCGAAAGTAGACATCGAGAGCAAGCCGAAATGAAACAAAAATTTGACGATTACAACGAAATCACGCGTAAAAGATATGAGTTGCTACGAGATCATTTGGAGTTCCCTCATCGTAAAGCCGAGGAAGATCACATTGCAAAGGATTTGGAAATTCTTCAAACTAGCTAGGAGAATTTGCCACCGAGACGGTTGGAGGTGCTCCGAAAAATGAAGGCAAAGATCGAGCAAAAATATTTTGACGAAGATTAGTGTTTTTTTTCGTTGTAATGTTTTTTTTTGGTCAATGTTTTTTTGTTGTAATGTCTTTTTTCGTTGTAATGTTGTTTTTAATTAGTATTTATTTTAATTATGTGTTATTTAATTTATATGTTTTTTTAAATTATTATGACATAAATTAAAAAAATAATACAAAATAGAAAAATAGAAATTAAAAACATCAAAAAAGAAAAAAAGAAAATGATAGGTGTTATTACATCTTATTTGGTGTTGTCCATTTCCACATTGGGTGTTATAACACCAAAAATATGAGTATGATGATCAGGTGGACACTTTGGGTGTGATAACATGTAATAACATGTTGCCTACACCCAGCAGCCTTAACCCTCTGGTTCCTTTTTCTTTCTTTGCTCATCACTAGACTACCAACCTCCATTACTCTCTTCTTTTTCCCTTAATTTTCCTTTTACGTTCAATGTATTTTCTTTATGAAACCAACTTAAATTTCATGCTCAAAAATGAACCTGCAACATTCAATCGCACTTCATCCCGCTTCATATTTAACTGGGACTTCAAGTTCCATTGAATTTGTTTTTTTTTTGGTAATGATTGAATTTTAGGGCTCTAAAGCAAATAGATTAGTTCAAAAAACGAAGGTGATTTTTTTTGGTTTGTTGGTGAGTGAAAATATTTGGGTTGTTTTAGGAACGATAAAGGGAGGTGAATATGCACTAGATCGGTTGATTGGTAGAGCATCTATGCACATAATGAAAGAAAGCAGTGACGATTCACCACAGTCTGCCCCTTGACGCCCCATCAATTTCAAAACTTTAGATAATACGAATGTGCAAGAAAGCGGCAACGATTCACCACCGCCTATCCAAGTTTTAGGGTTCTAATCATAAGATCCTCTGAGTTTTCTTCTGATCGTACGGGGTATTTTCGGATCTTTTTGGGCATGTTAGGATTTTTTGGCCATCAATGAAAAATGAATGGTGCAAAAAAGAAGATGTACCACCACAAACTACTGGAGACGATGTAGTTTGTGTTTCTGATTAGGATATTGATAAGCGAGTAGGTAAATACACCCTAACGACTAACAATTTTATCATTGGAAGCGGTGGCGAAGTACCGAGCATCAAAGATGGAGTTATTAAGAATATCATATCAGCAAACAAAGATGTCGAAAACTTGATGCTATTTATACGGGAAAAGATGCTTAAACAAGGAAAACACACAAGTTAAGAAGCATTGGACAGTTGAATCATCATCTGAATTGCAATGCTACTTTGGATTAATGATGACACAAGACATGAGTTTTATTTAATCCGGTTCGGTTCCCGGTTTTGGGCTGGATCCAATGACTGGTTCCTACTGGTTCCAAAAATCCACAAGAATATCGTCTCGATCCCAGCCTGATAGGTTCTATCCGGTTCTGGCCGGTTCTCCTGTCCAAATGTTCATCCCTAATAGTGGGTAAGAAGAAGGAGATAGTAGTGGGATCTGATTGCTTATTAATATTATCATAAAGGATAAACCAAATAATAAAAATATCAAAAAGGTAAATGAGTCATTTCACATTTGTTAGGGACAAAATCAATAAAAATGTCATAAGAATCGTCCGAATTAAAAAGGGTTAGGTACAATATTATGTAGACCTTTGAACCAATCAGAAATTAACAAAAATTAAATCATTAATTAAATTTGGTAATTTCATTTGATAAATCAAATTAATTAATAAATTTAAATGACTACAAAACAGGAAAATAAATATTATCTTTAATTTAAATTCCTGATTTAACTAAGCATCCCTTAACCTTAAACAACCGATTTCTTTCATTTCTCCACTACCGATTTCTTCATTCCTCGTGTAAATCGAAATATCCAATGATATATTTGTTAACGAAAAACCATACAATGAATTTGTTTGAGAAGATGGATGCTTATTGCGATTTTAGTTGGTGGAGTGGAGTAATCATCATATCATATCATTTCATTTCATTTCATTATCATATCATCATATCATATCATAATATATTATAAAGGAAGCATTTTTTCTTTCACCACATTCATTTGAAACTCTCAACTTTTCATATTTCCATACAATATCCTTAATTTATTAACTTAAATATGCTTTTAGTTGGAAACATTATCATAAATGGAAGAATTTGTGACTTATCAATATGATAAACTTAATTTGTTAACTTCAATATATAGTTAAATAAATAACCTACATTAATATATTAAATTAGCTTAAAAACTTAGTGTTAAATTTAAAACCTAAAGTAAAATATCAAATAATGTTTAAAAAAATTCAATATATATTTTTTAACAAAGTTAAAAGGAAAACATTAAATATAATAATAATAAAATAATATAAACTGATGAATCGAATTAACTAAAAGGTTTCTGAAAACTATATTCTAACAATATATTTTTAACCTGCGCCGCGCAACGTGCGAGAATTCGTCTAGTATACTTATAAAGCTAACATTTTTCCTTTCACCATATTCATTTGAAACTCTCATTCATTTTTTCTTTTACCACATTCATTTGAAACTCCCATGACTTTTCAATTTTTTCTAATAATGGTTATAAGTTGGTTAATAAGATTAAATAAATATAACACCTAAAGTGTAATCATATATAAACTAAATTTCAGTATTAAAAGAATATATTTTCTTCTACTTATAAAGTTATGTTTTTAACTTTTAACATATTATACTTAATTTATTACGTCTAATATGTTGTTGTATGTAAATCATTATCATTTTAAAGCTACAACTTTTGAACAATTTGTATAAAATACTTAAATTGTTAATTTAAATATAACCTTATATGATCAACTTAAATATAAATTTTAGTTCAACTTAAACAACCTAAATAATATTTTATAAATAGTTAAAAGTGATAATTTGTAGTGTCTTTCTAATAATGACTATAAGTTGGTTAATAAGGTTAAATAAGTATCAAACTTAAATTGTAATCATAAATAAACTAAATTTCAATATTAAAATAATATTTTTACTTCAACTTATAAACTTATGTCTATTAACTTTTAACATATTATACTTAATTTATTAGATTTAATATGGTGTTGTATGTATATCATTATCAATTTAAAGCTACAACTTTTGAACAGTTTGGACAAAATTCTTAAATTTTTAATTTAAATACAACATTACACGATCAATTTTAATATAAATTTCAGTTCCACTTAAATAACCCAATGAATATTTTGTGAATAGTTAAAAGTGGTAAATTGTAGTGCTAAATGCAAAAACTAAATTGTAATATCAATTTAACTAAAATATTTCCTAAAGATATTTTTATAATCGTTAAAAGTTTTCAAATAATTAGCTTAAAATAACTTACAATAACAATAGTTAAAAATAACTCTATATAAATGATTATATTGTTACCTTTAAAATAAATAAAAAATTGTTTGATGTTTTAAATAATTACAATGATAGAAATTAAAACGTTAAACAAATAAATTTAAAAAAATTAATTAATAATAACTACAACTATAAATAACATTAAACTATATATTATATTTTATTTTATTCATGGGTAACCCGCGGGTAGAGGTAATTCAAAAGATTGAGATTATGCAGTTTTAGTAGATGTATATATTATCATATAATTCAAAATAGAGTAAATTACATGATGGTCCTTATGGTTTAGAGTAATTTGTGTGTTTGGTCCTTGACTTTTGTTTTTAACTCGGAATGTCCCTACAATTTGTTTTTGTTACACACTTGGTCCCTGTCTTACCTAAAAAGACTAGTTTCCCTTGATTTTCTAATTTATTTAAATAAACACACATCCAACCTCATCCATTCACCTTACCTTACCTAACCCACAATTTTTCCCTATTTAAATAATAGTCTTTTTAGGTAAGACAGAGACCAAACGGGTAACAAAAACAAACAGTAGGGACAAAACACGTAACAAAAACAAATAGTAGGGACCGTTCGAGTTTAAAAAAATAAGTAAGGGACCAAGGGCGCAAATCACCCCAAACCATAGGGACCATTCGTGTAATTTACACTTTAAAATAATCAATATATTATATCTTCTTAGTATACGAATTATTATATCAAATTTAACAATAATATTATTGTTATATTTAAAAAAAAAACATGTAAAGATTTCAGTTATCTAGATGCTTCACCGCAACGCGTGGGCATTCACCTAGTCATTATTATTATCATTATCATTATATACTTATAAAGGAAACATTTTTCTTTTCACCACATTCATTTGAAACTCTCATTCATTTCATTTTACCACATTAATTTGAAACTCTCATGACTTTTCAATTTCTTTCTAATAATGATTATAAGTTAGTTAATAAGGTTAAATAAATATAGAACCTAAAGTGTAAATATATATAAACTAAATTTCAATATTAAAAGAATATATTTTCTTCTACTTATAAACTTATGTTTTTAACTTTTAACATATTATACTTAATTTATTAGGTCTAATATGTTGTTGTATGTAAACCATTATCATTTTAAAGCTACAACTTTTGAATAAGTTGTATAAAATATTTGAATTGTTAACTTAAGTATAACCTTACATGATCAACTTAAATATAAATTTTAGTTCAACTTAAACAACCTAAAGAATATTTTATAAATAGTTAAATGTGATAAATTGTAGTGTCTTTCTAATAACAACCTAAAGTGTAATCATAAATAAACTAAATTTCAATATTAAAATAATATATTTACTTCTTTTATTAGATTTAATATGTTGTTGTATGTAAACGATTATCAATTTAAAGCTACAACTTTTAAACAGTTTGGACAAAATACTTAAATTCTTAATTTAAATACAGTATAACATTATAGGGTCAACTTCAATATAAATTTCAGTTCCACTTAAATAACCCAATGAATATTTTGTGAATAGTTAAAAGTAATAAATTGTAGTGCTAAATGAAGAAACTAAATTGTAATATCAATTTAACTAAAATATTTCTTAAATATATTTTTATAATCGTTAAAAGTTTGAAATAAGTAGCTTAAAATAACTTCCAATAAAAATAGTTAAAAATAACTCTATATAAATGATTATATTGTAACCTTTAAAAAAATTGTTTGATGTTTTAAATAATTACAATGATAGAAATTAAAATGTTAAACAAATAAATTTAAAAAATTAATTAACAATAACAACAACTATAAATAACATTAAACCGCATATCATATTTAATTTTATTTATGAGTAACCCACGGGTAGAGATCATTCAAAAGATTGAGATTATGCAGTTTTAATAGATGTATATATTATCATATAATTCAAAATAATCAATATATTATATCAACTTAGTATAAAAATTATTATATCAAATTTAAAAACAACATTATTTTTATATTTAAAAAATTATATATATATATATATATATATATATATATATATATATATATATATATATATATAAAGATTTCAGCTATATAGATGCTTCTGCGCAACGCGCGGGCATTCGCATAGTTATATTATAAAGAAAACATTTTTCCTTTCACCACATTCATTTGAAACTCCCATGCACTTTTCCTTTCACAACATTCATTTAAGATTCTAGTAACTTTTTAATTTCTTTCTAATAATAATTATAAGTTGGTTAATAAGGTTAAATAAATATCAAACCTAAAGGGTAATCATATATAAACTAAATTTCAATATTAAAATAATATCTTTACTTCTACTTATACAGTTATGTTTTTTTAACTCATTTTTCCTTTCACAACATTCATTTGAAACTCCCATGCATTTTTCCTTTCACCACATTCATTTGAAACTTCAATGACTTTTCAATTTCTTTCTAATAATAATTATAAGTTGGTTAATAAGATTAAATAAATATCAAACCTAAAGTGTAATCATATATAAACTAAATTTTAATATTAAAATAATATCTTTACTTCAACTTATAAAGTTATGTTTTTTTTAACTTTTAACATATTATACTCAATTTATTATTTTTAATCTAGTATTGGATGTAAACCGTTATCATTTTAAAGATACAATTTTGGTAAATTTTATAAAAAAATACTTAATTTAAATCTAACATTATAGGGTCAACTTAAATATAAATTTGTGTTTAACTTAAACAACCCAAAAAATATTTTGTAAATAGTTAAAAGTGATAAATGTAGTGTCTTTTTAATAATGATTATAAGTTGGTTAAATAAGTTAAATAAATATCAAACCTAAAGTGTAATCATAAATAAACTAAATTTTAATTTTAAATAGTATTTTTACTTCTACTTATAAAGTTATGTCTTTAACTTTTAATATATTATACTTAATTTATTAGATTTAAAATGTTGTTTTATGTAAACCATTATCAGTTTAAAGCTACAACTTTTGAACAATTTGGACAAAATACTTAAATTAGTAATTTAAATATAACATTATAGAATCAACTTACATATAAATTTCAATTTCACTTAAAAAACCAAAGAATATTTTGTAAATAGTCAAAAGTGATAAATTGTAGTGATAAAAACAAAAACTAAACTATAATCTGAATTTAACTAAAATATTTCCTAAATATATTTTTATAATCGTTAAAAGTTTTCAAATAAGTATCTTAAAATAACTTACAATTATAATAGTTAAAAATAACTCTATATAAATGATTATATTGTTACATTTAAAAAAAACAATGTTTAGTGTTTTAAAAAATTATAATGATAGAAATTAAAACATTAAGCAAATAAATTTTAAAAAATTAATTAATAATAACAACAACTATAAATAACATTAAACCATATATTATATTTAATTTTATTAATGTGTAACTCGCGGGTAGAAGTCATTCAAACGATTGACTAAACTACAATATTAAAATCTCATATTACATTTCTATTTATAAATTTATGACTTTAACTTTTTAACATATTATAGTTAACTTATTAGTTTAAATATGTTGTTGTATGTGATCAATTATCATTTTAAAGTCACAACATTTGTATAATTTATGATTTGATACAAAATAGTTAAATTATTTATTTCAATATAATATTAAACAATTAACTTAAATCAAAATTTCAATTAAACTTGAAAAAAAATCGAGAGACTGTTTTATAAATAGTTAAAGATTATAAATTATAGTGTTAAACCTAAATTGTAATCCTAAAAAAAAAACGTGAAACTATTTTTTATAATAGTTAACAATTTTCAAATAAATAGCTTAAAAATAACTTACACTAAGAATAATTAAAAGTAATATTATATAAAAAAAACTATAGTATTTTCTTTAAAAACAAGAACAATTTTTTTTGTTTTAAATAACTACAATCATTGAAACTAACGGTATTCATTAAATAAATTTTAAAAACATTAAATTTCTAAAGCCAAATTAAAATAATTAAGAGTTTCAAAATACGTTATTTTAAATAACTTACAACAACAATAGTTAAAAGTAAATTATATACAAAAATTATATTGTTGTCTTTAAAAACAAAAACATTGTTTGATGTCTTAAATAATTACAATGATAGAAATTAAAATCTTAAGCAAATAAACTTTTTAAAATTACTTAATCATAACAATTATAAATATCATTAAATCATATATTATATTTAATTTTATTCATAAGTAACATGCAGGTACACATCATTAAGACAATTAGGATTATACAATTTTAAAAGATATCTACATTATCATATATTTCAAAACAAACAATGTTTATACCAACTTATTATAAGATTTATTATATAAAAGCTAATAACAATGTCATTGATATATTTAAAAACATATATTTGTAAAAAATTTAAATATATTGTTGTATTCTGCGCAACGCGCGAGTATTCTCATAGTATCTTTTAAAACTAGCATTTTTCCTTGAACTTCATGCATTTGAAACTCACAAAACACCACATTCATTTAAAACTATCAAGACACCACATTCATTTGAAACTCCCATGACTTTTAAATTTCTTTCTGATAATGATTATAAGTTGGTTAATAATGTTCAATAAATATCAAACCTAAAGTGTAATCATATATAAACTAAATTTCAATATTAAAATAATATATTTAGTTTTATTTATAAAGTTATGTCTTTAACTTTTAACGTATTATAGTTTATTTATTAATTTTAAAATGTTGTTTTATGTAAACCATTATCATTTTAAAGCTACAACTTTTGAACAGTTTGGATATCTATCTATATCATATCATCATACCATATCATCATATCATATCATATTATATCATATCATATCATATCATATCATATCATATCATATCATATCATATCATACTATACTATAAAGGAAACATTTTTCCTTTCACCACATTCATTTGAAACCCCATGACTTTTCAATTTCTTTCTAATAATGATTATAAGTTGGTTAATATCATATCATATCATCATATCATACTATACTATAAAGGAAGCATTTTTCCTTTCACCACATTCATTTGAAACTCACATGCATTTTTCCTTTCACCACATTCATTTGAAACTCCCTAAAGTGTAATCATATATAAACTAAATTTCAATATTAAAAAATATCTTTACTACTACACATAAAGTTATGTTTTTTTAACTTTTAACATATTATACTTAATTTATTAATTTTAATATATTGTTGGATGTAAACCATTATCATTTTAAAGCTATAAATTTTGAACAATTTGTATAAAATACTTCAATTATTAATTTAAATATCATATTACATGATCAACTTAAATATAAATTTTATTTTAATTTAAACAACCCAAAAAATATTTTATAAATAATTAAAAGTGATAAATTGTGATGTCTTTCTAATAATGATTATAATTTGGTTAATAAAGTTAAATAAATATCAAACCTAAAGTGTAACCATAAATAAACTAAATTTCAATTTAAAAATAATATATTTACTTCTACTTATAAAGTTATGACTTTAACTTTTAACATATTATACTTAATTTATTAAATTTAATATGTTATTGTATGTAAACCATTATCAGTTTAAAACTACAGATTTTGAACAGTTTGGACAAAATACTTAAATTGTTAATTTAAATATAACATTACAGTATCAACTTAAATATAAATTCCAGTTCCACTTAAAAAACTCAATGAATATTTTGTGGATAGTTAAAACTGATAAATTGTAGTGCCAAATACAAAAACTAAAATGTAATCTCAATTTAACTAAAATATTTTCTAAAGATATTTTGATAATGGTTAAAAGTTTTCAAATAAGTAGCTTAAAATAACTTATAATAACAACAGTTAAAAATAACTCTATATAAATGATTATATTGTTACCTTTAAAAAAAATAAGGTTTGATGTTTTAAATAATTATAATGAAAGAAATTAAAACGTTAAACAAATAAATTAAAAAAATTAATTATCAAAAAAACAACTATAAATAACTTTAAACCATATATTATATTTAATTTTCTTCATTAGTAACTCGTAGGTAGAAGTCATTTAAACGATTGAGATTATGTAGTTATAATAGATGTATAAATTATCAAATATTTCAAAATAGTCAATATATTATATCAATTTAGTATACAAATTATTATATTAAGTTTAACAACAATGTTATTGTTATATTTAGAAAAACATATATTTGTAAAGATTGCAACTATATAGGTCTTTCTGTGCAACGCGCGGATATTCGCCTAATGGTTGATATAATTGACTCAAACCGCTTCCGATGGTGAAAACAAAAATCTTTGTGGTGTTAATTCTTAATAGTTGAACTCTAAAAAACACTCATTTAAGATGCTTTTAATTCAATTTTTTATTAATTTTTTTTCTAAAACAAATGTTTGTTTAAAAATACAGAAAGTAATAGACTGCATATTTCACACTTGTTGGAATATTATATATATAATTTAGCACACTTCTTCCAAAGTGGTTATAGTTGCAAACAAAAAGGAAAATCAAAATCAAAAAGTAGAAACAACGGAATAAATTGGAGTTGTGCAGCCTTGTGTTTCACATAACTAGTTTACAACATATTCACATTTCCATTCATTTCCATGATACAACAATAGTTAGATCAAAATAAATTAGGGGTGAGCACGATTCGGTTTGGTGTGTTTATTGGCCAAAACCTCACCGCTAACTGTAAATGCGGTTAATCCATTTTCGAAACCGCTTTGTGCGGTTATTTTTGCGGTGCGTTTTTTTTTTTTTTTTTTGTTTAGGCTATTAACCGCATGGATTTGATGTAGTTATTTTGTGTGGTTTTTAACCGCAATTCAGAGTTCAAATATATTACTTGTAATAATAAAAACCCATAATGTATAGGACAATTAACTTAAATCACAAACAACTAATATCTTAACAACATCAAATCACTACTAATTAACAATAAACATCTTAAAATTGTCAAATTTTACCATTATCCAAAGTTAAACATAACAAAAAATCAACACTTTTGTCTTCTAGAATTTTATCTTTCTTTCATCCGTGAAACTTGTCTTATTTTTAATATATAATACATTAATAATTAATATATATATATATATATATATATATATATATATATATATATATATATATATATAATATGCAGTGTGGTGCGGTTTTTTTTTTGCGGTTTAAAAAACTAATAACCGCACCTCATCATAAATTTACGGTTTTTGAAAAGAAGAAAACCTCACCATCGGTTTTTATTGCGGTTGCAGTTTTTGCGGTTAATTTTAGTTATGGTGCGGCTTTAACTCACCCCTACTACAAATTCCATTGAAGTGGGAACATGATCGTGAAATTATATGTCAAAATATGATATTTAAAAAGAGTTCAAACTTAAACATTAATTTATAGATTTTTAGGGTGAGTTGTGTATATGAATATATTTGTGGGGGTGTGTTTTGTAAATGTTGTGCAGGTTAACAGGTTTATATGCGAACATCGGGTCAAACCATGGATCTTCTTTACTCGAAGTATTTAAGTGTGTAGATGTGTTTTGTAAATATTGTGCATGTTAACAGGTTTATACGCGAACATCCCAACTCCTAGATCTGAAATTTAAGGGTTTTATGCATTTCATAAGACCTAATCGATGAGTTGATGGCCCCTACTCGTCGTGTAGAGACCAAGATGGCCGCGTAATTTACAAAGCCTACTCGACGAGTTGGAAGACCCAACTCGACAAGTTGGCACCAGATCATGAAAACCCTAATTTTAAGGGTTTGCACCCTATTTAAAGGACCTTAAGTCCCTTCACCAGCCTCCCTTCCCACCTTATTGCCCAGAGAAACCCTATTGTGTGCATCATATCTCATTGTGTGTGTGTGAAAGCTTTGAAGGTGACTTTTGGTGCTCTTTTGGAAGGAAACTCGAAGATTAGAGAGATTGGAATGAGGAGTAGGCTATAGATCCGACATCTATTCTGCTTTGGCAACCATCTTGAGGTATAAAGTTGATACCTTGACCTCTTATTGCTTAGATCTCCTCTTATAAAAGTATATGGTCATTTTTTGTACAAAATGTAGTCATTCTTGGATTTGAGCTTGTCAAGAGGATGTGGTTTCAGATTTGGACACCTCTAGACCTCCATGAACATAAAGTTGCCCACTTTATCTAGTCTTGGCCCTCCTCCATGCCCTAAACCTCTTATTAAGCTTAGTTTAGGGTATTAATCCCTTTGATGCCTTGCATGCACGTAAAGTTAGCAACTTTACGTGGTATCTCAGTCATAAGAGGCTAGATCTGTAGTTTGGGGCCTTGAGTTCATCTGGAAGGGGTTGAGTACGTTAAGACAGGAAAACTCAACGAGTTGCTTAGCCAACTCGACGAGTTGATATGGTTTTTCCGCTTACTAGATGCTGAGTGAACGCGGCGAGTTGATGAGATAACTTGACGAGTTAATTAGGGTTTTTCCCAGTTTTCTTTACTAGCTGCACTCGATGAGTTGGGTCAACATGGATTGTTGACCTTGACTGTTGACTTTGACTTTGACCGTGGTTGACCAAGTTTGACTTCTGAGGGTATTTTGGTAATTTGGGATTTTATTGGAATTAGTCATATGGTGGTTACAAGCAGTTGAGTTTGCAGTTGTGAGTTGGGATTCGATTTTATCGGTTCAACACTACTTGTGAGGTGAATTTCATCACTATGCCAACAGGGTCGAAGGCACCAAGGTTGGCCCTTTTTGGATTGTTATCCTGGTTATCGCATGATGATATGCTTAGTGATCTGTTAGATCTGTATCCTAGTATATAGGATGATGCTATTTTTAATGACCTGTTAGGTCGGTATTCTGGTATATAGGATGATGTTATGATTAGTGATCTGTTAGATCTGTTTGACTGGTTGTACATGCTAGCTAGCATATGATATTATGTGTTGATTGTGTGATTGCGAGTGGGTTGGGGTGGTCTTGCTTTATGTTCTAGGCCAACAGACCTAGGGTGGGCCGGATACACTGAAGGCTCATTGGGGCATACCAGTCAGGCCGAAGGCTCGGAGAATGGTCCAGATAGGCTGAAGGTCCGGTAGGGCGGACCAGACATGCTAAAGGTTCTAAGAGTGGGCCATATAGACTGAAGGTCCGATGATGGTGGTCCAGTCATACTGAAGACTCTATATGCATGTTGTTTTTTTATATTGTTTTGGTTTGTATGGCGTTGGTATTTTGGGGGAACTCACTAAGCTTCGGACTTACAGTTTTGGATTTTGTTTCAAGTACTTCGGATAATCGCGGGAAGGCGAAGGCTTGATCGTGTACCTCCTCACATTTTATGATTTTGAATTTTGGGATACTCTGATATGAAACTATTTTGAAAATATTTTTTAATAAGGAATGGTTTTTGGATGCTTGAAAAAGTTGTAAATTTTCATAAATTGTATGGATGTTACAACATATATCTAGTCCTTGTGTAATAACAGTATGAGTGTGATATGTAGTGAGGTTTTTTGATGTATTCTATTGACGTAAACCATTTGTTTCATAGTGAATGAAATGATGATGTTGGGAGGTTCTTGAGTTGTTTATGTTTTTTAGATGGTGTCAAAGCTATCAGGCTCCGATTCTTCTATTTTGACGCTCCTTGGTGATTTCTTCACTCGATCGTCAGTTTAAGAACATATTATATGAATCCTCTCCTCGTTTCTTTTGTTTTTTTGGTTAGATCGTCATTGTTGTTGTTTGCTATAGGGTTTCACTTCTGAATCCTTAGTTTTGTTACTTCAAATGTGACTTATTCAGTTATTCATTTCGATTTAGGGTTTCCGTTGTTACTCCTTTAAATCAAAACGAATATATGTATTCTTTTTTCTCTTTAGATCCTAGTACTGCGAGGTTGTTTATAATCTTGTAGATTATTGTTGGCTTGTTGTGGTGATTCTTTTGAAGTCTCATCGGCTAGATCATTGTCAATCATCGATCAATCTCATAATCTGAAATAACTCTCTAGGGGTCGGATTTTGTCACCGATAAACCCTAGTAGGAAACAGACAAAGACAGTCGACACGTTATTGCTATTTCTCAATAGCTATGTGAGGATCTTCTTGTTCCTCTCTCTTTTGATCTTGTTCTATTCTGGGAGATCTTGGTTGTCTTGTGTACACCAGTTATTTTTTTGTTGTTTCTTTTATATTTGATTGATTTTCCTTAACTATATACTAGTTGTTTTGGGCCCAAACATACGTGGTGACCATATAGACTTAATATCAGTGCAGGTGTCTGTTTTCTTTATTACTTCCTGCTTGTTCATTGTCTTTGTCTATCTTTATGGCTGGTGATCCTACGGATCCACCTGGTGGGAGTGGAAAGGATGATCAAGTTAGTTTTGATGATCCTCTCTTCATTCACCCATCCGATAATTTTGTTAATTCAATTGTCACCACAAAGTTAACTGAAAATTTTAGACTGTGGAGAAGCTCTCTTTCTAGGGCTCTTAAGACTAGGAACAAACTTGGATTTGTTGATAGAACTTTGAAAATGAATGATGTTGATGGGTCAAAAAAGTCTAAATAGGATAGGGTTAATGTTGTTGTTTGTTCTTGGCTTCTGTCTTCTATTTATGATTCTATCTATCAGAGTCAAGCTTATTCTAAGGTTGCTGAGGATATATGGAAAAATCTTTTTGAAACATATAATAAATATGATGGTTCTGTTGTGTTTAATATTCACCAACAGATCAATTCTTTTAAACAAAATGGAATCTCATTATCAGATTACTTCAATAAGCTTGATTCCTTATGGAAAGAATTTGATGGTCTTACTAGTTTAACTGAGTGTACTTGTGAGGCTTCTATTAAACTCAAAGATCATTCTAATCTGATGAAACTTATGCAGTTTCTTTCTGGGCTTGATGATTCATATAAGTAAGTCAAAAGTCATATTTTATTGATGGAACCCTTAGCTAATGTCAAAACTGCTTTTTCCATTGTGTCAAGAGAAGAGTCTCTTCAAAGAAATGGTTCTTTGTCTTCTCTTTAGTCATCTTAGTTTGTGTCTAAATCTCATTATGTTGCATTCAACAACAGATTTAATAACATATCTAATTCTAATAAGAATAAGAACCAAATTATTCAGTGTAAAAACGATGGTATTAAATGTCATAACATAGAAAATTATTACAAGTTAATTGGTTACCCTAAGGACTTCAAGAAAAGAAATGAATATAATAACCAGAATAATTTTAGCAAAAACTTTTCTACCAATTCTACTACCACTTCTTCTGGAAGTTCAAATACATCTAATCTTTCTGATTTCGTTGGAGATTCTAAGTTTCATCAGCTTACTAAGGATCAATACATTAATTTTGTTACAACTGATTCGTGATACGCAAATTCATACGGAAGCATCTACTAGTGCTAACATGGCAGGTACTTGCTTGTTTCAAGTCTTTAATTCATTTGTAAATTTTCAAAAATGGATTGTTGGCTCGGGAGCTAATCAACATATGGTTGCGTCTGAGTGCCTTCTTCATGACACTATGGATGTGTCTAAATTAGACCTTCTTGTTAGTCATCCTAATGGTACTTCAGCTAAAATTAAGAAAATTGGTAATATGAACTTCTCTAATTCATTAACTTTGTTTGATGTATTTTATGTTCCTGGCATTAAATGTCAACTTGTTATATGTCCATAAAGTCTACAAAGACAGTAATTGTGAGGTTATTTTTAATGAACATGGCTGTAAAATTCAGGGTTTACAATCAAAGGATATGGTGGGGAATGGTAGAGAATTTAGAGGTCTCTATTATATAAATAGTGTACCTTCAGGTAATTTTTCTACTATTGTTAGCTCTTTTTCTATTTGTTGTGTATCTAAACTAACTTGGCACAACAGAATTTGCCATCCCTTTGATCAAGCTTTGGGTTCCTTAAAAACAAACATAAATTTAGTAATGAAGTTCTACCACCTTGTGATGTATGTCATAAAGCTAAACAAACAAGAGAATGCTTCTCTATTAGTCAACATGTTACTTCTAAACTTGATGAGTTAATTCATCTAGATGTATGGGGACCTTATAGAGTGACAACTTCAAATGGATTTAGGTATTTCTTGAACAGTGTGGATGATTACACTAGGGCAACTTAGGTGTATATGTTAAAGTCAAAAGATGAAGTTTATGATTGTATTCTTATTTTCTTTAATATTCTACTTAATCAATTTGGTGTTAAAATTAAAACTGTTAGGTTAGATAATGGAACTGAATTTTTAAACCATAGAATGAGACAGTTGTTGGAGTCAAAAGCTGTGTTACATCAAACATTTTGTGTTCATACTCCACAACAAAATGAATTTGTGGAGAGGAAGCACATGCATAATTTAAATGTTGCTAGATCTTTAATGTTTCAATCTGGTTTACCTCTTAAATATTGGGGAGAATCAATTTTAACTTCATTTTTCTTGATTAATAGAACTGCTACCTTTGTTTTAAATGGTGCTTCTCCTTATGAGCTTGCTTATAATAATGTTCCTGTTTTTTATAAACTTAGGGTTTTTGGTTGTTTATGTTTTGCCACTAAATTAAATAATTCTGATAAATTTTCTGAAAGAGTTGATGAATGTATTTCTCTTGGTTACTCTTTTGATAAAAAGGGTTATAAAGTTCTCAGTCTTGATTCAAATCTTGTTTTTTGTCTCCAGGGATATAAAATTCTATGAATCGGTGTTTCCTTTCCAGCTTAAGTCTTCATCTTGGACTGATAAACCTAATGTCCCTTTGAATTCAAGTGACCTGTTTTCCTATGATGAGTCATTGCATTCTAGTATTCTTCTTAATAACACTAGTTTAGACAACTTGAGAAGTGTCCATCAGTTAGATGGTGCTAGTGTAGACCAAAACTTGGATGAGACTTGTCCCTTTAATGTCAGCAATCAGACTAGTGAGGCACATGTGCCTTCTTCTGGTGCGATGTTTCTAAGTTCTTCTACTTTGACTGAGGAAAGCGGTTCGATTAATACTAGTCCTTCTGAGAGTCAGTCAATTATGGTCACTAGGTATGGACGTAATGTACACATCCTAGTTAGGTTTAGTGATTATGTTGTGGAGGGAAAACACAAATATGGAATTGAACAATCTGTTAACTATTCGGCTCTTAATAATGAAAATCTTTGTTTTGTTTCTAATCTTAATAAAATTGTTGAACCAAAAAAACTATAGTGAGGCTGCATTAGATCCAAATTAGATAAAAGTTATGAATGAGGAAATGGAAGCACTTTATAGGAATAACACTTGGGAAATCACTAATCTTCCTAAAGGAAGAAAAGATATAGGTTGTTCAAATATAAATATAATGGAGATATAGAAAGATATAAAGCCATACTTGTGGCTAGAGTTTATAACCAAAGAGAAAGTATTGACTATGAGGAGACTTTTTCTCCTGTAGCCAAGATTGTTACTATTCGTATTGTAATTTCTTTAGTTGTTCATAATTAATGGCCTCTTTATCAACTAGACAATAATAATGCCTTTTTATATGGGGATCTTACTGAAAGTGTTTATATGAACTTACCTGAAGGGTATCATTCAAAAGATGATGTTAGGGTTTGTAAATTGCTAAAATCTATCTATGGGCTTAAACAAGCTCCTAGAAAGTGGAATGAGAAATTGTGTTCCTCTCTTTCCACTTTTGGTTTTAAACAGAGTATAAATGATTACTCTTTATTTGTTAGGAATTTTCAAGATACTATTGTTGTGCTTCTTGTTTATGTAGATGACATTATTATAACTGGAAATTACAACATTGAATTGAATAATGTCAAAAACTTTCTTAAATATTAATTCTTAATCAAAGATTTGGGGAATTTGAAATATTTTTTTAGGTATAGAAGTTATAAAAACTCATAATGGCATTTATCTTAACCAAAGGAAATATTGCATGGAATTACTTCATGAATTTGGTATGCTTGCATGTAAGCCTGTCAAAACACCTCTTGAAGCTAATTTGGTTATTAAAAGAGAATGTGATTTAGATAGTTCTGATTATTTGGTGAATATAACTGAGTATCAAAAAATTATAGGTAAATTGATTTATTTGACAATTAATCATCCAGATATTTCATATATTGTCCAATTATTAAGTCAATATATTCATAAACCTTATAAATCTCATGTTAATATTGCATTTAGACTTTTGAGATAATTTAAGAACAGTCCAGGTAAAGTATTCATTTAACAAAATCTAATTCTTTTAATCTGATTGGGTTTGTGGATGATGTATGTGCTAAGTGTCTGTTTAGTCGTAAGTCGGTTACTAGATATCTTGTCTACTTAAGTGGATCACTTGTCTCTTAGAAGAGCAAGAAGCAAAGTACTGTTTTGTTGGATTAGTGTCTAAGTCCATAACTGTATTTGGTATGTACTTGGCCCGGTTGTGCGTGGTCCTTTTGGGTTGCCTTCACTAAAGAAACTTGGCTGGAGGAATAATATAGAAAAAGGTGATTATGGTTTATTAATAAATTATAAGACTAATATATTAAAAGAGAAATCATATTTGTTTAATTAACATTGGTCAAGAATTAATTAAGAATTAATTTTTTGATCAAAAGGAAGTTAATTGAACTAAGGGGACTGAATTGTAATTATGTGATGATTGCAAAGTTGGGCAAGGAAACCCTAATGGATAGGGTGGAAGAATTCTAGGGATAAAGCCTTAAGAATTTGTCCATGATAGGGATTCTAGAATTATCTTATGGGCTGCTTGGTGGCTAAGTGACCAGATAAGGATAATGACTGAAACCCTAATTCCTACACCTATATAAAGGACCCTTGGGCATGAGAAATTCGGCCACTTGAACCCTAGAAGCCTTTGAGCCGAATTTCACCTCCTCTCTCTCTCTCTCTCTCTCTCTCTCTCTCTTGTTTCCTCCAATTGTTCTTGGTGTTTGTGATTCATTAGAGGCACAACATTTGAGGTTCTAAAGTTCTCAAGGCTTCAAGATCTTCAATCAACAACAAGGTAATCATCTAGATATGCTTTTGTTATGTTAATTTCGAATTATACTCACTAGATCTAGGGTTTGAAAGTCTTAGATGAATTGCATGTACTATAGAGAAACCTAGATCCAAGCATTAGGGTTTTCATGAGCACATAGGATGTTCTTTTGGCTCAAACCCATTCGTGGTATCAGAGCCTGGTTTGGTTTCTATTGTATTGATGCCTTGTAAGCTATCATGCTTTAAATTCGTTTTTTGTGTTTTCTGTCTGATGAACTTGACAAGTTCCATTAAGAACTCGATGAGTTGGATGAACTCGACGAGTTCCAATGTGAACTCGACGAGTTTTGTTGTCAGATAGAGAGATTCTTGGAATTTTTTGCTGTTTTGCTTAAGGATAATAACCTGAATCGTTTTTTACTAATAAAATTCGAATTTTTGTATTGTTTTATGATTATCCTTACCAAATCAAAAGATAATTACCAATTGTTTGAATAATAAATTCCTTATTTGATAATATTTGATTATTTAAATTAATTATTGAATTATCTTGTAAATAAAATTGATTAGGTCAAATTTAGATAATCATTAAATTAATTGTTTAATTTAAATTATTTGTTATTTGATCCTTTGTGTTTTGAAAAGTTCAAAACTTGTCCTCAAGTTTTGAAATTTAAATTTTTGATTAAAAGTTTAATTTGAACTATTTAAATTTCAAACCCTAGAATTTTACAAGTTTAAATTTCAGCCTTATGCTTTATAATATTATAAGATTAATATATATATATATATATATATATATATATATATATATATATATATATATATATAACTTAAATGCTAGTCTTACCGTTAGTAGGTCTCATTCACGAAGCCGATCTATAAGGGGGGTATGAGGTTCTGGCCTATAAAATGGTCGTTTAATGGGTGTCCACTCTCACCCATCGCTTCCTTGATTGGTGGAGGTCGTTAGCCGAACGGGTAGGATAGGGCAAACCTTTCCTTATTAAAAGTATAATGAATCTATATATAGTAAGTAAATGTTTTCTACAAAATTCCCAATCTTAGTTACTTTAGGCTAAAGTGAATTGATGCAATTCCATGAAATTACACTTTGTACCCTTGATAAGACGTTAGTGGAGCGTGTGTGGTTAACCGTCACACTAATTGGGTTCTAAGCAAAGGTGGCAAATGGTGACTCATTGTTTGTCATAGTTCAATGAAGCGTGTGTGGTTAACCGGCACATCGAATAGGTGACTGTAACAATGAGGGCACCATGTATATTTGCATGGTTATTCACACCCGCTTTATGATCCTCGACATCCTAGTCACAAACTAGAGGGGCATATTGAGATTTAAACATGCCATTGAAAAGTTCAATGAATCTCAAAAGATCTAGGAGTTTTCAATACATTTAAAACTCAATCTCTTTTTCGTTTTTCATGGTGGAGAATTAGTGAATCGTCATTCACTTACCTTCAAATTATTTACTTGTTAGATTACGGCATCCCTCTTCTAATTTGTAAATAATGTTGTTGAATCCTAGCCCTAATTTCTCATTTGGGTGTTTAATTGGGGATTTATTTCTAATCAAACGTTGTTCTTTTTCCTTTTCAGATGTCGAACGTCAACAACAATGCTTTCGGCTCGAATTCCACCGGCTCATTCTCACTCATGAGTTTGTATGGGAGAGTGATCTTTGACGGGTCCAATTTCAATGATTGGATCCGCAACATCCGAATGGTCACTCACTACGAGGACAAAGAGTATGTCCTCGATGAGAAGCTAAAGGAAATCAATGTCAACACTGCCTCTGCTGAAGAGATCGCGGCCTTTGACGCCCATGAGCGTGATGCTACGAAATTCCATTGCATCATGTTGGCGACCATGACTGCAGAACTCTAGAAGTCCTATGAGGAAATGTATCTTAATAAGATGCATCAAGACTTATTGGACCAGTACCACCAAAGCGCGAGGCAAAAAAGGTATGAGATCATCACTTCGATGATCACTACTAGAATGGTAATGGAGAGTCCCTTACTGCTCATCTACAAAAGATGCAAAGATATGTTGATCGCCTGCTGAAGTTGAATGTTAACTTCGATAAAGAGCTGGCAATTGACATTATCCTTCACTCCTTGCCTCCCTGCTACAACCAGTTCCACATGACCTACCACATGAATAAGGAATAGGTCACTTTGAGCAAGCTTCAAGGCTTTTTAAGGACTGCTAAGAGCAATCTCAAAGATAAGTCTGTTGCATCAACTCTAACTCCTGCTGTAACGCCCGCAGATCCGGGCTAGTCAATTTAGAGACAATAAGTGTCGAAAATGACTTTTTGGCAAAAGATTATTTATAATAAATAGTCTTAACCAAGTTGTAGAATAGGTCTCAATATTTCCGTACATATAAAGAACGCCGAAATCCGAGTTATAACGAAGAAGTTATGGCCCGTCGAAGTTTTACGGCAAAACTGGCACGACACCGGGAAGCGTAAATAGTGAATTTACGATAGAGCGAGATTTATCCTTAGCAATCTAAACAAAAGTTGTAGAATATGTTAAACCGAGAAAATCCATAAAAAGAACGCCCAAATCTGACTTCGTATGAAGAAGTTATGATTTTTCTAAGATTCGACTTAGCAGTGCACGGCCCGAAACTCGAATTTTAGTTCGAGTGGTTTTTGGCTTACACGGCCTAAATGAGAGTTGAAGATCTCATTAATATGAACTCAACGGTAAAAAGATAGACGAAAACGGAGTCCGTATGAAGGAGTTATGAATTCTTCGCGGTCATTTAGTAGTCTAATCACCTCCTACTGTTAAATTTGAGATCGGGTCGAGAATTAGCCGACGGAGTCTAAATGAAAGTTGTAGATCTTGATTTTACCTACACGTTGAAAAAAGGAACGTCAAAAACGGAGCTCGTATGCGAGAGTTATGATTTTTCTAAGTTTGAAGGCTGATACGCGATAGGGGCTGACGTGGCACCACCAGAATTGGACACATGGCACCACCAGAAGGCTGCCACATGCACCAACTCGACGAGTAGGTCCTCCTACTCGGCGAGTAGGTCATTCAGCACCTCTATAAATAGAGGTGTCGGGTTCCCTCATTTCCTCACCCCTCAACCCTCTTCTTTCTCTCTCTATACTCTCTCTCTAAGCTCCCTAACCCCCCTAAAGCCTAGCTAAACCCCTTAGCACCTGAAGGAAGCCCCGAGGCTCCCGGAGCCCCGAGAAAAGAGCCTTTCGGCTCGGGAACGCTGCTCAAGTGAAGCCCGGTTTTCGAGAAAACCTGCTGTAAGTGAGCTATGCCTACCCTATCTTTAGTATAACTTATGTTTTAATATAGTAACGTTATTAGGAACTTATAATGAGTATTTGGGCTATTATTATGAGTTATATCGAGTGTTATTTAACGCTTATATAATAATAATAATAGCTATACTATTAATTTGTCGCGGTTATCGTTAGACTAAACCCTAGTGGTATTGATATTAGGTTTTATCGAAGGAAAATTGTTTTGAGAGTATCGAAGCGTTGTCCGAGTGCTGAGTCACCACCTTTCAGGTGAGTGCATGGTCCCCTTCAACTTACACATAGATATGAAGTATTTACTACATGCTATCTGTGCATATTGTCTGTTTACTTGCTGTCTATGCTCGGTGAAAGATTTTATACATGTTTTAAATGATTTAAACTATATATGTATTTTATATCTACGAAAATGTTTGGGTAAAACATGGGTAGATATAATAGATGAAATATGATTTGGACGATGAGTTGAGAGGTGATATAGACCATGAGGTATGGGTGAGAGGTGTACGATGTGAGAAGCCTTTTTCCCAAACGTTGTCCCTGTCATTCAGCAGAGTATGGATGACAACCACAGACTATTCTAGACAGTCCAGTGGAACACTAGCAGGATCGCAACCTGTAGGTATTGTGAATGATGTGTTCACCCGGTGTACTCTAAACCTTGGTGACCATGCAGACTTGGTACCTAAACCTTGGTGATCATGCAGACTTGATGCCTAAACCCTGGCGACTATGCAGACTTAGTGCCTAAACCCTGGCGACTATGCAGACTTAGTGCCCGTTGTGTAAACCATGGCAACGATGGACTTCGTTCCGATTCCTTTGGATGATCCTTAGTAATGAATGAACGAGGAATAAGATGATTCTTAGGGTAGATCCTTAAGAATAAAGAATATAATGGTGATGGGTAATGGGGTTTAATTGCTTGATTGTTTAAACATAATAATTATATTATTGTGGGTTGAAAACCCTGTGTACTCACCAGGTTTCTCAACCTGACCCACTCAGTTTATTTATATCACAGGTGTTGATATGAAGTCACATTACACTGAGAGATTTAGAGAGATGTAGATCACTAGTGTAAATAAATGTAAGTTCTGTTTATGCTTATGTTTCTGTATTAACGATGACATCCCAAACGTTTTAAAATGAATAAAATATGTTTCTTCGAAAATGTCTTAATAACGTATTTATCATGTTTTTCTGGGAACAAATTCCGCAATATTTTTATTAAAAAAAGTACTCTGATTTTTATAAAGCATAAACAAAATCGGTCTTTTCTGGCCGTGAAAATGGGGATGTCACACCTGCTGCTGCCCATGTCTTGGCAATTGGGCAAGGGAAGGGTAAGAAGAGGAAGGCTTCCTCAAAGAGCCACCACAAGGGAAAGTCCCAAGATGGCACCTCTTCTAGTGGAACCAAAGTTGGTTCTGCTAAGCCTAACTCAAACCCCAAGGAGGCAGCGTGCCACCACTGCTACAAGATAGGGCATTGGAAAAGAAGTTGCCCAGAATATCTGCAAGCAATCAAGGATGGGAACATCAAGCCGTCCTTCGCAGGTATTTACACTATTAAATATAATGATTCATCGCATGCTATTTCTTGGGTTCTTGATACAGAATGTGGTTTTCACATATGTTCTAATTTGCAGGGACTAAGAAGAAATAAGGATGTGGAGCATGGGAAGATAAATCTAATAATGGGAAACAGAAGATTGTCATTTGTCACCAAGATTGGAGTTTATTCCTTAGTGTTTAGTAATGGATTAGGTTTAGATTTAAATAATTGTTGCTATTCGCCAAATATAGCAAGAAACTGATGGGTTTTAGCCATAAGAACTTTCCTATGTGCGCATGCAAAACCCTAATGCTTGGATCTAGGCTTACTAATCAAACATGCTTTGAATCCAAGACTTCTAATGACTATTTAGGTGTAATAACAATATTGAAACAGATCTAGAATCATACCTTTGAATTCCTTGTTGATCTTGTTGTCTTGGAGCTTCTAGAGTCACAATTGTCACTCCTCTAATGGCTTACAAACACCAACTAGCAAGGAGGATGATTTGGGAGAGAGGAGAGGGGAGGAAATCGGCCAGGGTTCTCTTACTTTAGATGAAGTACCGATTTCCCTTTACTATAGGGTCTATTTATACTTGTAGACTCCTTAAGGGTTACAACCTAAACCCTAATTGGATAATCTTCTCTTAAGTCTATCCAAATCCATTCCTTAGATAAGCAATGGACGATTTGAGCTATCCTTTAGCTTCTAGAATCCGTCCAATCCATATCTATACGGATTTACAGTCTAAAGTTTAACTATCAAACAATTGACAGTTTATACCCTCTTATTTAATTAATCTCTTTAAGTCACCAAATTAATTCCAATTAATTCTATGACTTATATTAATCAAATAACAATATATTATTCTTTATATTATTCTCATAATATACTAATAATATTTACTATCTCTTAATAAATCATCCTATCAAGTTGATATGGTGAAGGCAACTCAAAAGGACCATGCACAACCGGGTCAAATACTTGCCTAATATAGTTGCAGCCTTAGACACTATTCTAACAGAAACATCATTTCTTTTCATGGTTTATATAGACAAGGATTTAGATATTCATTTGATAATAAAAAGGGTTCTATTTATGCTTATCTTAATAGTGTTTTATATTTTGAAGCATTGCCTTGTAATGGAATATATGAAACTGTGATGGTTATATATAATATAGGAAATGATGTGTTGTGTATCGATTCTTCCAATAGTTTGGATAAAGCTTGCTTGTGGCATTGCCGTCTTGGACATATCAATAAGAAATGCATAGCCCAACTCCAAAATGATGGAGTGTTGGAGTCATTTGACCTTAGGGACTATGACGTGTGCAAGTCTTGTTTACTTGGAAAAATGAGCAAGTCACCCTTTACTGGCACTTGTGAAAGGGGTGAGGGTTTATTAGATATCATACACACCGATGTGTGTGGGCCCTTTAGATCCACCACAAGGGATTCGAGCTGCTTCTATGTGACTTTTACGGATGATTATAGTAGATATGAGTATATCTACTTGATCAGGCACATGTTAGAAACCTTTGAAAAGTTCAAAGAGTTTAAACAAGAAGTGGAGAATCAGTTGGGCAGGAAAATCAAGATGCTTCGATCCGATCAAGGTGGAGAGTACCTAAGTCTTGAATTCCACGACTACCTCAAGGAATGCGGAATCGTTTTGCAATTGACGCTGCCTAGGACACCGCAGTTGAAAGGTGTGGCTGAGAGGCGTAATCGAACCTTGCTAGACATGGTTCGTTCCATGATGAGTCGTGCTTCGCTAACTATCTCATTCTGGGGGTATGCCTTAGAGATTTCCGCTCATATCCTTAACTTAGTCCCTACGAAGAAGGTTACCAAAAACCTCACGAGATGTGGACAAGGAAATCTCCCTTGTTGTCACATATCAAGGTTTGGGGTTGCGAGGATTTTGTAAGACGAGAGACTCACGACAAGCTCGAACCTCATAGTTAGCAGTGTATTTTCATTGGCTACCCACAGAAGTTCTTTGGATATCTCTGCTATAGACCGAGTGAAAATGTTGTCTTCATCGCGAGGAGAGGGGTTTTCCGTGAGCGAGAACTCATAATCCAAGGGGACAGTGGAAAATCGATCATGAAGAAATTCAAGATTTGAGTGATGAAGGAACCTCTAACGCTGGCGCTCAACCCAAGGAGGAAACTCCGGTTGAACCGATTAATGAGTCCTTACCTCTTAGACATTCCGAAATAGTTAGGGTCCAACCCCAGTTGTATGGTTTTCATATTACTACAAAAGGGGACACGTTCATTAGTGATAGTACACTAGTGAATTTTGACGAACCTAACAACTATAAGGAAGCCATGGCAGGCCCGAAGTCTTCGAAGTGGAAAGAGACAATGGATAGTGAGATTCAGTCCATGTATGACAACCAAGTTTGGAATTTGGTTGACAATGTACCAGGTCGTAAGACGGTCGGGTGCAAATGGATCTTCAAGAAGAAGACTGACATGGATGGGAATGTGCACACTTATAAAACGCGATTGGTCGCAAAGGGTTTCACTCAAACTCCCAGAGTTGACTATGATGAAACCTTCTCACCGGTTGCGAAGATAAAATCTATTAGGGTGATGTTGGCCATTGTTGCATTTCATGACTATGAAATATGGCAGATGGATGTCAAAACCGCTTTCCTTAATGGAAAGTTGGCTGAGGATGTCTACATGAATCAACCAGAGGGTTTTGTCAATGAGAAGCATCACGATAGAGTACGCAAGCTTGAGAAGTCCATTTATGGACTAAAACAAGTGTCTCACATATGGAATCTTTGTTTCGATGTGAAATTCAAAGAGTTTGGTTTTCTATGAGGCGAGGATGAATCATGTGTATATGTTAAAGCCAGTGGGAGTATAGTGAGCTTCCTCGTATTGTATGTTGATGACATACTACTCATAAGAAAAGACATCCTGGCACTGCAAGAGGTTAAGTCTAGGCTCGGGAAGAGCTGCGCTATGAAGGACCTCGGAGAGGCTGCCTATATTCTGGGAATAAGGATAGTGAGAAAAAGAAGTAAGAGACTAATAGGACTTAGTCAGAATACTTACTTGGACAAAGTACTAAAGCGTTTTAGTATGGAGAATTCAAAGAAGGGAGAGTTACCAATCCAAAATAATGCCAAGTTGAGTAAGACTCAAAGTCTGAGTACTGAAGTCGAGATAGCAGAAATGAGTCGAGTACCATACGCTTCCGCAGTTGGCTCGATTATGTATGCTATGACTTGTACTCGCCCTGATGTGGCCTTCTCTTCGAGCATGGTCAACAGATATCAAGGGAACCCTGGCAAAGCGCATTGAACTGAAATCAAGAATATTTTTAAGTACCTTCGGAGGACCAAGGAATGGTTTCTAGTCCTCGGTTGGAGTGATGACTTAAAGATGCAAGGGTACAGTGACGCTAGTTTCCAGACCGACAGGGACAACTACCGTTCACAGTCGGGCTGGGTCTTTACCCTTAATGGAGGAGCACTGACTTGGAAAAGTTCCAAGCAAGAGACCATAGTTGATTCAACGTGCGAATCATAGTACATTGCAGCGAGCGAAGCATCGAAGGAGACAATATGGTTGAAAAACTTCATTGGAGACCTTGGAGTTGTACCGACCATACAGAAGCCTATAGAAATTTTCTATGATAATGAAGGAGTGGTTGCCTTGAACAAGGAACCGAGGGATCATGGAAGATCTCAACATATCGACAAAAAATATCACTTTATTCGACATCGGATAGAAGGACTCCTCGGAGTGAAGAGGGTATCGTCGGAGGATAACCCAGCAGATCCGCTTACGAAGGGACTGAGTAGGGTTAAACACTTGCAGCACGCTAGGAGCATTGGGCAGAAGGACGATATTAGTTTAGATTAGATAGTTTAGAAACGTGTAATAGATAAATTGTAATTAAAATTTGATGATTAAATAAAAGAGTATTATTTATTAGTAATGTTAATGTCTTATGTTAATTGTTTACCTATTGTTTCATTTTGCATGTTTTGACTTCCTGAATAATAAGATTATTCGAACGGTCCACAGTCGTTCATATGTTAGAAGTAGGTTTGAATGAAGACTGTCATGAATTGGTGTGTAGATTGTCTAAAATGTATTAGACATAGAAAAAGTTTGCTACAACGTTCATGATTGCTTATGAACTTGATTTGAGCATTGGAATAAACTCACGCTTGTTAGAATCACTTCATGGAATTTATCACGAGTGATCGCAAGACGATAATATCATATGGTCTTAAAACCTAGATATATGGTTTATTGTTTGCTAATTGGTTGTAAATTGATAATGCGTAAACGCATCAGTAACTTGATGCTATAAAACGCATTTTTGTGTATGATTTGATTAGTGGATAGTAAACGCATATAAGTTGAAGTTTATCTGTTCCTTTTATCCTAAGAGGTTAAAAGCGACATCAAGGCCCCTCGATGATTTGATTTGACTTATGTGTTGGGCCCAATCAGGACTGAATTGATGTGTTCGATTAAGTTCTATGTCAAACGAATCTGAGATCGAGAAACAAACTGCTGGACAATAAGTATGACTATGTTTGATGTAATTGTCCGCACGATATCTAGAACAGAGGATTATACGATCCCTTATCTTAAGGACAAGTTATTGATAAGATCAAGAGTTTTGAGAATTGTGATTGCTAATCGGATCCAGAAGTTACATTTGCGTTTATAGTTATTAAACTTATCCAAGTGGGAGATTGTTGGATTAGTTTCTAAGTCCATAACTGTATTTGGTATGTACTTGGCCCGGTTGTGCATGGTCCTTTTGGGTTGCCTTCACCAAAACAACTTGACTGGAGGAATAATATAGAAATAGGTGATTATGGTTTATTAATATATTATAAGACTAATATATTAAAAGAGAAATCACATTTGTTTAATTAACATTGGTCAAGAATTAATTAAGAATTAATTTTGTGATCAAAAGGAAGTTAATTACTAAGGGGACTGAACTATAATTATGTGATAATTGCAAAGTTAGGCAAGGAAACCATAATAGATAGGGTGGACGAATTTTAGGGATAAAGCCTTAATAATTCGTCCATGATAGGGATTCTAACATCATCTTATGAGCTGCTTGGTGGCTAAGTAACCAAATAAGGATAGTGATTGAAACCCCAATTCCTACACCTATATAAAGGACCCTTAGGCATGAGAAATTTGGCCACTTGAACCCTAGAAGTCCTAGAGCCGAATTTCACCTCTCCCCTCTCTTTCTCTTGTTTCCTCCAGTTGTTCTTGGTGTTTGTGATTCATTATAGGTAGAACATTTGAGGTGCTAAAGTTCTCAAGGCTTCAAGATCTTCAATCAACAACAAGGTAATCATCTAGATCTGCTTTTGTTATGTTAATTTCGAATTATACTCACTAGATCTAGGGTTTTAAAGTCTTGGATGAATTGCATGTATAATAGAGAAACCTAGATCCAAGCATTAGGGTTTGCATGAGCACATAGGATGTTCTTTTGGCTCAAACCCATCATGTTTCTCGCTCATCCACTTAGTCAAAATATAAAGCTTTGGGTAGTATTACTTGTGAAGTAATTTGGATTTTAAAATCACTTTTGTGATTTAGATGTTAAAACACATTCACATGTTGATATTTTTTGTGATAATGAGTCATATATTAGGTTGGCTTTGAATCCTGTATTTCATGAAAAAAACAAACACTTTGAAGTTGATCTTCATTTTGTTTGGGAGAAAATTGAAAATGGGATTTTGAAAGTTAATAAAATTGAATCGTCAAACCAAAATGTAGATATTCTAACCAAAGCTCTTGGATGTAATCAACATGAATATATTTTAAATCGTCTTGGTTTGATTGATATTTTTAAAGAAAGTTATGTTCTAATTGTTCTTTCACATTAATGTTTAGTTTGAGGGGGTGTGTTAAAAGATTATATTTAAAAAGAGTTCAAACTTAAACATTAATTTATAGATTATTAGGGCGAGTGCTGTATGTGAATATATTTATGGGGGTCTGTTTTGTAAATGTCGTGCAGGTTAACGGGTTTATACGCGGATATTGGGTCGAACCATGGATCTTCTTTACCCGAAGTATTTAAGTGTGTAGCTACGTTCTTTCCTATTCATTTTACTTCATGCTCCTCAATTCTGTATTCGTAAAACTCTCTCGTCTCTTATTTGTAGATTAGGGTTTCTTATCTAGGGTTTGTTCATACTCTTTGTCTTATGTACAGATCTCTAGTTCTTGTGTAATATGAGTGTGAGTGTGATATGTAGTAAGGTTTTTTGATTTATTCTGTTGATGTAAACCATCTGTTTCATAGTGAACGAAATGATGATGTTGGGAAGTTCTTGAGTTGTTTGTGTTTTTTTAGATTATATCTGCTATGTTTTGTTATGAAATTGGTGATTTTAGTTGGGGTAAGCAAAAACCAAAACACAAAACGAAAAAAACCAGAAAACCCATATTAATTGAAACCGAAAAACCAAAAGTTAAACAAAAACTGATGTTGCGGTTTTTAGTTTTGAAAAAACCGAAAAATTTTGCTGCGGATCAATTTTCAGATTTGTAAAAAGCGCAAAAAAACCGAACCACATCACGGTATACACACACACACTCACATATTTCGACACACTAATTTTTACGAATTACGAACGATTTGGTTGATTTTTCCTATTTTTCATAAGACGAAACTTATATTTTTATTATATGTTAATATATATAACATATTAAGTCTGTTATACTTGACGCTGGTCACTTTTCGTAAATAACGAATGGTGCCAGAATTCGCAATTGTTACATCGATTCATGTGAGTTTTCCTCATTATACCCGTGGGTTGAAGGCATTAATGTCAGCCCATTAGTTTTGGTCATCATTTATTAGAGAGATGCCTTAGGGATTGTGTGTAATCACGTAGGATAGACTGGGGACTCTTGATCTAGGCTTTCTTTCATCTACCTTGTTTGGTTGTGGCTCTAGAGTAGGGTCATCTGTCTGGGTGTCTATCTCAACTTTGGGTACATATGGTTATGCATTCCTTGGATTGTTGGTTATGTATCCTTGTGTATAGGATGTTGATATGTTGTATTGATCTTTTAGATTGGTAGATCTGTATGATTACCTATATTTGTTGGTTATATGTTTGTTTGTGTATATGTCGACATAGTGTGGTTTGGGTTGAGGCTTTATTGTTATGTGTGTAAGCCAACAGACCGGGGCATTCCAGTCTGATGCCTAATTGGGTCGAGGTATTCCAGCCTGATGACTAATTAGGAAATGGTATTCCAGTTTGGTGACTGATTGGACCCGTTGCATGTTGGCATTCCAATCCAATGACTGATTGGGCTGAGGAATTCCAGTGCGATGACTGATTGGACCCGTTACTTGTTTTATTCGTCACATACCCGGGGTAATCCAATCTGATGATCGTAGACCCAATATGCATGCTAGTATGTTTGTTGTATGGGGTATTTTGGGGGAAACTCACTAAGCGTTGTGCTTACCCAATTATTTATGTTTTCAGGTTCTATCAGTTATTGTGGGAAGGCGAAGGCGTGAATATACAAATTCATCAGCAGCAATGAAGATTATGTGTTACTATGTTACTCTGATTTTAAAAAATGTAATTTGGAACAAATTACTTACTTAATACGGAGTTTTACCTTAATAAAATGAAATTTTTTTGTTATGAAAATGGGATGTTACACATCAAGTGTTCTAATTGTTAGGATTTGGGTACAAACCATTAGAGGCATTGGATTTATGGTGCTTGCTTTCCAAGACATTTGAAGAAGGGAATTGGTTTGATTATTTTCTATAATAATCAAAAGGTATGTAAACCTTAATCCCTTGTTAATTTTGATTATAGTAATGCCTCCTTAGGATTCTTGATGTTCATAAATTATAGCTATCAATAAAGAAAACTTAGATCCAAATAGGTTTCATGTGAACTTAAGGTTAAGTTATTTTGCCTCGTGATTTGAATTATAACATATAAAACCTATCAGTTTGGTTGTAATGTTTTCGGATATTCATTCCTTCGTAGTTGGTGTACTTTTGTTCAAGGGGATTAGTTGATGTGTATATCTATGGAGGTCGATTGTCAATCTTAATATTTGACTTCCGAGGTTTCAGACCAATGGGTTTTTGTTCTTTTGGAGTTTACCGTATGAGTAATTTTGTGATTTTCAGTGATGGGATTTCCGGTTTAGGTTACTCTACAAGGTGATTGAATGGACCGTCGGTGATGGAACTATAATTATTGCGGGTGGTGTCACTTCGATGGATGGATTTGTAGGACGACGCCATATGAGTTTCGAGTGGTCTTGGGGACTCTTTTGGTAATTTGATTTTACTATGAATAGCTTGCAAAAAAGCATGGAGGATTTCATCAAAGGATTTGTTTTTTGCATGATAGTCAAGGCAGATTTCGAAGAGGGAATCCATATAAATGGGGTAGAATTGTAACACCCAATTCAGGTATGAGTTAATGTTATGCATATTGAGGTTTGAATTTAAATCTTGAGAATTTCACTTTCTCGTGACGTGGTGGATGATTTGATGTGGCATGGTGTTGCCATGTCACCACGGTGTGGTAGTTATTTACTCGTTTAATAATCATCACGTGGCGCCGCAATGTGCACAAAACCCTAAGTTTTGGGATTTGGGCCTATTTAAGCATCGCTAACTCATAGGGTTTCAGGGAATCGAAACATCCATCCCCTCTTTTCAAAATCCTAGCCTCCATGTCTATTGTTTGGAGAGTTTAGAGATTTTCATAAGCTTAAGGAGCACTTAGGTGCTCATCTTGGTGATTAGCTTCCATTCCAACATAATATGTCACTTTTAGGTCCTTATTTCAACATTCTAAGCCTTCAATATTTTGTTTTATCCTCATTTATGATTATATCTAAAACCATTCTTGAGTTTTTGAGACTTTGGGGAAAATAAGCTTCATGATCTTGGAGTTAAGTAGCTATAGAACTTTAACTTCGACTTAAGCAAGTCACTATCCCTATAGATGAAGAAAAATGTCTTGGTTTGTATTTTTGACCAGCCATGCACTGAGTATGAGTTTTGATGAGTAAAATAAATTTGGTTTGTAAATCTTGTTGGGTTAAGTCATTAGAATGGACAAGTTAGAAACTTTTTCCATTAATCCCCTAAAAAGAATCAGGATTGAAAATCTAAGCCTTGATTTGTAAGGATTAAGTGCTTAATGGAAGAAGCAAGCTACCAGACGAACCGTGATACGATAAAGGTCTTACCATATGGCGGTGGGAATGAGAGCCTCATGTTTGTTTTGTTAGGACTAGACCATGACATGGTCAAGGATTTGACATGGTGGGGTGGATCGTTGACCTTTGACTTTTTGACCTGTTTGACTTATTATAAACATTTAGTAAAACTGTATTTCAGACTAATGATTAAGGAAACAATTGTCTTTTTCCCTAAGATGAGGATCAGAAAGAAAAATACTTGTTTAGAGAAGAAAGTTAAGTACTATACATAATTGCTAAATTAGGGTCAATTATTATGTAGTGTTTTGAGGCAGTTCTATACCACTTAGCTCGCTATGCGGACTTCTTTATCAGTCATCCATGTGTGTTTTATGAACTTACTTATTAGATAGATTATGTGTTATTTGTATGTTGACTAGAGAACCCCTCAGGGAATCTAGTTGGGTTCAAGACCATGTCAGCCCTTCGAGGAAGTGGTTAAAGTTTGGATGATCATGACAACCCTTCGAGGAAGTGATCACTCCCAATTGGCAGTGTCTGAGATAGCCCTTTAGGCATGTTGGAGTAGGGTTGGTACCAACAATATGTGTTTAGAAAGTAAGTAATATTTTATTTATTACTTGAAGTTTATGTGCTATTATGTGTATTGCATATTATATGTATAATAAGTGAGTGTTGTGATTACTCACTAAGCCTTAGTCTTATAGTTGCTACTTTATGTTTTTTTTAGTTGCATGTCCGTATGGTTCTGACGACATGATTGAGTTATTTAGATATTCTCAGAGGGGAATGACATCTAGTTTTTCCATTTTACATTACATTATGATTTTCAAAACAAGACTTAGCTTTCGTGTTTATTATTATTATGTAGATGTGATATAATGATTTTATGAATTATTAATAATATGAACAAAACCTTTTGGATAAAACCTACACTATGATTTTAAAAAAATTATGGTTGATTTTTGGGATGTTAAACAAGCCCACATACAAATAAGGCACAAGTTGCAGACACACAAGTGGACATTTCATAAGTTGTAAGGTCATGGCCGGTCCACATGGTGGGCAACCCGGGCGACCGCCCAGGGACCACATCTCCAAGGGGTCCATAATTTATGGGTTATGTAGTGTATATATATTAAAAAAAATATTACCTAAATGATTTTTAAGGCCTAAAGTTGATTTAAACTCAAATTAGCTCAAAAGATAAACAATTTGACTAGTTTGTTATTGCTAATTGAAGATGTGTATAGTGAAGAATAAATGATATTTTTTTTGAATCTTTATTATATTTGTCTTTAAGGGGCCTTTTTTTCTTTTTGCCCCGGCCCCCATATATGTTTGGACCGGTCCTATTGTAAGGATACCCAAAATCAAGTTGATGAAGAAGTATGAAAGGATAATACAATTTAACTCAAGGAACCCAAACTTTGATAAAGATTAAGGAGGAAAACACATTGATTGTCCTTTTACATTAGAATGATCATGAACATGATATCTCTGTCATAACTTTCAAACTTTTGATGTTTTGTGAATTTCTTTACTTTTGATAAGACATGGCAAGATCTTTTTGGATCAAACTTATGATTTCATACTTAAGGAGGTTAATAGTGGTTACCTTTATTTTATTTGAGTTTGAAAATTCTGAACTTTGTGACATTTTATAACCAAATATATAATTACACTCTAACTATAGATTTGGCAAATAATATAGAACTCCATGTAGTAAGTTTTGTCATGATATGAACTTTTGTGACATTATCCAGACAAAATACAACATTATGATTTAACATTGTACACTAGAAAAATAATATGCAACTTAATGTAGTAAGTTTTGTCATGATATGAACTTTGTGACATTATCCAGACCAAATATAACTTTATGATTTAACACCATATACTAGAAAAATAATATAGAACTTCATGTAGTGGGCTCTACCAGGATATGAACTTCATGACAATTTTAAACCAATTATAACATTAAACCCTCACTTAGAGCATCATTGTAACACCCATAAAATCATGCCAAATTAAAACTTTTTCAACACACTAAAAAACCATTTAATCATTACATAATTTGTTTTCAAAATAATAATCATTAGAGTATCCCAGTTTCCAATCATAAAACATAGCAACAGGAGGAGCGGTACGATCAGGCCTTCGCCTTCCCTCGATCACCAGAAGTACCTGAAACAACAAACTGAAACTGTAAGCACGAAAGCTTAGTGAGCTACCCTAAAATACCAACGCCATACCAATATAATAATAACATATACCAAATACAAAACAACATGCATAATGAGCCTTCAGCCTGACTGGACTGCCTCGCATGGCCTACAGCCTATCTGGACCGCTCCCGAGCCTTCGGCATGACTGGACCGCCTCGCAGCGTTTAAAGCCAATCCGGACCGCTCATCGGGTATGTTGGCCTACAGCACAAAGCAGGACCGCCTCAACCCAACCCCCAATCAAACAAACATGTGCACATAAATATCATACGCTAGCTCATATCATATAACAGTCAAACCGATCTAACAAATCACTAATAATAGCAACATCCCAATAACCGGGATACAGAACTAACAAGTCACGAACATAGCATCATCATATAACCAGGACACTGACCTAACCAGGTCACTACGCATAAGCATATCACCATCCTAACTACCAGGATGTAACCAATAAACATAGCATGCCATAACCGGATACAATCCGCAAAGGGTCAGCCTTGGAGCCTTAGACCCTATTGATATAGTGAGGATAACTCACCTCGCACCTGCCGACTTATAAGATAAGCTCAAACTCTCGGATCACTGCCACGAACTCCATCACCTATATTCATTGTAAACCATAGTTGTGAATTTCCAATCTCCCAAAAATGTCCCCAGAAGACAACTAGTCAACCCTTGGTCAAAGTCAAAGTTAATTGTCAAGGTCAACAGTCCATGTTGACCTTAACTCGTCGAGTACCCTCAGCTACTCGTCGAGTTTCATGCATAACTCACCAACTCGCTGAGTCACTAGAGTGACTCGTCGAGTTCCTAAGGTTTGTGGCCGTAAACTCCATGGCCGACTCGTCGACTTACCCTTGCAACTCACCAAGTTCATATATGTCCAATCAGTTGGGAAGATCCCATCCGACTCGCCGAGTCACTCATCCGACTTGTCGAGTTCACGACAATCTTCATCCGACTCGCCGATTCGACTATGCCACTCATCGAGTCCCTTCAGTCCTTCATCCATACAGATGCTTTTTAAGCCATGCAAAGGCTCCATATTGCAGATCCAGCTTCCCAAGGCATGCTTATCACGTAAAGTTGAAAACTTTACATGCATGTAAAGTTCTAAAGCCTCAAAATGACAAAACTAAGCTTGTAAAGAAGTCTTGCACTTAAGGGAAGGCTCATACTTGCCAAAACTGATGACTTTATGGATCTAGAGGCCAAAGAGAGTCCAGATCTGAAGTTGCAACTTCAGATATTGACTCAAGCACAAGAAACTTTTCCTAAAACCCACCCAAAAGAGATTAAAGATGAAATGAGCCAAGGAGACAGCCAAATACCTTTAAGAGAGTGCTAACTAGAGTAGATCTTTTCTTCCCAGGAGTTCCAAGCTTCAATTTACTTGTTTCCCCCAAGAGTTTCCTTACTAAGATCCCTCTTCCAAGCTTTATTACACCAAAGAAACACACACACACGATTTAGGGTTTAAGGGTGCCAAGGAGCTATAAAGGGGAGGCTGGGGGAGGCCAATTATCCTTTAAATAGGGTGCAATACCCCAAAATTTAGGGTTTCATTAGCCAACTCCTACTCTTCAAGTCCCTTCTTGGACTCAGCGAGTAGATCACTAAAACACGTGGACCAACCCGCTGCTACACGACGAGTAGGGCAGCCAACTCGTCGAGTAGACCTTGAAGTCGAGAAAATTCTGATATAAATCAATACCTGAGATTCAGTGTGTTACAATTCTCACCCACTTGAACTAGACTTCGTCCTCGAAGTCCGCTGAGGTGAACAACGTCGGGTAGTGCTCCCGCATCTCTACCTCCGGCTCCTACGTCCACTCGGATCCCCTCCGATGCTGCCACTGCACCTTCACCAAAGGTATCTCCTTGTTCCACAGAATTTTCTTCTTCCTTTCCTGAATGGCCACGGGCCTCTCCACATAATTTAGGCGCTCGTCGACCTGAATATCATCCAACGAAACCACTGTCTCCTGATCCATAATGCACTTTCGCAACCACGAAACGTGGAAAGTGCTGTGAATCCGGCTAAGCTCCTTCGATAGCTCTAGCCTAATGCCGCTTCACCAACCCTTGCAATGATCCTGAATGGCCCAATGTAACATGGACCCAATTTCCCCCTCTTCTTGAAGTGGATCACACCCTTCCACGGTAAGACCTTTAGGAGTACCATATCACCCACCTAAAACTCTAACTCAGATCGGCATCTTTCGGTGTAACTCGTCTGCCAACTCTGAGCGGTCTGTAATCACCTCCTAATCTGTTGAATCTTCTCGGTAGTCTAGAGAACTACCTCCGTCCGTCTCATCACCCTGTGTCCGACCTCACCCTAACAAACCGGGGTGCGACATCTCCACCCATACAACAACTCGAAAGGTGGGGCGCCAATGCTAGAATGATAGTTGTTGTTGTAGGCGAACTCTGCAAACGGTAGGTGGGAATCCCAGCTCCTACCAAAGTCAATGACACATGCCCTCAACATATCCTCGAGGGTCTGAATGGTCCGCTCACTTTGACCGTCAGTCTGCAGATGAAATGTTATGCTAAAGTGCAAATGCATGCCCAATTCCTCATGGAACTTCTGCCAGAAACGAGAAGTAAATCTAACATCTTGGTCGGAAATAATGGAGACCGGAACCCCATGGCGAGCGACGATCTCGCAAACATACACGTCGGCCAACTTCTCGGCCGAGGAACTCTCCCGTATAGCCAAGAAATGGGCAATCTTGGTCAATCGATCTACAATGACCCATATAACATCAAACCCTTTCGTCGTCATCGGTAGTTTGGTAATGAAATCCATTGTGATCTACTCCCATTTATACATGGGAATCTCCAGGGGCTGCAGCATACCATGTGGCCTCTGATGCTCGACCTTAACCATCCTACAGGTCAAGTGCCTCTTGACATACCAAGCGATTTCTCGCTTCATACATGGCCTCAGTAACTCAAACTTAGGTCTTTGTACATCTTGGTGGCCCCTAGGTGGATAGAAAAATGCGACTTATAATCCTCCTCCATAACTGTCTGTTTGACCACACCAGACATTGGAACCCATACCCGACCGCATCGGGTCAATAAAAAGGGCCAAGAAAACCCCTGCTGCAAGACCGAATCGGATGCCACAACCGGATTAGAAGCAGTTGAGTAGAAGAGACAAAGAATAAAACTTTGCTAGCTTTCGTTTTTTTGACACTTTTTATTAGAAAGAGTCCAGAGATCGGAAGGAACCTCACATAGGCAACTCCGATAGGCTCAGCAGATACGGTGGGATTGAAAGAAGAAAACGGCAGACTATCCTGCATAAACCGGGTGTTCTCACCCCTGATCCTCTCTAGCTTCCAGTTCTCAGGTCGTATGCCCCTCAACCAGAGCATCTTTGATCAAACTCACAAGCGTATAATCCACCGCTATCCTCATACATATCGCTGGGGTGGATGACCCAGCTAACTTGCGGCTCAAGGCGGCCTCCACTACATTCGCTTTACTAGAGTGGTAAAGGATCTCGCAATTGTAGTCCTTGACTACATCCAGCCACCTGCGCTGCCTCGTATTCAGGTTCGGTTGATCCATGATGTGTCTCAAGCTCTTGTGATCTGTGTATTTGGTATAATGGACCCCATAAAGGTAACGTCTCCATATCTTGAGAGTGAACACCACCGTTCCTAGCTCTAAATCATGCGTAGAGTATCTCGTCTCATGCGGATTCAACTGCTTCGATGCGTAGGTTATCACCCGTCCTCTCTGCATGAGGACCACCTCCAAGCCTGTGATGGATGCATCACAGAACACCAAAAAATCCTCGACTCCCTCTGGGAGAGGCAAAATTGGAGCCTCGCACAAACGCTGGTGGAGGGTCTCAAACGCCATCTGCTGCTCAGGGCCCCACCGGAAATCCATCCCCTTCCTCGTCAGACGAGTGAGGGGTACTGCAATCTTGGAGAAATCCCGAATAAATCTCCAGTAGTACCCTACTAATTCCACAAAACTCCTGATATTCGAGGGAGATCTCGGCACCTCCCACTGTATGACTACCTCGATCTTGGCCGAGTTGACCAAAATCCCCTCCAGATTAACGAGATGTCCTAGGAAATGGACCTCTCGCAACCAAAACTCACACTTCTAGAACTTAGCATATAGTCGTTCTCGTCTCAGAACTCCCAACAACTCCCTAAGGTGCTCCTCGTGCTGCTCTCGGGTCTTGGAATATACCAAGATATCATCAATAAACACCATGACCGAGTGATCAAGCATCGGTCTGCAGACCCGATTCATCAGCCCCATAAATACTGTTGGCACGTTGGTGAGCCCAAATGGCATCACCACGAACTCGTAATGACCATAACGAGTCGGAAACACGGTCTTCTCCACGTCCTCCTCTCTGACCCGGGCCTGATGATACCCTGACCTCAAATCTATCTTGGAGAATCAAGATGCACCTTGTAACTGATCAAAGAGGTTATCTATCCTCGGGAGTGGATAACGGTTCTTCACCGTCAACTTTTTCAACTCCCTATAATCAATGCACATCAGATGCGATCCTTCCTTCTTCCTGATGAAGAGGATCGGTGCTCCCTATGGAGAACTACTAGGTCGAGTGAACTGCTTGCCCAACAGCTCCTGCAGCTGCGAAGACAGCTCCTGCATCTCGGGTGGCTCCAACCGGTATGACGCCTTGGCGATAGGGGCCGCACCAGGTACTAGGTCGATTCGAAACTCGACCTGCCTCTCCGGAGGTATCACTGGAAACTCCTCCGGAAACACATCTGCAAACTCCCTGACTACTGGAACCTCTGAAACTGAAATCTGATCCCTGGCTCGCATATCCACCACATACGTCAGAGAACCCGCACGCCCGTGCTGAATATACTGTCGATCTGTGGCAGCTGAACAGAACCCTGATCCCACTCTGGTGCCCTCGCCATATACAATCAGTTCTCCCCCACTTGGGGTTCGAACTACCACTCGCTGGCTCTCACAATCTATCATGGCATCAAATCGACTAAACCAGTCCATCCCCACAATTACGTATACTTCCCCTATAGGAATCGGGATCAAATCTATCGGAAATGACACTCCGAAGATCTCCAACTCGCATCCTCGGTAGACCGAAGAAGTAGAAACTCCATGTTTGTTGGCGATAGAGACTCGCAACAGACACTTTAGCTCACCCACTGGCACACTGAACTCCGTACTAAAAGTCTGAGATACGAAAGACCGAATCGCCCCTGAGTCAAATAAAACCAATGCAGGCAATAAGTTCACTAAAAACGTACCTAAACATAGGTACCATGGATAAGCATAATACAAATATAATAAATAAGATGAAGAATACAAACATACCAACAACCACATCTGGTGCTTCCCTGGCCTCCTCGGCTGTAAGCTGGAAGGCACGCCCTTGAGTCTTCGGAGGCTCCACCTTAACTGGCCTCCCATCCCCAATCCTCAAAGTAGCCGATGCTAGAACCTGTGCTGGTCTGGCTGCGAGTTGTGGACAGTTGGTCTTCATGTGACCAACTTGATGACAATGATAACATATTCTCATATCCGATGTAGAGGCGGACTGGCGACAATCCTTAGCATAGTGCCCCTCCTTACCACACTTGTGGCACCCACTACCCGCTCGACAAACTCCAGAATGACTCTTGTTGCACTTTCCACAAGTACAACTCTGCTGACCCCCGGTCCTAGAATCAACGGTCTTAGACCGCTTCGACGCCGGATGAGACTGTGCCAGGGCCTGACGCCGCTCCTTCAATTGCAGCTCAATCTCCAACTCACGCCGCCTAGCGGCCTCCTGTAGGTCCAAAAGAGTATCACATCGTTGCGTGGCAATAAACTAATGGATGTCCGTCTTGAGCATGCTAAGATAACGAGTCATCTGAGCCTGCTCGGAAGCAAACTCCAGGCATAACATCTCCCTCTCAGTGAACATGCGGGTAATCTCCGAAACTGACTCCCCATCCTGTCTCAAACTCAAAAACTCATGTGACAATCGTTCCCGCTCAACCCGCGGAATGTATCGGGGGTGGAACATATCCATGAACTGCTCCCAAGTAACATCAGCTCTCTGATCATCAATGTACGACCCATTCATCAATCTCCACCAGTCCTTGGCCCCGGACCTACGCAGGATCAAAGCACACATGACCTTTTGGTTAGTAGGACACGAGCAAATAAAGAAACACCCCTCTACATCCGAAATCCACCCTTAGCTACTCGTCGAGTTTCATGCATAACTCACCAACTCGCCGAGTCACTAGAGTGATTCGCCGAGTTCCTAAGGTTTGCAGTCGTAAACTCCATGTCCGACTCGTCGACTTACCCTTGCAACTCGCCAAGTTCATATATGTCCAATCAGTTGGGAAGACCCCATCCGACTCGCCGAGTCACTCATCTTACTCGTCAAGTTCACGACAATCTTCATCGGACTCGCCGAGTCGACTATGCCACTCGCCGAGTCCCTTCAGTCCTTCATCCATACAGATGCTTTTTAAGCCATGCAAATGCTCCATATTGTGGATCCAGCTTCCCAAGGCATGCTTATCACGTAAAGTTGCAAACTTTACGTGCATGCAAAGCTATAAAGCCTCAAAATGACAAAACTAAGCTTGCAAAGAAGTCTTGAACTTGAGGGAAGGCTCATACTTGCCAAAACTGATGACTTTATGGATCTAGAGGCCAAAGGGAGTCCAGATCTGAAGTTGCAACTTCAAAACTTGACTCAAGCACAAGAAACTTTTCCTAAAACTCACCCAAAAGAGAATAAAGATGAAATGAGCCAAGGAGACAGTCGAATACCTTCAAGAGAGTGCCAACTGGAGTAGATCTTTGCTTCCCACGAGTTCCTAGCTTCAATTTACTTGTTTCCCCCAAGAGTTTCCTCACCAAGATCCCTCTTCCAAGCTTTATCACACCAAAGAAACACACACACGATTTAGGGCTTAAGGGTGCCAAGGAGTTGTAAAGGGGAGGCTGGGGGAGGCCAATGATCCTTTAAATAGGGTGCAATACCCCGAAATTTAGGGTTTCATCAGTCAGCTCCTACTTGTCGAGTCCCTTCTTGGACTCGGCGAGTAGATCATTAAAACACGTGGACCAACCCGCTGCTACTCGATGAGTAGGGCAACCAACTCGTCGAGTAGACCTTGTAATCAAGAAAATTCTTATATAAATCAATACCTAAGAATCAGGGCGTTGTAATCATATATCAACATGTTACAATAAATATAACACTCGTAATTTAGGGCTAAAAGTTTTTACACTTAAGTGGAATTATATATTAAGTAAACTAAAAATTGAACTAACTTAAATTAATGGATTTAGAATTTTAAAATTTGTTTATTTAAAATAATTAAATACAAACTTAATTAATTAGTTACATGGTAAGTTAGGTCAAAATATTTATGATTAAGAATTGAAAATTAATATTTGAAGTCCACTTAATTAGAAACTTGAACTATTTATAGGAAATTTTATCATTTAAAGTTGAATTAGATAATGAGAAATTAAAAATATTAGGAAGTCTTTTTGTAGTTAAATAAAAAACCAGACTATTAAGGGATCATTTTTGTCAAGTTTGGTACTTTGGTATGTATTTGAATTAACTTAATAAACTAGATTCGGACCTAAAAATGTCAATATTTTTTTTGGAACGACAAACTAATCTACTCCTAAATTATCACATACGTCTTCAATGAGACTTGAACCCATGACCTGTTAATTGAGAAAGTTACTCCTTACCACTAGGCCAAATGTCATGTCGTAAAAATGTAAATATACTAACTTTCAAGATTTGATGTGGAAGTATTAAAATTTTCTGGTTAACGTGGAGTTAGTCAAGGGAAAAATGAGAAGCTTAAACGTATATGGACCAAATTAGGAGCAAATTTGTAGATCTAGTGACGTTCTACAACTAACTCTTTAAGTAAAAACTCTAAAGGCAGCCTTATTCTTCATTTTTGTCTTGTTAGGTTAATAATTATTTCAAAATATGTATTCTATGATAAAATGCATTATTAGGTCAAGTTATGTGTTGAATTCTAAGTTTATAACACCAATACAATAATGTAAGTTCTTCTTGTTGGCTAAACTTGAGTTATAAATCTTTAATCATGGATTTGAAACCCTAGCTTCATGAAATTCGTCCACAGATCCATTAGAATTCGATTTTATAATTATGGATTAAGATTATTATTGTGCAACAAATGTTATTTTAATGGTTCTAAATACAAATCATTGCGTTGAACCCATCTGTAGGATTGAAAGTGAGTTTTTGGTATTTTAATAAACTTTGAAGCTTTATTTTGACAAAACATGCATGGATTCACTAAATTTAGAACTTAAGAATGCTAATAATGTTATAATATATTAGGAATTTGCTTGCATCACCCTTGATGAAAATCATGGATGAAAACCTAATCGAGTGATCATATTTGAATTTTAAAGCCTTAAAATAGAGATTATGACGATAATCAACTTGATCCATGATTTGATCAAGTTAATAATGATATAGAAATGTTATAACTTGATTGAATAGTGTTTTAAACCTAGTACATGTATTAGAACTTATTTTTGTTAAAATTTTAGAACCAAATTTAACACACGCTACATAGTGGTGTCTTTAATTTTGTTCAACTATGTAATGTGTTGTAGAAGGCTTTGCATTGCATTGAAATGAGGTTGAAGTTGCAAAAAAATATGTTAGCAGGTGTAGAGTTACAAGCCCCTTCAAACCTAAATTTGGATAATTAGTTTAATGGTTTAATTTAGGTCGAGTAGTTATGGTTATTAGGTTGATTATGCATGCGCAAGTGCTCTATAATCATTTAACACTTTGTAGAGCTTGTTAGAAGATAACCTTCACACTTAAGGTGATTATTACCCAAAAATACATGTAACTATTATACGTTGTTTAATTAAATCATCTTTTACTTGACTATCATTTGTTGTTACTATATGAATACTATATGTATATTTGTTCAATTATGAAATGGATTTTTCATAACGAGCTTTTGAAAAAGAGGATTTACTTATTGTTTTGGAAAGTGATTTTGACATGAATATGTATATTCACTTAGGATGGTTGATGACTTGTGCGACCACTTATCACTTGAGTACTCTAATTGATGATATTCCCTTTATGGATTTTGCCACAAATGGAGTCGCATTGAGAAATTCCCTTTTATGGATTTTCTACTAATGTAGCCACATTTAGATATTCCTTTTATTGGGTTTGAACTTGAAGCTAGATACCTATTGTATGAATAAAGTGTAATGGACAGATGTCCATAGTTTTAGAGTCCATGTGTGCTACCATGCTTTGTGCTACTTTTACATGGACTATTTCCCCATTTAGGGATGTCTGATATGATTAAGATCTTTTAGACTTGAGAGGACTTGGGTTTTGGGAGTAGACGTATATTTATTGTATTCTTTTGAAATTGTTGATATATTATGAGTTTGATGTTGATTAGTAATGCTTATCTTTGAAACGTCTTTTCCCTAATATTGAACTTGGACAAATGTTATGATGCTTAAAAACCCTTAGGTTAAAGTGATGACCTTATCTAATATTTTTATGAGTAGGAGTACATATTAGGCTTTTGAAGCCTAACTTACATATTTTGACATGTATTTAGGGTGAAATACTATGTTGAAGATCAATGAAAAAATTCAGCACTTGTATATTTAAAAGATGTTTTTAATTTGTCTTTAAAATGAATGTATGGATGTTTACTTTAAAACGTTGTCTCTCGATGAACTTGTTACACTCTCTTGTATGTAGTATGCCTTGATACTTTAAACATTACTAAATGTTAAGGATTTGACCATTGGAACCTTTATCCGCAAAATGTTTTCTTTAAATGAGTTTGTTTTACTTCAAGCTTCAAATACACTTCTTTATCATTTTCAATGCCTTCAACTTCTTATGCATATATGTCATAATATCATTATAATGTTTATTTGGAAGTTCAAGGTCTAACTAGTGGAACTAGTTACACTTTTTTCTTGGCTCTTGCACATTCCATAATAATTTTATCAGAAAAATAAAATAAAATAGTCAACATGTGTTATCCTTACTTACCATCCAATCAGGACAACTCTTAAACCTTCGACATGCGTTGTCCTTACTTCAACTAATTGCAACTCTTGATTCTTTCATAAATTTACATATTACATCTATATGAAGAGTTGCATTTATATTAGACTTTAGTATTATAGTACATTCGGTCTAAAACGGACAAAATTATGATAACTATTCGATAAGAGTAATGATAAAAAAAAAAAAAAAAAAAAAAAAAAAAAAACGAGTTTAAAAACCCACCTGTCAACAAAAAAAAGAAAAAGTGATAAGCTCACTTGCCTCCATCAATATCAAGATGTAATAACACACAACACAAAAAATGTCATATAGTAGTAAATGGATAATAGCCGACAAAAATCACCAAAAGAAAGAAAAAAAAAAGTTTAGATACCCTTTATAGACAAAAAAAAAAAATTACTACCAAACTATTTTTGAAACAATAATTGTTTATAGTTTTTAAAATTTCCCACCAATAATTACCTAAGTATAATGACAAAAACTTATCATTAGTAATCAATAAAGATAAATCTGATAAAATTAAATTTTGGGCCATTTTTTTATTAAATTTGGTTAAAGATATTTTTTCATAAATGAAACATACCCTACTTGGAATTAATTTATGGGATTAATTTTTCATAAATCGAATAAAGTCAAATAAATTTAAAATATTTGGAGGGTGAAGATGGTCGACTCTTGAGGATTATACCCCCTCCAATAAAATATTACAAATTATGCAAAAATTTGGTATACTTTCCATGAAAGGAATACAAAAAAGCTTCACCTAAAACTCGCTTGTAATTTGTAACCCCCACCATAATCAATTAATCATCCCTCTCACACACACACACACATCTCTCTAATCCCAAATTTCTTCGTAATCCTAATTTGTTACAAAATTGCGATTCTCCAAGATGATGGAGAAAGGTCTTCAGTAGGCGGATTACGTTTGCGTGTGGTTTGTTCTACTGTAGAGCAAATTTGACGTTGAATTCAACAATGTCGGTGAGGCATGGATGATCCAAACCGTAGAATCGAGCTTGAAATGTGCCAATTCGCCTTGTTCGACTACTTTGTGTTCTAAAAATATTCTCCGAATTCCAGAAGCTTCAGTTAATAAATAATCAGAGCTCTCCGAATTCCTCAGCTACAAAAGTAGAAATTAGCAAGAATACCTTTTCTCCAAGAGTTCGACAATGGATTCTGAGAGATTGAAAGAGAATGTTACAGTTACAGTCCGATTCCGGCCTCTCAGGTAATCAAATTGTGTCAAAGTTTAGGAATAATATGCGCGTGTTTATATACATATATTGATATTGATATTCACATGTATACTTATATGCATGTATATATACAGATTTGTACTGTGTATAAAGTATCTGTATTACTTTTGGTTAACTTGTATACAAATTAATTGATTTTGTGTGGAGTAGTCCGAGGGAAATACGACAAGGGGAGGAGATTGCATGGTATGCCGACGGAGAAACAATTGTGCGGAATGAGTATACTTCCTCAATAGCTTATGCGTATGGTATGATACATTATTGTGATGCTTGTGATTAAATTTATTGTTGCAATGTTTGGGATCTTAGATTCGTGCTCTAGAATCGGAATTTGAATTTGAGAAAAGTCGGTTACAATGATAACCAACTTAACCCAATTTCATATCCAGACCTTGAACTTGAACACCATGCCGCCATAGATTGTCCTAATCTTCTTGATATGATTGAATTGATGAACGGAGACATCTGAATGAAACTGAAAAGTATGGAACTACTGTAAAGATGAAATTGAGTAGCCAGATCAGCTCGTATTCACCAAGTCGAAAGCTGAAATTGTAAGATTGAGGTTAGTTTTGACTCAATCAGGCCTTGATTCAAACAAATCTGGCTCAATCAGCAACTATCAAACAACCCTAGTTGAACTAAAAGTCGTCTTCTTACTTTCTTGGGATACCTGTTAGGTGACATAAGATAGAGAATAGATTTGGAATCTTTCCTGTTAAAAACTTAATTTATCAGCTTTTCTCAATGCCTCCACCACTCATTGTAAGAAGCTAAGCTTAGTTTTGTTAAATGTATCTGAAAATTTCATGTTTTTCAATATTACTTTGTCATGTTTTGCATATTGCATGGGTTTAAGTTATTGAGGTTCTATTTCTTGATTTGCATTTGAAAACTCATTTCTTTTCTTTAAATATATATATTCAGATCAAGTTTTTGGGCCTACAACTACAACACGTCATTTGTATGATATTGCAGCTCAACATGTTGTTAGTGGTGCTATGGAAGGCATTAATGGTATGTTATCTTTTCTCATCTCACAATGTCTTCGGTCTTCAATTCATTACAATGTTATGGATCAATGAAGTCACCAATTCTTGCTCTTTTTAATAGTAAAATGGGCTCTATTTTTTGCCAAAGAGAAAGTAATTTCTTTCTGGATTTTGAAATTGTGTTTCAAAAAGTCTTAACACTTAGAAAGCTAATAAATCTTGGATGTAGGAGATAATTAGCATCTTAACAGATGAACTTTAAGAGTTTTAGAATTATAGTAGCACAAACTCTGGTTTAAATCCTTGACTATATAAGACCTGAATCCTTCTTGCAAATGTCTTCTTAGTTTCTATCAAATCTCAGTATATCTGTCTTTCTTATATATTGGTTGATCCATTGTAAGAACAGGAACTATTTTTGCATATGGTGTGACAAGTAGTGGGAAAACTCATACTATGCATGTAAGTATCTTTTTGTATTTTTGTATTCGAATTAATATTTTATTCATATATTTTTATATTCCAGTGAATTTATTTTTCCTTGATAATACATACACACAAGACAGGGAAATCAGAGGTCCCCTGGAATTGTTCCATTGGCAATAAAACATGCTTTCAGTATCATTCAAGAGGTATGACTATGCATTTCTAAAAATCCAACTCCACTATTTTTATTTTTTTTATTAAAATAATAATTATTTATCCTCATGTATTTTCAGACCCCATGTCGCGAATTTCTCCTTCGCCTCTCATATTTGGAAATATACAATGAGGTTAGCTTCTGAAGTATCTTTTTCAGTGATTCATTTACTATTTAAAAAGGAACCTTAGTCTCCATTGTTCTTTTATTGACAAATCTGAAAATTGTCTTATGTTTTTGTTTTTTTTAAGGTTGTTAATGACTTGTTGAATCCAGCTGGAAAAAATCTAAGAATAAGAGAGGACACTCAAGTAAAGTTCTATAACTTCTATACTTGATTCTCCTTTATATAAGAAGTCAAAAAAAAATTATAAATCAAAATTATTTATACAATAATTATTATTTACAGGGAACCTTTGTTGATGGTGTAAAAGAAGAAGTTGTATTATCTCCTGCCCATGCCCTTTCCATTATTGCAGCTGGAGAAGGTAATAACAAATATTTCATTAGACTTTTAGTTATTTAACTTTTTTAATCGATGAATTTTCTTTTTTTTTTTTTTACTTTTTTATTTTGTTGCTAATTCAGAGCAAAGACACGTTGGTTCCACAAACTTAAATCTTCACAGCAGCAGAAGCCACACAATATTTACAATGGTAATATTCTATTTCTTCCAAAAGTAATTAAAAAATCATAAATTCATAATTTTATTTTACTTTTTATGTTCATAATATCTTATTACTTTCTACCAGACAATCGAGAGTAGCCCATGTAGTGAAAATAATGAAGATGAGGCTGTTAACTTGTCACAACTGGTATTCCCCTGAACCTCATTTTAGACATATTTATTTCCCCAGGGGTATTATCGTCATTTTACATCGTTTTACAGAACCTCATAGATCTAGCTGGCTCCGAGAGCTCTAAGGCTGAAACTACTGGTGTTCGTAGAAAAGAAGGGGCCTACATAAATAAAAGCCTCCTAACTCTTGGAACTGTAATCATTCTCATTAACTCATTATTTTATCAGTATAATCTCCAAGGGTAAAAACGGAAAAAAGATTCATGATAAATAATAAATTGTCACAGGTTATATCAAAACTATCAGATGGAAGGGCTGCTCATATACCATACAGAGACTCAAAATTAACCAGACTTCTTCAATCTTCTTTAAGTGGTCATGGAAGGGTATCTGTAAGTCTTTTATTTAACTTCCATATTTATTATTTATTTCCCATATATATTTTATTTATTTATTTACTTTTTTTTATTATTTCAGCTTATTTGCACTGTTACTCCCTCTTCAAGCAATTCAGAGGAGACACACAACACATTGAAATTTGCACATCGAGCAAAACACATTGAAATTAACACATCACAAAACAAGGTTTGGGAGATTTGAATTTTATGTTGTGTAATTGAGAGTTTTGGAAGTAAAAGTTTATAATTTTTTTTTTTTTTTTTTGCAGATTATTGATGAAAAATCCCTTATTAAGACATATCAAAATGAAATCAGATCTTTAAAGGAGGAGTTAGATGAGTTGGAGAGAGAAATTGTAACAGTTCCTCAATTGAAGCATACTGGAGCTAAAGATGCTTTGTTAAGTCAAATACAAAGTCTCACAAAATTGATTTTAGTTTCCACCAAATCTTCTCATCAATCTGATCCAGGAATCAGATATTCTTTTGGGGAAGAGGAGGTAAGTCTCTTTAACTTAGCTGTTGAAAATTACAATTTTGTCCTTGCAAAGAATTTTCATCTTTTTTCCTCTCTAAAATAAAAATTTTTCCCTCAAGTTGATGCTGTGCATATCAATTGATTGAACAATCTTTAAAAAATTATATACTAATAACTTTAAGAGTAAGGGTAATATAGTCATTTTACATGGGGTTAACAGTTTAATATATGGTGTAATTGGTGTCAAGTAGTAAGAGATGAAAAGTGCTACAAAACGTCATTTTCAGGGATGTAGGGATGAAATCTGTAATTTTCGACAAACTATGGGGACGAAAACTGTATTTTAATCAATGTGGTAACAAACAATTTCATGTTTGGATGCCACATAGGACGCATAGCTTGTATAATCCCTATCTATAAATTATAATATAATGGAAACAACGTGTGATTTGTTGAAAATTCTAGTTTTCACTTTTCACCCTGTGTTTTGTTGAAAATTACAGTTTTCGTCCCTGAAATGAAGTTTTGTAATACTTTCCGACCCGTCACTCTTATCAATTGATTGAATAATCCAAAAAAATTAATATCAAAGTTTAACAATGATAAAAAGCTTAATAAGTAAATGTAAGAGCAAGGGCAAAACAGTCATTACAAAACTTCACTTACTTTAGGGACGAAAAACGAAAAAACGTTAAAAATTCATTACCGGGGATGAAATCTGTAATTTCAACAAACTACAGGGATGAAAAGTGTAATACAGGCTAACTTGAATGAATGATCTTATAAATGGACAGCTTGTGTATCTCCCTGAAAGAAAGCGGGACTTAAGTTTAGATCATGAGAACATTGATTTGCATGTTACTATTAATGAAGGCATAGAAACAAAAGAAGACAAAAAGATAAAGAAGCCTGGACTTCTTAAGTGGTTAAAACCACAGGTAGTCTGTTTAATTTTTTTTTAATCGAGTTTAAAAAAACCAGTGGAAGTGATAAATCTTGTTTTTTTTTTTGGTTGACTTTGACTAGAAACGAGATGGTTTGACTTTGACTTTGACTATGACTAGTAGTAGTGATAAATCAAGCACACCTTCAACTCCTGCAAGTAGTCATATTCTTCCTATTGTTGAATCTAGACCTTCATACTCTTCACTCTCGGAAGCTACATCTGTTGGCTTTTTATTAGAACCAAAACAAGATCTAGATATCAACAAGGAGGTAAAACTTAAAAGTAGTCTTCATTTTTTTTTTCTATAAAAATAAATTTGTAATCAATCTTTATACAACTTTTAATTTTCTTACATACACTTATATTTCCTCAGAGTATCGAATTAAAAGGACTTGAAGAAACAATCACGTCCTTAAAACAACTTGTTTCAGAAAATGACGAAAAAAACACAGATACAAATCATTCACTTGAGATCGAACAACAACAACTGAAAGAAAAAATAGTCAACCTTACAGAGTCAAAGGAGAGATTAGAATCCGAAAACACAAGACTAAAAGAACAAAACTCATACGCAAAAGAATTAGCTTCAGCAGCTGCAATGGAGCTCAATATCCTATGTGAAGAAATCATAAAACTAATGAACCAAAACGAGAAACTATCAGCTGAGTTGGCAGCACACAGTAGTAACAATAACAGTAACAGTAACAGTAATTCTAATTCCCCAAGAAATACGACTAAGAGTAATGGACATAGAAAAAATGTGAATCAGTTGGAGTTATTAAAGAGAGAAGTCGCAATGAGTAAAGAGAGAGAAATGGCTTATGAAGCTGTTTTGTCTGAAAAATCTGAAAGAGAATCTGAATTGGAACAAATGGTGATGGAATCAAATCAACGTGAGGAGTATCTTGAAAATGAGTTGGCAAATATGTGGATTCTTGTGTCAAGGCTAAGAAAATCGGAAGATGTTGAAATTGATGCTTCTGAGTCGAGTAAAGAGAGTGGTTTTGAGATCTCAGAGGACATATAAAAGGATTTGTACAAAAGGGAGATTTTTTTTTTTTTTTTTTTTTTTTTTTCTTTTTAGCTTAATTTGTGCTTGCAATTTGTAAATAAATAATTGAGTGAGTTAGAGTTTTCTGGTTTGGGTTTGGGTATAACTTATTTTTTCCCTTCTGAGGTGAGTTGATTGAGTTGAGTTGAGTTGCGAGTGAGTCAAAGTTGATTGAGTGTTTGGTCTTGTACATATGTTTGGTGTGGTGAATGGAAATTGGTAATTGGTTTTTGAATAATTGTATATGGTATTCTGTTATAAACTATATAATAATTGCTAAATTACCTAAATAAGAAACATTATACTTTAGTGGATAAGCAATTTTGAGAACTAGTTAGTTTATAAATTGGCGGATTTTGTTGTGTTGCAACATATTATGATCCTAGTATAAAACGAAATTAAATATTAATGCAAAAAGAAACTTTCATACAAACATTGTGTGCCCGACATTGGTTTAAGTCTTGCTAAATATGATGTGTTTTGTATTTGCCTATTTGTTGGTTTTGCCGTTGCTGTCTAAAATCTATAACTGGCTATGTTTCCATATGGAAATTTTCAAGTTTATGTGACATTTCGATTTAGGTTTTATGTTCACCAACGAATTTACATTTTTTCAGTTATTTAAGAAACTAGTTTTTTTTAGCATATTTTAGTTTACTTAAATTCTTTCAAGTTATTATATTGAACATAATCAAAGTATATTAAATTACAAGTCGAAAGGTTGCATCATTAAATTTTAGAGATATTTATTTATAAAAATGACCACAAAATGTGTAGAATTAATGCATTTGGCCAATTTTTTTTTACACTAAGGAATAAGTAATTCCGGACTTGCTCGTAATGTATAGTGTTTATTTTTTTCTCATTTGTATTAAATATTTTTCAAAAACTCTCTCGTCCATATTTGAAATGGTCATTTCGAAATGTTTAATATAACCGATTTTTCAATCAAATTTCACATTTTAAGTCATTGTATCATACCTACTTCTTATTTGTTATGTTTCTTTGACATTTTGTTAGATTTTAGTAAAACACGAAGCATTTTTTTTCGAAATTTCAGAATTGTTCATCAGATTTCAGGCTTGTTCTTAAAATCTCATAATAGTTTTTGTTTTTTTTGGAATGTTAGTCTGAAGTGTACTTTTCGTCTTAAAAACAATTTTAATCCAAAATGTTTGAAAACCAGATAAAGATGTCATTTTTCTACTACACAAAAAAAAATATTTAATTACATTGAAAATTTTAGTTAAATACTACATTGAACAATAGTTAAACAACAAATAAGGGACAATTTGGTACTCTAAGACTAAATCTGATCTGATTGAGTCAATGCTTGATTGATTCAACATGTGTTATGTTTAGGATCCAGAGGTTTTGAATTATGGTATCAAATGGTCTAAATAACTGAGTCAGACCTAGGGCGTGTTTGGTAAAATTAGTTGGTAGCGGGTAGCTTGTAGTGGATAACGTTTTGTTAAACGCTACATGAAGTAACATTTAAATTTGGAGCGTTTTGTTTAAACTAAACGCTAAAAACTTGTAGTGCCGAACAAGACTTTCTATTCAAAACGGAACGTTTTGTCAAATGCTAGAAGCTACAAGCTCTCAAATGCTCTGTGCCGAACACGCCTCTTACCTTTTATCATACTCTGGAAAAGGCATACAAACAACCCATGAGTGTTTTAAATTAATTAGATATAATCATAGTTAATTTAACATTAAATTGAAAAATTAAACATAATTGTATTCATCTGTTGAAATCATTTTGAAATCATTGAAATATCAAATAAACTAAAAAAATATATAAAGTTTATCTTTTAGATAATTGAAAATATCCAACCAGATAGTTTTTTTAATTACTCAACAATAATAATAGTTATAATAAAAATTAAATTGAAAATTATATTTAACTAAAAGTTACATAAAATAAAAAAATTATGTTACCGGTATTAAAAAACATTATATATATATATATATATATATATATATATATATATATATATATATATATATATACTAGTTTATAACATGTGGAAACTACGGTTATAAAATTAATTGAAATTTTATAGTAAAACCTCAAAATTAATAATTAATTATTTTAAATAAATTATTAAATACGATATATTTTTATTAGTTTTGTGAAATTATAATCGTTGATTCAAATAAATATATATAATTAATTTTTAATATATATTAGACATTTTTTATTTGTGAATTAATGAAAACAATAATATAAAATTTAAAATTCAAAATAGAGAATAAATAGATTGACAAATAACATCACATTGATTAGGAGGTCTAATAAATTTAAAATTGAGAACTAATAGAATGACAAGTGACATCATATTAATTAAGAGGTCTAATATAGTGACACATGGGAAAATGACTACTCTTTTATTAGTATATATATTTATAGTGACACATGGGAAAATGACTACTCTTTTATTAGTATATATATATATATATATAAAGGACAAGAGAAGTTTCAACAGGAAACTTCTCATCTTCATAATTTGACCACTTTATTTTACTTCTTTTTAATTTTGCCACTAAAGTTTCAACAAATTTTTCATTTTTATAATTTTGTCACTTTATTTTTACTTCTTTGTATTTTTGTCACTCCTCTTCATAATTTGACCACTTTATTTTATTTCTTTATAATTTCGTCACTAAAGTTTCAACAAACTTTTCATTTTTATAATTTCGTCATTTTATTTTTACTTCTTTATATTTTTGTTGCTAAACTTTCACTTTTACTTCTTTACAACCATTTTTCTTTATTCTTTATCATTTTCGTCTACCGTATTCTTCTATCCTTTATTTTTTTTCTAAAACGATTCGGTTGTGACTTTTCTCACATGTTTTTTTATATTTTCTCAAAAGTGCTTTGTTTCTTTAATCCATTTACAGTTTTGTCTCATATTTTTCAACATTATTTTACTTTGATACTTTTTTTTCTTTTATTATCAACCCGAACTTTTTAACATTCAAACTTTCGTCATATATTTTCTAAAAAGTTGCTAAATTCAACCAATTTTCTTTATTTTTTGGAATTTTCATCAAACATAGTCTTCTACCCTTCATTTTTTTCTAAAAAGAATGACCCGTGCAAAGCATGGGCCTTTTCCTAGTTAGAATAAAAACATACACAAATGTGTGTGTGTGTATATATATATATATATATATATATATATATATATATATATATACATATACACACACACACACACACAGAGAGAGAGAGAGAGAGAAAGAGAGAGAGAAAGATCATAGGTCTTGGCATAAATATTTATCTTAAACCATATTAGTTTGAATTTCGTTTGTAAATTGTTTTCAACCATTATAACTAAAACTCTTTCAACTTATGTTTTTTTAAAAGGATAATGACTTAATATGGCAGCATAGTTTTTGTAATGTACACGTTTAGTCTTTATTGTTATTTTTTTATAAAATAAGCCCTTGAACTTATTGTTTTTATACACATTCAGTCCTTATGATCGACTATTTCATATTAAGTTCATGGTTTGTACATATTTAGTCCTTAATGTTTTTTTTTACAAAATAAGTCCTTGTTGTTTTTGTATACATTTAGTTCTTATGATATGTTTTTTCAGGGTTCACTTACATGACATCCTATATAGGACAATCATTAATGAGTCGTTCTCATACGTGGCTCATATGGGAAGTGGAATCATGTGTTTCTTGTCTTCGTTTTGGTAATATCATTGTACTTTGATATTACTAACTATTATATTACAATACCACCTATAATAATGCCAATGCAAACTTCATTCAATATCAATACCAATTACATTACATCAGGTGAAGAAAATACTTAATCCATAATGATTTGAATTGTTGGAAATAATGCCCACGTTCATAATAGTTGGTAATGTTATTATTAATACTAGAGTCCTTTTGGATTACACATAATGACAAATTTAAGCAGTTAGTGACATGAGTATATATGGGATCCAATTTGTTAATTTATTAGTGATGAATAAATTAATAAAATCTCATGACACATCTCCTTAATTCTTGTGACAGAACCCTAAATGTTCTAGGGTTTTAGTATTTTGCGATTCAAGATGGTTGAGACAAGAAACCTCATATTTAACAGTTGCAAGATCATCTTCAAAATTTGGGGTCAGTTTGAAATAAACAAAAAAAACTATTTGCTAAAAAATGATCATAATCAACATACCAAGGAATTAGGGAAGACATTAAACTTTTTTCACGGTGTTATTTTGTCTTGGAAGTGCAAATTCGAGTGGGGAGAAAGCAATCATAAAGAATCTCGTTGTCTGCTATGGAGATGAGAAACTTAAGGAATCAACATTATTTAACCGATATGTGAACTAGGTTACTGATATAAGTGAGGGACAAGCCACATATGAGAACATGTTATTAATGATTATCCCATGTAGGATTTCATTTGGCAAAACCTAAAGAAAACCAGTCATAAGTAGGATACCTAATTCATTATATTTATCCTAAGCAGGCCTGATCATTTGCAAGGTCTAATTAGGATACACACTTCATGGTATTTGGTAGATTACATGAAATGGAAGACGATGATGGGGAGAAGTTACTAAGTCGATCAAGAGAAATGAGAAACCGATATAAATCTCTTAGTCTCACATCATCACTCACGCCTCAGTACTCTTGTTTCTCATTTTGTCTATAAAATCAAAAATCAATAAAGAGTAATTGCTCCACGGCGTTGCCAATCAGCGGTTACGCCAATTACGTAGGTGAGGTAATGGGTAGTGATTGGTGGTCGAAGGGTCACCTTAGAAGAAAGGAGGAAAGAGAGTGAGGTTGACTACTTTACATAAATGGTTCCTCAAGTTTAAAAAATAACAAAAAAATAAAATGATAACAAATTAAAAAAGAAGATAAAAATAAGGGCATTTTCATCATGTAACATACATTTAACTGAGCTATAGACAATAACACCCTCAGGGATCTTTAGTGTAAGATTTGGTAACCATAAGGACCATCTATATCAATATTGTAAAAGTTAGACCAAAAGTGCATATTGGAACAAAACACAGTCACCAAAACTGTAATTTACTCTCAAATCTATTTTCCAGTTAGGGATGAAAAAAAACCCATACCCAATGGGGAATCTAAAACCCGCACCTGGTTTGACCAGGGAATCCCCAAGTTGACCGGGGATGGGGAATCCCCAAATAAAAAAAGCGGGGATGGGGATACCCCAAGTCCTCCGCCCTGGACTGGCCCCAATAGATATTAATATATAAAAATAATACAAAACATATATTTATAGTAAATTATATAATACCTAAAATTTGGTCTGAGTAAGTGAGTAACCCAACTCATTAATAATTATTTAGTTGAAATTATACTTTTCCTTCTTCAATTGTCTAATTTAACCCTGTGTATAAGTGTTTTTTCCTTGGTTTATCTATCATCACCTCAAATAACACTCTGATAACTTTTTTCTACTTGATTTTCCACATATGTTTTTTCATATATGTATTTAAATTGGAAGAAAAATAGTTATAGTTTTTATGCAATCTATAAATATTTTTATGTTTTATAAAATCTTTAAACTTATGTTGGTAAAATTGAGATTTACAGTTTTTCTTTATGTAAAAGATTTCATATTAAAATAGAAAAAGAAATCCATGATTCCTTGTTTGGGGTATGGATGTGGATTCATTTGTATTCCCCGATGGGGATGGGGACGATAATAAGGATAAAATTGGGGTCCCAAGTTTCCCGGCCCCGTTTCCATTTCTATTTCCAGCCGACAATCAAATAGATACTTGAAATAACTTATAAATTAATATTTGGGTAAATTACAGAAATAGTCCATGTGTTTGTATGAACATTTGGATTAGGTCCCTAAAAGATTTTTATTGTTGATTTCATCCCTAAGGTTTCAATTTATTTTGAATGAAGTCCCCCATTATTAATACCGCTTAGTTTAAACTGTTAAAAGTATGTGAATTTACTTATATACCCTTATTATTCTTAACTTATTTTTCTATTATTTATAAGACAAAATTGCAAAAATGGTCCCTATGGTATGTATTTTTTACGGGATTTGGTCCAAATCACAACTTTTTTTGGATTGATAATCATTTTGACCATGTTTGTATGTGGAAAAGGTCCCTCACATAATTGAAAAGACTATTATACACTTCTTCCTTTTTTTAATATTTAATAAATATTAAAAACAAATAGGCCCACATCTCTCTCTCTCTTTTTCTTTCTTTCTTTCTCTCTCTCTCTCTCTCTCTCTCTCTCTCTCTCTCTTATTTCTTACCTACCGTTACATCCAGATTTTTTTTTGGATACTTATTCAAAACTCAAGAACAATAGACACATATACATACTCATGTACATACAAACATACACACACCTACTCTCACTCTCTCTAGATTTTTTTTGGTTTGTTATTCAAAAGGCACACACAATGCTCAAGAACAAACACCCACTCATAAATCTAAAATCATTTTTTGGAACTTAAAAGATGTAACACCCTGTTTTGGGTCGTTTATGTAACATTGCATTCGTGTATTTTCCCTTTTAGCCCTTCATTTAAAATTTATTACACTTTGGTACCTAGCTGATTACGTTGGGCGTACGCTATTAGTACGTTAAGCGTACTGGCTCGTTGGCTTGGACATGGAGGCACCCATATACGCTGGTCGTACGTGGATGTATGTTGGGCGTACGATCATCAAGGGCAAACCCTAATTTTTAGGGTTTATGCCCTATTTAAACTCCTTAAGTTGCTCTTGGACCTTGATATGACCAACCTCCATCCCTCTAATCACTAAGAACAAAACCCTAGCCTCCATTTTGTAACGTCCCAAAAATTCAGAAGTATTGTTCAAGGGATAAAGTGTAAATTAAGGCGGGGACTCGACGAGTAGGTATTCCGACTTGCTAAGTTGGAGCGGGATTTGGTTGTGGGTTAAGTGACCAACTCGCCGAGTCAGTAGTTGGGACTCGACGAGTTGATGCTGAAAGGAGAAAACCCTAATCTCGGGGGTTATGCCCTATATAAAGAACATATCATCCCTTTTTCAGCCTCCTTACCACCCTTGAGAGCCTGAAAACCTTAGAAATCGAGTGGAACTCCATTGTTAGTGAAATTGGAGCTTTAGGAAAGGAAATCTTGAAAAGGGAACCTGAAGACTAAGGGATTGCAGCAAGGGAGTGGTATAGATTCGAGGTCTACTTCAGTGGGATCTTGCATTGGAGGTAATAGATATGTTCTTGAGCTTTTGTGCATCTAGATCTATCAATTGTGGGGTTTTTTGGGGGCATAAATGAGGTCCATCTCGAGTTTGGTGTAAGATCTGAGGTTGCTACCTCAGATTTAGGCTTGTAATGATCCAAGGAGCCATAAAGTCTATGTTCAAGAGATGTAGGTGAAGTTCTTTTGTCCCAAACCTTAGCCCAAGAGTGTATTATGCTTAGATCTCTTTGGATTCACGTAAAGTTTGCCACTTTACGTGATGGATGGGTTGTAGGGGAGTGGATCTATGGTTTGGAGCCCCTGCATGGCTTGGAAAACCACTGTATGGCTTGGAAAGCCACTGTATGGATTAAGAACTAGAGGTACTCGGCGAGTCACATGGGTGAACTCGGCGAGTTGGATGAAGATAGACAGGAACTCGATGAGTTGGAAGAACAACTCGGCGAGTATGTTGAATGTTGCCTTGGACTCGTCGAGTCTGTTCTTGGACTCGGCGAGTCTGGTCGTGGAGTCCTAACCTTTTTGGTTGAGCTGTGAATCGATGAGTCGAGGGACGACTCGGTGAGTTGAGCGAGAAAGGACTCAGAGTTTGTTGGACTCGGCGAGTTGAGTCGTGGACTGGGAGTTCTGAGTATAGGGACTCGACGAGTCAGCGGGTTGAATCGGCGAGTAGAGTCGGTCTGGAAGGTTGACTTTGACTGAGGACTTGGACTTTTACCAAGAGTTGACCAGTTGACCTCCGGGGGTATTTCGGTAAATATTGGTACTTATTGAGCTCAGGCTTTTGGTATTGATCAGTGGTGGAGTTCGTGTTGGAGGTTGGAGCAGCGTGATCTTATCTTTTCAGTCATCAGTGGCGAGGTAAGTTATCATCAGTATATCAACAGGGTCTACGACACCAAGGCCGACCCTTTATCGGATTGTAATCAGGGTATCGTTGTTATGTTATTGCTTTGCTATGTTTGCATCCTGGTAGTTAGGATGGTATATGTTAGAGACCTGGTTAAGGTCGGTATCCTGGTATATAGGATGATGCTATGCTAATGACCGGTTAGGTCGGTATCCTGGTTAGGATGATGTTATGTTATGTGATCTGCTAGATCGGTTTGATTGGATGTGAATTGTTATATGATTGTATGTTTATGTGTACATGGTTGTTGGACTGGGGTTGGGTTGAGGCGGGTCCTGCTTTGTGTTGTAGGCCAACATACCCAGGGCGGAACGGTTATCCCGAAGGCCCAGCGAGCGATCCGGATAGGCTGTAGTCCCCAAGAGGGCAGACCAGACGTGCCGAGGCTTGGGGAGTGGACCAGGCCGACTGAAGGCACGGTGCGGGCGGATCAGTCATACTGTAGACTCAGAGAGTGGACCAGGTGGATTGAAGGCCCGGTGCGGGCGGACCAATCATACTATAGACTCGATGTCTATGGCTAGACTTAGAGAGTGGACCAGGTGGATTGAAGGCCCAGTGCAGGCGGACCAATCACATTGTAGACTTGATGTATATGGCTAGACTCGGAGGGTGGACCAGGTGGACTGAAGGCCCAGTACGGAGGACCAGTCACACAGTAGATCCGAAGTGCATGGTTGTTCTGTGCTCTGTTATGATATGACATGTTATGTGTATGGTATATGTGGTTGGTATTTTGGGGGTATCTCACTAAGCTTTCGGGCTTACAGTTGTGGTTTAAATGTGTCAGGTACTTCAGGAGACCGTGGCAAGGCCAAGGCATGATCGTACCACTCCTCATGTTTATGTTTTATGATATGGTTCTGGGAAGACTCTGATAATAATTATATTGAAAACCTTTTTGTAATAACTTAACGAAACTGGGTTGTTTTTGAAAAGTTTAAATTGGTTGGAATTTTTAGAGCGTTACACATTTGAGTGTTTGTGAGCCATTTTTGTGATCTTGTAGTGTTTTTTGATACTTTAAAGCTTGGTGGTGAAGCTTTGGTGGAATTCGAGCTTGAAGATCCAGAATCTTCATCAAATTTGCAAGATTTTTAAAGTAAAAAGCTTCCACCTTGGTAAATCTAATTGCTAGATCTAGTTTAGGGCTTTGTTTTGGTATGTTTGGCCCTATAAGTCCTCCTTGTGAGTATGAGTTACTCCAGGAGTTGGAAATGCTAGATCTTAGCCTCTCTAATGTTCCTTATGCATAAAAATGTTACCTTGATGTCTTGTTTTGGGCCATACAAGAATTAGGACTCTTATTATGAGTCTTAATGGTAAAAAAAACGAGTATTGGATCCCTTTAAGCCATGCAAAGGCTCCAAGTTAAGAACTTTATGGATTAAGACATTCCACTAGACTTGGACCTGTAATTTGGATGTTGGAATGCAAGTATTAAGCACTTAAGGAAAAAGTGCTTAATGGGCGCGTACGCTGAGCATACACAAGATTACGTTACACGTACATGTCCATGTTTGCGATCATGCATGCAGCCTAGTACGCAGGGCGTACATCAAGTACGTGCAACATACCAAGCCTGGTTTTGGGCTTTTGCGTTTTGGGCCATAATTGGACTATTAGGGTTTTGGGCCATTAGCATTCCTAAACTTTGGGCATTGCTAGGCTTTGGGCCTTATTGGATTTGGGCCTATAATGGGATTTAGGTATCATTTAGAGGTTTGGGATGTTTTGGGCTTTTTGGTCCCATTGGGTCGGGCCTTGGATATTGGGCCAAGTGAGGAAAGTGTAAAATGGTCTTTTACCCTGGTGTTGGTCAAATGAACTAGAATCCCAGTTATGGTCTATGACCCAATTATTATTTGAGTATTATTTGATGATGTTTAGTGCGGAGATTTCCCAGATCAACAACCCGAGCTTTTATCTGATTTATTTAGCACTTCGAGGTGAGTCTCCTCACTGTGTTTTTGCGTGTCGAAGGCACCAATGCCAAACTTTATGATTTTAGGTCATAGATTGAGCTTTGACCCTTGTTTAATGTTCAATAGGGTGTTGTACTTATATTTGATGGGTTTTATGCATTTTAACACTCCTATGGTACGCATGCAACCCTATGTGCCTTGGATCTATGTTTTCACTATTATACATGCAAAAATACAAAATTCCAAACCATCATCCTAACTAGCATATTATAAAGCAACTATAGTACAAAATTCTAGTTAGATGACATACCTTTTGATGGAGCTTGAAGTCTTGAACCTTTAAGAGCTTAGCCCCAATAGTGTGGAAGCCTCAAATGGAATCGCACAACACCACCAACAAATGGAATAACTTGAGAAGAAGGTTACTTTGGTTCTCCTTATGAAATCGTCCCTTGCCCTCACTATGTGTATCCACTAGTTCCATTTCATGAACAATGGGATCCTTTATATAGTGTGGATCATTAGGGTTACACCATGTAAACCCTAATGTGCATGACTTTCCATTTCCTTCATGATCCATGGATTTTAACCTCCATGGAGTATCCATGGGTTACCACATGGGTTAAGCCCAACATGAAGGACAATGGATCACAAGCCCACATATATAAGAATGAATGATTTACATAATCAATACCCATATATTTAATTAGTCTCTTTTGATCACAAAATTAATTCTTGATCAATACTAATTAAATAATATGATTTCATATTAATATATTAGAACTTATAATATATTAATATAAATCATAAATAACCTTTTCTCACTTATCTATCCAACTGTTCCGATGTCATGCAACCCAAATGGACCATGCTACTCTCGGGTCGAGCACTCATGAACACTGCAGCCACTTTGTCCCAGACAAACTACAGACCCATTCATGATAGTCTTTCCTCAATACCTACTTCCAAAGTATGATCGACTGTGGATGGTTTGAATAAATTAGTTATTCGGGAAGTCAAAACATGCAAAGTGAAACACAAGAGTAATCGAATCCAATATGGTCTCAAAACTTATGAATATAAATAAAACATCTTTTATTTAATCACAATATTGATTACACATTATTAATTGCATAATGTTTCAAATAATCAACTTAATACTTGAACTGAAACAATAGTCATGTCATGCTCCAAGCATGCACACTATGTTTGTCCAAACAATAGTTATGCCATACTCCAAGTATGCACACTATGTTTGTCTATGATCCTTACTTTGTGAAATAGACCAATTGAACATGATTCCAATTATGCTCCTTTCACAATCCCAAATCCTTATTGTAAATATAAGAATACCAAATTCTTGTCATTTACTGTAATCTATTAGATTTTAAATTCATATGCATTGGTCCTCTTATAATGACTATGCACAAAAGTCACAAAGACTTGGCAACAAACATTACAAAGTATTCCAATGGAGATCAATTCCATGGAAACGAAGTCTCACATTCAAAGTACTTTCCTTTGAGCATCCTTCTTGCATTAAGTTTTTTTTTTCTAATCTTACACAGATTTGAAGAATAACTTCCTCCTATAGAACCATTTCCATATTCCCATTTTGACTCTTACTTCTAAACAAGAGTTGCCTCTTTTCAGAATATGTCAATATGGTCCCTCTCCAAAATTTTACACCATACTTCCAACTGACCATGAGAAACCAATCTTAGGTAAACCTCGGATTGTCCTCGATAATGGCTTAATCATTTCAGTCATATCCGATTCTTTTCCTTTTTCCCTCTTAATTCCCTAGGCATTTGGAAAATTTAGAACGGATAAGTATTATAGCACATGCAATCGATCCTATATCCGAAGCATACAAGACACGATTAGTGATGTCTCACATAAAGACATGATACTTGACCAATCTTTAGCTACAATATTTCTTATAATTTTCCATGTTCTCATATTTCAAATTATCAAAAGGGATGTCGTAATCATAATCGAATTTTAGAACACAAATAATGTAATCATGACTAAATTTGATTAAAATCTCACAATCTAAGCTTTTAGATTTGAAATGAAGTATAATTTCCTCTCCTTTAATTATAGCAAAACAACTTTTTCAACCCCTGCAACTTCACGAATTGAAACTTTTGTTTTCTATAATTAACATTGCCAACTTGCGATATTTAGCATAATTAATTATGCTCCCACTAACATAATAATTATTATCTTACCAGCATAACACTTATGTTCCCACTAGCTCTGACACGTACTCAGAAATCAACTGGACTTCTAGAAATCGATGCCTCATTGACTTTCATTACCAAAGTTCATATTTCTAATACAAGATGCTTCGATAAAACTTTATCTAAGTTTCTCAAAATCATACACCTTTCCTTAGATAGCTTACATGTGTGTCTAAACAATTATGAAGATGGATGTCGTAATGATAATGTTTAGACCTTTTGCCATTCTCACAATTCAAACCATGAAGAGGGATTTTGTAATCATGATCGAATTTGAGAATGCAAACATCAAAATTGCTATCTCCTTAAAATCTTCTTAGTGAAAGCGTTTCCTCACCATCATTTTCATGAATCGAAGAGAAACCTTATGAAACTTAGATTTTATGGTGTATGTGTTCCTATCCATGTGAATTTGTCAAAACCATAATCACAAGACAAGGTTAGTGACAAATTCAAACTCATATGGATTGAACTTGTTCAATCTTAATTTCTTGCCACATGGAAGCACAAGGTGTAACGCCCGTAGATCAGAGCTAGTCAATTTAGAGACGATAAGCGTCAAAAATGACTTTTTTTGGGAAAGATTATTTAGAAGGAGTAATCGTAACTAAGATGTAGTTTATGTTACAAGGTTTCCGAATATATAAAGAATGTCGAAATCCGAGTTATAACGAAGAAGTTATGACCTGTCGAAGTTTTGCGACAGAACTGGCACGACACAGCGCGACGTAAATAGTGAATTTACATTAGAGTGATATTTATCCAAAACAATATAAATGAGAATTTAAGATCTCATCGATAGTAGTGTAACAACGGAAAGACAGACGAAAACGGACGTCAGACGAAGGAGTTATGATTTTCTAATGGAGTTTTCCTGTCCCGACCTACTAAAAATAATATAATAAAAATAAAGTCAAAATTAGCCGATGGAGTCTAAATGAAAATTTTAGATCATGTTTTTAGCTACGCGTGCATATAAATAACGTCGAAAACGGAGTTCGTATGCGAAAGTTATGAATTTCTGAAGTTCGGGGCGCGAACCCCAACAATGTGTCAGAGTTCACGACGTGAAAACAGTGTTCACGACGTGAATTCAGTACTGACGCCTTCTAAAGCCTTCCAGAGCAAGTGGACTGATGACGAACGCAATGACGACTGCCTGACTGAACTCATGACGTGAATTTTGAGATTTCACGACGTGAATTCAGTATTTCAGCCCTATAAATAGAAATCGAAGGGCAGGTGATTTTGGTTGCTATTCTCTTACTCTCCCACTCTCGATACCCTATCTAAGCCCTATTTTAACCCCCCGAAGCCCCGATATCAACCCCGAGCCCCGAAGCAAGTCTGAAGTCCCGAGGATCCCGAGGAGCGTTATTCCCGAGCCGAAGCTCTGCCCGTGAGGAGCCCGGTTTTTGTGAATATCTTCCAGGTCTAGTGAAGAATACTACTTCTACAAGTCGTAGTGTTGTCCAATCAACTTCTAATAAAGTGAGTGTATAGTCACTTTCATCTTACACATAAATATGAAGTATTTTATAAAATACGTTCTATGTGTATATATATTGTTGTTTATATGTGTGAGTGTATAGTCACTTTCATCTTACACATAGATATGAAGTCTTTGCTATGAAATACATGCTATGTGTTTATACATTGTTCGTTTACTTGAGATGGATGCTGAATGAATGTTTTATACGAGTTTTCAAATAAGTTGTATATGTAATTTTTATCTACAAATATGTTGGGTAGAACATGGGTAGATGAAATAGTTGGTGTGTGATAAAAAAATGTGATGAGAGATAGGTGAGGATATAATGGTGATGATAATTAGGTGACGATATATAGGTGATGAATTACGAGTCCAGGCGATGTTGTGGCTATGTATTCATGCAATGATAGTCTAACCCTTATTATGAATTACGAGTCCAGGCGATGTTGTGGCTACGTATTCATGCGATGATAGACTAACCCTTATTATGAATTACGAGTCCAGGCGATGTTGTGGCTACGTATTCATGCGATGATAGACTAACCCTTATTATGATTTACAAGTCCAGGCGATGTTGTGGCTGCGTAATCATGCGATGATACCCTAACCCTTGCTAGACACATATTGAGGGAGGAATCCCCGAATTAGTATTGTCTATGCGATGTAGGCGATGATCCTTAGGAAAGGTTCTTATGAACAAACATATAAGGAAATATGATATAAAGAGATGAGAAGTAAATATGATATAGGAGATGGCCCTTGAGATAATATCTTTAGGGAAGACTAAAAGAAGATAATGGGGATGGGTAATTGGGTTGATTGTTTGATGATTAAATATAATAATTATACTATTGTGGGTTGAAAACCCTATATGCTCACCAGGCTCCCAAGCCTAACCCACTCAGTTTTCTTTGTATCACAGGTATCAATACGAAGACATATTTCACTGAGAGATTAAAGGAGATGTAAATCATTAGTGTAAATAAATGTAAGTTTTGTTTATGCTTATGTGTCTGTATCGAAACATGACATCCCGAGATTTTGTTATATAATGAACAAGAATTATGTCAGCATGATAGGTTACAAACCTCAAGTCGTGTGCTAGTGATAAACTACAGGTTTTATTCTTGATTAGTTCTTGAAACACTTTCAGGATCTTAAAGACTCCACTGACCTCTTGACATATAAGTTTCTTTTTTTCAAATACCATTAATTGATAACAAATATTCAAGAGTTAGTGAGGATTCTTATCAAGACAAACACTTCACACAGTTGGCCTTAGTTGGTCTTTGTTTTATCCAAAACATCACAACTTACCAATTTCAAATGTACAAGAGTAGAAAACATTTTACTCTTACATTTGAGAAGTTTTATAAAACTTCTTTAAGATATGTCACTCAAGTTAAAATCTTATAGTATGAATCTAAGAATTGTTTTGGAACGAAGTATGACTCATCTTCTTGATTTAACCACTTCAACAATTCATGACTCCTCTTCTTAGCCATAAGAATGCAATAATATGTCCTTAGAGCATCAATTGTGATATGGTTTCATAATCATTAAGATGATCATAAAACATGATATTAAAGTACTCTCCCATCTTATCATATTTGAGAAACTTTTATCTTTCTGCCTAATTTGATTCTTCTCATTCGTTCTGCCATACATTGAAACTTTTCCAATGTTTCAAAATTATTATTAAACTTGTAAGTATAACCATATTTACTAAACTTTAGTAAATCATGACGAATAGTCTTAACCATATTTGTGGTGGACTTGACCAGTGTACAAGAACGTGTACTCGATCCCTTAGTCCTTCACTTGACTCACATATACATGTGAACAAGGAATTAGTCTTAATTTTCCAAAGATGAAAATTCTCATTCATCATACAATACAGCTTGCATGATTCCAAGTTTCTGTCCATTTAAAACTTGGGTGATGATAATCTTTCCTTATTTGGTAAATTTAGACACTACCACAAATGAAAGAATCAAATTCATACTTCCAATATTTCTAGATACATACAAACATCAATTTTTCATAAATGCCATTGCAAGGAGATATAAAACAAAAACAAATTTTTATTTATTTATAAAACGCGGAAAAACTTTTCCTTACAATGCAATTACAAGTAAAAAACTATGTTATTACATATTTCCTAGCAATCTATCATAACTCACAAGCAGTAGCTCAAAAATCCGATCTTCGAACCATGCGATTGAAATCCATCTTCGCGATCAGATTCAGCATACTCTTCTTTTAAGCTTCCTTCCCTTTGCTTGATCCTGCCGAACATCAAAATGCAACCTAGTCACATCATGTATTAAGAATCAACAATTAGAAACTTAACAGAGTTAGATAGTGTACTTACCTGAAGTAGAGTCAAACATTTTGTCTCTACTTTCTTTTAGATCTTTCTGGTAGTCAGGGCAGCTTCGCTTCCAATGTCCCTTCTCTTGACAGTAAAAACATACAGACTCTTTGGGGATGGTACACGGGACTATCACAGACTAAGCCTTTCTCTCTACCATTTGGTAAATCGGGTTGACCATGGCCAATCCCTTTCCATTGGGAAGAGAAAACTTTTCTGGACTTCCAATGTTACCATTGTCAATGTCCATGGAAGTTTGAGAAGTAGATCTTCCACCCAAATTTACTTTTCCAGTGCGCCAAAACATTGTTGATTCAGCATCAACAAGCAAATAGATAAGATCAATAAGGGTCATGTAGCGGTATGTCACATAGTAGTCTTTAATGGACTCACTATATGACTCAGGAAGTGATTGAAGAACCCAGTCAACAGCCAACTTCCTTGAGATTTTGGCACCCAACACTCTCATCCTGTCGATATGTGACTTCATCTCCAAGACGTGAGTACACACAGGCCTTCCATCTTCATGTTTCATTGCAAGTAGGGCTTGAGTGACCTTGAATTTTTGAAGTCTTCGAGTTTGTGGTTCAGGGAGAATAATTGGAGGAGGTGAAGGAAGAGAAGTATGATTTCCATGATCCAACCGCGGGACATCATCTTCATTAGGAAAGCTTGTTCCAAGGGATTTAGGAAGACTATAGTTGTATGAACCAGACATCTATAATGGGAGAAATTCAAGTTAGTTGATTTAAGTCCTGAATATAACACCCAATATGAAATATTAAGGCTAGGACCCAACACAATATTTTATAACTTGGAAGAGAGATGCCGTAATCCAAGCTATAAAATATTTGAAGGTAGGTAAATGACAATTTACCAATTTCCACCATGAAAAACGAAATTGTTCATTAAGTTTTAATTGGCTTGAAACTCCTAGATCCTTTGAGATTCATTGAACTATTTAATGGCATGTTTAAATCTCGATTGTGCCTTCTCAAGTTTGTGACTGGGATGTCGAGGATCACAAACAAGGTGTGAATAACCATGCAAATTAACTTGGTACCCTTAACTTTATCACCTAATCGATGTGCCGGTTAACCACATGCGCTCCACCAATCTATGATAAACATTAAGTTAGCCTTTGCCACTCTTACTAGTCCATGTTAGTGTGCCGGTTAACCATACACGCTCCACCAACGACTTGATAAGGTACAAAGTGTAATTTCATAGGTTAGCACCATATTCACATTTTCCTAAAGTAACTAAGATTGAGAATTTATAAGTGTTTAGTTACTTTATATTTATCATTATACTTTTAATGAAGGGAGAATTAGAGTCCTATCCTACCCGTTCGGCTAACGACCCTCTACCAGTCAAGGAAGCGGTGGGTGAGAGTGGACACCCATTAAACTGTCATTTTATAAGCAATAACCTTATACCTCCTTATAGATCAGCTTTGTGAATGAGGCCTACTAACGGTAAGATTGACTTTTACTCTTATACATATATATATATATATATATATATATATATATATATATATATATATATAAATATTAAACCTATAATATTATAATAGTATAAGGGTTGAACCTTAAACTATTTAAAATTCTAGGGTTTGGAACTAAAGTATTCCAAAGTGTAACTTTACAAATTCCAAAACTTGAGGCAAGTTTTGAACAATTCAAAAACTTTTGGAATCTATAACATATGAGTTTGATATGGATTTTAATGGCAAGACTCTTAAAAATCCACAACTTAAGGACAAGTTATAGATGTCATAAAACAATTTATGGAAAAAAAAACTCTTCAAAACCATAACTCATGACTTTTTAAGGACTCATTAACAAAAAAGACTTTTGGTTTTCCATAACTTAAGGACAAGTTATGGATTCCATTAAAGGCCATTAAGATCATCTAATAAACAAACAAACATGTCAAGAAAAACTATGATCTAGATTAAACTCATTTGAACAAGACAATTCAAATCAAACAATTTTCATGTAATTAGCCTAACCATTAAACTAATACAAAACATGAAACTTTTGACAATTATCTTTTGAATTGGATTAAAATGATCATTACCACATCAAAAACAGGTTTATAAGTTCAAAAACAGCTTAGGGTAATGATTCTAGTCCAATTCCAACCTTAAAAGTCGAAAATCTGCGCTCTAGGCCTCCAACTCGTTGAGTGTATGAACAAACTCGGTGAGTTGGTCAGATTTTGCCTTGGACTCAGCGAGTCCACTATTTAGAAAGCCAGTTTTTCGATTTTTTCAGCAATTGCATCAAGTAAATTGAAAACCAAGCCTAGGCTCTGATACCACTGATGGGTTTTGATCATTCTATCACTCCTATGTTGTGCATGTAACCCTATGTGTCTTGGATCTATGTTTTCACTATTATACATGCAAAAATACAAAATTCCAAACCATCATCCTAACTAGCATATTATGGAGCAACTATACTACAAAAGTCTAGTTAGATGACATACCTTTTGATGGAGCTTGAAGTCTTGAATTTTTAAGAGCTTAGCCCCAATAGTGTGGAAGCCTCAAATGGAATCACACAACACCACCAACAAATGGAATAACTTGAGAAAAAGGTTACTTTGGTTCTCCCTATGAAATCATCCCTTGCCCTCACTATATGTATCCACTAGTGTCATTTCATGAACCATGGGATCCTTTATATAGTGTGGATCATTAGGGTTACACCATGTAAACCCTAATGTGCATGACTTTCCATTTCCTTCATGATCTATGGGTTTTAACCTCCATGGAGTATCCATGGGTTACCACATGGGTTAAGCCCAACATGAAGGACAATGGATCACAAGCCCACATATATAAGAATGAATGATTTACATAATCAATACCCATATATTTAGTTAGTCTCTTTTGAATACAAAATTAATTTCAAATTAATTCTTGATCAATACTAATTTAATAATATGATTTCATATTAATATATTAGAACTTATAATATATTAATATAAATCATAAATAACCTTTTCTCACTTGTCTATCCAATTGTTCCGATGCCATGCAACCAAAATGGACCATGATACTCTTGGGTCGAGTACATACCAATAATAGTTATGGACTTAGACATCTAATCCAACAATATTTGCATGTGACGAGCTACAATTATTTATGTTTCGTTTGTGAGGTGAATTTTTTCATTATACTTTACACTACAATATGGATCCTCTTATGTTGTAGTGATCTGTTAGGCAGGTAGATTTGTTAATAATTATCTATGATTGTTTGTTTGGTAAGTCTGTTTATTTGCATATGTCGATATATTGTGGGTGGGTTGAGGGCGGTCTAGTTAATGTTGTAGGCCCAAAGGGAGCAGTCAAACTTAATGTTGTAGGTTTAGGAGGTGATGTGCTGAAGGCCATGGTGTGCATGCATTGTATGTATCCTGTTATGTGGGGTATTTTAGGGGACTCACTAAGCTTTAGCTTACAGTTGTGGATTTAAATATTTCAGGTACTTCAGCTGATCGTGAGAAGGCGAATGCGTGACTGTACACATTATCCAGTAGATTTCATGATTTTGAGATATGTTATGTTGTGATACTCTGATTTTATTTCCATGGATGTTAAACCTTTACGAAAATGGCTTTTATCTCCCTTTGAAAAATTGAAAATTTTTGCCTTGGCTTTTAGGACGTTACATTCGATTAACAAAAAAAAACCCAAATGTAATTCATGAACAAGAAATCCATAAATCGATTGCGCAACCCTAGAAATCAATGAACAAGAAACCAAAAAAAAAATCATAAACTGATTAACAAAAACCACTACAACTTTCATGGTTTCGACACGTTCGTCTTCTACCTCAAGAAATCGACTAGTAGAGAAGAACGAGAGGGAGCAGAATGAGGATAACTACTTGGAGAGGTTGAGGATAAGAGTGCTTAGGTTAGGGGTTGGAGGGGGTAGCAAGAAGAGGTGGCAACATAGGCCTGATGTTGTGGTGTCTGACGATGTGTTGGGTTTGAGAAATCGACGAGAAGATATCTCAAAAGGGTGGGTGCGCGGACATGGGTTTGTGAATAAGACATCAAGGGTGAAATAGTAATTTGAACATATTTAACGAAAAAAATAAACAATGTTAATGATTGGGACTTGATTCAAAATGAATTAAAACCCTAGGGATCAAATCAGCAATAAAAATCTTTCAGGGACCCAATCTAAAATTATTGTATAACCACATGGACTATTTCTGTAATTGACCCTTAATAATTTCATAATCCAACTATTCAAAATTTTGGTCTACTTTCCAAAAGGGGGTAAATTGCTTACAACGGAAGCACAAAAGCTTCTGCTAAAACTCACTTGTTTAGTTGTTTGCAAGTTGTCACACCCACACTTACCCCTCTCACTCAAACACATCTCTCTGTAAATCAACCTCATTATTGTGTTCATCCCAAATCTTTCTCCGAAATCCTTATTCTGTTATTAAATCTCGATTCTCGAAAGCACTGAAAGAAGGATCTTCGGTAAGCTGATTACATTTTCGTGTTGCTTGATCTACTGTACAATAAATTTGGTGATGAATTCAACAATGGCGGCGAGCCATGGAGGATCCAAACCAACGATTCAAGCTTGAAATGTGCCAATTCGCTTTCTTCTACAGCTTTGTCATCTAAACATTTCTAGAAGCTTCAGTTGATAATCCGAGCTAGAAAATTAGAAATAAGCACGAATACTTTTTCACCAAGAGTTCGACAATGAATTCTGAGAGATTGAAAGAGAATGTTTCAGTCACCATCCGATTCCGGCCTCTCAGGTGCTCAAATTGTGTCAACAAATTTGGAATAATTTGCGCGTGTTTATGTAAATCCAGATATGTATTTACTTTTGGTTAAGTTGTATACAAATTAATTGATTTTGTGTGGAGTAGTCCTAGGGAAATACGACAAGGGGAGGAGATTGCATGGTATGCTAATGGAGAAACAATTGTGCGGAATGAGAATACTCCCTCAATAGCTTTTGCATATGGTATGATACAATATTCTGATGCTTGTGGTGAAATTTATTGTTGCAATGTTTACAATCATGGAGTCATGCTCTAGAATTGGAATTTGAATTTGAGAAAAGTAGGTTACAATGATAACCAACTTAACCCTATTTCATATCCAGATCTTGAACTCCATACTGCCATAGATTGTGCTAGTATTCTTGAGATAAGTAACTGTAGAGTAGGGAGATCTGGTCGAACATCTAATGAGTTATGAAACTGAAGACCATGTCATAAACTATTGCATAAGCAATTCTTTCATGTGGCTGTTGTGGAACTTCCCCTTTCACAATTTGTCATCTCATTCTCAGATTTGTACTTCAAATATCACAAAGCTGTAATCCCTGCATACATAACCTCCACTCCTGTCATGATCATCACATATGTGGACAGATTTAAAGAATTTTTAACTAGGTGATTACACTTGTACTACATAGCAGAAGTTATTATTAACCAGGGAGTACACATGTACTGTATAGCTGTTAATTATCCTAGAAATGGCAGGCATAAATAATATAAGAGAATTATGCTTGCTTAAGTGCTAGATCAGATGGAAAAAGTTGATAATGTAAAGAGAGTATCAGTTCCTATTTAGGATCCTCATTTAAGAATGATTTCTTTGTTAAAAGCTTTAGTTTATCAGCTTTGATCAATGTTTCCACCATTAACTGGTAGAAGCTTAGCTTGGTTTTGCATATTGTATAATTGAAGTTATCACAAGTATTGTAGGTTCTATTTCTTTATTGGCATTTGAAATCTCATTTCTTTTCTTTAAATATATTTCTAGATCAAGTTTTTGGGCCTACAATCACTACGCGTCATGTATACGATATTGCAGCCCAACATGTTGTCAGTGGTGCTATGGAAGGCATTAATGGTATGTTATTATTATTTTTTTCCCTTTTGAAGAAAACCATGTTTTATTGCAATAGAATGAACAAATATGCATTGGCATCATGATATGATTAACTTAAAGGGCTGATGAACCTTAATGATTAACTTAATTTGAAATGGATCCAAATATATTTATCATAGGAACTTAAAGGGCTAATGAATCTTTGATGTACAAAATAGTTTCTTTAATTGAACTTCAAGAGTTCTAGAATTAAAGTAGCACAAGGGATCTTATAAAATAAAGGTAAGTCATTGTATGCAGTTTTACCAAAAGTTAATAGACATGTGGAAGGATATGATTCCATTTATTTATTTGAATCTGTAGACAAGAGTCATTCACTCATTCTTGCAAGTGTCTTATTAGTTTCTATCAACTCTCTCTTTCTTATATATTTTTTGATCCATTATAAGAACAGGAACTATCTTTGCATATGGTGTGACAAGTAGTGGGAAAACTCACACTATGCATGTAAGTATCTTTTTGTATTCCAATGAATTTACTTTTTTATTTTAATGAAATTTTATATTCCAATGAATTTATTTTACCTTGATCATATCATACACACAAGACAGGGAAACCAGAGATCCCCTGGAATTATCCCATTGGCAATAAAGGATGCTTTTTGTATCATTCAAGAGGTATGAATATGCATTTCTAAACATCTGATTGTTTTAAGAGAAATAATCATTAATTTTCCTCATGTGTTTTCAGACCCCATCTCGTGAATTTCTCCTCCGTCTCTCATATTTGGAAATATACAATGAGGTGAGCTTCTGAATGGGAAAAATTACCATTTTAACCTTCTAAAAAAACAAGAATACAAATTTCACATTTCACATTCCAGATTTCAGCAAACATCAATAATGAACACATCAAAAACCTGGAGTCTAACTAAATTTATTGACATTCAACAATAAGGAACAATAAGGCATGGTACATGACCTAGGAGAGCATGCCACATGTCAATGTATGAATGGTTGAGTCCCTTTTGTCTGTAATGTTACTATCTTATTTTTTTTTCTTGCAGGTTGTTAATGATTTGTTGAATCCAGCAGGACACCATCTAAGAATAAGAGAGGACAATCAGGTAAAGTTGTATAACTTTTATATACTTTTATAACAAGTCAAAAATATTAAATCAAAATAAATTTTTTCAATAATTATTGTTTGCAATTGCAGGGAACCTTTGTTGAAGGTGTAAAACAGGAAGTTGTTTTATCTCCTGCTCATGCCCTTTCCATTATTGCAGCAGGAGAAGGTAATAGCAATATTTCATTGGACTTTTTGGTTATTTAGTTTTTTTAATTGGAATTTAATTTATATATTTTTTTTTGCTAATTCAGAGCAAAGACATGTTGCTTCCACAAAGTTAAATCTGCACAGCAGCAGAAGTCACACAATATTTACACTGGTAATATAATTTTCTGTGTATTCCAAATTTTATTATCTATTCTTTCCATTCTTTTATTGCTGTTTTAATTTTTAACAGCACCTCTTGCTTCCAAAAGTATTTAAAATATTAAATATCATAACTTATTTTAATCTTTTCTATTTTACTTTTTACATATAGACAATCGAGAGTAGCCCATGTGGTGAAAATATTGAAGGGGAGGCTGTTAACTTGTCGCAACTGGTATGCCCCTGAACCTCATTTTAGACATATTTCCCCAGGGGTATTATCGTCATTTTACCTCGTTTTACAGAACCTCATAGATCTAGCTGGCTCTGAGAGCTCTAAAGCTGAAACTACTGGTATTCGTAGAAAAGAAGGGGCCTACATAAATAAAAGCCTCCTAACTCTTGGAACTGTAATCCCTCAATCATTCTCATTAACTCATTACTTCATCAGTATAATCTCCAAGGGTAGAAAAGGAAAAACAAGATTTGTGATAAATAATAAATTGTCACAGGTTATATCAAAACTATCAGATGGAAGGGCTGCTCATATACCATACAGAGACTCAAAATTAACCAGACTTCTTCAATCTTCTTTAAGTGGTCATGGAAGGGTATCTGTAAGTCTTTTATGCAACTTCCATATTTATTACTATTTGATGCCCATATATATTTTATTTATTTATTTATTATTTCAGCTTATTTGCACTGTTACTCCCTCTTCAAGCAATTCAGAGGAGACACACAACACATTGAAATTTGCACATCATGCAAAACACATTGAAATTCAAGCAGCACAAAATAAGGTTATGAGCATTTGAATTATCTGCACTTGAGAATTAAATCTGTTATTAAGAGTTTTGAAAGTAAAACTTTATATTTTCAGATCAATGATGAAAAATCCCTTATCAAAACATATCAAAATCAAATTCGATCTTTAAAAGAGGAGTTACATCAGTTGGAGCATGAAGGAGAAGCTAAAGATGCTTTGTTAAGCCAAATACAAAGTCTCACAAGACTGATCCTTGTCTCAACCAAATCTCCACATCAGACTGATCCAGGGAGCAGATATTCCTTCATGGAAGAGGAGGTAAAATTACGATTTCGTCCCTGTCTTTCTTTATGTTTTTTTGTCTCTAAAATGAAGTTCTGTATCTTGATTAATGATATAAAGTTACTATTGCAAGATATGTAGTGATTATAAATTTAAGAGTATGGGCAAAATAGTCATTTTACATTGGGTGGACGGTTTAATATAGACAGTGTCAACCCAAAGAACGAAGAGTCTTACAAAACTTCATTTTAAGGACGGAAAGCGTTAAAAGTTTGAGTAAATTACACGAATGGTCCCTATGGTTTAGTGTAATTTGCACATTTGGTCCCTAACTTTTTTTTTAAACTTGAAAGGTCCCTATTGTTTGTTTTTATTATGCACTTGGTCCTTGTCTTACCTAAAAGGACTATTTTGGCCTTGATTTTTTAATTATATTAAATAAATACACCCCCAAACCCACCCCATCATCTTACCTTACCTACCCCACCATTTTTCATATTTAAATAACAGTTTTTTTTGTTAAGACAGGGACCAAGCGCATAACAAAAACAAACAGTAGGGACCAAACGCGTAACAAAAACAAACAGTAGGGACCTTCCGAGTTAAAAAAATAAGTTAGGTACCAAGCACGCAAATTACCGCAAATCATAGGGACTATTCGTGTAATTTACTCTAAAAGTTTTTTACGAAGACGATTTCTGTAATTTTCAACAAACCATAGGGACTAAAACTGTAATTTAATCAACATGGTGATAAACAACTTCATGGATGCTACATAGGATGCACAATGTGTACTTGTTCAAATTTAAAGTTTTTGTCCCTTAATTTTTTTTTTTTTGATGTTTTTCGTCCCTGAAATGAAGTTTTGTAACACTTTTTGTCCCTGTAGTTGACTCTGTCCATATCAATTGATTTAATAATCCTAAAAACTTAATAATAATTATAATAATACATGTAAGAGAAAGGGCAAATTAGTCATTTTACATGGGGGTTAAAGGTTAATATCGACAGTGTCAACAGGAGGGACGAAAAGCATTGAAAAAGTTCACTGTAGGGACGAAAAACGTTAAAAGTTCTTTATCAGGGGATGAAATGTGTAACTTTCAACAAACCATAGGGACGAAAACTGTAATTTAGCTTAACTTGAATAATCTGATAAATATGCAGCTTGCATATCTCCCAAAAAGAGGGCGCAACTTAAGCTTGGATCATGAAAACATCCAGCTGCATGTTACTCTTAATGAAGGCTCACACATAAAAGATGACAAAAAGATCAAGAAGCCACAGGTCTGTTTAAATTTTTTTTTTATTTTATTGAATTCAGATCAGTGGTAGTACTTAGTAGTGATAAATCTTGTTTTTAACTTGGTTTGACCAGAAACGAGATGGTTTGACTTTGACCAGTGGTAGTGATAAATCAAGTGGAGGCATGTCTACAACAAGCAATCCTACTCCTACACCTCCAGCAAATACTCATACTCTTGCTATTGTTGAATCCAGAAGGCTTTCTTACTCTTCTCCTTCAGAATCTACATCAGAGCCCTTGCAACATGTATGAAGTTTTTTCATCAAAAATAAATTTAAAAATACTCCAACAGAAAATATATAATATATAATAATTGAGTAAATTGAAAGATGTTTGTTCTACTATCAGGTTGAAGTGCTTACATATAGTGAAGCAATCCAAGAGCAACTAAACGAAAAGGTAAAAACTGAAGTTATAATTGGACTTTTATTATTATTACTACTTAAATAATATTGTGTTTCCTTAGAACAATGAATGTAAAGGACTTGAAGAAACAATCACAGCCTTGAAACAACTTCTTTCAGAAAATACCACAATTAAAGCACAGGTTTGTCTCCATATAACAAAAAAGAAAAAACATATTTAAATAATTTACCAATTTCATGTTAATTAATCAGGCAGTTGAGATTGAACAACTCAAAGAGAAAGTAGCCAAGATTACAGAGTCAAAAGAGCAATTAGAAATTGAAAACAAAAGGCTGAGAGAAGAGAGTGCATACGCGAATGAATTAGCCTCTGCTGCTGCAAATGAGCTTAAGATGATGTCTGAACAAGTCGTGAAGCTAATGAACCAAGGTGTTGTCTGAATTAAGTCAGTGAGGTTGATTGATTGTGTTGTAAACATTAATGGTGTGGTTTTCAATGTTAAAAGGCTACATGGTTGCACATATACTTGTTTGTTTGTAAACAAAAAAAGTGTGGTGAATGGAAAGTGGAAACTACTCATTGGTTTTTGAATCATCGTATTTGGTATTTTGTTATAAATTATATTTCTTGCTAATAGAAAATATTATGCTCGTATAAATAAGCAACCGACTGAAGCTGTATGATTATATATATATATATATATATATATATATATATATATATATATATATATATATATATATATATATATATATATATAATCAGTCGGGATAGAAATGGGGCGGGGTTGCCCATTCTTGTCCCCATCCCCGAGTGTCTAACCTCGTCCCCATCCCCATCTCCATCCCCGACGGATGCGGGGAATCAAATCTCTTCCCCTTTGTATTATTTTGGGCTATTCCCTAGCCCATCCGCAGTCCATCCCCAACCCATCTTAAATCTATCAACATAATAAATTCAACTTACAAAAAAAAAACCAAGTTTAATAAGCGATCAAAACCGGATGCCAAAATCAGATTTTGTTTATATCATAAAGTTTAACAAACATCAAAACGAAAAGTAATGATTTGGTATACAGATTGTCGAACGAAGTGACGATTGACGAACTCTTGAAATTGGGAACATAATTTGATATAGGACTCAATCTCTGATGGTCTAATATAGGTTAATTCATTTTAATGAACTTAATTCAAATTCAATAAAGACTAAACTGCACAAATGGTCCCTGTGGTTTGTTCAAAATTGCCACTTTGGTCCAAAAAAGTTTGGACTAGCACTAGAGGTCCAAACTTTTCATTTTATTGCAGGTTTGGTTTGTTTCAAAATTGGAAGAGGATAAAATGACTTTTTTGCCCTTGTTATTTGTTTTTTATTTTCTTTTTATTTATTGCACTAGTTTTTAACTGAAAATAGAAAAAAAATTAATTAAAAATAAAAAAACAAATACATCTCTCTCTCTCTCTGTGTGATACATCATCTTCTTCAAAACCCACCATCAGGTCCTCACCATTGTTCTTCCTTCCAGCCACCACAAATCAACCAACAAAAAATACAACCCAACACCAGGTATGTTATTGTCCTCATATCCCTTTATTCTTCTTCTTTCTCTTCTCCCTTTCTGTTTCTCTCTTAATTTAAAAAAACCCAGATTTGGGGACACTCCAAACCTCTGTTATGTCGATGATGAGGCAGCGATGGCACACCCATTCTTTCTCACCGGAGAAGATGAACAAAAACCAAACCAGATCCTAGCCTCAAGGTCGTTGTAAAATAACGATGATCAATCAGCGATGGTTACAAACGATGCCATACAAATCCAAGTAACATCTTTCTCTCTCTCTCTCTCTCTCTCTCTCTATCATGCCCATTGCCTTCTTCCCATAGAATATCAAACACACACATTCTCTTTGAGAATTAAACACACACACACACACACTATCGTTTGCATTTATTTCCAGAAGTAATTTTAGGGCTTTTAGCCCTAGAAATTAGATACAAGTTCACTTACTATCCTTTTCATTTATTTCAGATGTTCAATTGTTCATAATAATCGATTTTGGTGTTGATTGTGTTAGATTGCAGAGGAGGTGATTGGATATCAGTGCTTCACTGGAAACCTCTTTTTGGATTCAATCGTTTTTTTGTGAGTTTTATTTATGTTTGGGTTCTGCTCTAATGTGAATCGCTATATCAGACTGTATAATGTAAAGGTGAAGAACAATAATTATAGATTTAGGGCTTCTCCTTTGAACTCGAAAATCAGGAATAAAAAGATGAAATCAAAGAAATCTTGATGCCTGTAACTTCAATAAACTCAGAAGCAGATAAAGACCGATACCGATGAAGAGATCTGATCAGCCGTTTGTGTTTGTGTGTGTGTGAGAGAGAGAGAGAGAGAGAGAGAGAGTTTTTGCATTTTTATTTTCTATTTTATTTCTGTTATAAAAAAATATAGAAGGAAAATTTTCTTTTTTTATTTTTCTTTTAATCAGAAAAATCTTTAAATAATAAAAAAACCGAAAAAGAAAAAGGTAAGGGCAAATTCGTCTTTATGAAAAAGTTTATAGCAAATAGGACCAAACTCGCAACAAAATGAAAAATTTGGACCTCTGGTGCTAGTCCAAACATTTTTGGACCAAAGTGGCAATTTTCGACAAACCACATGGACCATTTGTGCAGTTTAGTCTTCAATATATATATATATATATATATATATATATATATATAGTCATAAAAGCGGGGGCAGAGCGGGCTGGGGATTGTTGTACCCGGTCCTGGCCCCATCCCCTGTTATAGCATAATGGGGATTCCGACCCCGTACCTGGTACCCGTTTTGGCGGGGAATACCCGTTCCCGGTTGGGACGGGTTAACCGGATTCCTCACCGGGTCGGGTGAAATTTTCATCTCTAATAATCAGTGTTGTAAAAGTCAGTTAACCTCGCTGAGTTTTTGGAATTTGGTTATACTTGTATAATTATAGCATTTACTTATTCAGGTATTCCAAATAGTTTTGTGTTATTGATATTCATATATTTTTGTCATAAGTTATTTATGAACTTAGGATATTCTTTATATATATAATTTTCCAAAAATTAATAATTTTATAATTCATCTTATGCGAGTACTCTCCAACTATGTCGGATACTTGCTACTTCCTACCCGACCTATACCTAGTACCTGCCTAGCAACTTTTGAAACATGGCATATAATACACTACTTTTTTGAACTCCTAAAATCTTGAACATCCAAATACAAATGTGGTATGTTGCTTATTGTTCTTGTGTCGGAGACATTAAAGTGATTTTTTGTTTTGAAAAGATAAAATGTATGCAATCTTTTATCTTTTTCCCAAGTCAAGAATATGTGGATCAGAAGTTTATTGTACTGTGTGTTTGTTTTTCAAAAGTCTGCAAAATAATATATTTTTATTATGTAAATAAAATAAATTAAATGAAATCATCATCTACCCGTAATCGTATCGAAGTCATTACCACCACTAAATCGTCCACTACGACCATTATCATCCTAAAAAACATCATGTTTCGAAAATCAATAAAAACCATGTTCAAATCCAAAACAAAACAAATTGAAAAAATAACACAAAAAAAATCATAAAAAATTAATTTGAAAAAAGCAAACAAAAAGTCAACCGGAAAAAAACAAACAAACAAATCAAAACAAAAAAATAAATGGACAAAAAACAATTGAAACACAAATCGGAAAAGATGATAAACTTTAAAAGCTAAGGGTTAGAAATGTCTTCAAACTTTAGAAATTATTTTTATATCTTCTGCAAGACAAACATTTTTTTTATGTCTTTTGTTTTCCAAAAAGGCAAACAATAAGTAGAAGTTGTTCATTTTCACAAAGATAAACACAACGTAAATGGCTATATTGTAGGATTATCCTCAGAAATAATTTATATAACCTAATTGACTACATGATCCTTCAAAACACATATTCGTGAGAAAGAACACACTTGTTTTCACATATTCCTAACAAATAACACATTGAATTTCATGTACCATGCAAAACACATCAAGATTCAAGCAAAACAAAACAAGGTACAAGCAATTGTCTCTTTTATGTTCTTCAAAATTTTGGAAGTAAAACGTTATATTTGTATAACAATGATGAAAATCTCTTATCAATACATATCAAAACGCAATTCAATTGATTATGTTGTCATTTGCTAATAGACATGTAAAACACGTGCTCTGTTTCATTAATAATACACGTATATATACAAGGTGTATATCATACTATTTTCGGTATAAGATATGTAAAATATCTTTACTAACTAGTATCCCAGAATCCAAGGAAAGGTAATCTGTTACGATGATAGGATAATCTCGGCTAGTATACCCCCGCAGTCGAATCGGGAGGAGCACGAACGTTGAGACTACTTTTGAAGTCATCAAATAGTACGGGATGTAGACCTTTGGAGAAGATATTAGCAACTTGATAGCATGAGGGAATGTGAAAAACACGGATTTGACCACGAGCAACTTTTTCATGAACAAAATGGATGTCAAGCTCTATGTATTTTGTTCTTGATGTTGAACGGGGTTGCAGGATAGGTATAACGCACAGACATTATCACACTAGACGAATATGACTTTATTTTGAGGCAAATGAAGTTCTAATAGTATACGAACACAGAATGATCACATTTGCTATGTTTGAATCCCAAGGTGAACACGTTATCAATGAACCATTTGTACGAAGACTGAGACGCTTGTTTAAGGTCGTATAAAGATTTCTTAAGTAGGCAGACATGGTACGGATAGGAGGGGTCCCGAAACCCCCAAGGTTGATGCATGTACATAGTTTCGTGTAGATGCCCATGTAAAAACGCGTTTTTCACATCAGGTTGGTGAATTTGTCATGCTTAATCTAATGTAAAAAAAATAAAAATAATAAAAATAAATAATGTGAAGTGGTAACAATTTCTAAGGGATACTAGTATGGTAGTGAACATGTAGTGAATATGGCGTGTCGCAAATGTGACAACATTTTTTTAGTGAGAAATGAGAGAAAAAATGTAAAGAAGCGTCGTGATTAATTGGTATTTATTTATTTTTCTTAATTTTTTCCCCTTAAAATCAAACCTATTAAATTAAATTGACACACTACCCCTCTATTTTTTTTATTACTTATTATTATTATTATTATTATTTATGTTAGACATACTAAGCTTGAAAGATATTAAAAAAAACAAAAAAATCCTACATGCCACTCTCTCCAGGTCGATATCATAATCATTAAAAATAGTCGTCACAAACTCACAAAGGCTTATAAATTTAAAAGCTTCCATTTTTCTTTTTTTTCAAATAAGACCCTCGAAGGCTCGAACAATTTTTATTTTATTTTTCATTTTTTTTTATTTAAAAAAAGCCCTAACAACACAGAGCACGCCGTTGAAGCCTTGGAAAGGCCACCTGTGTTTCTCCACCCCCATCAAATCATCAATCATCAATCATCAATCATCATCGTCTGTAATTCTGGTATTTTCTTTCACTTGAACTATCTATCTGTTAACTACTTTCTCTATCCGATTAATCAATTTCATTCATCTCCTCAAATTCATATCATCTTCGAATGCTACGTTACGTTAATTTCGGTTGTTTTCCGATTTACAGTTCACAATTCACAAATTTGCCTTTGTTTTAGTTTTAGGTCGAACATCCATCTGTATCTGTTTCTATTGCACAGAATCGCAGATCTTTTTTCTATTTAATCTCGATTAAATTCCTGCAACCAAAATTTCATTTTATTATTAGGTTAGTCCCAAAAATCAAAATTGGAGCACAGTTTTATCAATTCTACACTGAATTGTCAAATAGATTAGGGAAATCAATCATGTTTTCCGATTCGACATGAATGAGTTGCTGATAAAAAATGTTTTTGTCAGATATAAAATTGGATTGAAGATGGGAAACATAGCTGCAAAGGAAAAGGAAAAGAAAAGAGAAGAAGTAGTGATAAAGATTGTGCCTCCATTAGACTCTGCATATGTTCGTTGGCTTGCCAAAGATTTGGAGAGGATTCATGGGTATGTTCCTTCAAAACCTCGCGCCATAAAACCACCAGATCATTACATCGATTACATGCGGATGAATGGATGGTTAGATCTTGATCTAAATGATCCTGCCCTCGCGCATTTATTCAAGTAGTAACATGTTAAATTGTTCCTGTTTATTATCCATAATAGCATTGTATGATTCTACCTATATTTCAAATTATCCATAATAGCAAAGTACTTATATATCAAATGTTTTTGATATTTTTGGGTGTAATTGCGTGGCAACGCAGTGATGTAAATTTGATAAAATTTGTAATTTATGTAAAATCATATGGAAATAGGGAAATTTGTGGCGGTAGATTAGCTCAAAAGACGTGAATGCCCTTTTATATTTTGTTGAAGACGAAAATTCCCTTTTCATACTCTATATTTGGTTGAGAGTCATGTTAATAACCAACACAGATTAGATTGTTTAATTTTTTGGTACCAACGAGAATATCATATCCTACTAGGGTGTAAACGAGCCGAGCCGAGTCCGAGCCTGACCAAGCTCGAGCTTGGCTCGGGAACAATTCAATGGGCTCGCGAGCCTAATCGAGACTAAACGAGCCTCCATATATATATATATATATATATATATATATATATATATATATATATATATATATATATATATATATATATATATATATATATATAGGCTCGTTTAAGCTCGTTTAGGCCCGCGAGCCCACTAACTAAAGCTCGGCTCGAGCTCGTTTAATAAACGAGCCTCATATTTAGGCTCGAGCTCGGCTCGGGCTCGTTTAATTCGATCTCGAGTCGAGCTTTTAACGAGTCGATCCCGAGTAGCTCGGCTCACTTACACCCCTATATTCGACTATTATCTAAAGATGTGTTATCACTCATTTTTGGAAAATAATTTTTCAGAATGTCTAAAAGTTGTCAAGTAACCGATTTTATGTTTTAAAGGTAACAAACTTATGTTTTCTGTATGATTATTGTTATCTCAGGTTTAATTTAATATAATTTAATAGGTTATATCTTTTTCAAATTTTATATTTTTGATTTAGATTTTAAATTTTATTATAAATTTAGTCTGAATTTAAAATTTTGTTATGAACTCTTCCCAAATTTAGTTTGTTTTTTACAACTTTGTTAAAGATTTTTTATAATGGTTTATAATATTTTTTTTGCAAATGAACTTGTAGATAATAAATCTGTAAAAAAAATTAAGAAAAAAATCTTATAAACCATTATAAAAAAGTTGTAGAAAAATAAATTTGTAAAAGAAAAAAGAAAAGAAACTAAATTTGTGACGAATTTGTAACAAAATTTTAAATTCAGACCAAATTTGTAATAAATATTAAAATTTGGACCAAAAGTGTAAAATTTGAAAGAGTGTTTGCCTATTCAATCCGAGATAATAGGCTACCATACGTAAAACGTTGGTTACCTTTTTAAAACATAAAATCAGTTACTTAATAATTTAAGACGTTCATCGAAAAATGTCTTGTTGTTTGGAAGATATATATCGTGTTTGGTATTTTACGATTCCACTCTATAAGAACTCTGAATCATTCTCTTGAAGCTCAACCTTATCATCATAAACGATCTGTTTACCCCGAAATGACCCAAACCAATAGGAAAATCCCACACATTCGTCACCAACTAGTGAGCCGAAAAGCTTATGGATGTATTTTGTTTCGCACCTACGTCACTCACAACCCCGCCTCGCTATGTTATAGAAGAATTAAGCTTCTTGTTGGGTTGGTTATTCAAAACCAACAATTGGCTATTGGATTTTGTCCCACAACTAGAATAAGATCCGAAGAAAAATTACTTCCCTTCTAGGAAGCTGATTCGTACAATAGTTTTTATCCGTACCCAATTATGTTTAAAATGTTGTACTGTACAAATCTATAAAGCATAAATTGTGTACGAGTCACTTTCCTTCCAAAAAACAGTGATAATATGTTTAAAGGGCTTGTTAAATGGATGCAATAATGGATCAACATGATCAAGATGAAGAGATTGAGTGATATGATTTTATTTTGTTGAAGGTGAAGAATAAATCATGGCCAAATAATGACTATAAGTATCTAAATGCCCTTATTTGTTTATTCATTTCTTTCATTTTGGAATTCATGGCCAAATAATGACTATAAGTATCCAAATGCCCTTATTTGTTTATTCATTTCTTTCATTTTGGAAATTTTCTCACACTTTGTATACATGTCTTTGTATCTACATATATTCATTCATTTGTATGCATATATAATCAAACACAAAGACAACTTTTGAACTCCATTATATGATTTAGGGAAATATCCTATAAAACACTTACATTTTGACCTCTCTCTCCCCCTCCCCCTATATATATATATATATATATATATATATATATATATATATATATATATATATATATATATATATATATATATATATATATAAAGTCCCGAATATTGGCTATTATTTAATTAGAGACAATTTGTAGGTTAGTCGGTATTACAACCCGTTACCTGCATACATGGATGTCATGTGTAGGGACTTAATTGAATATGAGGTAAAAATGTAATGACTTTATAGCTATCACAAAAGCATGAAATCAGTTGATCTAAATTTTTTTCCACAATTGAATAATTTAACCGGTATTTAGCAGTTAATCAGAAAAAAATATAGATACTTAATTGAATATGAGGTGAAATTTTAAGGACTTTATAGAAGATTTCCCATTGATTTATCCATAATACTATCATTAATTTCATTTGAGACTCAAGTTTTTCTAATCAATAGTCATATCAATAATGACATAGTCAACAAACGCCTTTATCATTTCATTTTTATTCATTTTCAAATAAGAAAAAATAGAACCTTCAATTAGCAAAAGTCGAACATTCTCCAAATTAGACAATGCAAAACCATTTGCGATACAATTTCATCCGGGTTAACCAACACAGAACTTTCAATCTCCAAATTAGCAAATACATAACCATTCGTTATACAGTTACAGACTTACATCTAAGTTAGAACTTAGAAGATACAAAAATAGGTCTCATTTTTCTAGATTTTAAGTTTTAAATATCAAAATAGTAACTCCTCTAAAAAAAGTATTTTTTCATTTCAACTTTTTTGATATTTAATTTTCTTTTTAATATTTATTAGTAAGTTTTATATATAATTAAGTAAAACAAATTAAAATAAACCACAGTATAAATATAAATTAACTAAGTACAAAATAAAAGTTTGAAACTAAACTTTTTCGCTTATGGGTTGAGCCAAATTCAGAAAAAGAAGATAGGTTTAAAATATGTTCTTTTTGCTCTAAAGTTACGTGATAAAGAGCTTTAAATTTTGATCATGTTCATCATTTTGGTTAATTTTAACATTGTTCATGTATGTTAGTTAATATAATAAAAAATCAATCGAAAATATTATGTAAATCTGGAAGTTCCTAATTAATCAACCAGTGCGAAAATGACATCAATCTTCATCATCAGATGGAGTATGTTCGAAGCATGAACAAGAACTAATCAACATGATCATTAGATATGTTGAAAAAAAGAATAATCATAATCAAGATTTAATATGTTTGTGATCTAGATCTTAGCACAACAGAAATAAATGACTAATTCAACGATGAAGTGAAAGAAGATCATGAAAATCACGGATCAAAACAAATCGTGAATCTCGATAATGGAATTAACAAGTGTAAATCAATAGAATTCATCTTAATTATTGCTTCACGATTTTCACAATTATGGCTCAGCTAATTCAAAGATTTAAGACAAAAACAGAATAGAAGAAGAGATCTATAACTCACTCATCAGTCGTCATCATCAATTGGTCTTGGCAGGATCCGGAATCTGAAACAAACCGGCGCCGGCAGCTCCACGAGGAGGTGCAAACCCTAAAAACTTCTGTAGATTCGTCCTGATACTGATCGAACACAAGAAATACAAAAACGCCATCGAACAATCCGTCGGATCGTCTCCCTGCAATCCTCTGTGACTCATCTTCTGAACAATCCTCGCCGGAACAAACGGCAACTTCGCAACCGCCTTTCCTTCAAACAGATTGTTCAAAAACCCAAACACAACGAACAGAACCAAAGCAACGACGCCACCAGATTTGAACTTGAAGAGAGACAAATCTCTGCTGGATTCCTTCAACGACGTTTCTACGCGATCTATTTTTTTGGTTTTGGACTTTTTGGGGGCGGCAGCGACAGTTGAATCGGTTTTCATGGTTTCGAGTTTCTTGGAGGCTTTGTCGATGGAGGATTTGAGTGATTTATAAGATGTGGTGCGGTAGATCAAGAGCCATGAGATTGCTTCGCAGATGACGGCGGTGCAGAAAGAGATTCCGACGACCGTTAGGCCGTCGGAATACTTGAAGGTGGAAAAGAGGGATGCCATTGTTGACTGAAGAATTGGGGGAACAGAGAAAGAGGGGAAAGGGAGACGAGGGTTTGTGGAGAGGCTGAGAGAGTGGTGTGATGCTTGATAGATTCGCCGATAAACCCACTCACGTTGCCTACAAATCTACAATGGTAAAAAATGGAATAAAATTACATTAATCTGGATCGAACTAAAGAAACTTTTTTTAGTAAAGTAAATTACACATATTTTTTAACCATGAAATGAAAACAAAAGCTAGTTAGAAATCATCAACACGAACAAACTAGTTAAGAATCTGAATTTTTAACCATCCAATTCAATTCTTACTAGCTTTAGCGATCTAAGCAGAAAAACCAATTAAAAAAACGTTATAATTTTATCGAAAATAAAATCTTTTTTATACTTGTTTTGGCGAAAAATCAAAGCATTTTGGTAAGTTCATAGAACCCAAATGATTGCCATACACACCGAGTCCAAAGTCACATGCTTTAAACGAGCTACAAGCTGGATATCAGTTCATTCTGTCATAGACAAGAAACAATAAAAAATCGGGAACTGCAATACCACGCAATCCGTGACCAAAGCTGATGAGCGAGAGAAAATTTGAAGAACAAATGACTCACATCTCTGACATCACCACTACACATCGGACATAATAGAGACTCTATTTCCACATTACGTTTATCTAAATTCTTCCGTGTTGGAATTTGATCATTCATAACTCTCCAAATAAAGACATTAATCTTTACAGGAATCCACATATTCCAACGAGTCACAAAATTACCATTGGAAGACATGTGTCATCTCATCGATATGGAATTTGATTGATCGAACCGAGAACGTACTAGAAGGATATAACTGTTGGAAATAGGGGTCCAATGTCATAACTAAATTGGTATAACTTTGAGAATAATAATAAAGTCCTTTTTGAGTTGTCCTCAAGAGCTAAAATAGCTATAATAAATTTTAAGAGAGTGAGGAAAATAATTTATTAATTCATTACATGATAATAAATTAATTAGAAACTAAATAGAATTAATTTGCAATTAACTGGAATTGATTAAAAATTGTTTAATGGTGCAGAGACTGAATGTTAATTGTTCAATAGTTGAGCAAAAAGAACATTCCCCAATCCCTAAAGAGGGTGGACAATTTTAGGAGCTCTAGAAAGGTTCTAGAATCGATCGTAATATATAGATGATAAGGATAATGATTTAAATATGAATTAAATCTAATTATTTAATTGATTCAAATTAGCTTTATCTGCAAGTAATCTCAGTTATATAAAGACCTCTTTGCCTTCAAATTTTCGTTCCTAACATCTCCTAGAGTGAGAATTTTGTTCTCATACTCATCTCTCCCCTCTTTTAAATATTCTAGGGTTTTTGACTTTTGGGTGTGAGCCATTAGAGACATTCCTACTTTGGGTGCTAGTTCTTCCAAGTGATTGCAAGGGTTCGAGATCTTCAAGTGGATTACAAGTGTATACGATTATACTTGAAAGGATGGTAATCTTATCCCTCTTGTTAGTTTAACTTCATAGTTTTGAAAGTAGGTTGTTGTAATAGTAAAACTTAGATCTTGGGTGCATGTATACTTAGGATTATTTTTTAATGCTTCCATGACCTAAATCTAATGTAAAGATGCATAGAAAACCCATCACTAACTCCCACCCCAAGCATCTGCTCTCAAGTCAGTTGTACAACCTGCAACATAGACAACAATTGAGAAAACTGAACAACCACCACTCCACCTAGAATAGGCATATTCCACGTAAACCTCCACGACTGATTACTCCAAAAATATCGAACTGTCCCCTCTTAATTGCAATAAAAAGCATATAATCTAGGAAACCGTTTCATGACAGATATGCCCTCACACCAAGTATCTGTCTAAAACCGCGTTTTAGTCCCATCACCAATAACTTTATACATAGAGCCCATGATACTCGCCAAGACACCTCTTTGAACCCGATAACGATGCCCCACACCAAACCCGCCATATTTCCTATATAAACCCTTAATAACTGTAACACGTAAAGTGTCGCTCTCATTAAAGAAATGCCAATGCCATTTATACAAAAGGGCATAACTGAATATTTCTAAGCTCCCAACATCTAACCTACCTTTTTGCTTTGAATTTAAGATGAGGTCCCATTTCTCCTAGCTAAGACGACGATCCTAAGAATCTGTACCCAAAAAAAGCAAGCTCTCGTCAACTCTAATAAACGGAGAATACCTCTCGGTAACTTAAACATAGACATCTAATAGATACCAAGACTCCCCAAACATATTTTAATGAGGTTGAGCGACCCTAAATTGAAACCAACTTAAACATCCAGCTTGATAACTGTTTCTGAAACCTTTTTATAATCATATGCTAATAGGTGCATTATATGCACCTATTTTGCATCTTTATTTCCGTCGTTTCATTGCATTTTACTTCCTAATTCTTGCATTCAGTTAACAATTTGGGCACTTGCATGTTTTATTTGGAATGCTTGGTACTTCACTATTTTTAATTTACATTAGTAGAAAACAACCCTTTAATGACATGCAAACAATGACTCGTAATGATTTACGATACACATTTTTTGCATGTCCTAAAAATAATGTCAATTTTCTAAAATTTAAAGGATATAGGACACACATTTGTGCATGCCCTAAAATTATCGTCAACCAATAAAATTACAAACACGGAGGGCACCTAACTTAAATGGGTTTCGTGTAATATGCATGCATCGCCCTCTTTGATATAGCTAAGGGGAAACCAAATCCCCCAAAAATTTGAAGTACCCTGCCTTCCTCTACCTCTCTTCTCTAGGTCTCACGATTGGTTCGAGTTTTGAGCTCACCATGTGAACTAATTCACACCTTAGAATCTGTCTCTTCATCTCCATAGTCTTCAACTTTGATATAGATAGAAGGATATGGAGCTCTTACACCCTTATTGCACGAACTGGTGTTGATGTTACAATCGATTTTCATCAACAAAAATTCACTTTATTTTTGTTAAAAAAAAACACATAAGAACTTGTGCCACTGGTTCCCTTTTTCATCTCCTGTATCTTTGATCTCTTTTTCATCTAGCTATCTTCTTCTTCACAACCATTGGCCACCATTTGTATCTCATTCATATGCCATTTTTGACCTCTCATTCGAGCACAAAAATGTTAACACAAAAATTAAAATCTAAACCAGTTGAGTGTTCGCCAAAACAATGTAAATGAGATTTAAAGATCTACTAAATATGAATCCATCGATATAAAGACAACTTAGAACATAATGCGTATGAAAGAGTTATGATATTTATACATATTTGAACAGACTAAGCCTATAAAATTATAACTTTAAAAATAAAGTGAGAATTAGCCGACAAAGTCTAAATGGAAGTTGTAATACTCGTCGATAACTACGCATGTATATAAAGAACATAAAAAAACGGAGCTCGTATGAAAACAATATGAATTTTTGAAAAATATTAAAAATCCACGCACAGACAGCAGGTGCGGTGCGCACTGGTGGGACACAACCCACATGGATTGTGACATGTGGCGACATTCTAACAGAACAACGTCAAAAGCCCTAACAGAAGGTGCGTTGCGCACCAGACATTAGGCACGGCGTGTCCCTTCTCAAATCCTATAAATAGCTGCGTTTTGCAGCCAATTTCCTCACATATTTCACCCAAATCCTATGGGAATCCTTTCCACCCTTACCCCCAATACTCCCTAGTTCCTATTTACTTTAGCGAGGCCCTGAGGCATTAGAGATTCAGAGAAAGAGAAGCTCCCGGGTCAGATTTATGCCCGCTTAATTACCGATTCTCGCTAGAAAACTCGTAAGTTAAGTTGCACTTACTACGCTTTAAATGCAACTTATATTTATATTCATAGTCGTTATTATGAATCTATAAATAAGATTTGTCATAAATTCCAAGTCATAATACTGATTGATCTACTTACGAGAGTGATGTCTATGCTAAATCTAGTGAGGTGTTTAAAGTAGGACTTCCAAACAGTATACTATGTATACCAAATGGACCCTACCTCTAATATGATCTTACATGGTTATTCCTTATTGATGGGTTTTGAGCATAACTACAACCTATGTGTTCATGCAACCCTAATTGCTTTGGATATAAGTTTTTCACTAGTTGACCATGCAAATTGAATACCAAAGCAAAACCCTAGATCTAGCATATATAAATCTAAATCTACATATAATAGGGTTTATAAGTTTACCTTACTTGTTATGTAGCAATAACAAGAAACCTTGTAGATCCTTGACTCTTGAAAGCAAGTGCCTAAAATGTTGCACCTCTAATGGCTTACAAACACTACTGGAAAAAGGATGAAAGGAGAGAGGAGGGAATACTCTTAGAATTTCTACTAGGGTTTAGAGTATAAAGCATTGGCTGAAAATCATATGAGGTGGGGTCTTTGTATAGCTGGGGGTTGCTAGGGTTTGCTGGAGGAAACCCTAATTTCATGCTTAAGGCTTAAGCAACCCATGGAATCTTATTAATAAGCCTTAGACGAAACCTATAGGGCCTCCCTATAGTTTTCGTCCACTCCTAACTAAGGAGTCCAATAGCCCAGTTTCACAACTATCAATGATTTGCAAAACAACCATTGTTCCTTTAATCAGTTCCTTTAATCCCGAAATTAATTCCAAATTAATTTATGATTAAATACTAATTAAATAACGTGATTTCTAATTAATATATTATTTTCATAATACATTAATTAATTAATTTATTATTTTCAAGTTGCTAAAGTGAAGGTAACCCAAAAGGACCATGCTGCTATCAAATCAAGTACATACCAATTATAGTTATGGGCTTAGACACCTAATCCAACAGTCTCCCACTTGGATAAGTCTAATAACTATAATTGCAAGTATGACCTTAAAATTTGACTAGCAATCATAGCTCTCAAAAGCCGTTGTCGAACTTTGACCTAGTGAAACACCCCAAAAATATGGTCCAAAACTTTCATTTTAATTCAATAATAAAAACCATAAGTATCATTCATCATATAAAAGTCATAAATCATGTATCTCAAAAATCTCATATCATCTATCAATATAACAAAATCATATGTCAAAACATCAAAGTGAATCCTCGCAAGCTAAAAGTTGTGGTGTGCCATGTAGTCATCCCGAGCTCTTCCCCTTACTAGCGGAAATACCTGAAACCAAAACTGAAAACTATAAGCACGAAGCTTAGTGAGTCTCCCCAAACTACCACATACCATGCACATAATCACATAATAGCATACATTGGGCCTTGACCACTGCATTGAGCCCCGCCCGACATCGGAAAAATCCGACATCAGGCCCCTCTTGGCATCGGACCGAAGTCTGGTATACATATAACATATCAAACATGAATATAACATAAACACATAACATATAATCTAAACATTCCTCGGGTTTGCCTCGGCATCGGGCCGAAGCCCGGAACATATAAACAAACACACGCAAGAATCACGAAGACCTCAAGCATACAAACATTCCTCAGGCTTTCCACGACATCGGACCAAAGTCCGGAAACATATAGCCTACATCGGTCTAACCCCGACATCGGAATTAAGTCCGACATATGCTAACATACATAAACGGGTTGACATTGGTGCCTTCGACCCGTTCCTAGTGGAGGAAAACTCACCTCGTAAGCTAACTGTGAAATCTCGGGTGAGGAATCTCTGACGGCTGCTCCAACGACTCCCCGTCTATCATTATCACAATAACACTTATTCAAAAAATGATAATCCTTCTTAGGTTAAAATGATAATTTTACCCCTGGTCAAAGTCAACGTTCTGGGTTGACTCAACTCACCGAGTTGCTCCATCAACTCGCCGAGTTCTACAAGTCAAAACCCTAAAATCATGATTCAACTCGTCGAGTCATCCCCCTGAATTGTCGAGTTCCCTGGCTACTCATAGTCACAATTAAGCAAGTCAAATCGTCGAGTCATCTTCAGACTCGTCGAGTTCTACCATATTCAGCATCAGGACAACTCGCCTTAACTCGTCGAGTTCCTTTATAGACTCGACGAGTTCCTCTGTCTGTTTAGGCCATATTAACGGATTAAGCCCCTACACTTCAGATCTAAGCTTCTTGTTTCTCATAGATACTGAAAACGTCCTTTCCAACTTTACCCATTAATACCCTCATTTGACGGGTTTGGCTCAAACCCTAACTCTCTAGAACTTAGATCTTGGTCCACAATGATGGGTTTAATACAAACAATCCTATGTGTGCATGTAACCCTAGTATTGGATCTATGTTTTCACTATTAGTTATACAGCTTTATGAACACAAAAAGAAACCTGGCATGCTACTATAATTTTCGAAATTCATATATAAAGCTAGAATACATACCTTTTGTTGTTATATAGCAATAACAACTAGTTCCTTGAATTTCCTTAGCTCTTGAAAGCAAGTACCACAAGTGTAGTACCTCTAATGGAGTCACAAACACCATATGCAACTTGGATGAAGAGGAGAAGAAAAGGAGGCACCAAAAACGGCTGGAAACCCTAATGGAAGACTTGTCCACGTTTTTGGGGCATAGGGGCCCTTTATATACATGTAGGCTATTAGGGTTTACAACTAGGAAACCCTAATTTGACTGCTTAGGCCCTAAGCAGCCCATGGACTCCTTAAACATATCCCTTGGACGATTTCTAATGGGCTACCCATAGAATTCGTCCAACCTATATATTATTTGGTGATCCATAGCCCAATTATAATTATCTTATAATTACAACTTCAGTCCCCTAAGTTTAATTAATCTCTTTTAGCCACAAAATTAATTAACAATTAATTCTTGACTAATATTAATTAAACAATATGATTTCTCCTTTAATATATTATTCTCATAATATATTAATAAATCATATTTAAACCTTTCTCTCCTTAAATTATCCTACATATTGCTATAGTGAAGGCAACCCAAAAGGACCATGCTCATAATCGGGTCAAGTACATACCAAAACAGTTATGGACTTAGACACTAATCCAACAGTCTCCCACTTGGATAAGTCTAATAACTATTTTCCGTATGACTTCAAAACCTGATCAGCAATCGTAGCTTTCAAAAGCCGCTGTCAACTCTGATCTTATCAGATAGCGTGTCCTCTAGATAAGGTATTATATATTCCTCCATTCTCAAGATATCGTATAGACAAAAGACATGAATTTCAATCATTCTCTCTATACCTTTTCCCGACTTCCGATTCATGACGACTGATAACAGACTACAATTGAACACATCAACTTAGTCCCGGCTTGGCCAAGCGCTTAGATGTCATCACTAAATCATCGAGAGGCCCACATATATCGCTTTTATCCCACTTTGGGTAAAAGGAATGGATAAACTTCGACTCAAATGCTCGCTTGCATTTACTGATCGAATCACACACAACAATAAGTTTTATAACACCAAGTTACTGGTGCGTTTACTTATTATCAATGTGTAACTGACCAACAAATAACAACTCACACGTCTCGGTTTCAAGAATATACAATATTATCGTCTCACTAATCACTCGTGATAAAACCGTGAAGTGATCCAAGTGAGCGTGGGTTTAATCCAATACTTTAATCTTATCAAAGCATTCACGAACTCTGCAGCAAACTTGTGCCATGTCTAAACACTTCAGACAATCTACAGACAGATTCATGACAGTCTTTATTCATACCTACTCCCAACGTATGACCAACTGTGGATGTTTGAATAACCTAGTTATTCTGGAAGTCAAAACATGCAAATAGAAACATGACAACAATACTTAATCCTATATGGCCCCAAACTTGTGAGAGTAAATAAAACCCTTCTATTTATCCACCACATTGATTACTCATTATTTATCATTTGATGTTTCGGATAATCAACTCATTACTTGAATCATACCAACAATTGTCCCATGCTCTAAACATGCACACTTTGTTTCCTATGGTCCATGCTTTGTGAAATAGATCACCTGAAAACTTTTCCAATGATGCTCATTTCACAATTCCTTAATCCTAATTATTAGTGTAGGAACACAAGGTTCTTGCCACTACTATAATATGCTAGATTCTAACATTTTATGCAACGATCCTTTCGTAAAGTCATAGCACAAAAATCACCAAGACTTGGCTAATGAAATTACAAAGTGCTTTCTTAGAAATTGTTACAAGACAATTCCATAGATGTGAAGTCTCACATTCAAAGTACATTCCTTTGAACATCCTTCTTGCATAAAAGTTTCTAATCTAGGCATAGATTCTCAATATCCAACTCCCAATATGGAAACATTTCCACATTTGCCATATGACAACTCATTCTTAATAGAATCTTATCTATTCGTAATAATGTCGATATGGTCCATCCAATACCATACTTTCAACTACTTACAAACGATCAATCCTCAGCGAACTTTGGATCATCCTTTGATAGTTGTTAAATTCTTTCAGTCAAAACCAATTCTATTCCTTTTTCCCTCTTAATGCGCTAGACATTTGGAAAATTTTAGAATGGTAAAATACTATAGCATTTACAATCGATCCTATACCCGAAGCGTATGGGACACGATGCATAATGTCTTACATAAAGATATGATACTTTACCAATCTTTTGCCATAATATTTTATGTGTCATGTTCTCACAATTCGAACTATGAAGAGGGATGCCGTAATCATAATCGAATTTTAAGAACACACAATGTATCCTTGGACTGAAAATTTAAAATTTCTTAATCTAAGCTTTAGATTTTGAAACGGAGTATAATATTCTCTCCCTTAATTATAGCAAAACAACTTTTCAACCCATGCAACTTTGCAAATAGAATCTTTGTTTTTCTATAATTAATATTGCTAACTTGCAATACTCGCCATAACAATCATACAAGCATAACACTTATGCTCCCACTATCATGATGATTATCATATAAGCATAACATTTATGCTCCCACTAGCTTTGACATGTATTCAGAAAACAAATGAACTTTCAGAAAACAATGCCTATTGAATCTCTGAAATTCATATTTCTAATACCAGATGCTTCGATAAGCCTTTATCTAAGCTTCTTAACCTTATACACCTTTGCCTTAGATAGCTCATATGTGTTTTATAACTTATGTTACTAAGTTCCAAATGTTGAAACTAATTGCCAAATCTCACAATTCGAACTATGGAAAGGGATGCCGTAACCATAATCGAATTTGAGAATACAATTTTCACAATTGCTATCTTCTTAAAATCTCTCTTAGTGAAAGCATTTCCTCACAGTCATTTTCATGAAGGAGGGAATCTTATGACACTTAGATTTTATGGTGTATTAGTTCCTATCCATGTGAATTTGTCAAAAACAAGGTTTGCGACAAATCCAAACTCATATGGACTGAACTTTCTTAATCTTGATTTCTTGCCTTATGGTAACACGAGTGCCCACCATGCCTTCCAAGTAGTTTAGCAACTTGTCCTTACATATCAATTTACTTTCCATCGACTAAGGCTCTATTATGCATTCAAATGAGAACTCATTGAACTCACATACGCAATTAACTCAATTGGAATGGCACAAAAACAAAATAATGTCAGCACGATAGGTTGTAAACCTCAAGTCGTGTGCTAGTGATGATCGATAAGGTATATTCTTGATTTGTTCTTGAAACCTTTCAAGACCATTAAGACTCCCACTGACTCCTTGACATATAAGATTCTCTTGTCAAGAAACATTTCTTGACAAAGCAAATATTCAAGAGTTAGTGTAGCTCTTATCAAGACAAAACACTTCACATAATTGGTCCTAGTTGGTCTTTGTCTTACCAATTTCAAATGTGCAAGAATAAGAAAACATTTCCAAATTCCACATTTGATGAGTGTTATAAACCAACTTAAGACTTGTCACTCAATGTCACAATCTTGGAGTATGACTCTAAGACTTGATATTGGAACGAAGTATGATTGGCTCTTTGATTTAACCATTTCTACAATTCTCGATTCCTCTTCTTAGACATACAAATGCACTAAGACTCACTTAGAGGATCAATTGAGATATGGTTCTTAATCATTAAGACTTCATCATAAAACACAATAAAATGTACTCTCCCTTCTTCTTAGAATGGAGAAACTTTTATCTTTCTGCCTTCCTGATTCTTCTTATTCGTTCTGCTATTGATTGAAACTATTTCAGTTAACTCAGAATTATACTCAATCTTATAAGTATAACCATATTTACTAAACTTTAGTAAATTATGACGAATATCTTTGTCACTCTTGTGGTAGACTTGATCAATGTACGACCTAGTGTACTCGATCTCCTAGTCCTTCAATTGACACTTTGTCAAAGAATTAGTCTAAGTTTCCCAAATGTGAAAGTTTTTCATTCATCATACAATACACATTGCATGATTCCAAGTTTCTGTCCAATTGAAACTTGGGCGATGAGAAACTCTCCCTATTTGGTAAACTTTTGATATATCCACAAATAACATAATTAAGAATCAAATCCATTATTGCTAATAATAGAAACATTCGAACATCAATTTTTCATACATGCCATTGCAAGGATAAATAAATAAGATAAAATCAAAATTCATTTTATTGCGGAAAAATTTTGTCCTTACAATGCAATTCAATTGAAAAACTATGTTATTACATATTTCTTAACAATCTATTCTAACTCCAAGTAGTGGCTCAAGAATCCATTCTTCAAGTAATGCGATCGAAATCCATTTCATCACGATTAGATTCAGCTCACTTCTTCCCTTAAGCTTCCTCGCTTTTCTTTGATCCTACAAAACATCAAAATGTAATCTTATTACATCATGTATTAAGAATCTAGAATAGGAACTTAAAAGAGTTAGATAATGGATATTACCTGAAGCAGAGCCATACTTCCTGACTCTCCCATCTCTTAGATCTCTCAGGTAGTTAGGGCAACTTCGTCTCCAATGCCCCTTCTCTTGGCAATAAAAGCAAATGGACTCCTTTGGCACAGCACATCGGACAATCACAGACTTAGTTCTTTCTGGACTTCCAACGTTGCCAGTATCCATTGAAGTTTGGGAGTTTGATTCACTAGACAAATTTGCTTGACCAGTACGCCAAATCATTGTTGATTCAGCAGCTATAAGCAAGTAGGTGAGATCAATTAGGGTCACGTCGTGGTCCATCATATAGTACTCTCTAACGAACTCACTATATGATTCAGGAAGTGACTGAAGAACCCAGTCAATATCCAACCCACTTGAAATCTCGACACCCAACTGTTTAACCTATCAATGTATGACTTCATCTCTAAGACGTGCGCACACACAGGTTTCCCATCTTCGTGTTTACTTGCCAAAAGGGCTTGAGTGAGCTTGAACTTTTCAAGTCTTTGAACTTGTGGGTCAGGGAGAATAATTGGAGGAGGTGGAGGAAGTGAAGCATGACTCTCATTTCCTTGATCGTATCTCGGAACGTCATCTTCATTTGGAAAGCTCGTTCCAAAGGATTTGGGAAGACCATTGTAAGACGTAGACATCTACAAAATGGGAGAAAATTCAAGTTAAGTTGTTTAGAATTCTTGATGTAACACCCAAATGAAACATCAAGCTAGGATCCAACACAATACTCTACAACCTAGAAGAGGGATGCCGTAATCTAGTTGTAAAATATTTGAAGGTAGGTAAATGACGATTTACCAATTTCCACCATGAAAAACGAAAAGGAAGATTAAGTTTTAAATGAATTGAAACTCCTAGATCTTTTGAGACTCATTGAACTCTTCAATGGCATGTTTAATCTCGATTATGCCCTACTATTTGTGACTGGGATGCCGAGGATCACAAACAAGGTGTGAATAACCATACGAATCACATGGTGCACCCAATGCTACAATCACCTAATCAATGTGCCGGTTAGCCACACACGCTCCATTGATCTATGACAAACATCGAGTCACCCTTCGCTACCAATGTCATCCCCAAATTAGTGTGCCGGTTAACCACACACGCTCCACTAACGTTTGACAAGGGTACAAAGTGTAATTCCATGGGTTAGCATACAATTTCACATTTTGCCTAAAGTAACTATGATTTGGGAATTTGAAAAAAAACAGCATTTAGTTACTTTGTACTTCATTATACTTATAATGGAAGGTTTCTGTCCTATCCTACCCGTTCGGCTAACGACCCTCCACTAGTTAAGAGTGCGGTGGGTAAGAGTGGATACCCATTCAATCGCCATTTTATAGGCAATTTCCTTAAACACCCCTTATAGACCAGCTTCGTGAATGAGGCCTACTAAAGGTAAGACTGACTGTTTACTCATACATATATAATATTAGACTTTTAATGTCATATATAGTATAGGGTGTATTTTACACTTTTAAAATACTAGGTGGTTTATATTATACTTTTAATTAACCAAAATCATTATGGATTTATTAACTCTCTTTTAATTATACACTTAATTAATTTAATAAAACCATAAGGGTTTAATTTGAACTTTTCAAAATCAGGGTTTTGGATTTTAGACTTTCAAAATTAACTTTTAATCAACAATTTAAATTCCAAAACTTGAGGGCAAGTTTTGAAACTCTTCAAAACAATTAGGTTTTAATCTCACTTAAATTTTTTTGAATTTGAGACATTTAAATTAAAATTTTAAATATTAAAACTGTTGATTTAATAATTACCATAAATTAAACATTTAATTTAAATTATTAAATCACAAGGGATTATCTAGATCATGAGGATAATTACCAATAATACATCTAAGATATCCAAATCCCTTGAATCCCTCTCTAAATCTCGAAAATAAGGGATGGGATAATTCAAGATCTTTAGTTACCATATTTAACAATTAAAAGATAAATACAAGATATGGGATTATCCAAATCCCTAAAATTTAGGATCTAACCTTGGGGAAGGAGGAAATTTCGAAATCCAAGGGTTGGAAAACCCTAGATTTCAAAATCTTGGAGGCTAAGGAAAGGATTTGGGAAACCCTAGCAAAAATCGCCATTTAGGGTTTTGCAACCCTAATTGCGAAAATTACCTAGCCTTTAGGGTTTATTAGCCATAAACCCTAATATGTCAAGTTCACAAATTTGAATAAAAGCTAATTGAAAACAAAAACCAATGGCTCTGATACCACTGATGGGTTTAATACAAACAATCCTATGTGTGCATGTAACCCTAGTATTGGATCTATGTTTTCACTATTAGTTATACAGCTTTATGAACACAAAAAGAAACCTGGCATGCTACTATAATTTTCGAAATTCATATATAAAGCTAGAATACATACCTTTTGTTGTTATATAGCAATAACAACTAGTTCCTTGAATTTTCTTAGCTCTTGAAAGCAAGTACCACAAGTGTAGTACCTCTAATGGAGTCACAAACACCATATGCAACTTGGATGAAGAGGAGAAGAAAAGGAGGCACCAAAAACGGCTGGAAACCCTAATGGAAGACTTGTCCACGTTTTTGGGGCATAGGGGCCCTTTATATACATGTAGGCTATTAGGGTTTACAACTAGGAAACCCTAATTTGACTGCTTAGGCCCTAAGCAGCCCATGGACTCCTTAAACATATCCCTTGGACGATTTCTAATGGGCTACCCATAGAATTCGTCCAACCTATATATTATTTGGTGATCCATAGCCCAATTATAATTATCTTATAATTACAACTTCAGTCCCCTAAGTTTAATTAATCTCTTTTAGCCACAAAATTAATTAACAATTAATTCTTGACTAATATTAATTAAACAATATGATTTCTCCTTTAATATATTATTCTCATAATATATTAATAAATCATATTTAAACCTTTCTCTCCTTAAATTATCCTACATATTGCTATAGTGAAGGCAACCCAAAAGGACCATGCTCATAATCGGGTCAAGTACATACCAAAACAGTTATGGACTTAGACACTAATCCAACACACAAGTCATCCATATTCCAACTAAAGCATACACATAGAGATCTAGGCCTTGAAAACCATTTGAACATGTAAAGCTTCTGCCTTTTCCTCCATACATGGCCTTTTGGGGCTCAAAAGGCCAAAATGACGTCTTAGAGCTTGCCAGGGGGCTCCAATGGCATAAAGTTTGCACCTTTATGCCATGTCAGCCCTTAATGATTCCAAATATGAAGGTATCCTCACTTGGGACGTCCATATCCCAAGGATCAAGCTTCTTGGACCAAAAACCCGATAAAGAGCAACTAAGGGGATCTAAGAAACTATTAGGCAAGTTAGAGACTTGATTACCAGAAAATGATAAGGATGGAAGAAAATCTTTGGATCTACTATCTTCTCCTTGAATCCTCTAGCTTCTTCTTCTTCTACAAGCTTCAAAGACACACAAAGATCACTCAAAAATGGCTCACAAGCTCACAATGGATTAGGGTTTCTGAAACTAGGGTTTGGGACTTGGAGGCTGGAAATGAGGTCAGGAAGTGGGGATTAAGATGCTTAAATAAGGTGCAAAACCCTGAAGTTATGGTTTCATCCTGGCAGCCCTACTTGTCGAGTCGAGGCTCTCAACTCGTCGAGTAGGTGACTTAAAATCCCACGGCCATTCTGATTTCTACTCGACGAGTTTGGGGCTCCTAACTCGTTGAGTAGCTCTGCAAAAGTGAATAAATTATAATTAAATGTGTACCAGGAACCAGACATTCCACCTAGTCAGTTGTGTGTCCTTAGATAAGGGATCATATAATCCTCCGTTCTTCAAGATATCATGTGAACAAATGACATGTAATAGGATCATTCTCAGTGTCCAACAATTTGTTTCCTGATTTCTGATTTGTATGACAATGAACTTAATTGAACACATCAATTCAATCCTGACCGGGCCCGACACATAAGTCAACACCAAATCATCGACGGGCCCAAGATATCGCTTTTACCCCCTTGGAATAAGAGGAACAAATAAAATTTGAATTATATGCTTGTACTATTTACTCATTAAATCGTACACAAGAATACGTTTTATAACATCAAGTTACTGATGTGTTTACGTATTATCAATGCACAAGCAACTCATACACAACAACTCATATATCTCGATTTAAAGATTATAAGCTATTATCGTCTCATAATTACTCGTGATAAATTCCATGAAGTAATTCTATGAGCGTGTGTTTAATCCAATACTCAAATCCCCATTTTAAGAGCACTCATGAACATTGCAACAAACATTTGCTATGTCTAAACACTTAGATAATCTACAAGCCAATTCATGACAATCTTAATTCATTACTTACTTCCAAAGTACGATCCATTGTGGATAATTTGAATAATCCAGTTATTCAAGAAATAAAACATGCAAAAGTTGAAACACAAAGATAAACAATTGACAAAAGATAGTAAACAATACTCATAAATAAATCTCCATTACTTAATCATCAAATGTCAATTACATTTATCTATTACAAGTTTCTAAAATATCTATTTAATCACTTAAACTAACATCATCCTTCAGACCAATGCTTCTCGCATGTTGAACGTGCTTAATCCTGCTCAAACCCTTTGTGAGGGGGTATGCAGGATTCTCTTCTGATGATACCTTCATGACGATGAGGAGTCCTTTTTCTACCCGATGTCTGATGAAGTGGTATTTTCTGTCAATATGTCTGGATCTTCCATGATGTAATGTCCGTAGATCCGGGCTAGTCACTTTAGAGACAATGAACGTCAAAAATGAATTTTTGATAAAACATTATTTAGAATAAATAATCTTAACAAAGTTTTAGTATATGTCACAAAGGTTCTGTACATATAAAGAACGCCGAAATCCGAGTTATAACGAAGAAGTTATGACCCGTTGAAGTTTTTCGGCAAAACCGGCACGACACCGGGAGACGTAAATAGTGAATTTACGATAAATGAATTTTTAGCCTTAGTAATCTAAAAAAAAGTTGTAAAATATGTTAAACTAAGAGCGTCCATAAAAAGAATGCCCAAATCTGACTTCGTATGAGGAAGTTATGAATTTTTTAACATTTGGCATAACAGTGCATGACCAGAAACTCGAATTTTAGTTCAAGTAGTTTTTGGCCTACGCGACCTAAATGATAGTTTAAGATCTCATTAATAGGAACTTAAAGTTAAAAATTCAGACGAAAACGGAGTCCGTATGTAGAAGTTATGAATTTTACACGGACATTTAACAATATAATCTCCTCGTACTGTAAAATTTAAGATCGGTCGAGAATTAGCTGACAGAGTCAAAATGAAAGTTGTACATCTTATTTTTACCTACGCGTGGATATAAAGAACGTCAAAAACGGAGCTCTTATGTGAAAATTACGGATTTTAGAAGTCGGAATTGTGTTGTGCGAAAATGGGTGACGTGACACAATCTTGGTCATTGCTTTCTCCCCAAGTCTTGCCACCAGATGGTGACATGTGGCACCAAGTTCAGCCATATTTCACCCTATAAATAGAACCTCTCCCACCCTCATTTTCTTCACACCTTTCCAACACTTTTTTCTCTTCACTCTCTCTCTCTCTCTAGAACCTCTCTCTAGCCCAGAACCCCCCCGAAAAGCCTAGGAAACCTCCCTAGCACGAGGTGGAAGCCCCGGAGTGCTCGACGGCTCCGAGAAGAAGAGATTTTCGGCTCGGGAACGCTGCTCCAAGCAAAGCCCGGTTTTCTATAAAACCCGCTGTAAGTGAGCTACATCTACGCTATTTTTAATATACCCTTTATTTAATTATAATAACGTTATTAGGAACTTATAATAAGTACTTCAGCTATTATTATGGGTTATATAAGTATTTTTTAACGCTTATATAATAGTAATAATAGCTAGACTATTAATTAGTCTCGGCGAATAATAAACTAAAATCTAGTGGTAATAATACTAGGTTTCGTCGAAGGAAATTATTTCAAAAAAGCGAAGCGTTGTCTGAGTTCGGAATCACCACCTTTTCAAGTAAGTGCATAGTTACTTTCATCTTACACATAGATATGAAATATTTTATATAAATTACGTGCTATGTGTGAATATTATCTGGATACTTGCTGTCTATGTTGGATGAATGATTTTATACATGTTTTAAATGATTTAAACTATATATTTATTTTATATCTACAAATATGTTGGGATAAAACATGGGTAGATGAAATAGTTGATGTGTGATGAAATAAAATGATGAGAGATAGGTGATGATAATTAGGTGAGGATAGATAGGTGATGATGAATCGGTGATGTAGGATGAAAGATACTATAACCTTGTCTGGCAATTTGGAGATGTAGTCGTCTACCAGAGTATAGATGGCGACCATGAATTATTATAGACAACCACGTGGAAACACCAGCAAGCTCATAACCTGTAGGTGATGAATTACGAGTTCAGGCGATGTTGTAACTACGTATTCATGCGATGATACTCTGACCCCTTACTATGAATTACGAGTTCAGACGATGTTGTAACTACATATTCATGCGATGATACCCTAACCCTTGTTGGGCACGTATTGAGGGAGTAATCCATGAATCAATACTGTTTATGCGATGTAGGTGATGATCCTTAGGGAGAGTCCTTAGGAACAAACATATAAGGAAATGTGATGTAAGGAGATGAGAGGTAAATATGATGTAGGAGACGACCCTTAGGATAAATCCTTAGGGAAGGTACTTAGGAATAAAGAAGATAATGGCGATGGGTAATTGGATTAATTATTTGATGATTTAAACATAATAATTATATTATTGTGGGCTGAAAACCCTATGTACTCACCGGGTTTCCCAACCTGACCCACTCAGTTTACTTGTATCACAGGTGACGATGTGAAGTTACATTACACCGAGAGATTAAGGAGATATAGATCACTAGTGTATATGAATGTAAGTTTTGTTTATGCTTATGTTTCTGTATTGACGATGACATCCCAAATGTTTTAAAAGGAATAAAAATACATTTCTTCGGAAATGCTCTAATAATAAAATTATCATGTTTTTCTAGGAACAAATTCCCCAACGTTTTTATTGAAAGATATACTTTGATTTTATAAAGCATAAACAAAATCGGTATTTTGTGGACGTGAAAATGGGGATTTCACACATGATCTCTTGGTTTGGTCAAGGCACCCGCTCCTTCATTATCGCAGAAAATCTCAATGGGCTCCTTTATGGCTTACACAACTCCAAGGTCTCCAATGAAGTTCTTCGACCATATGGTTTGCTTGCGACTATATACTCTAACTCACATGTTGAATCAACCACCGTCTCTTGCTTGTAACTTTTCCAAGTCACAAATCCTCCATTAAGGAAAAACACCCAGCCTGACTGAGAGCGGAAGTTGTCCGTGTCTGTCTGAAAACCGACGTCACTATACCTTGTCACTCTTAAGTCATCACTGCCACCAAGTACACGGACCCAGTCCTTAGTTCTTCGCGGATACTTAAGAATATTCTTAACAACTATCCAATGAGCCTTACCCAGATTTCCCTGATATCGACTAACCTTGCTCAAAGCAAAAGCCACATCAGGGAGAGTACATGTTATAACATACATGATCGATCCAACAATGGAAGCATATGGAACTCGACTCATTTTTGCTATCTCGGCATCGATACTCGAAATCTGAGTCTTACTTAGCTTATGTTGCTCTAGATAGATAATTCTCCTTTCTTGGAATTCCCTATGCTAAAACGCTTCAACACTTTATCCAAGTAAGTACTTTGACTAAGTCCAATTAGTCTTCTACTCCTATTTCTCAAAATCCTTATTCCTAGAATATAAGCAGCCTCTCCTACATCCTTCATAGCGAAACACTTTCCAAGTGTGACATCCCCATTTTCACGGTCAGAGAAGACCGATTTTGTTTATGCTTTATAAAAATCAGAGTACTTCTTTTTCATAAAAATGTTGCGGAATTTGTTCCCAGAAAAACACGATAAATACGTTATCAAAACATTTTCGCAGAAACGTATTTTATTCATTTTAAAACGTTTGGGATGTCATTGTCAATACATAAACATAAACATAAACAGAACTTACTTTTATTTACACTAGTGATCTACATCTCTTTAATCTCTCAGTGTAATGTGACTTCATATCAACACCTGTGATATAAATAAACTGAGTGGGTCAGGTTGGGAAACCTGGTGAGTACATAGGGTTTTCAACCTACAATAATATAATTATTATGTTTAATCATCAAACAGTTAACCCAATTACCCATCCCCATTATCTTCTTTATTCTTAAGGATCTACCCTAAGAATCAGCGATTACTTGTTCATTCATTCCTAAGGAGTATTCTAAGGAATATGTATGAATTCCATCGTTGTAAATGACACATCTGTCAAGCACAATCTGCTAGTTCTGTCACTAGGGTGCAACTACCAAAATTGTGACATTCTCTATGGGGCGCATCTGCCGAAATAGTCCTTTAGGCGCATCTGTCGGGGTTATGAGGTTCTCTATTAGGCGCTTCTGTCGGTAGAGTCCTTTAGGCGCTTCTTCCGGGTTTTATTGACAGTATCGTTTTCGAGAGTCCACTCGCAATACATATCAATGGGTTTTTAGAGTACACCAGTGAACACGTCGTTCACAACACCTACAGGTTGCGAGCCTGCTAGTGTTCCACTGGACTGTCTAGAATAGTCCGTGGTTTTCATCCATACTCTGCTGAATGACGGGGCCATCATTTGGGAAAAAGGCTTCTCACATCGTCCACCTCTCACCCTCACCTTACGGTCTATTTTTACCTCTCAACTCATCATCCAACTCATATTTCATCTATTACATCTACCCATGTCTTACCCCAATATTTTCGTAGATATAAAATACATATACAGTTTAAATCATTTAAAACATGTATAAAATCGTTCACCGAGCATAGACAGCAAGTAAACAGACAATATGCACACATAGCACGTAGTAAATACTTCATATCTATGTGTAAGTTGAAGGGGACCATGCACTCACTTGAAAGGTGATGACTCAGCACTCGGACAGCGCTTCGATACTCTCAAAACGATTTTCCTTCGATAAAACCTAGTACCAATACCACTAGGGCTTAGTCTAACGATAACCGCGACAAATTAATTAGTCTGACTATTATTAAGCGTTAACAACACTCAATATAACTCATAATAATATCCCAAATAATTATTTTAAGGACCTAATAACATTCCTATAATTATTTGAAAGCTATATTAAAAATTGCGTAAGCGTAGCACACTTACAACGAATTTTATCGAAAACCGGAACTTAATTAGAGCAGCGTTTCGAAACCGAAAGGCTCTTTTTCTCGGGACTCCGGGAGCCTTGGGGCTTCCCTCGGGAGCTAATGGGTTTAACTAGGGCTTAGGGGTGGTTTGGGGTCTTAGAGAGAGAAAGAAACTAGAGATAGAAAGAGTATTGGTGTGAAAATGTGTGAAAAATCCGGAGACCCTCGCCCCCTTTTATAGCTGTGAGGCCTCAGACTACGCTGGGCGTAATCCTTGGCTATGCGGCGCGTACTCCTCGGATAAGGATGCCAGATAGCGAGCTTCGGATAGGGCGACGTGGCTACTCTTCGGACCAAGCAGATCGACTACGCGGGGCGTTCCTTTTTCGCACGCAGGGCGTACCTCGTACGCGAGACGTTCCTCGGTTACGCTGGGCGTAACCCTCGCACCAGGTGTCATCATCCGAAGCGAGGCCTTGGGCAGCAAGCAACGGTTGGGATCGTGCCACGTCAGCAATCTCGCAACAGGTCTCGCAAATTCACCTTCCGACTTCTAAAAATCATAACTTTAGCATACGAGCTCCGTTTTCGACGTTCTTTATATCCACCCGAAGGTGGGAACGTACCCTACAACTTTTGTTTAGACTTCGTCGGCTAATTTTGGCTCGATTTTAAATTTTATATTATTAATAGGCCGGGACAGGATTGGTCCGTTAAATCCTCATAACTTCTTCATTCGACGTCCGTTTTCGCCCATCTTTTTCTCGTTACGCTACTCTTAACGAGATCTTCGATTCTCGTTTAGGTCGTGTTGGCTAAAAATCACTCGATCTAATATTCGAATTTCGGGCTGTACACCGCTAATCCGAAACTTCGAAAAACATAACTTCCTCATACGAAGTCAGGTTTGGGCGTTCTTTTTATCGATGTTCTTAGTTTAACGTATTCTACGACTTTTGTTTAGATTAATAAGGCTAAATCTCACTCTATCGTAAATTCACTATTTACGCTTCCCGGTGCCGTGCCGGTTCCGTCGCGAAACTTCGACGGACCATAACTTCTTCGTTATAACTCGGATTTTGGCGTTCTTTATATGCACGGAAACCTTGTGACATATTATACAACTTGGTTAAGATTATTTATTCTAAATAATCATTTCTCGAAAAGTCGTTTTCGACCCCTATTGCCTCTAATTTGACTAGCCCCGATTTGCGGGCGTTACAATTATCTCCCCCTTAGGATGATTACGTCTCGGAATCATCAACGAAACAGGGCTCGTATAATGACTCCATACGTCATCTCTTCATCCTAGGTAATAATTATAACTTCTATATTCCTTCAAGTCTATCTCTCATACTTATTGACTGTAAGCAATACTTAATCGTGCACCTGCTCTCTACCTCAGGTTAGACTCCAAATTACAACCTATCATCATGTGATGCACGTTTAGACTCAGGTCTCTTAGTGTCAAATTTTAAAACAAACTATGCCTTTCTTCATGTTCTAATGTGATATAATCACACTACCAACTTCTTTAACAACGAGCGCGATACTTCTATTGATCGCTTTGATTTCAATTGTTTGGTTTAAGTCGGATGCTACATCAAACTTGGTTCTTTGAACCACGTAACCTAATTATCGTATTCGGACTCAATGTGATATGACCACTAGGGTCGGGATAACAACAATTTTTCTTAGTCATTACCGAAACAATGGTAACGACATACTTGAATAAAACGAAATCAATTACTAGCTTCTTGGTAACCTTGTGACTTGCCCTGATCCAAGTGTGAGTCTTGTGCTTCCGGTAGTATAGGCCTCTACTACCATTCACACCTACTCATACTCGTCCCAAATATCGTCTCGCATTTTTCCAAGTCACCATACAAGAAAAATCACATAACAGTTTAACACATCAAGTATCAAAACGAAAGATTTATTATTTCTTGAAACTATTACATAGGTGTTCAAGTTCACCCTAGACTATACCTCTAATAGGCTACATCGTGAGGTACTATCTACACAACCTCTTCATAACTCGATCTTTGGATGCCAAGCCTTCACTCCTGAATCCTTGCATTGTCATCTGCTTCGTCAAGGATAATTTGAAATGCTCTCGCCTTTGGCTTTGGCGGCACATTTGGCTCTGTAGCCCCCTCTCTCTTTGGACAATCTTGCTTGAAGTGTCCTTCTTCACCACACTTAAAGCATACTTCTCTCTTGGTTGTGCATTCGCTTGCGTAATGACCAGTCTTCCCGCATTTAAAGCATGTCGTATCTTTAGAGCATTTCCCGATGTGCTTCTTTCTGCACTTGTCACACCATTGCGTTCCTTTCTTCAAGGTAAGGAATTGGTTTTCTAGCTCGAGCAGATTTTGGGTTGAGCAATACCTACGTTTGAATTGCACCAGAAATTCTGCCCATGTTAGTTGCAGGGGCTCATTGGGGCTCAGAGTCTTCCCTAAGGTATTCCACCAACGTACAACGCCTCCTCGAAACTGACGCACTGCAAATGTGGTCTGTTGTTTTCCTTTGCAACCGCACGTCATGAAAGCTAATTCCATCTCCGAGATCCAATCCATGACCCCGATCGGATCCTCCTTTCCAGTGAAAGTCGATGGCTTGCAAGTCAGAAAATCCTTGTACTTGCATCCATTCCTCTCGACTTCGTCATCTTGGTTGTTTTGTTGAACTATTGGTGGGTTGACTTGACCAACAGTCCCACTGTAGTTTCCTGCCTCAGTCTGCCCTTCGTTCAACTCGGGCTGTTCGATCTGAATGGCCGCTTCCTTTCGATTTTGCTGGAGCAAACGTCTGGTTTCCTCCATTTGACGATCTAACATCGCCTGGATCATTGCTTGCACTCCGACCATTGTTATTGGCTCAACAGCGGCTACCACAACCGGTATCTGCTCAATCACTGGGGGTTGGTTTCTGTTCCCATTTGCGTTCACGTTTCCGCTATGGGTCCTTGGCATCTTGATCTATACACCGAATAGGGTGAATCTAGATCTTTATTTAGGATTGACGTTTAAATCATCCTTATCACTCCGAAATGTTTATATGCTAGTTTTAATATCGTAGTTAAACGCTTAGAATCCTAAACACATAAGGTTTCCAGATCCGATCGGCAATAGACCATAGATCTGAATAAATAACAACACATCTGGCACAAGCATTTACACATAAAAGCATTTTAGGCACAATCCCTAAAATAATCTAGTGCTCACACCTCACAATCATCGCTTAACATTCTAAGATTAAGTCTAGAAATAAATCCATATTCCTAGTTCGCTTAAACTAATTCTCTGATACCAACTGTGACATCCCCATTTTCACGGTCAGAAAAGACCGATTTTGTTAATGCTTTATAACAATCAGAGTACTTCTTTTTCATAAAAATGTTGCGGAATTTGTTCCCAGAAAAACACGATAAATACGTTATCAAAACATTTTCGAAGAAACGTATTTTATTCATTTTAAAACGTTTGGGATGTCATTGTCAATACAGGAACATAAGCATAAACAGAACTTACTTTTATTTACACTAGTGATCTACATCTCTTTAATCTCTCAGTGTAATGTAACTTCATATCAACACCTGTGATATAAATAAACCGAGTGGGTCAGGTTGGGAAACCTGGTGAGTACATAGGGTTTTCAACCTACAATAATATAATTATTATGTTTAATCATCAAACAGTTAACCCAATTACCCATCCCCATTATCTTCTTTATTCTTAAGGATCTACCCTAAGAATCAGCGATTACTTGTTCATTCATTCCTAAGGAGTATTCTAAGGAATATGTATGAATTCCATCGTTGTAAATGACACATCTGTCAAGCACAATCTGCTAGTTCTGTCACTAGGGTGCAACTACCAAAATTGTGACATTCTCTATGGGGCGCATCTGCCGAAATAGTCCTTTAGGCGCATCTGTCGGGGTTATGAGGTTCTCTATTAGGCGCTTCTGTCGGTAGAGTCCTTTAGGCGCTTCTTCCGGGTTTTATTGACAGTATCGTTTTCGAGAGTCCACTCGCAATACATATCAATGGGTTTTTAGAGTACACCAGTGAACACGTCGTTCACAACACCTACAGGTTGCGAGCCTGCTAGTGTTCCACTGGACTGTCTAGAATAGTCCGTGGTTTTCATCCATACTCTGCTGAATGACGGGGCCATCATTTGGGAAAAAGGCTTCTCACATCGTCCACCTCTCACCCTCACCTTACGGTCTATTTTTACCTCTCAACTCATCATCCAACTCATATTTCATCTATTACATCTACCCATGTCTTACCCCAATATTTTCGTAGATATAAAATACATATACAGTTTAAATCATTTAAAACATGTATAAAATCGTTCACCGAGCATAGACAGCAAGTAAACAGACAATATGCACACATAGCACGTAGTAAATACTTCATATCTATGTGTAAGTTGAAGGGGACCATGCACTCACTTGAAAGGTGATGACTCAGCACTCGGACAGCGCTTCGATACTCTCAAAACGATTTTCCTTCGATAAAACCTAGTACCAATACCACTAGGGCTTAGTCTAACGATAACCACAACAAATTAATTAGTCTGACTATTATTAAGCGTTAACAACACTCAATATAACTCATAATAATAGCCCAAATAAGTATTTTAAGGACCTAATAACATTCCTATAATTATTTGAAAGCTATATTAAAAATTGCGTAAGCATAGCACACTTACAACGAATTTTATCGAAAACCGGAACTTAATTGGAGCAGTGTTTCGAAACCGAAAGGCTCTTTTTCTCGGGACTCTGGGAGCCTCGGGACTTCCCTCGGGAGCTAAGGGGTTTAACTAGGGCTTAGGGGTGGTTTGGGGTCTTAGAGAGAGAAAGAGTATTGGTGTGAAAATGTGTGAAAAATCCGGAGACCCTCGCCCCCTTTTATAGCTGCGAGGCCTCGGACTACGCTGGGCGTAATCCTTGGCTACGCGGCCCGTACTCCTCGGATAAGGATGCCAGATGGCGAGCTTCGGATAGGGCGACGTGGCTACTCTTCGGACCAAGCAGATCGACTACGCGGGGCGTACCTCGTACGCGAGACGTTCCTCGGTTACGCTGGGCGTAACCCTCGCACCAGGTGTCATCATCCGAAGCGAGGCCTTGGGCAGCAAGCAACGGTTGGGATCGTGCCACATCAGCAATCTCGCAACAGGTCTCGCAAATTCACCTTCCGAATTCTAAAAATCATAACTTTGGCATACGAGCTCCATTTTCGACGTTCTTTATATCCACCCGAAGGTGGGAACATACTCTACAACTTTTGTTTAGACTTCGTCGGCTAATTTTTGCTCGATTTTAAATTTTATATTATTAACAGGCCGGGACATGATTGGTCCGTTAAATCCTCATAACTTCTTCATCCGACGTCCGTTTTCGCCCATCTTTTTTCTCGTTACGCTACTCTTAACGAGATATTCGATTCTTGTTTAGGTCGTGTCAGCTAAAAATCACTCGATCTAATATTCGAATTTCGGGTTGTACACCGCTAATCCGAAACTTCGAAAAATCATAACTTCCTCATACGAAGTCAGGTTTAGGCGTTCTTTTTATCCATGTTCTTAGTTTAACGTATTCTACGACTTTTGTTTAGATTACTAAGGCTAAATCTCACTCTGTCTTAAATTCCCTATTTACGCTTCCTGGTGCCGTGTCGGTTCCGTCGTGAAACTTCGACGGGCCATAACTTCTTCGTTATAACTCGGATTTCGGCGTTCTTTATATGCACTTAAACCTTGTGACATATTCTACTACTTGGTTAAGATTATTTATTCTAAATAATCTTTTCTCGAAAAGTCGTTTTCGACCTGTATTGCCTCTAATTTGACTAGCCCCGATTTGCGTGCGTTACACCAAGCCAAGACTTAATTTCCTGCCGGGTTGGAACATCGTTTCCTATGAGCAGTATAGCATCAACATAAAACACTAGAAAGCTAAGTATACTCCCACTAGCTTTAATATATACGCATGACTCATCCTCACTCCTAGAGAAGCCAAACTCTTTGACCTTCTCATCAAAGCAAAGATTCCATCTGTGAGAAGCTTGCTTCAATCCATAGATTGATTTCTCAAGCTTACACACTCTATTGGGGTACTTAGCATCTACAAAACCCTCTGGCTGACTCATGTAAACATCTTCAGCCAACTTTCCATTAAGGAAAGTGGTTTTGACATCCATCTGTCATATTTCATAATCATGAAACGCAACTATGGCTAGCATAACCCTAATAGATTTGATCTTAGCCACCGGTGAGAAGGTCTCATCATAGTCAACCCCTGGGGTTTGAGTAAAGCCCTTCGCAACTAGTCATTCCTTGAACGTGTGTACATTTCCATCCATGTCGGTCTTCTTTTTGAAGATCCATTTGCACCCAACTGTCTTACGACCTGGTACATTGTCAACCAAGTTCCAAACTTGATTGTCGTACATGGATTGGATCTCGCTATCTATTTCCTGTTTCCATTTGACAGACTCAGGGACCGCCATGGCTTCCTTGTAGTTAGAAGGCTCATCAAAATTTACCAGTGTACTATCACTGATAAATATATCACCATCCATAGTAATATGAATACCATAAAACTCTGGTGTCATTCCAACTCGAGTGGAATGCCCTAAGAGGTAACGACTTGTCAATTGGTTCAACAAGAATTTCCTCCTCGGGTTGAGCGCTAGTGTTATAGGTTCCTTCATCTCTTGACTCTTGAATTTCTTCAGGATCAATTATACTCCCACCGTCCTCTTTGCATATGAGTTCCCTCTCGCGGAAAACTCCCCTTTGTGCTACGAAGACCAAGTTCTCACTAGGTTTGTAGAACAAGTATCCAAATGACTTATGTGGGTAACCGATGAAAATACATCGCTCACTTTGAGGTTCAAGATTTTCGTGAGTCTCTCGTCTAACGAAAGCTTCACAACCCCAAACCTTGATATATGCCAACGAGGGAACCTTCCCTATCCAAATTCGTGAGGTGTTTTGGGAATATTCTTTGTTGGGACTAGATTAAGGATATGGGCAAAAATCTCTAAGGCATACCCCCAGAACGATATCATAAGCAAAGCTTGACTCATCATGGAACGAACCATGTCCAACAAGGTTCGATTACGCCTCTCAGCCACACCATTAAGTTGTGGTGTCCTACAAGGTGTCAATTATGAAACAATTCCACATTCCTTAAGGTAGTTGTGGAACTCAATACTAAGATATTCACCACCCTATCAGATCTGAGCATCTTGATCTTCCTGCCCAATTAATTTTCGACTTCATGTTTAAAATCTTTGAACTTTCCAAAGGTTTCTGACTTATGCTTGATTAAGTAGATATATCTGTATCTGCTATAATCATCGGTAAAAGTCACATACAATCGACTTGCATCCCTTTTGGTGGATCTGAATGGCCCACACACATCGATGTGTATGAGATCCAACAATCCTTCACCTCTTTCATAAGACCCAGTGAAAAGGTGATTTAGTCATCTTTCTAAGCAGACAAGACTCACATGTATCATCTAACCTTAGGTCAAATGATTCTAACACTCCATCCTTTTGGAGTTGGGCAATTCACTTCTTGTTGACATGTTCAAGACGACAATGCCGCACATGCTTTGTCTAAACCATTAGACAAATCAATTTGCAAAACACTATTTCCTAAATTGTCTACGACCATCACAGTTTCATATACACCATCACAAGGCATTGCTTCAAAATAAAATACACCATTATAATAAGCCTTAATAGATCCATTCTCATTATTTAAAGAATATATGAAACCTTGTCTGTACAAACCATGAAAAGAAATAATATTCCTCGTTATTTCTAATGAGTAGCAACAATTATTCAAGTCTAAACACAACCCACTACTAAGCATTTGTAACATCCGGAGTTCCAGGTATATTATCTGTTATTTATTTATTTAATCATCTCTTGAGCTACTCGAAGAGTTGGTGCTCCAACTCGTCGAGTAGAGTCGCGATGAGCCATATGGATTAATGACCTACTCGACGAGTCCGAGAGTCGACTCGCCGAGTAGGCGCTGGGATGAGAAACCCTAAATCCCTGAGTTTGGGGCCTATTTAAAGGCACTTATAGCCTCATTTGCGACTACCCTTCCCAGATAGCAAACCCTAAACGACCATTGAGCTTAGAGAGAGAGAGAGAGAGAGAGAGAGAGAGAGTGCCTTGCTAATTGTGAGTGTTTGGTGCATCTTGTGAAGAGAAGAGAAGATTTCCAAGCCAAGGGACAATAAGGTACTGCTAGATTTGAGGTTGTTTCACTTTAGAGCTTCTGGGAAAGGTATAAAGCTTGCACCTTTCTCGTTATTTTGTATAGATCTCATGATTTTGTGAATCTAGGGTTTTTCCACCCAAATATGAGGACCTTGAGTGTTTCATGCTCCTTAAGAGGGTTAAACTTCAGATCTGGACCATGTGAGGTCCCTAGAGTCCAAAAGTACCTGCTTTATCCAAGAATAATAGTGATCTTGAGTGAAAAAAACCCCCCTTTTTAGGTGTTTTTTTGGCATTTTAAGCTCGAAATGCCACGCATGAACGTAAAGCATGTGACTTTACGTGATAGATGAGCCTTAGGAGTGTAGATCTAGAGTTTGGGAAGGTTCTCTGCCTTGAAATCAACTAAATGAGATACGAGTCTGAATGGACTCCCCGAGTCAAGAGCCGACTCGACGAGTCGGATAGGGTTGTCCCGAGGGTTTTGATCGAGCAGCAACTCGGCGAGTTGAGTCAGACTTTTGAGTATTTCTGTGAATGACAGGCAGACTCGTCAAGTCCTATAAGTGCACTCGACGAGTAAGGTCAACATGGACTGTTGACTCGAGTTCGACTTCTGTTGACTTAGGGTTTGGTCAACCTTGTCTTTGGGAAATCTTGGAGAGGTAAAATGGTCTTTTTCCCACTTCAAGAGAGAGAGGGGGAGATAACTTAGTAAATGTGTGATTTAAAGAGTTAATTAGATAAATTTATCTTATGTGATTAGGCGAAGGATAGATTTGGTGATTCATGTGTGAGAAGTATTCATTTACTTAGCTTACTTACGAGGTGGGTCTTCTCACTATGCTTACCAAGAGTGGTATCCTTATGTGATTGAGTTGTCTTATGTGCTTATCTATTTATTGTAGTATTCTACATTATGTCTTTGTGATCTATGTTGAATGTTGTTGATATAAATTACTGAGTTAGGACTGGAGGGTCCCACTGAGACACATCGACTGGAGGGTCTTACTTAGTTATGGCCTAGAGTGGCTAATGAGTTATGTGTGGTATTTTGGGGAACTCACTAAGCTTTGTGCTTACCGTGATATGTGTTATGTGTTTTAGGTACTTCTCATGATCATGGGAAGGCGTCGGCGTGATTGTACACACTTGTTCATGATTATGTTGAGGATTCTGGGATTTGACTTTTGTTGAGAATTTATGTTGACATTGAGACACTTATGGTTTTATGAAATATAATATATAAGTTTTGTGTGTTTTAAAATGAAAAATTTTGTTTGAAAATTTACGGTGTTACAAGTTGGTATCAGAGCCTTGGTTTGAGGGATTCGGATGCACCTCCGGGTGTGTTTGGACTCAAACTAAGGATTTGAGAAGGAATCCTAGGAGGAGGACTTGGGGTGACTACAGATGGAGTGTGGAAGGCAGTATTGGGCCCGTACTATTGAAAGAACCGGTCTGTATGCGATCCAAGTAAGAATCTTTGGGATGATAAGGAGAAAATAGGGATGATTCTGTGTTATGTTTCAAAGACATCATGGTAGGTACGCGCTACACCCTAGAGAGCAGTGGAGTTAGCGATGATGAGATTCGTACGATGATTCATGATGAGGTGGCCGCCATACGTGAGGCTATTCCGGAGATGTTTGGGTCTATTAAGACCACTTTAATCGAGACAATTGATGAGCGATATGTTGCTGTTTCTGAGGCAGCTGCTGTTGCAGTCACCGCAGCTATCGCTACTGCCAGACCACAAGGGGATGATTCGTTGCTGTACTGGGAGTTCAGCAACACAAAGCCACCAGAGTTTGATGAGACTCAGGATCCAATTGCTGCGAGGAGATGGATCTCTGATGTTGAGGGATGTTTCTACACTTGCTAATGCCCAAAGCAATTGAGGGTGTGGTTTGCACTGAACCAACTTCGCTTGGGAGCGAAGGACTGGTGGAAGTTTGTGACATCCATTTTTACTCCTGCAGAGCATACTGCAGTGACTTGGGACAGGTTTGTTGTGATGTTCCGAGATGAGTATGTTCCCCTAGTGGAGAGGGAACGGTTGGCCCAGGAGTTTCTGTCTCTTAGACAGAAGACAGAGTCGGTGACTGTGATTACGCGGATGTTTCACAGGAGGGCGTTGTTTTGCCCTGAGCATGTGGCGACTGAGCAGGCACGCATGAGTCGGTACTTGAGCATTATGAGGAGGGATATTAGAGAGTTCGTGGAAAACTCATCTTACTGTACATTTGCTGAGTTCCAGGAAAATGCCAGGAGGAGGGAGATCGAGTTGGAGACTTAGGCGGGGGAGGACGCAGAGTCTCAGGGGAGAGACCGGCGACCGGCGCAGTCGCAGCCGGCAGCCAAGCGGGCTAAGCCCGCTGATTCGAGATTAGGAGGCTAGAAGGGTCGCACTTGTGGAAAGTGCGGCAAGAGTCATGAGGGAGCTTGTCGAGCGGGGATTTGCTACAAATGTGGCAAGGAGAGGCATATGGCGAAGGATTTCCCCCAAGGGTATTACAGTCTGTTTCCACTGCAATCAGACCAACCATCGGAAGGTCAGGTGTCCTCAACTTGTTCAGGGATCAGCACAGGGTTCCACTCCTGCTTCATTGCGTGCTACTGATGTTCAGTCGGTGAAGGTCGACGTTCCGAAGGCTCTTGGGAGAACTTTTCAGCTGACAGCGGAGGAGGTCCGTGCAGCACCTGATGTCGTGGATGGTACGTATTTATTTATTTATTTATTCTGAGATTCTCTTTTTCATATTATTCTGGGCTATATTTAGGTACATTTCTTGTGAGTTTTGTACATGCCTTAGTGTTATTTGACTCGGGTGCGAGTCGATCCTTCGTGTCTTTAGCCTTTAGTCGTCACATCGGTATCCGACGTTAGGTGTTGAGTCGACCTCTGAGGGTTTCTATAGCAGGTGAACATGCAGTTTTTGCTACTGAGGTATTCCGAGGATGTGTGCTAGAGATTTTTGGTGTCGAGTTTCCGATTGACCTGGTACCGATTGCGATGGGTGATGTCTGTGTCATCGTGGGCATGGATTGGTTGAGCTGCTTTGGAGCAGTGATCGACTGCGAGCGCCGGTTGGTGACTATACGAGACCCTAGTGGGCGAGTGCTTATAGTGTATGGCGAGGGTACCAGATCTAGGTCAGCTTTCTGCTCTGCCACCAGGGCAAGGCAGAGTTTATAGCAGGGTTGTACGGGATTTATGGCATATGTGATGGATTCACAGGCTGTGTCGGGGAGGTCGAGTTCTATCTCCGAGGTTCTGATAGTATGCGAGTTGTCGCATCCAAAAATTTTACGCCAAATTTAAACGTTTTCAATCATAAATAAAATCGAATAATATTTGTTTACAAAATGTTTCCAAATCATTATTCATCAGAGTGTCCCAATAACTAGATCGAAAGGATGAGGAGCGGTACGGTCACGCCTTCGCCATGCCATGATCTCCTGAAGTACCTGAAAAAATAAAATGAAAACTGTAAGCCCGAGAGCTTAGTGAGCTACCCCCAAAATACCATTACCACGCTGATAATACCATATCAGTAACAGACAATCAATAACATGCATACTAGGCCATCGGCCTGACTGAACCGCCCTATAGGGCCTTCAGTCTATCTGATCCTATCCTGAGCCTTTAGCATGACTGGATTGCCACGTGGGCCTACAGTCTCCCCGGACCGCTCATAGGGTATGTTGGCCTTCAACACAAAGCAGGACCGCCTAAACCCAACCAACATGCAAATAACCATGTGCGCATAACTATCATATACTGGCATATACAAACATCAAACATATATATCTCACCGATCATCAATCATAGAAATCTCTCATAACTAGAGTACCGACCTAGCAGGTCACTAACATACCAATCCCTATGGATCATAAGAGCATAATATACTGTCTATCCTGATTTTGATCTAACATATCAAAAACACATGTAGCACATTATAACAATAACAACTCGAGGGCCGACCTTGGTATCGTAGACCCTACTGATATAGTGAGGATAACTCACCTTGCAAATGTCGACTCGGTAGATGAACTCCAACTCTCGGATCACTGAAAAAAACTCCACCACCTATTACCATAATATAATTATACCCATAAGTTCCCAACCTTTCAAGGTACCCCAAAATCCACTAATCAAACCCTGGTTAAAATCAAGGTTATCAGTCAAGGTCAATAGTCCATGTTGACCCTAACTCGCCGAGTACCCTCGACTACTCGCCGAGTTCCTTGAAGTACTTGCCCACTCGCCGAGTCACGGAGTGACTCGTCGAGTTCCTTTGGTTTACGATTGAACTCTAAGGCCACTCGTAGAGTTTCCTTCTTGCGACTCGACGGTTACACACGCATATATAAATTGGGGAAAACTCATCCGACTCGCCGAGTGGTTCATACCACTCGTCGAGTTCTATGGCAATCTTCATCGGACTCGCCGAGTTGTTCATCCAACTCGTCGAGTCCAGGCCTATCTTCATATGAATCGTCGAGTCTCTTCAGTCCATAAGCCATACAGACCCTTTTTAAGCCATGCAGTGGCTCCAAATTACAGATCCAAGCTTCTAAGGCATGCATTTTACGTAAAGTTGCAAACTTTACGTGCATGCATGGCTACAAAGGCTCTAAATTTCAAATCCAAGCTTACAATGGGGTTTCATACTCAAGGAAGGCTTCATACATGACCAAGTTCATAGCTTTCTGACTCTAGAACCCAAGAAGGGTCCATATCTGAAGTTACAACTTCAGATCTAGCTCATATCCCACATTATTATCTCAAACATGCCATAAAAGCCCTAAATCTCAACCAAATGAGGTCTAGGAGGAAAATTAAGTAAAGGTGGCGACTTGATACCTTAAAATGATGCCAGCTGAGGTAGATTTCTGATTCCCACACCTTCCTTGCTCCTAATCTCTTGTCCTCTAAGCTCTTCCTTTCCAAAAACTCCCTTCTAAAGCATAAGACACACAAGGATGAACACCACACGAATTAGGGTTTCTCAATGGACTAAAAAGAGGATAAAGGGGGGCTTATGCTTCTTTAAATAGGATGCAAAACCCCGGGATTTAGGGTTTCATCTACCAGCTCCTACTCGTCGAGTCCTTTTATGGACTCGGCGAGTAGGCCACTAAATGCGCGATCCCACCTCGCTGCTACTCGACGAGTAGGGCAACCAACTCGTCGAGTAGATCTTAAAACCAAATAAACTTTCATTTACATCCATACCTGAGAATCGGGGCGTTACACGAGTTCCCTGATGTCTTCCCCGAGGAGTTACCGGGTGTGCCTCCCGAGAGGCAGGTGGAGTTTCGGAATGATTTGGTTCCCGGAGCGGCACCTATCACCAAGGCACTTTATCGCCTTGCGCTGCCAGAGATGCAAGAGTTATTCTCGCAGCTTCAGGAACTGCTAGGGAAGGGATTTATTCAACCAAGTAGCTCGCCTTGGGGAGCGCCGATCCTTTTTGTCAAGAAAAAGGATGGTTCACACCGGATGTGTATTGATTACCAGGAGTTGAACAAGTTGACGGTCAAGAACCGTTACCCACTTCTGAGGATTGATGATCTATTCGATCAACTGGTGGGGGAATCCTGGTTCTCCAAGATTGATTTGAGATCTGGATATCATCAGATGAGAGTGTGTGAGGAGGATATTCAGAAGACGACATTTAGAACTCGTTATGGGCATTACGAGTTCGTAGTGATGCCTTTTGGACTCACCAACGCACCGGCAACGTTCATGGATCTCATGAACCGAGTGTGTAGGCCTATGTTGGACCGGTCGATGATTGTGTTCATTGATGATATCTTAGCGTATTTGAGATCAAGGGAGCAGCACGAGGAGCATCTGCGAGAAGTTCTTGGGGTTTTGAGGTCGGAGAGGTTGCATGCCAAATTCTCCAAGTATGATTTCTGGCTATGAGAGGTCCAATTTCGGTGACATCTCATTAGTCAGAGTGGGATATTGGTCGATCCGGCCAAGATTGAGGCGGTTATGCGATGAGAGGTGTCGAGATACGGAGTTTTCTGGGATTTGGCCGGCTACTATCGGAGATTTATCAGGGATTTCTTCAAGATTGCGGTTCCTCTCACCAAATTGACCCGGAAGGCCTTACTTTTGTTTGGGGGGCTGAGCAGCAGGAATCTTTCGAGGCACTTCGCCAGAGATTGTGCGAAGCTCCGGTGTTAGCCCTTCCGGAGGGAGTGGTAGACTTTAAGGTCTATTGTGACGCGTCTATCTCAGGGATAGGTGCAATGTTGATGCAGAGGGGTCACATGATTGCATATGCGTCGAGGTAGCTAAAGCCTCACGAGACGAGGTATCCGACACATGATTTGGAGTTAGGGGAGGTGGTGTTTGACCTCGAGATTTGGCGCCACTTTCTTTATGGTGTTAGGTGTACCATATACACGGACCATAAAATCTTGAAGTATCTCATTGATGTGTGCAAAATGCACTTGTTTTATCCCTACTTTTATTAATATATTTAGCACACAAAGGAAGTGAACCTGTCTTTTAGTGGTATAGTTTAGTAAGTAAGGTATCGAACTCAGGGAACGGAAAATTAAACTAATAACTAATTTTAACTAAAACAATTAATGAAAGTAAAAGGTTTTTCTTCTAGTTTTACAAGACTAGAAACTTAAGCAACACTTAATTAACTAAATAGCTAAAGCAAACAACTAATTCACCAAATTTGATAAAGATGTTTCTATTTAGGTTCAACCAATTCACTCTTATCGTTATTTGTATTTATGATAGATTAATTGTTATTGGCTACCAATTATAGTGGTTAGGTTCATGTTCATTACTCCTAACCCTTAGACAATTAACTAATTTAAGCGGTGATCAAGTGTTTAAACTAATTAATTCCCTAGATTAATGATTTGGATTAAATAAGATTTGTAGTGGTTAATCAATTTAGTGATTCAATTAACCTCTTGTTTGATGGTTTCTCAAACAAGCTCACACATTAATCTAATTATTGTCTTATTAATCTTAGTTTCATAATCATTATTCCTAAGCATATGAATTAGTGTTCACATAGACATATGAGGTTAACAAATAAGAGATGTTCATGCAGCTTAATTGTCTTCCAATTAACAGAAAATAATCGTGATTAATGCATAAGGGTCTTTAACAAACTTAATTTAATAGATCACCAATAAACAATTAATCAAAAACTAAGAATTAAACCATAGGAGTTCCTTGGTATTCCCCAAACAGAAACAAAAACAAAATTAGCTCATAGTTGCAGTAAAATCACAAACAAAAACAAGTTTAACTAGATTAGACATACTCAAATCCTAAAGCTAAGTGGAATTATTAACCTAGTTGCTTCAATTCTTCAAAACGTTGAAGATTAGAATTCCTCAGCGTCTTCCTGGGTTCTCAATCGCAGAAGGATCTTCAAAAATCGCCAGAAAAGTAGTCCCATCGGATAAAGGCTTGGTTTTTATAGATATCTCAAAACAGGGTGTACTCGGCGAGTAGCAGACCCAACTCGCCGAGTAGACTCGTTGTTATCCGTCTTAAATTAGGAGTCGTGGCTATCTTCTGGAATATTCAGCTGGACTTGCCGAGTAGACTCGTGTACTCGCCGAGTAGTTGAACTTTTGTCCCTCAATCTTCACTCTTTGGCCTTCAATTGCTTTCCCTTGTTCCCTTTCACTCCCAAGCATGTCTTTTGGACTGAAAACAAAATTTAAACAATATTAAGTACCTTTTGTCCATATTATTCACATAATTAGTTAAAAATGAATAAAAATGTATGCTAAATAACTAACTAATTATGCACATATCAAATTACCCCACACTTGACTTTTGCTTGCCCCCCAAGCAAAACTAAATTTTAAACATATCAAAATCACATATGACAACTCCAATCTAACCCAACCATTATGCCAAGACCGCAACGCATGCATTTGTGTCTAAAATTTTTCCTAAGGACCCCCCATAATCTAAATACTCACAATCCTCATAAAATTTGCCCACTCACCCCGAACTATGCTCATTTTATGCAACCCTCCAAATCCATCCGCAGAAAAACCTCTTACCCTCAAGGTATTTTTAATTGAGCAACCCAAGCATACATAATCTAGAATTACAACTTTTTGATACCACTATGGAGCTCTTTTAGAATTCTTCACTTCCTTTGATAATTTGATCTTTGATCTATTTGAATTCACCACCTTTATTGTTTGATTTTTGGTATCTTCAACTTTTTGAATCTTCGGAATTTTGATCTTTTGATCTTCACGTTATTTGCTCCAAAATTCTTCAACTTTTCTTGTAATTCTCTCTTTTTTTTAACATGTAACTCACTTTTTTCACTCAAAACCCTACATGCTTAAGCAGTGGCGCTCAACCTCAACCTTTATTGGCTAACGATAACAATCATCCTGGATACATTTCAGGTTTAGGCTGCTAAACATATTGCATCTCTCAGGCTGAGCGGGGTCGTGTTTTTGTCCCATGATTTCACTGGAATAAGGAGGCCACAAATGCACTAGAATGTGTATAGGCTCAACTAAACATTTGGGTTTTCATGCAATCATCAACACAATTCTAATATGGAATCCTAATTTGCTTTTACCAAAATTTTCTAATTTAAATCCCTAAGTAATAGTGTTTTTGGTATGCAACAATTTTTTTTAAAATTAGCCTAAATTAAGATTCTAAGTTTTCTAATATGTGACCAACCCCCTACCCCACACTTATTTTATGCAATGCCCTCATTGCATACTATGCAAAAAATAAAAATGCAAATATATAGAGGGAATTGGAACAAACTCCCTTGGGGTAGCAGTCGATAGGTTGATACTCTCTTCTTTAGCTCCTTCTTCTCTTGACTTTAGCCATGGGAACAGCTCATCCATGGCTCGGGTGTCAAATCTCGTGTGGTTGATAGCTTGAAAATTTCACGGAACAAGCTTCTTAAGAAAATCTCCAGTGGTAATTCCTCCCAAAAAGTGAGTAAATGTTGCAGTGAAAGTGCCCAAAGCAGTTCTGGAAATCGAAAATTGGTAGTATACTCGGCGAGTAATAGCGTGGACTCGGCGAGTATCTCGTGTCTTAGAACGATATCGTGTAATAACTCATGTACTCGCCGAGTAGAGTTTGTGCACTCGGCGAGTAGATGTTGTGTTGCCAAAACTGGTTCAGCTGACGTTCCCTTTTACTCTGGTTCTAAAATTGGAAATGCAAACTGACCCTCTCTTCTAATTTCCTTCAGTAATAGCACATTCTATTGCTCTCAACTTTCACGGACTCAATCCTAAGGACAAAACTCCAATTTTTTTTTTCTTGAAAATCTCTTAATCCCTTCTCGACCCTCACAAATGAGCATGCCTCCTAATCTTCTATCCTGAAAAAAAAATAAACAACTAAAAGTGACAATAATAATCAACCCACAAAAACAAACATCATCCAAGTGTTTTAACATTTGTCCAAAACATAACCAAAACATCATAAGCATAAAAACATAAAAGAAAACAATTCTTCATCCTTCATCTTCCATATCGGCTCCTCCCGTGCCACTTCCTCCTTCTCCTTCTCTTTTCCTCATCCGCTCATCCCAATTCATAATATATGGATATCCGGGACCGGGTCTTGGGGCAATATTCATTTGTTGAAAAAGATATTCAAAAGATTGGTTATTATAGTTCACCCCTTGCCCAATGTCATCTAAGTAGAGGCGGTACTTTAATGGGTTCCATCCGTCATTGTCCTCCTCCACCGGAATAACCGTTGGGTCTTCCCGCACCCGCTCGCTACGCTGTCGGACCCGCCTTCCCGGCTCCTCGGGAATTGCCGGCTCGTCTTCATGTGGAATAGTGAAGGAATCGCCAAAATTCTCGACTATCCTTGCCCTCCGATATGATGTCGTGTTAAATGGTGGAGGGTGGATAACTGTGAGTGCCCGAGCTTGTGGCAAGTCTAAAATCCCATACGACCTCGCTAGCCTAGTCACAAACATGCCTCCATTGATTTTTGAGTTGACTTTTTCTTTAACCGCCCCTTCAGCGAGGAATTTGGCAATGCAATATGGGAGGTTGCAAAAGGCGTCGGCAGTAATGATACTCCATAAATAGAAGATGTCAAGGGTCGGGACCTTGTCCCAATCCTTCCTCTGGTTGATGGTGCTGGCAACAAATCGGCGAATGAGGCGGTGGATTGGTGAGCGAATGTGGCCTTCTTGGGCGGTGGAAGGAATATACACTCGGTTAGCGATCTGGTTCCACCATGTTGAGGCCACCACTGCCTTCGGAAGTTCTTTATGGCAGTTCTCCAAGAAAGCTTCAAAGTCTTTAGTCATCATCATGCTCTGGTCATAGATTCCTAACCTCCAAGAGAACTTAGCCATGCTGCATTGTCGCAGCTCCCCGCCCAAAGAAAAAGAGATTGTGTTGGAATTGTAATACTCACTACCACCTCGGAATGAGATGGTAGCGAAAAATTCCCAACACAACTCGACATACACAGATTCTTGAATCTTGAATAATTGTAACCATCCATCACACGTGATGGTGGTGTACCCCAAACTGCATTCTTTCACCAAATAAGGTGTAAGCTCCTCCTCTAACCCTACATTGCCAAGCCAACCCCAGTCAACCGCGTTTGGTAGATGAATTTCCTTTTGCTTGAGGGCCTCCAATCTGTTTCTGGCCCTTGTTTGGGATGAATTAGAATTTATGTGTTGAAAAGAAAGCCACGGGATATCACTTTGGCTCCCCCCACGCGAAGACTGCCCCCTTCTGAACATTGTTCCTACATACAAACATCAAAAAACACACAAACAAACAATACCCAGTAATTAAAAACAAAGAAATTGGGTCTGAATAGTCATCTACTCGCCGAGTACACGACCTACTCGGCGAGTAGGATGAACAGCAGGACTGTATTGTCTCGGAACTGTGTATAGCGTCCAAAAGTCCAAATTTTCCACAGGGGTTTGTTGTAATGACCTATCTAACCATAAATCATAAAGAAATTCATCCTAATATTACCTAATTCATGGCTAATTCGAAACCCTAGAATTTGAGGAAACCCCCAAATCTGAAATCAAGCAAAATCGGGGCAAATCTATGATAAAGATCGAACCTTTAACGAGTTTATAGTGTAAAGATATTACCTTTTTGGTTGAATGATGAGAATCGAGTAGAAAATTGGATAGATTGGAAGAAATCGCGAAAATCGCCTGGGGCTGCTCGAGGATTTGTTGTGCACGACGAGTATGAGGTGAAATGGGTGAAAAACCCTCTTTTTTACAGACTTATATTTCACCCGTGTAAATCGGCTACTCGCCGAGTATAAAGGACCTACTCGTTGAGTACATATGCAGTTACGCGTTTTTTTGGGTTACTCGGGCAGGTACTCGCCGAGTATACGTGCCTACTCGGCGAGTAAACCTTACAGATTGAAAAAAATTGTGATAATTTTGAAAAATTTATGTATTTTCTCATTTTTTTAAACCATCCACCCCACACTTTAGGCATTGCTTGTCCTGAAGCAGTTGTGTTCTCAAAATAGATGAAGAAAAGAAAAAATGAAAATAAAGAAAAGGAAAGAAAATGCAAACTTGAAACTCGGGTTGCCTCCTGAGAAGCGATTCTTTTTAGGGAGTCATTAGCTGGACTCCTCCCCTTCTACATGGTTGCAATCCTTTCCAGTAGTAGCAACTCTTCCATTCCTTCATTCCGGGGGACTTCTTCTTCATACTTTTTAACCCTATGACCATTGACCTTGAAAGGCGTGCCATCTCTTGATAATAGCTCTATAGCACCATGTGGAAACACCGTCTTCACTATAAAAGGCCCATCCCACCTTGACTTGAGTTTTCCCAAGAAAAGCTTTAGTCTTGAGTTAAAGAGCAACACTTTTTGGCCTTCATGAATTTGTTTGTCTTTAATCCTTTTGTCATGCCACATCTTGGTCTTCTCTTTATAAAGCCATGAACTAGAGTATGCATCATTCCTTAGCTCTTCAAGAGCATTCATTTGCATTAACCGGTTGCTCTTTAGTTCCTCCATGTTGAAATTACACCTCTTCAAAGCCCAAAACGCCTTGTGTTCTAGCTCCACCGGTAAATGACATTGCTTTCCATAAACTAACCTATATGGTGTGGTACCAATAGGTGTTTTGAAAGCTGTACGAAAAGCCCAAAGTGCATCATCTAGCTTATCCGACCATTCCTTGCGATTGCTCCCCACCGATTTCTCCAAAATTCGCTTTAAGGCTCGATTTGTTACTTCGGTTTGTCCACTAGTTTGTGGATGGTATGATGTGGAAAACTTATGGGTGACCCCATATTTCTTTAACACCTTTTCCATTTGATCATTGGAAAAATGTGTGCCTCGGTCACTTATAAGGGCTTTCGGGACTCCAAATCATGAAAATAGTTTCTTTAAAAACCGTACTACCACCCGTCCGTCATTTGTTGGTAATGCTTGTGCTTCCGCCCATTTGGATACATAATCCACTGCCACTAGTATGTATTTGTTTCCTTTGGACATGGGAAATGGTCCCATGAAGTCAATTCCCCACACATCGAACACCTCGCATACTTGGATACTATATTGTGGCATTTCATTTCGAGGTGAAATGTTTCCCACCCTTTGACAAGCATCACATTCTTTGACAAATTGGGTTGCATCTTTAAAAATTGTGGGCCAATAAAACCCAATGTCAAAGATCTTCTTTGCCGTGTAGTGTGCTCCATGATGTCCACCCGTGGGCCCGCTATGACAATGCTCTAGTATTTTCCGGCTTTCCTTCCCGAATACACATCTTCGTATGATCCCATCCGCACAGCAAAGAATATTTTAATTCAGCAAAGAATTTCTTCTTTTGTTGACTGCTAAAATCTTTCGGGATGTATTTTGTAGCTAAATAATTAGCTATGTCCGCGAACCATGGCTCTTCTCCCACTGTCACCATAATGTACTTGTCCGGGAAGTCGTCTCCAACTTTATCTTCTTGCAATTGCGGGTTCTCAAGCTTGGACAAGTGGTCAGCTGCTACATTCTCCATTCCCTTCTTGTCTCGTATCTCTATGTCAAATTCTTGAAGAAGTAGCACCCATCGTATCAGTCTTGGCTTGGCATCCTGTTTGGAAAACAAATACTTGATAACAGAGTGGTCAGTAAAAACAGTAGTTTTAGATAAAACTAAATAGGGGCAGAATTTGTCAAAGGCATACACCACAGCTAATAATTCTTTTTCAGTGATGGTGTAATTTTCTTGGTCTGGGTTTAGAGTCTTGCTAGCATAATATATGGGTTGAAAGTGCTTATCAACCCTTTGACCAAGGACGGCTCCTAATTCATAGTCACTAGCATCACACATAATCTCAAAAGGTAAGTTCCAATTTGGTGCAATAATGATCGGGGCATTAGTTAGTTTTTCCTTCAAAAATTCAAATGCCTCTAAACATTCTTTAGTAAAATTAAATGGTGCATCTTTTAGTAGCAATTGGGTTAGAGGTCTAGTTATTTTGGAAAAATCTTTTATGAAACGCCGGTAAAAACCCGCGTGTCCTAGAAAACTCCTAATGCCCTTCACATTAGTTGGTGGGGGTAATTTGGCAATAGTGTCTATCTTTTCCCTATCCACTTCAATTCCCATTTTGGAAATCTTGTGGCCCAACACTATACCCTCCTTGACCATAAAATGACATTTCTCCCAATTGAGGACCAAATCGGTTTTTTCACACCTAGCAAGCATTAAATCAAGATTAGTGAGACAATCATGGAAAGAAGATCCAAAAACGGAAAAATCGTCCATAAAAACTTCCATGAAATTTTCCACCATATCGTGGAATATGGCTGTCATACACCTTTGAAAAGTCGCGGGTGCATTGCATAACCCAAAAGGCATGCGTCTATAAGCAAAAGTCCCACTTGGGCAAGTGAATGTGGTCTTTTCTTGGTCCATTGGGTCTATGGGTATTTGAAAATAACCCGAAAATCCGTCTAGAAAGCAATAATAGCTATGGCCCGATAGTCTTTCTAACATTTGATCAATAAAAGGTAAGGGAAAATGGTCTTTACGAGTGGCATAGTTTAGCTTTCGATAATCGATGCACACTCTCCAACCGGTTACCGTTCGTGTCGGAATTAGTTCTTTTCGTTGGTTATGACCGTCATCCCTCATTTCTTGGGCACCACTTGGACCGGACTCACCCATGGACTGTCGGAAATGGAATATATAATTCCCGCATCTAAGAGTTTGACCACTTCCTTCTTGACTACTTCTTGCATATTCGGGTTTAGTCTTCTTTGGTGCTGTACAACCGGCTTTGATCCTTCTTCCAAATTGATCTTGTGGGAGCAATAGGATGGGCTTATTCCCTTTATGTCGGTGATGCTCCATGCTATGGCCCGTTTCCGCTTCTTCAACACTTGCACGAGCTCTTCTTTTTCAGAATTGGTCAAGTCAGAGGCTATAATTACTGGCTTTTGGTTGCCTTCTTCGAGAAAAGCATACTCCAAATGATCTGGTAAAGTTTTAAGCTCCGATTTTTGGTTTTGACTACTGGACTCGCCGAGTGCAGGTAGGATACTCGACGAGTTTGTGGCTGTATTCACGACTTCTGCCTTTTCTTCAGAGGTACTCGGCGAGTAGATCGGTTCTACTTGGCGAGTAGGACTGTCAGTGTTCTTCAATAATTCTTCATAGTCGGCTTCTTCCAACAGTCTTTCAATTTCCATTAAGTCTTTTTCTAGATCAAATTCTTCATCCTCAGTTGTGATCTTGATGGAATCTTCAGTTATGTATTCATCCAATAATTCGTCTAACATATCGATTGAGAATGTCGTGTCGTCACTGTTCCTTGAATACTTCATGGCTTGGTCCACCCCAAATGTGACTGAATCTTCTCCTACCCGCAAGGTGAGCTTTGAGTCCCTCATGTCTACTATAACACTTGCCGTGTTGAGGAAGGGTCTTCCAAGGATGATTGGCACTTGTGGATCCGCCTCCATGTCTAAAATGATAAAATCAGCGGGAAAGACGAATTTGTCCACCTTGACTAATATGTCTTCACATATGCCTCTTGGGAAGGTAACTGTCTTGTTTGCCAAGTGTATTTCCATGCGAATTGGCCTTGGTTCCGGGAGATCCAGCTTCTTAAAGAATGAATATGGCATTAGATTCACACTTGCTCCCGAATCGGCTAAGGCGTGAATGGTGGTCAAGTTGCCAAATTGGCAAGGTAAAGTTAAACTCCCCGGATCACCTTTCTTCTTTGGTAGCTTATTTAGCATAGCAGCTGAGCAGTTTTCATTGAGTACTACCTTCTTCACTTCTTCCATCTTCCTTCTATTAGTGAGAAGTTCCTTAAGGAACTTTGCATACTTGGGCATTTGCATGACGGCTTCAATGAAGGGTATGTTGATTTGAAGAGTCTTGATATGATCTAGAAACTTCTGATACTCCTCTTCCTGCTTCTCCTTCTTAGCTTGGGCTGGGTATGGCATGGGAGGCTGGTAAAGTTTTTCAGGAATCTGTGCGGTGGGATTTTGTGATGTACTCGCCGAGTCCATACGTGGTACTCGGCGAGTAGGGCTGTCAGATTGCATTTCTTGGTTTTCTGCTTGCTTTTCTGCCTCCTCCTTCTATGATTTCTTGGATGACTCAGTCTGAATAGCTGCCAGGGGAGTGATTATCTTCCCACTTCTTGTTGTGACTATTTTTATGTGCGCGCCTCGTGGGTTATTTTCAATTTTGCTAGGAAGTTCTCCCGGTGACCTTTTGTTGATTTGTTGAGCAAGTTGCCCAAGTTGTGTCTCTATATTGTGGATAGATGCTTTCTGGTTCCTAAGCATGGTCCTTGTTTCTTGAATTGCAGCATCATGGTCACTATGTCTTTTTTTTGAAGCAGCTACAAATTTGGTGAGCATTTCTTCCAAGCTTGGCTTCCTTTCTTGCACCGGCTTCTCCTTTTGGTAGAACCCTCTCCCTTTTTGCCTAAACCTTTCCTCCTTGGCTTTCTTGTACTCTTCATAAGGGAGCCAATCTTTCTTTTGTTTGCGCCAGTCTTCATCATATTGGTCTCCACTTGAGTAACACACTTGCGCCTTCTTGTTGCCATTCTCATCTAAATCACAGTCTCTAGTGAGGTGAGGCCCATTGCAGTTTTCACAACCAACCCGAATAACATGGATTGTTTGATCCATCTTATCCATCCTCCTATCCATGGTTTTTAGCATAGCCATGACCGCGGATAAGTCTTCAGTAGCTGCATAAGCGGCTCCCCTAGTGACATCATGCCTAGGGTTGTGGTATTCTCTAGAGTGTTTAGAGAATTCTTCAATCAATTCTTTTATCACTGGGGGTGGCTTCTTTGTGAGTGGGCCTTGCGAGTCTAGTAACTGCCTGGTTGTGACATTGACTCCATCATAGAAGATGGATACTTCTTGCTGGCTGTTTAGGTCATGGTGTGGGCAGTTTCTTAGTAAGCTCTTGTACCTCTCCCATGCTTCATATAGCGACTCTCCAACTTGTTGTTCAAAGTTAGCAATGGCCTTCTTCAACTTGGCTATCTTGGAAGGTGGGAAAAAGTGATCAATGAATTCTTCTTTCATCTTGGCCCAAGTGGTGACTGATCCGGGGGGAAGTGACTTGAGCCAGTCTTTTGCAGTACCTTTGAATGTCACCGGAAGCATACGAAGTAGTTGAGTCTCGCGGGGCACATTTGGAACATTGAAGTAATCAGCTACATCATTGACTTCATCCAAATGTTTGTAGGCATCTTCATGGTCTTTTCCATAAAAAGGTATTTCTTTAAGTAAAGCTAGGATATGACCCTTTAGCTCGAAGGTAGCAATTGCGGGAATTGCGGGTTGCACAAGTCCTAGGCCAGTGTCGTCTCGCATCCTCTTCTTCCATTCTCCCATGGGGATTTCATCAATGTTAGCCATTGTGATAGCTAACTCTTCCTCGGACTCGGTTTCGTGCTCGCATGTCGGGTCCTCTTCTTCCTCGGTCTCGTACTCGATATCTTCCTTCGCCGGTTCGTCGATTACTAAGGAAGTGCTGGATGCTCCTGATTTGCTGCTCTTCTTTTTCGCAAAAACAGTCTTCAGATTGGACAAGGGTGACTTCTTTGGTGTACTCGAACTCTCCACGTCCTTTCCTTTATTTCTTTTCAATGCGGTTTCGGGATCTTCAAACGGGGGTACCAGCGGGGTGTTTGATCCTCTGGTCATGAAAGTCCTGAAATAAACAGAATAAAAGCGTAAAATGAACAAAAAAATGTACTAAAAAAATCGAAAATTAACTGCTGAATACGCTTGTACTCGCCGAGTAGGTGCGACAGCACTCGGCGAGTACCAGTGTGATTTTGAAAAAAATATACCTTAATATTAAAAACTAAAACATATGCTAAAACCTAATTACTGACTACTAAACTGTAATAAAGTAACTTTATGCAAGTAAACTCACACAAAGGATCGAAAAAATTAGGAATTAGATTAATTATTTAGAACCGTTCCCCGGCAACGGCGCCAAAAACTTGATGTGTGTAAAATGAACTTGTTTTATCCCTACTTTTATTAATATATTTAGCACACAAAGGAAGTGAACCTGTCTTTTAGTGGTATAGTTTAGTAAGTAAGGTATCGAACTCAGGGAACGGAAAATTAAACTAATAACTAATTTTAACTAAAACAATTAATGAAAGTAAAAGGTTTTTCTTCTAGTTTTACAAGACTAGAAACTTAAGCAACACTTAATTAACTAAATAGCTAAAGCAAACAACTAATTCACCAAATTTGATAAAGATGTTTCTATTTAGGTTCAACCAATTCACTCTTATCGTTATTTGTATTTATGATAGATTAATTGTTATTGGCTACCAATTATAGTGGTTAGGTTCATGTTCATTACTCCTAACCCTTAGACAATTAACTAATTTAAGCGGTGATCAAGTGTTTAAACTAATTAATTCCCTAGATTAATGATTTGGATTAAATAAGATTTGTAGTGGTTAATCAATTTAGTGATTCAATTAACCTCTTGTTTGATGGTTTCTCAAACAAGCTCACACATTAATCTAATTATTGTCTTATTAATCTTAGTTTCATAATCATTATTCCTAAGCATATGAATTAGTGTTCACATAGACATATGAGGTTAACAAATAAGAGATGTTCATGCGGCTTAATTGTCTTCCAATTAACAGAAAATAATCGTGATTAATGCATAAAGGTCTTTAACAAACTTAATTTAATAGATCACCAATAAACAATTAATCAAAAACTAAGAATTAAACCATAGGAGTTCCTTGGTATTCCCCAAACAGAAACAAAAACAAAATTAGCTCATAGTTGCAGTAAAATCACAAACAAAAACAAGTTTAACTAGATTAGACATACTCAAATCCTAAAGCTAAGTGGAATTATTAACCTAGTTGCTTCAATTCTTCAAAACGTTGAAGATTAGAATTCCTCAGCGTCTTCCTGGGTTCTCAATCGCAGAAGGATCTTCAAAAATCGCCAGAAAAGTAGTCCCATCGGATAAAGGCTTGGTTTTTATAGATATCTCAAAACAGGGTGTACTCGGCGAGTAGCAGACCCAACTCGCCGAGTAGACTCGTTGTTATCCGTCTTAAATTAGGAGTCGTGGCTATCTTCTGGAATATTCAGCTGGACTTGCCGAGTAGACTCGTGTACTCGCCGAGTAGTTGAACTTTTGTCCCTCAATCTTCACTCTTTGGCCTTCAATTGCTTTCCCTTGTTCCCTTTCACTCCCAAGCATGTCTTTTGGACTGAAAACAAAATTTAAACAATATTAAGTACCTTTTGTCCATATTATTCACATAATTAGTTAAAAATGAATAAAAATGTATGCTAAATAACTAACTAATTATGCATATATCACTCATGGATCAGCCCAACCTAAATATGAGACTGAGGAGATGGTTGGATGTGGCGAAGGATTATGACTGTGAGATCTTGTACCATCCGGGCAAGGCTAATGTGGTAGCTGATGCCTTAATCCGTAGAGTAGAGAGTACTCCAATCCGAGTTGTGTGCATGAGGATGATAGTGATGACTCCAATCTTAGATACCATCCGAGAGACCCAGGTAGAGGCCATGAAACTGGAAAAGGGAGCGGGTGATTTGGCAGGTGTCCAAGTTTTTGCCAGATAGTCGAGGGCTTATGACTTTCTGAGGGCGGATTTGGGTGCCCTATATCGGCGGAGCTCGCCATATTCTGATGGAGGATGCGCATATATCAAGATTATTGATCCATCTAGGAGCCACTACGATGTACTTGGACCTGAAGAGAGATTATTGGTGGCCCTGCATGAAGAGGGAAGTGGCTTGGGTAGGCGAGAGGTGCTTGACCTCTCGTCAGGTTAAGGCCGAGCACCAACGTCCTCATGGTCCATCGCAACCTCTGGAGATTCCCCAGTGGAAGTGGTAACATATTTCCATGGATTTTATCGCCAAGTTGCCGAGGACTGCGCATGGAGTTGACGTGATATGGGTGATTGTGGATCGACTTATGAAGAGCGCCCACTTCCTTGACATCCGTGAGAGTTCTTCTATAGAGAGATTAGCCGAGATTTATGTGAGGGAAGTGATAGCTCGGCATGAAGTTCCGACCTCGATAGTGTCAGATCGAGACGTGCGTTTTACTTCCAGATTCTAGAAGAAATTTCATGAGGAGTTGGGTACCCGGTTACACTTCAGTACCGCGTACCATCCGCAGATAGACGGGCTGAGTGAACGGACGATTAAGATGATTGAGGACATGCCGTGTGCATGTGTTATGGATTTCGGGGGAAGTTGGGACACTTATTTGCCTTTGGCTGAGTTTTCTTACAACAACAGCTATCATTTGAGTATTGGTATGCCTCCCTTTGAGCTTCTTTATGGGAGAAAGTGTCGGACTCCCATTTGTTGGGGAGAAGTGGGGTAACGAGTGATGGGTGGCACTGAGATAGTGCTGAAGACGACTGAGTAGATACAGCAGGTCAGAAATAGGTTACTGACAGCCCAGAGTCGCCAGAAGAGTTATGCAGATAAGCGGCGATCTGAGCTGGAGTTCCAGGTCGGAGATTTTGTACTTGTGAAGGTATCCCCTTGGAAAGGGGTGATCCGATTCAGGAAGCAGGGCAAGTTGGGGCCCCGATACATCGGTCCTTTCAGGGTGACCGCCAGAGTGGGTAGGGTAGCGTACCGTCTGGAGCTACCTGCAGAGTTGAGTCAGATTCATAACACCTTCCATGTGTCTCAGAGAAAGTGTGTAGCCGATGAGACGACAGTGGTACCGCTAGAGGACATTCATGTGGATGCGAGTCTGAATTACATTGAGAGACCGATTGCAATCATGGATCGAAATGTGAAAGTTCTGAGGAACAAAGAGGTCCCCCTGGTTCAGGTCCAGTGGCAACATCGAAAAGGGTCCGAGTTGATGTGGGAGCCAGAGTCCAAGATGCGAGAGCAATATCCAGAGTTATTTTTAGATCATGACTTCGAGGGCAAAGTCTGATTCTAGTGGGCGAGAATTGTAACATCCGAACTTCTAGGTATAATATTTGTTATTTATTTATTTAATCATCTCTTGAGCTACTCGACGGGTCGGTGCTCCAACTCATCGAGTAGAGTCGCGATGAGCCACATGGATTAATGATCTACTCGACGAATCCGAGAGCCGACTCGCCGAGTAGGCGCTGGGATGAGAAACCCTAAATCCCTGGGTTTGGGGCGTATTTAAAGGCACTTATAGCCTCATTTGCGGCTACCCTTCCCTGAGAGCAAACCCTAAACGACCATTGAGCTTAGAGAGAGTGTGCCTTGCTAATTGTGAGTGTTTGGTGCATCTTGTGAAGAGAAGAGAAGATTTCCAAGCCAAGGGACAAGAAGGTGCTACTAGATCTGAGGTTGTTTCACATTAGAGCTTCTGGGAAAGGTATAAAGCTTGCACATTTCTCATTATTTTGTATAGATCTCATGATTTTGTGAATCTAGGGTTTTTCAACCCAAATATGAGGACCTTGAGTGTTTCATGCTCCTTAAGAGGGTTAAACTTCAGATCTGGACCATGTGAGGTCCCTAGAGTCCAAAAGTCCATGCTTTGTCCAACAATAATAGTGATTTTGAGTGAAAAACCCCCCTTTGAGGTGTTTTTTGGCATTTTAAGCTCAAAATGCCATGCATGAACGTAAAGCATGTGACTTTACATGATAGATGATCCTTAGGAGTGTAGATATAGAGTTTGGGAAGGTTCTCTGCCTTGAAATCAACTGAATGAGATATGAGTCTGAATGGACTCGCCAAGTCAAGAGTCGACTCGACGAGTCGGATAGGGTTGTCCCAAGGGTTTTGATCGAGCAACAAATCGACGAGTTGACGGGTCAACTCGGCGAGTTGAGTCAGAATTTTGAGTATTTATGTGAATGGCGAGCAGACTCGTCGAGTCCTATAAGTGCACACAACGAGTAGGGTCAACATGGACTGTTGACTCGAGTTCGACTTCAGTTGACTTAGGGTTTGGTTAACCTTCTCTTTGGGAAATCTTGGAGGGGTAAAATGGTCTTTTTACCATTTCAAGAGAGAGAGGAGGAGGAGATAACTTAGTAAATGTGTGATTTACAAAGTTAATTAGATAAAATTATCTTATGTGATTAGGCGGAGGCTAGATTTGTTGATTCGTGTGCGAGAGGTATTCATTCACTTAGCTTACTTACAAGGTGAGTCTTCTCATTATACTTACCAATAGTGGTATTCTTATGTGATTGAGTTGTCTTATGTGCTTATCTATGTATTGTAGTATTCTGCATTATGTCTTTGTGATTTATGCTGAATATTGTTGATATGAGTTACTGAGTTGGGACTGGAGGGTCCCAGTGAGACACATCGACCGGAGGGTCTTACTTAGTTACAACCTAGAGTGGCTAGTGAGCTGTGTGTGGTATTTTGGGGAACTCACTAAGCTTTGTGCTTACCGTGTTATGTGTTATGTGTTTCACGTACTTCTCAGGATCACGGGAAGGCGCCGACGTGATTGTACACACTTGTTCATGATTATGTGTAGTATTTTGGGATTTGACTTTTGTTGAGAATTTATGTTGACATTGAGACACTTATGTTTTTATGAAATATAATATATAAGTTTTGTGTGTTTTAAAATGAAAAATTTGGTTTGAAAATTTACGGTGTTACAACATTAAAGAATAAACACCGATCTAGGTAACAGGTGACGATCTCCTATTGCCCATTATCAGGTTCATCTTTCCAAGCTCCACATTCCTACTTTTTTTAGTCCCTACAAGTCAGAGCAAATGTGAAAACCATTTCATGTATCAAGGACCCAAGAATTAGAATGCAATGAGTTTTTAGATAAAATAGTGTAAATACCTACCGAGGTAGGCTTGATCTTGCCATCCTTAATGTTGTGTAGGTACTTAGGGCAACTTCATTTCCAATGCCCCTTGTCTTGGCAGTAGAAGCACATTGCTTTTTTTGGATCTGAGGTAGGAGGGGGAGCAGAACCGGATTTTCCTTTGGGTCCACTAGAAGACCCTTCATGAGACTTTCCCTTCTAGTTTTGCTTTGAGGGAGCTTTCCTCTTTCCCCCTTCCCTTGTCCAATAGTCAGGACTGGAGTAGCAGCAGTAAGAGTGGATTCAACAGCTTTTCCTTTCAATCCACTTTTAGTGGTTCTCAGCAAGCCTTGAAGTTTACTCAACGTGACTTCCTTTTTTCTCAAACGATAAGTCATTTTGAACTGATCATAACAAGGAGGTAAAGAGTTCAAGGCTATGTCAATAGCCAACTCTTCATCAAAGTTCACATTAAGCTTCAAGAGACAATCCACATAGCGCTGCATGCGTTGCAGGTGGGTCGTGATGGACTTTCCATCCTTCATCTTAGTGGTTATGAGTGATCTGACTATCTCATACCTTTCTTCACGTGTTCTTTGATGGTACTTCTCCATCAAGTCCTGGCACATCTCATAAGGCCAATAATCCTTATAAAACCATTGTAGTTAAGGAGTCATATATAGTAGCCACCATGATACACGACACTTTGGTCGCATCTTTGCAGTGGGCCCTATACTCAGCTATTTCTTCAGGAGTAGCTTTAGATTCATCTATCTCGTTCAACTATTTGTCAAGGACATATTCCTTGTCCTCGAATCGCAAGGCCATTCTGATGTTATAGATCCAATCATTAAAATTGGAACCATCGAATATCATCTTGGCAAAAATGCTCAAGAGCGAGAAAGTGTTAGCAAAGTTGTTGTTGGAGGAACCGGAAGCGTTGTTTGAGGTACACATCTGAAAAAGAGGAAGGACAAGTTTTGATTAGATAAGGAAATCCTTAGTAAAACACCCAAATGAAATATTAAGGCTAGGACCCAACACAATAATTCACAATTTAGAAAATGGATGTCGTAATTCAATTGTAAATTATTTGAAGGTAAGTAAATGACAATTTACCAATCCCACCATGAAAACGAAATTTAAAATGATTAGGTTCATTGAACTATTCAATGACCTATTTAATCTCGATTATGCCCTTTCGATTTGTGGCTGGGATACCGATGATCACAAACAAGGTGTGAATAACCATGCAAATTAGCTTGGTACTCTCGATGTCATTTACCACCTAATCAATGTGTCGGTTAACCACACACGCTCCATTGATCCATGATAATTTACGAGCTACCCATTGCCACCCTTTTTAGTCCATGTTAGTGTGTCAGTAAACCACACACACTCCACTAACGACTTATACAAAGTGCAATGTGCAATTTCATGGATTAGCATCAAATACACATTTTCCTTAAGTAACTAAGATTGAGAATTTTATAAAAACATTTAGTTACTTTATATTTTTTTCATTATACTTATTAATGAGAAATCAATGTCCTATCCTACCCGTTCGACTAACGACCCTCCACCAATCAAGGAAGCGGTGGGTGAGAGTGGACACCCATTCAACTGCCATTTTATAGGCAGTTTCCTTATACCCCCTTATAGATCGGCTTCATGAATGAGGCCTACTAACGGTAAGACTGACTTTTCTTTTATATATATATATATATATATATATATATATATATATATATATATATATATATATATGTTTAAACTTTTAATTTTAAAATATTATAAAGGTGTATTTTAAACTTTTAAAATACTAGGGTTCTAAATTTTAAGATTTCAAAATTAAACTATTTAATTTAATTTAAATTATAAAACCAAAGGGTGTATTTTTAGAACCTTTTAAAAATACAAGATCAAATTTTTAAATAATTTAATTAATAAATTAATTTTGTCTTTACCTTAAAATTTGACCAAATCATTTATTTTGATAAGAATATGCATCTACCATTTCAGAAAATTCAATTTTAACCAGTAAAATGAATTAAGGTAATTATCCTAATCAAATCAAGATATCAAAATCGAAAAATCAGGTATTTGACGAGTCAACTCGTCGAGTTAGGTAATGAACTCGTTGAGTTCCAGTATGAACTCATTGAGTTTGATGAACAGATTGATGAATATGTTCCCTCCTCCTTTGGAAAATTCACAATTGCATCAAATTCAACCGAAAACATCTTAGGCTCTGATACCACTGATGGGTTTAAGCATAACTACAACCTATGTGTTCATGCAACCGTAATTGCTTTGGATCTAAGTTTTTCACTAGTTGAACATGCAAATTGAATACCAAAGCAAAACCATAGATCTAGCATATATAAATCTAAATCCACATATAATTAGGGTTTAGAAGTTTACCTTACTTGTTATGTAGCAATAACAAGAAACCTTGTAGATCCTTGACCCTTGAAAGCAAGTGCCTCAAATGTTGCACCTCTAATGGCTTACAAACACTACTGGCAAAAGGATGAGAAGAGAGAGGAGGGAATACTCTTAGAATTTCTGCTAGGGTTTGGAGTATAAAGCATTGGCCAAAAATCATATGAGGCGCGGTCTTTGTATAGCTAAGGGTTGCTGGAGGAAACCCTAATTTCACGCTTAAGGCTTAAGCAGCACATGGACTCTTATTAAGAAGCATTGGATGAAACCTATAGGGCCTCCCTATAGTTTTTCCACTCCTAACTAAGGAGTCCAATATCCTAGTTTCACAACTATCAATGATTTGCAAAACAGTCACTGTTCCTTTAATCAGTTCCTTTAATCCCGAAATAAATTCCAAATTAATTTATGATTAAATACTAAATAAATAACATGATTTCTAATTAATATATTATTCTCATAATACATTAATAAATCAATTTGTTATTTCAAATAATAAATCCAATCTCTCTCTCTCTCTCTCTCCAAAGGTCATCCTGTCAAGTTGCTAAAGTGAAGGCAACCCAAAAGGACCATGCTACGATCAAATCAAGTACATACCAATTATATTTATTGGCTTAGACACCTAATCCAATACTTATTTGATAGATCTTGATGTAGACATTGAGATTATTGAGGAATCTAGACTATTGTTATTATAGTCACAAGGCATATGAAACTAGACTAAGACTTAGTGATGTTTATACCTAGGTCATATCAAAGGAAAAACTAAGATGTTAGGCGAATTGATGCCCAAATCAGAGGTCTTCCACTTTTAACAAGTGAGTGCATAGTTAATTTCATCTTACAAATAGATATGAAGTATTTAGATAATGAAATGCTATATGTGCTTATTATCTGTGGTTAAGATATTTTGTGTTAGATGAATCAATATGAGGTGATTTTTATTTAACCATATATGTATTTTCATACTTATAATATATTGAGTAACGATGGGTGATGAGAGATGAAAAATAATGAGGAGAGGCCATGAATTTTACTAGATATGTGCGGATGTAGTCATCTAACCAAGTATTGATAATGATCACATACTGTTTTAGACAGTCCAGTGGAAAAATTGCAGGTTCGCAACTTGTAGGTGATGAACTACATGTTCATGTGATGTACTTTATTCCTTACTGACATGTATTGCGGAATCCCCAAAGGAGTACTGTCTACTTGATGTTTGCGATGATCCTTCGGGTAGGTCCTTAGAGATAAATATATAAGAAAAACGGGCATGTGTAATCGAGCTAAATGTTTGATGTGAAATATATAATTAAATAACCGAATTATATTATTATGGGTTGAAAACCCTATGTACTCATCGGGCTTCACAACCCGACCCACTCAGTTTCCTTGCATCACAGGTAGCAGTATAAAGGTACATGGATAGTGACGTTTGGTGTAACATCCCGAAATATCAAGAGTAGAGTTGAAGGACTAAAAGAGTAAGTTGTGAAAGAGTGACTCGGCGAGTCCATGGATGGACTCGACGAGTAGAGTCACGACTGGGTCGCGTACTAAGTAGCCGACTCGGCGAGTCGGTGAGGAGGACTCGGCGAGTAGGCGCTGATTGGAGAAAACCCTAATTCTCGGGGTTGAGCCCTATATAAAGAACATTATGTTTTCCTCCCAGCCTCTTTATCACCCCTTGAGCCCCAGAAAACCCTAAATCGCGGAGAGGCACCATTGTTGAGTGGATTGGAGCTTGGAGAAGTAATTATTGGAGGAATTTGGGAGATTGAAGGCTTGGAGCAAGGGGCTTTGCTTGGATTCGAATTTCTTTGTAGTTGAGGCGTCCATTGAAGGTAATATCTCGTTCTTGGTCTAATTGTATGTTGTTTCTTCATTTTGGGGTTTGTGGGATCTTGCCTATGGATGCAATTGGAAGTCTAGAGGTTAGATCTGAGGTTGCTACCTCAGATCTGGAGTAGAGAAGAATCAGAGAGCATGAAAGTTCCTGTGTTTGGGTGCTTAGTGAAGCCATCATGTCCCAAACCCTAGCTATAAAGTGGATAAGGCCTAGATCTCTTTGGATTCACGTAAAGTTTGCCACTTTACGTGATGGATGAGTTGTAGGAGGCTAGATTTATGTTTTGGATCAAGTGCATGGTCTGGAATGCTTCTGTATGGATTCAGATCGGTGGTACTCGGCGAGTCACATGGGTGAACTCGACGAGTTGTTTGAAGATGAGCTGGGACTCGACGAGTTGGAAGAACAACTCGGCGAGTCAGATGAAGATGGCCTTGGACTCGGCGAGTTGTATGAACAACTCGGCGAGTAGGTTGTAGATAGCCATAGACTCGGCGAGTCTGTTCTTGGACTCGGCGAGTCTTGTCGAAGAGTTCCGATATTCTCTGGTTGGGTCGAGAATCGGTGAGTCAAGGGATGACTCGGTGAGTTGTGTGCGAGAGCACTCAGAAGTTGTGGGACTCGGCGAGTCTCGCGGTGACTCGGCGAGTTAGGTCGCGGATTGAGTGAAGTTCTGAGAATGGGAACTCGGCGAGTCATCGGGTTGACTCGACGAGTAGGGTCAGGCAGGGGTTGACTTTGACCTTGTTTTTGACCAAGGGTTGACCAGTGGTTTCCAGGGGTATTTTGGTAATTATTGATTATTGTTTGAGTTCAGTGCATTGGTGGCTGTCCAAAGGAGAAGATCGTATCAGTGATCGGAGCAGCTTGGGTTATCTGTTCTGTCGGCAGTTTCGAGGTGAGTTATCCTCACTATATCGATAGGGTTTATGGCACCAAGGCCAACCTTTTTATCGGATGGAAATCTGGGTAGTTTTCAGTTGTTATGATATGGGCCGGAAGGCATTATGTTATAGGCCGGAAGGCGTTATATGTTGTGGGCCGGAAGGCAATACATGTTGTGGGCCGGAAGGCATTACTATGTGGACCGGAAGGTCATGGCCTGGAAAGGCGTATGTGTGCAATTAGTATGTTGACTGATTCATAGGGTGATGATTATGCTAGTGACCGGTTAGGCCGGTATCTTGGTTAGGGTAATGATATGTTATGTGATCTGCTAATCGATTACTGACTGTGAACTGTTATATGATTATATGTTATGTGTATGGCTGCTTGGTCGGAGGTGTGACCTGGTATGCATGGTCGTTCTATGATCTGTTATGTTATGTATGCATTTTATGCTATGGGCCGGAAGGCGATATGTTATGGGCCGGAAGGCAATATGTTATGGGCCGGAAGGCGATGTGTTATGGGCCGGAAGGCAATATGAATTGGACCGGAAGGTCGTGGCCTGGAAGGGCGTATATGTGGTTGGTATTTTGGGGGTATCTCACTAAGCTTTCGGGCTTACAGTTGTGGTTTTATGTTTTCAGGTTCTCAGGAGTCTGTGGCAAGGCAAAGGCGTGATCGTACCGTTCCTCGCGTTGGTGTTTTATGATATGAACCTGGGAAAATACTCTGTTAAATAATGTATTGAAAACCTTTTTGTAACAACGTTATTAAAATGGGTGGTTTTGAAAAATTTTAATTGTTTTGAAATTTCGGTTGTTACAAGTTGGTATCAGAGCCTTGGTTTGAGTGAATTGGAGGAACACTTGTGTAACTCCAGTCTCAAATCGAGGAAGGTTTTAAAAGAGAAATTAAAATGGTTTTTTTTAAAATTAAGTAAAAGGAGGACGCGGAGGTACGATCAGCCGGAGCCAGTAAGTAACCCCAAATTACCATTCGTGATATTTGTTTTATTGAGCTTTGATAGAACAACATGCTAGTGATAGGCTAGGGATCTTCAGGATTTCATGATAATGTTGCCTGATTTGTGATGCCTGTAGCCTAGGGTCCCTTATGGGAGATTCTCAGTGTTCCTCTAGTGGTGAGGGTTGAGCGTTGTTATGCATGTTCTCTAGGGTATTGTGGTAGTACTTCATACAAATATGGGTAGGTGTGGAAGGTAGTATGGGCCCGTACTACTGAAAGCACAGGACCCATACGCGTATCAGGGAAACCATGATCTCTAGGGTTGGGTTGCGAGAGTTGGATCCCAGGATTGTGGGAAGTGTCTGAGATTTAGTGGTGTTTTCAGTATGGAGATTCCGAGGCATACTGGAAGTGGATCCGGGTCAGGATCAGGAATAGGAAAAAGGAGTTCAGGGTGGGTCTGTGCTGCCCGAGGTTATTGGTCAGATGAGCTCGCGCGAGTGGATGCGAGGATTCGCGAGATCCTGCATGATGAGGTTGCTGCATTGTTCCGGGCTGAGTTGCCGGAACTGTTTGGGTCGATCAAGACCGCCATGGTTAAGCATTTTGATGAGCGCTATGCGGCTCTCGCAGAGACGGCTGCCGCGGCGGCTTCAGCGGCTGTAGCAGCGGCAGGGGGAGGAGCTAGTCGGGATTTTCAGTATCGGGACTTCTATTATGCGAAGCCTCCCACATTCGATGGAGTTCAGGACCCGATTGTTACTATGAGATGGTTATCAGACGTGGAGGGGTGTTTCCTCACGTGTTTATGCCCTACTGATCAGAGGGTGAGGTGTGCTCTGAACCTGTTGAGGCTCGGGGCGAAGGATTGGTGGAGATTGACCACGGGGTCATATTCAGATGCACAGAGGGCTGCGGTTTCATGGGTTCAGTTCAGAGGGATGTTCAGCACTCGCTATGTTCCGCAGGATGAGAGGGAGAGATTGGCTCGGGAGTTCCTTGAGCTGAAGCAGGATTCGGAGTCGGTGACTGAGGTCACTAGGATGTTCACTGAGAGGGCGATGTTTTGCCCAGAGTTCGCTTCGGAGCAGGCTCAGATGTCCCGATATCTGAGTATGCTCAAGGGGGATATCAAATAGTTTGTGTCTGCACAGAGGTGCGAGACCTTGTTGGAGTTGCAGGAGGCCGCCAGGCGGCGTGAGTTAGAGGTTGAGTTACAGTCGTGTGAGTTGAGACAGGCTCCGATGCAGTCGCAGCCGGCGCCGAAACGGTCCAGGACCGTTGATGTTAGAGTGGGGGATCGGAGCGGCCACACTCGTGGGAAGTGTGGGAGGGGTCACACCGGAGTTTGTTGGTCCGGTGGTGCATGCCGCAGGTGCGGAAAAGAGGGGCACTATGCGCGGGATTGTCGGCAGTCAGTGCCGGTTCGGGATTTGAGGATTTGTTACCATTGTCGTCAGGTTGGACATTTGAGGGTCAACTGTCCACAACTTTCTGCAGGATCGGTGCAGACTCCAGCACCGGCCACTTTGAGGAATTCAGGTGGAGGTCAGGGTGGAGTGGAGCCCCCAAGGGCTCAGGGTTGTGCTTATTAGCTTGCGGCAGAGGAGGTCAGAGTAGTGCCGGATGCACCTGCGGGTATGTTTCTTTCTTGATGTCTTGTTATCTTGCGAATATTGTGGGTATTGTTGTGCTGGTATCTTTGTATGGATTTCGATGTGGTATTCGTTGTTTCGCGGGTTTGGCATGGTTATGGATTGGTGTTTCGGGTTTTCGTTTTGGTATCCGTTGTTCCCTGAAGGTTTGGTATGGTTATAGTTTGGTGTTTTGTGCTGGTATCCTTGTGCGGTTTTCGATGCGGTATTCGTCCTTTTGCAGGTTATGGGTTATTTTTTGGGAATTCCGTTGGTTATCATTCGTGAGGGTTATTAGTGGAGATGCGGCACTGGGTTGAATGTCGGGTAGCATCTGCAGTCGTGGAATGGGTAATTGAAAGACCGGATTCTTTTAAGCGGATTGATCAGTGAGGAGATGTGTTTTGCTGAGGGTTGCTTATGCTTGTGGGAAGCAGTCAGTGTGTAAGTGTTCTCTTTATGCGGGGTTGTTCTGGAAGGGCGTTAATGGCGACCGGTGGTTGTTAGTCAGTGCTTTAAGTGGGGGAGAATTGGAGAATTCTCCGGGAGATCGATGAGTATTTGAGGGTGCTTAGCTGTTGGGATTCAGCAGTGTTCTGTCAGCCCAGAGTATAGGCTGATAAGAGCGAGTGTCGGGTATACGGGGCGGGATACAGACCTAGGGCATTTGATTGTGGAGGCCTGGGAGCAGGCCGGGATCAAGTTTGAGTAGGTAACCGCGGGCTATGTGATCAAAGTATTTGTATGCTTTATGTACGTGATGTGTTGTACTGCAATAATCCTACGGGATTTATGTTGTGCATGTTTCTAGAGTTGGAACCGGAAGGTTCCCTGAGTTAGAACCTGAGGGTTCACAGAGTTTGGGTGTACGGACCCACAGAGATATAGCCTCGAGTGGCTAGTGTGTGTTATGAGAGTCGGTCCAGTCATGCTGGAGACTCTGTTGGTATTGTTGGATCAGTTTGAGATCGCGGATTGAGTATGTTGCAGTGTGATTACATTGGAAGGTCTGGCCCCAGGTAGTGATCTTGTTTAGTTGAGGTAGTGCATGGGCTTGAGAGTTCCTGCGAGGAGAGTCAGAGTAAGTGTGTTGGATGGATAGCGAACATGCTAAGGGTGGTGTAGCATCGGGCGAGCACCGTAGCATTTGTCGGAGCGACATTGTGGCCAAGTGGGTTCCTTGGAAAAGGAAAAGAGAAAGGTGTGTAACTCCGAAGGGGAGTGCAAGTTCACGGAGGTGAAAGCGGTAGAGCAGAGTTATGATTAGAGCAATTCGAGTATGGTCATTGAGCAGCGTGTTTGCGGCAGTGGATTAGAAGCTCATCCGGTTTGGAATGTCTGCTGAGGCCGCGGAGGGGAAATCCGCAAGTGTAGAGCCAAGAGGCTCGGAAGGGATGCAGGGAGAGAGGGAGTCTTGAACTCTCAGAGTGATTCGGATCAGGGTATGGGGTGTATGTTAGTGATTCGTCCTGGGGGATGATTGAGGGTATTATCAGTGTATCAGGTTTTCCCAACCTGTGGGTGTTAGAGCTAGTTCAGCAAGTGTATGCGGTTGCAAGGGGAGAACTCGTGAGGGTTGCTCCGAGATGAGAGTGGGTCTCTCAGTCGTCCCAGATTGGATAAAGTGGGATTCGGATCGGGGATCCGATGGCTCATGGTTTTCTAACCCTTATGGGTCGAGTGATTTTTGAGATTTGGGGCAGTGATGCATCTTGGGCAATTCTCGGTTATTGAGAGTGATGATCAGGGGTACAGTCGGTGCCCGGTTCGAGACGGTGGTCAGGACACCATGAAGGAGGGGAAAGTGTGTTCGAGTTTCGATAAGTATGCCTTGAGGGACCTGGTCCGATTAAGGCCAGGTGGAGCATTGTGGGAGTATCCTTGGAGTTGAGTTGTTGTAGGCTTCGAGGGCGAAGCCTAATTTAAGTGGGGGAGAATTGTAACATCCCGAAATATCAAGAGTAGAGTTGAAGGAATAAAAGAGTAAGTTGTGAAAGAGTGACTCGGCGAGTCCATGGATGGACTCGACGAGTAGAGTCGCGACTGGGTCGCATACTAAGTAGCCGACTCGGCGAGTCGGTGAGGAGGACTCGGCGAGTAGGCGCTGACTGGAGAAAACCCTAATTCTCGGGGTTGAGCCCTATATAAAGAACATTATGTTTTCCTCCCAGCCTCTTTATCACCCCTTGAGCCCCAGAAAACCCTAAATCGCGGAGAGGCACCATTGTTGAGTGGATTGGAGCTTGGAGAAGTAATTATTGGAGGAATTTGGGAGATTGAAGGCTTGGAGCAAGGGGCTTTGCTTGGATTCGAATTTCTTTGTAGTTGAGGCGTCCATTGAAGGTAATATCTCGTTCTTGGTCTGATTGTATGTTGTTTCTTCATTTTGGGGTTTGTGGGATCTTGCCTATGGATGCAATTGGAAGTCTAGAGGTTAGATATGAGGTTGCTACCTCAGATCTGGAGTAGAGAAGAATCAGAGAGCATGAAAGTTCCTGTGTTTGGGTGCTTAGTGAAGCCATCATGTCCCAAACCCTAGCTATAAAGTGGATAAGGCCTAGATCTCTTTGGATTCACGTAAAGTTTGCCACTTTACGTGATGGATGAGTTGTAGGAGGCTAGATTTATGTTTTGGATCAAGTGCATGGTCTGGAATGCTTCTGTATGGATTCAGATCGGTGGTACTCGGCGAGTCACATGGGTGAACTCGACGAGTTGTTTGAAGATGAGCTGGGACTCGACGAGTTGGAAGAACAACTCGGCGAGTCAGATGAAGATGGCCTTGGACTCGGCGAGTTGTATGAACAACTCGGCGAGTAGGTTGTAGATAGCCATAGACTCGGCGAGTCTGTTCTTGGACTCGGCGAGTCTTGTCGAAGAGTTCCGATATTCTCTGGTTGAGTCGAGAATCGGTGAGTCAAGGGATGACTCGGTGAGTTGTGTGCGAGAGGACTCAAAAGTTGTGGGACTCGGTGAGTCTCGGGGTGACTCGGCGAGTTACGTCGCGGATTGAGTGAAGTTCTGAGAATGGGAACTCGGCGAGTCATCGGGTTGACTCGGTGAGTAGGGTCAGGCAGGGGTTGACTTTGACCTTGTCTTTGACCAAGGGTTGACCAGTGGTTTCCAGGGGTATTTTGGTAATTATTGATTATTGTTTGAGTTCAGTGCATTGGTGGATGTCCAAAGGAGAAGATCGTATCAGTGATCGGAGCAGCTTGGGTTATCTGTTCTGTCGGCAGTTTCGAGGTGAGTTATCCTCACTATATCGATAGGGTTTATGGCACCAAGGCCAACCTTTTTATCGGATGGAAATCCGGGTAGTTTTCAGTTGTTATGATATGGGCCGGAAGGCATTATGTTATAGGCCGGAAGGCGTTATATGTTGTGGGCCGGAAGACAATACATGTTGTGGGCCGGAAGGCATTACTATGTGGACCGGAAGGTCATGGCCTGGAAAGTCGTATGTGTGCAATTAGTATGTTGACTGATTCGTAGGGTGATGATTATGCTAGTGACCGGTTAGGTCGGTATCTTGGTTTGGGTAATGATATGTTATGTGATCTGCTAATCGATTACTGACTGTGAACTGTTATATGATTATATGTTATGTGTATGGCTGCTTGGTCGGAGGTGTGACCTGGTATGCATGGTCGTTCTATGATCTGTTATGTTATGTATGCATTTTATGCTATGGGCCGGAAGGCGATATGTTATGGGCCGAAAGGCGATGTGTTATGGGCCGGAAGGCAATATGAATTGGACCGGAAAGTCGTGGCCTGGAAGGGCGTATATGTGGTTGGTATTTTGGGGGTATCTCACTAAGCTTTCGGACTTACAGTTGTGGTTTTATGTTTTCAGGTTCTCAGGAGTCTGTGGCAAGGCAAAGGCGTGATCGTACCGTTCCTCGCGTTGGTGTTTTATGATATGAACCTGGGAAAATACTCTGTTAAATAATGTATTGAAAACCTTTTTGTAACAACGTTATTAAAATGGGTGGTTTTGAAAAGTTTTAATTGTTTTGAAATTTCGGTTGTTACATTTGGATCTGATGACAGATTCAAGGAGATGTAGGCCATGAGTATAATAATATGTTGTAAGGCATGTAATAACTATGTTTATGCTTATGTTTTTTATATCAGTTACGAGATCCCATGTTTTTAATAATCAATAAAAAACGTTTTTTTCGAAAATACTTTTTATGGGACAAAATTCCGCATTTATAAAGAATACCCTGTTTTAAAATAAGCATAAAGAAAAATGTATTTTCGGGCCGTGAAAATGAGGATGTCACACCATGCTTAATAATGATGTTTCTGTTAGTTTATTATATTGTTGCTAACCGCCTCATGTAGATCGAAACATTATTTCATTTTATGCTTTGTTCAATGATGGATTTCATTTTTATTTTGATAATAACAATGGTGATATTTTAGTTTATAAAAATGATTGTTTTATTTTCAAAGATAGTCCTTGCAATGACATATATAAAAGTGTTGTTTGTGTTGGCAAATATAATAATATAATATTAAATGTTGATTCCTCTAAATGAGTATTGGATAAATCATGTTTGCGGCATTATCGTCTTGTCCTTATAAACAAGAAACATATTTCCAAACTCTAATATGATAGGATATTAGAATCATTTGACTTAGAGTCAGATGATGTATGCGGTTCTTGCTTACTTGGCAAAATATGCATCATTCACATGTAGCGGTGAAAGAGGCAGGGATTTCTATGTAACACTTGGATCCTGGTATGTTTCATTAATGCCCTTCATTGTTGAAATGTTGCACATTTAGTCCTTGGGTAGTACGCGGGGCGTACCACATGGTACGCTTAGCGTACTGATGAGTGGCTTGGTCGGGACTTCGGACACGTACGCGGGGCGTACGTATATGTATACAGGGCGTACGCATATGTACACGGGGCGTACGTACTATTTAGTGAAACCCTAATTTATGGGGTTGGACGCTGTATAATCACACTTATGGCTCATGTTACCCTCATTTTCTCAGCATCCACTGACCTTATAGCCTCATTTCGAAACCCTAGACCTTCCATTGTGTTTTTGAGCTCATTGTATGCTTCTTGGTGTGTTTTGGTTCATTATCAAGAAGAAGGAGTTTGGTGCAAGGTTGTTGATCAAGGAAGAGCTTGTGGATCTTGATTCTTTACTCAATTTCCAGCTTGTTTGAGGTAAAAAGCTATGATCTTGTTTATTAAAAACTAAGATCTAGTTTATATGAGTTTTGGACCCTTTTGGCACCATGAATGAGATCTAGTGGTTTGGCACCACTCCAGGAGCTATGAATTGCCACTCTTGATGTTTTTGACGTTTAAAGTCCATAAAGTTGGTACCTTTAGGGTTTAGAATCACCCATGCATGATATTATGTCCATTTAGTGATAGTAAAGTGCTATATCTTGAAGTTGGATCATTTTGGGGCATGCAAAGTCACCAAGTCAGTGACTTTATGGTTCTAGATGCTTACTAGGGATTAGATATGTGGTTTGGACTTCTGGTCAAAATTACTTCTTTAGCTTTTGAATTGTATCCAACTATCTTCTTACATGTGATTTATGTTGCTGCGAAAGTGGTTGAAGACTTTTAGAATGATATTGATTTTCAATGGCGGTGGAAGAGCTTTAATTCAATCAAACTTTGGCTATAAACTGAAAATATATAATGAAGGGCAAAACAATCATTTGAGCAAATTTAACAGAGTAGATTAATTAACATATATTAGTTTTAGGGACCAAATCCACAACTTAAACATCAAAAAAGAACCATTTTTACAGATAAACCATTTTTTGGAACTTATCTAAAAAAATTTGAAAACCATAAGGACTATTTCTATAATTTTGTGATTTTGTCTATTTTCTATTAACTTATTACCAAAAAATGTTGCCATGTTCTACCCTACAAGACGGAGAATAGTGTTGTCATATTGTCGAAATAATGGCAGCTTTTACACATGATAAAATAGGTAACCATTTTACATTAATATTATATCAAACAACTGTTAGTTTTGTAGTCATTTGGTTCACTGTACTTCTTATATAATATAAACTATTAAACTTGTGATTTCAATGTTAAATATGAAATAGGTCATTTAAATAGTTAAAAATAATGTCCCGATATATCAAATTAATTAAAAAAATCCCACTACATATGTTGAATACTAATAAAAATACATATTATTTTCATTTCAAAAACCTCTTTATAGGGATCCCATGGATTTAGAAATGGCTGTGAAAGAGCGCTAAATTTTAAAGGGGTTTTGTAAAATTTTTTAAAAAATAGGTAATACTTCGTGTATAATTTTTTTTTTCCGTATACAACAATTTATGTTTTATATAGTTTTACAATACAACATTTTAAAACATATATTATTGTGTATAAAAAAAATTATTATATACAAATCGGTTCCTATAGAAATAGACCCTTGTCGTGTGCCCCTACTTGGATGGTTAAGACCTTGTTAAAATATTACTGGCAAGATATACATTTATCTTAATAATAAGATAAATATCATTTTATGGGTTTAACATGTTAAATTATGCTTTGTAGATTAAAAAAAAACATAAACAAACTTTTAGTTATTACTTTATTATTGGCATACATAAATAAAAGTAGGTGTGCATTATTTAATATTTCTTATTAAAAACCATTAATTAAGTAAACGAGCAGAAAAAAAATACAATAATATAAATGAGCGAATTCGATTGTAATTTTTGTACTTATCAAATTTATATATAAGAATAAATTAAACAAATGGTCCATATAGTTTAAGGTAATTTGCGTGTTTTGTTTTTAACTTATTTTTTTAATTTGGAAGATTCTTATTGTTTTTTTTATTACATGTTTGGTCCCTATCTTACCTAAACAACTATTTTGCCATTGATTTTTCAATTTATTTAAATAAACACACCCCAACCCCACACCCTTAACTTGCCTTACCCATCTCACCATTTTTCTCTATTTAAATCATAGTTTTTTAGGTAAAAAAGGGACCAAGCGAGTAATAAAAACAAACAATAGAGACTTTTCAAGTTAAAAAAATAAGTTAGAAACCAAACGCGCAAATTAACCCAAACCATAGGGACCATTCCTGTAATTTACTCTATATATAAATATATAAATATAAATAAATGAATATATAATGATAACATAACAGTGCCTCCTCCGTCTTACCGTGCACCCCTGCTCAAGCCACACAGGTCACAACTCCCTCTCTCTCTCTCTCTCTCTCTCTCTCTCTCTCTCTCTCTCTCTCTCCACATACAACGATATCAATATATACGCACACAACTAAATCTCATCGAAATTCCCTGCGTCCATTTGCTTCTTTCTCGCTCTCTAATAAATTCTTAGAGATCCTTCCAACAAATCATTTCTTCAGGTACACATCAATAATCTCGAATAATTCAGATTGAAATCTCACATCAATTAAACGATTTAATCTAACCAAATTTAATATTTCCTTTCTTCTATCAATTTTTCTGGATCAGATTGTTTTTAATTCTGTGAAGAAGTTTTGTATTTAATCGGAGACTGGATTCGGTAAATGGAGAATTTGAGGAAGGAATGTGCGTGAGGTTAAGGAAAACGATGCCGGAATTAGCGTGTGATTGCCAATTTAGTGGCGGCGATGGCGATACGACGACGTCTTACTCGTTGTCGTCAAATGGATCAGTTTCGTCGAGTGGATTCTGGTCTAAGCATCGGAATGATGTTAGTTGCAATCAACTCCAGAAGGTTCTTAATTTTGATTTAATTTTGTTATTTTAGGTGTAAATTTATTTGTTCATCTATGTATCATTTTAATAAATTATTTGGCATTTCCTTAGAACAACTTAGAGCTTAATTTTGGACCTTATTAATATTGTCACTTGGTTATTATGATTTCTGTGTTTACTTAGATTCATAGTCTTGACTCTTGAGAATGCTTCTCATGTTTAATTAGATAGTTTCAACATGTAACTAGTGTAAACAACTTTTATGTCAAGGAAGGGCATTGATAATGTGTATGGGTATGCTAGTGGTGGAGGCAGTTAAAATGGCTGTTGTGACAAGTGCTGCTAAACATCAAAACTGCAAAATATGTCAGACTTGACATGATTTTGTTCTGTTTGATAAAGCAAGCTTGAGGCTCAACATTTTCTTTGATCAAAAGTATCTTGACATAGTTCAAGATTACATACATGATAAATTTAAACAACTCAGTCATAGTTATAACTTATAATGCAGTATATTACCTGTAATAAAGTTCATTATTTTGGGGTGATCTAATATCAATCAAGTACAAAAAACTTCCTTTATGCTGAGAAGTATAATTAGTTGGAACTTGTTAGTGATCAGATTTCTCATTTCTGTATCTATTGTAGTTTTGGAATGGGTTGTCACCACAAGCTAGGCAAAAGCTTCTGAGAGTTGATAAGCAGACTCTTTTCGAACAAGCTAGAAAAAACATGTATTGCTCCAGATGCAATGGGCTACTGCTGGAAGGTTTTTTACAAATTGTCATGTATGGGAAGTCTTCACAGCAGGATGCAATAGTTAATGGATGCAGAACCTCAAACAATAGAAACAATGAAGATGATTGTGATGATGACATTCAAGATCCAGCTGTCCACCCTTGGGGAGGCTTAACTACAACTCGTGATGGGACACTTACCCTCTTGGATTGCTATTTATATTCAAAATCTCTCAAGGGGCTACAAAATGTACACCATTCTACAATTATTTAATTGTTAACGTTACTTCTTTTTTAATCTCTTGTATTGTATCTCACATTTTTACTCAATCAGGTGTTTGGTAGTGCAAGAGCAAGGGAAAGGGAGCGTGAATTACTCTATCCTGATGCATGTGGTGGTGGAGGTCGAGGGTGGATCAGCCAAGGAATGGTGGGGTATGGGAGAGGTCATGGGACCCGCGAAACATGTGCCTTACATACTGCTAGACTTTCTGTTGACACTTTGGTTGACTTTTGGTCTGCATTGGGAGAAGAGACAGGACATTCTCTTCTAAAGATGAAGGAGGAAGATTTTATGGAACGCCTAATGTACAGGTATGTTCCTATTCCTACTAACATCTCTTGGCAATTGAAGTACACTAGTGGATTAAGTATTTGCTAATGAAACAAACTAAAAGTTTACAAGATGGCTGTTTAATGTCAAGAAGTGGAATATTTACAATTAGGTTAGGATTATTATTCTGCTAGGTTTAAGTCCATTCATCTTTATAGGCCTAGAAGCGCATCAGCTGTATTATATATTCAGGGTTTTCTTTTAGTAATGTAGGGTACCCTAGCTAAGGGTTTGATAACCAAAGCCCTAAAAACTGCTAGGAATTAGAAAAACAATAAAGTGAACTAGGTTTCTAAGGCTTCACATCAATAGACATACTAAGATTTGTGGGGATTCACAACAAAGATAAAGGCTTCACGCCTAAGGTAGTGTTTGGTATGAGAAAATCAGAGAAGGAATGGAATGGTTGCAATGAAAAATAGTTGTTTGTTTTGCGTGATGGAATGGAATGAACCTTTTCTGCTGATTCCTTTCATTTTGTTAATCTTCATTCCTTAGGCAGGAATGTATTTTTCATTCCATTGTGGAATCGAATGAAAAGTTGTAATATAACCCATTTCTGTCATAAAAATTCTAATGACACGATTGTTTTTGAGAATTTCATACTCTTAATTAAAGTATAATTCTATTTTCTAAAAATAACTAGTATAATATGAGCTCTTGTTATGTTTTATTTCTTAGTTTTGTATATGATAAATCCTGTAACTATAATAAAATAACATATAAAACAGTGTTTTAACTATACCTTGTATTTATCTATATAATAAATCTTATAACATATAGAATAGTATTCTAACTATACCTTATATTTACATATTACAATTCATTACATTCCTAAAAGCCAACCAAACATGATCATGGAATGTAATGACTCATTTCATTACCTTTGTCATTCCAGTCTTTTGTCATTCCATTCCATCCAAACAAATAGACCCTAACAGTTCCTTCCATCAACTCTTTTAGTATTTTTTTTTTACTCCCAATTACCCCTAATCTTATGTTACAGGTTTGATAGCAAGAGATTCTGTAGAGATTGCAGAAAGAACGTTATTCGTGAATTCAAAGAGCTAAAAGAATTAAAACGAATGAGAAAAGAACCTCATTGCACTTCCTTTTTTTGTGTGGCTGATACAAGTTTCCAATACGAGGTCTGTTTGTTTTCCCACAAATCACCAAATCTTTTAAAACTTTTTTAGTAAAATGATTAAAATCCAAATTTTGTAACTAAATTGGACAATGCAGGTAACAAGAGACACAATCCGAGCTGATTGGCATCAAACTTATGCTGACTCAGCAGGAACGTATCATCACTACGAATGGGCTGTTGGAACTGCAGAAGGAAAATCGGATATACTAGAGTTTGAAAATGTTGGTTTGAATGTAAGGGTTCAAGTCAATGGTCTTGACCTTGAAGGTTTACATGCATGCTATATCACTTTAAGGGCATGGAAAAAAGATGGAAGATACAGTGAGCTTTCGGTCAAAGCTCATGCTTTGAAAGGTCAACAATGTGTGCATTGTAGACTTGTTGTTGGAGATGGTTTTGTTACAATTACAAGAGGTGAAAGCATTAGGAGGTTCTTTGAGCATGCAGAAGAGGCCGAGGAAGAAGAGGTATGAAATATTGAAATCCCATTAAACCCCAAATATATTATAATAAAATTTATATTTTTTTTCACTATTAAACAAACAATAAGTTAAAAGAAAGTTATGCCACATTGCTTCAAGAATAATACAACCCATTCCATCAAACAAAACAAACAACTTTTTTTCTCTCATTCCAATGGAATGGACAATTCCATTCTTTTTCTTGATTCCATCATACAATGATTTCAGGATGATGATTCCATGGACAACGATGGAATTGAGATGGATGGAGAATGTTCCCGACCTCAAAAACACGCGAAAAGCCCCGAACTTGCACGGGAATTTCTATTGGATGCTGCAACTGTTATTTTCAAGGAACAAGTTGAAAAGGCTTTTAGAGAAGGCACTGCACGTCAAAATGCACATAGCATTTTTGTATCTCTTGCACTAAAATTGTTGGAAGAACGTGTTCTTGTCGCATGCAAAGACATCATCACCTTGGAAAAACAGGTAAAACCTTTACCTCCCACCATTTCTCTTATTTGGTTCGATGGAATGGAATCACAAAGAGCCATTACATTCCGTGATCATGTTTAGTTTGACTGTAGGAATGAAATGAATTAAATCATCAAGTTCTTAGAAAAGATTTGTGTCATTAAAAAATTATAATAAAAATGTGTCAAATTAACAAAATGAAAGGAATCTCAGACTCCTTTCAAGAATGTTCTATTCCATTCCAAATACATCTTTTTAGGAAGCACAATTCATGTATGGTGGATTTTACAACTCTTGTTTGTGTAGTTTAAACTCCTTGAAGAAGAAGAGAAGGAAAAGAGAGATGAAGAAGAAAGAAAGGAGCGAAGAAGAGCAAAAGAAAAGGAAAAGAAACTTCGTAGGAAAGAGAGACTCCGGAATAAGGAATTAGAAAAGGAAAGAGAGAATTGTCAACGGAATCAAGTAATCCCTGTTTCCATTCCCCATGAGGAAGAAGAGGAGCCAACACATGCCAATGACACCGTAAATTTGCAATGCAAATCAGAACAAGATTCTGTGCTATCAGAAGGTTACATTCCGGAGGAGCAGAATTCAATTTCAAACCATGATCGGAATCCTGATTCCGACATTCTACATCCTCGGAGGAAATCAAAATTCTGGGATCAATCCTTACAGTGGTCTGACAGAGGACGATATCCAGTGGTATCTGAAAATAACAGACTGTTAAGAAACAACAGTCCCCGGGTCACCATAAGGTCTAATGGATCAAGGTTACATTGTTCTCATAACAAGTCAAATGACAGATATGCCCCTCATGGTTGTAATTGTTACCAAACCGATTACAGACCTAAATCGGAATATGTTCATGATAAAACCAACAGAGATTCACAATGTGTGAAGAAAACATGGGAACCTATGGAAACACAGAAAAGATACACTTACACCCCTCCTACTTTCAAAACTGACCCTGTGAACCCTGATTTATCAAACGAAAATACGCTAAACACCGAGGACAACGATTTGAAGGAATCAAAAAATACAGAAGTTGATACAACAATTAGCAATTCCAATTCCGATAGTTCATCCTGTCTAAGCGAAGGAGATGGGAATACTTCGGTTTCATCTACCACCCAAAATTTAGAATCCTCGTCTACATCGGATTCAGAAGATGTAATTGTAGTCAAAGAAACCCCACTAAACACAAAGGAATTACCAAATGAAAATAACAACGGAATTACAGATTCCATTCCGGTTAGTCAACCTCCATTACAACCTCAAGGAATCCACTTTCCGGTGTTTCAACCTCCTTCCGTGGGTTATTACCATCAAAGTCCGGTGCCTTGGGTGACATCTGCCGCCAATGGATTGATGCCAATGCCATTCCCACCGCCACATCCAAACCACTACCTATTCCCGAGTCCAATCGGGTACAATTGGAATGGGAATTCGCAATTCCTTCCTTATAGTCCTTTGGCTCCACCGTTAGTTAACCACAGTCAACATCCAATGTACCAATCGGTCCCACATGTCAACAAGGTGATTGAAATTGAAACAGCATCTCCTCCCATCAAAGGAGGGCAAAATGGGAATTGTGAGAAAACAATGAAGGGTAATACGGAGTTTTCGCTATTCCATTTTGGTGGGCCGGTGGATGTTTCGAACGGGTCGGTTGAGATTGATTCCGGTGTTGGTTTGAAGGGATTGGGAGATGGTTATGCTTGTGGAAAGGATGTTGTTGAAGTTGAAGAGTATAATTTATTTGCAGCGAGTAATGGAATACGGTTTTCGTTCTAATTTGATGTTGGAATGGAATCGTGTAACAAAACCACAAGAACAACTATGGAGTCGGAATCGGAATTGGAATCGTGTAATTTGATTGGTTGTATTTTCGTTTGATTTTTTTATTTGATGTAAAGGTATAGAGAGAGATTTGCCTGTATGAGGTTTGTTCTTTTCCTATAGCAATGGAGCATTTGCTTAAAATTGATTGTGCATTTCCTTTTTTACAGTTTGTTATTTTAAATTTTAATGTTTGTTACTTTAATCTCTGTTTTTAAGCGGGTGTTATATGAAACTTTTTTTTTTCATTCATATTTTATGTGCTAATTAACTTATATATAGTACGAAAATTCAGTTTACAAAAAGTTTTATTAGTTTTTTATTAAAAAATTCAAAGTCTAACCGATTAAATAATAGAAATATATTCTTCCGTTGTACTGAATTTTTTTTTTGATTTTTATGGAATTTGATCGAACACAAAAATGTTTATTTAACAATAGGAGAAAAGCTATTTTGTGTTTGTGCATTCAAACACTCATATTAATTTATTAGCATTAATTTATTAACGATAATAACCTATAAAACTGTAATAAACTAATAATAAATATATTGAAACTACCATCCCCAGCTAAGTGGGATTAGCTGGGATGACAAACTGACAACTGATTATCTTTTTGGCTATCTTTTTATGCAGTTAACCTTTAAGACAAAAAACAATAAAATAAATCTGCAAATAAAAAACAAGTAGCACCAAATGATGATTATGAAATAATAAATAATTTGAACTTTTAAAATTTGCTTAAAAATACCTTAGCAACTTTTCATTAGCTGTCCTAAATTAGTTGGAGTGATTTTCACAATAAAAATTGTTTTTCTATGACACATTGACACTCATTGTGGTAAAGAATCAAAACAAATTCTAAACCTTATATTCCAATTTCCAATTGTTAATGATAATGTCGAAATATTATATGTTGGTAATTTTCTAATCATTTTCTTTGACGTTTCTTTGAATTTACATTTAACAGATAAGATAGTTACACCGTAAAAAAAATAATAAAAAAAAAAAAATAAAGAAGGCGAAATAGGTAGAATTCTGTTCGAACTTGCCTAAAGTTTCTTTAAAGTTCATGCAATTACTTAAACTATTTAATTTAAAGAATATATAGTATTAACTTTGATAACATACACTTTGCAATCATATCATGTTAACTCTATCATGTCATGTATAAAAAAAACTACTTATATAGTTATATAGTGACATCTTAAAATTTAGGTCTAAAACTATAGACTATCTAGTCACTGCGAACCTTTTTTGTAATTTGACATATTGAGTTTTAGTGCATCTTTTAGAAAATAAATAGTTTCATTACAATTAAAATAAGATATGAAATATTATCTTACTTCCATTGATGAAAAATCTCAAACGAATCATAAAACATAAATTGTAACCCTAGTAATACGTCTGAAAAACTGAAAATTCATATTAAACGGTTATAAGTGAAACAATCACTCTAGTCTCGCAGTACATATTCACATGAGTCCGGAAATTTAAAGAATGTTCAATACGAAGTTTGTATGCAAAAGATACGACTGTTTTAAGAAATTAAACAACCAGGTAATGGGTAAACGCTTGTTAATTTGTTATGTGTCAAATCACGACCTTCGGTTGAGTCATGGGGTGTCTTAGGATATGAATTTCGATTCTCGATCAATTTTCCTATGAATCTTGTTTAATTTAGGAAATTATGATGCTCCTAACTTTTTATGCTCGGAAAATACCCTGAGTCGTTATGGATAGGGTTGAGACAGCTAAACGCCTGTTTTCGCAAAGAAGTTTGCATTCTTCCTTATGTTTCGCTGTGTGGGGTCAGTTCCGGGTCTCTGAATGAAAAGTTAGTTATATATTACAAATCAGTTTTGATGTAGTATTTGATTTAGGAGCCAACTTTCTCGCCGTACGTCGTCTCGACTCTTTTACGAAAAGAAAGTGCGTAACTGTAATTAAATAATACCTGGTTATAACTTTCATTCGCTTCGTTAGGATAGCTACGGTTTGAGTTAACGACTATCGTTCGTACCATTAGTCTTAGAATATCATCTATTATTTGAGTTCGTAAACGAATACATCGCCACTCAAATTTCACGAAACGCCTGTTGCCTGCTTCGGATAAGGTTGGAAACTAGGCTTTAATTTAGACCGTCGAATAAGATTGGATTCAGATCGTTGGATCTGGATTGCATATCCTATATAAAGAATAGAGGGGCTCCCTCATTTCTCACAAATTCACCTTTCTCTCATCTCTATCTATCCCACCGATCTCTTTCTCCCTTTGGCCACCAGAACCGCCATGAGCCACCACCAGCCGCATTCCTTCGCCGAGTTGGAGATCTGAGAACCACTAGAAAACCATCTGCGCCTCCCCTTTTTCCGGTCTGACCTCCGACGAACACCCTCAGATCGACCTACTGCCGACAGCAGCCTCCGGTCACCATTAAGCTGTCGACAGCCGCCGATGATTTTTCCATCCACTTTTCTAATCAGCTTCCAGTCAAGTTCACTATTCCTCCGGTCAAGATTACTATTCATCCGATGACATTTTCCGGCAAAACACTATTCACCGATAATTTTTCTGGTGAACTTTCCAACCCATTTACCGGCGAAACTCTGACAAGTTTTTCCGGAAAAACACTATTCACCGATAATTTTTATGGTAAACTTTCCTACCAATTTACCGGAATATAATATACTTAAAATCTATTATCCCAGATTTTCCCAGTTTACCTAAATCCGAAGAAGAATGAATGTGACATCCCCATTTTCACGGCCAGAAAAGACCGATTTTGTTTATGCTTTGTTTGAAAACCAGAGTAACATTTTTAAATAAAAGTGTTGGGGAATTTTTCCCAAAACAAAATATGATAAAGATTTATCAAAAGCATTTCCATAGAAATGTATTTCATTAAAAAGACTCGGGATGTCATGTTCGATGCAGATCATAAGCATAAACAATACAACATAGGCCTTCCTACATTATTCCGTATTTACAGGCCTATAATTCCTTAATCTCTCATCCCAAGACATCACATCTATGCTCATGCGCCACTACCTGTAATACAAGAAACTGAGTGGGTCAGGCTTGGGAGCCTGGTGAGCACATAGGGTTTTCAACCCACAATAAATAAGTTTATTAACTTTATCAAACCAAACAAACCCGATTACCCGTTCTCGTTTTCCTCACTTTACGTCCCTAAAACATCTAACACAAGGGACCTAGTCTAAGGACTATCATCGGGATGGACACTACTACTAAGGGGATTCCTCAGCAATAAATGTCCTTCAGGCAACCATGTGGGGGATGGAGTACACCTGGTGAGCACACAGTTCAAATAAACACACAGTTCAAATAAACACCTACAAGTTGCGAGCCTGCTAGTGTTCCACTGGACTGTCTAGAATAGTCCATGGTCGTCATCTATACTCCGCTAGATGACTGGATCATCAATAACATTTATAACGATGCCTCTCATTATTTTATTTTGTCACACAACAACTATTACATCTACCCATGTTTTACCCAACACATTTTGTAGATAGAAAATACATATACAGTTTATATAAAAAAATGTATAAAATCGTTCATCCAACATAGATAGCAAGTATACAGATAATATGCACACACAACACGTAATTTATATAAAATACTTCATATCGATGTGTAAGCTGAAAGTAACTATGCACTCACCTGAAAAGATGGCGAAGTCGAACTCAGACATCGCTTCGCTTCTTAAAAATAATTTCCTTCGATGAAACCTAGTATTATTACCACTAGAGTTTAGTCTATTATTCGACGAGACTAATTAATAGTCTAGCTATTGTTACTATTATATAAACATCAAACAATACTTATATAACCCATAATAATAGCCCAAGTACTTATTATAAGTTCCTAATAATGTTACTATAATTAAATAAACAATATATTAAAAATAGCGTAGGCGTAGCTCACTTACAACGGGTTTTATAGAAAACCGAACTTTGCTTGGAGCAGCGTTCCCGAGCCGAAAAGCTCTTCTTCTCGGAGCCGTCGAGCACTCCGGGGCTTCCACCTCGTGCTAGGGAGGTCCCTAGGCTTTTCCGGGCGGGGGGGGGGGGGGGGGGGGGGTTCGGGGCTAGAGAGAGAGTAAAGAGAAGAAAGAATGAGAAAGGTGTGAAGAAAATGAGGGTGGGAGAGGTTCTATTTATAGGGTGAAAATTGGCTGAACTTGGTGCCACATGTCACCATCTAGTGGCAAGACTTGGGGAGAAAGCAATGACCAAGATTGTGCTACATCACCCATTTTCGCACAACACACTTCCGACTTCTAAAATCCGTAACTTTCACATACGACCTCCGTTTTTGACGTTCTTTATATCCACGCGTAGGTAAAAATAAGATCTATAACTTTCATTTTGACTATGTCGGCTAATTCTTGACCGATCTTAAATTTAATAGTACAAGGAGATTATACTGTTAAACGTCCGCGTAAAATTTATAACTTCTACATACGGACTCTGTTTTCGTCTGTCTTTTTACCATTGAGTTCCTATTAATGAGATCTTCAACTCTCATTTAGGTCGCGTAAGCCAAAAACCGCTCGAACTAAAATTCGAGTTTCGGGCCATGCATTGCTAAGCCGAATCTTAGAAAAATCATAACTTGTTCATACGAATTCAGATTTGGGCATTCTTTTTATGGATGTTCTCGGTTTAACATATACTACAACTTTGGTTTATATCACTAAGGCTAAAAGTCCTCCATCGTAAATTCACTATTTACGTCTCCTGGTGCTGTGCCGGTCGGCGGGCCATAACTTCTTCGTTATAACTCGGATTTTGGTGTTCTTTATATCCCAAGAATCCTTGTTTCGACAACTACAACTTTATGTAAAGATATAGGACTCATCTCACACTTTAATTTTGACGCTTATTTTTATTCTTTATTAACTATATATTTATAATAAAGTAATAAGCACACAAATACACATAATTCACATAGAATTCAAATATTTCATCTTTATTACTTCAAAAAGAGTTACAATAGTTGAACTAGACTATTACATCGTCCAAAAATGCTTAGCCCTGAAACCCGGGCGTTATAATTCTCTCCCCCTTAGGATGATTCCGTCTCGGAATCATGCATCAGCAAACATATGTGGGTAGCGACTTATCATGTCACTTTCTGTTTCCCAAGTGAGATTCGGCCCATTCGAATGTTTCCATCGGACTAGCACTAAGTCGACCATCTTGCGTCGTAACTTCTTAGTCTTACGGTCAAAAATTGCCTCAGGCTCTTCGATCAGCCTCTTATTCTCATCCATTCTTAACTCTGAGATTGGAATTATGTCGGGAACTTCTCCTATGAATTTACTCAAATAACACACATGAAAAGTGTTATGAATACCATCGAGTTCTTCAGGAAATTCCAGTTTGTAAGCTTGGTTCCCAATCTTTTGAAGAAATTTGAACGGTCCAATAAACCTTGGACTCAACTTTCCTCGTTTCCCAAATCTTATAAGTCCCTTCCACGGTGAGACTTTAAGCAAAACTGAATCCCCAACTTCAAAAGTCATTGGTCATCTTTTCTTGTCATCATAGCTCTTCTGACGATCCTAAGCTGCTAACATCCTTTCCCTAATCGCTTTCAACTTCTCAGGAGTCTCATGGACTATCTCGGGGCCCATAAACTGCTTCTCTCTAGCTTCAAGCCAACAAGACGGCGTACGACACTTCTGTCCGTACAAAGCTTGGTAGGGCGCCATCTTGATGCTCGAGTGAAAACTATTGTTGTAGGAAAATTCTACCAGAGGTAAGTGCTCGTCCCAATTCCCTTGGAACTCGAGGGTACATGCTCTTAGCATATCTTCCAATGTTTGAATCGTTCTTTCACTCTGACCATCAGTCTGTGGATGGTAAGCCGTACTCAAACATAATTTCGTACCCAATTCCTCTTGTAGACTCCTCCAAAACCTCGACATGAAACGACTATCACGATCTGATACAATCATAAGAGTAACACTGTGAAGTCTTACTACGTCCTTCACGTAAGCATTTGTAAGCTTATCCATAGACCACTTCTCATTGGCTGCTATGAAGTGTGCACTCTTAGTGAACCGATCTACGACCACCCAAATCATGTCGTGACCGCTCTTCGTCCTGGGTAGTTTGGTCACAAAATCCATGGTGATGTCTTCCCATTTACCCATGGGTATAGGTAAGGGTTCTAAACTCCCATACAATTTCTGATGTTGTGCCTTAACTCTCGCACATGTCACACACTTGGCCACATACTTCGCAACATCGAGCTTCATCGTCGGAAGATCTCTTATTCCTCCCGTCTTAGGTTCCCAAATCCGTTCTTGGAATACCTTTAGTCCTCGACTGTTTGTACCGAACACTAACGTTTTTCCCAAACGTTCTTCCTTTCGGTCATTTTTCTCTTAAACTTCTTCTTGAGCTTTCCTGATACTTTCCACAATTATTGAGACGACTTCAATTCTCAATGCTCTTGACCTTTTCCTTTCAAGGTTGACTTTCCGACTGAGAGCATCAGTGGCAACATTTGCTTTACCGGGGTGGTAGAGTATCTCACAGTCGTTGTCCTTGAGTAACTCTAGCCAACGTCGTTGCCTCATGTTCAATTCTTTCTGATTAAAGAGATACTGGAGACTCTTATGATCAGTGAAAAGCTTGCACTTCGTGCCATAGAGGTAATGCCTCCATATCTTTAAGGCAAATACTACAGCTGCCAACTCCAGATCATGAGTGGGGTAGTTCTTTTCGTGCTCTTCAATTGTCGAGATGCGTATGCTATCACCTTTTCTCTTTGCGTCAGAACACAACCCAAACCGACTCCAGATGCGTCACTATAGACCGCAAAGTCTTCAGATCCATTGGGTAGAGAAAGTATCGGTGCTTCACATAAATTCTTCTTTAGCTTCTCGAATGCGTCATCGTGTTTCTCACTCCACGTATATGTAGCTCCTTTATGGGTCAACGCTGTCAATGGAGCAGCTATCGAAGAAAAGCCTTGGATAAATCATCAGTAATATCCGGCTAATCCTAGAAAGCTTCGAATCTCCGTGGGACTCTTTGGACGTTCCCACTTCGTTACAACTTTGATTTTTTTCGGGTCAACCATTATTCCCTCCTGGTTAACCACATGACCCAAGAATTGGACTTCTCGGATCCAAAAATCACACTTGGAGAACTTTGCATAAAGCTTCTCCTTCTTCAGCACTTCTAATACTTCTCGTAGATGCTTCCCATGCTCCTCTTGGCTTTTCGAGTAGATCAGAATGTCGTCGATGAACACTATCACGGATTTATCGAGGAATGGTTTACAAACCATGTTCATCAAATCCATGAATGCTGCTGGAGCATTGGTTAGTCCAAATAACATAATCAAGAACTTGTCGTGTCCATATTTAGTTCTGAATGCGGTCTTCTCAATATCCCGCTCTCTCACCTTCAGCTGATGATATCCTGACCTAAGATCGATCTTTGAGAAGTAACTCGAACCTTGAAGCTGATCGAATATGTCATCAATCCTCGGTAATGGATACTTGTTCTTTATCGTTGCCTTATTCAGCTCTCGGTAGTCTATACACATTCTCATGATCCCTTCATTTTTCTTCACGAATAACACCGGAACTCCCCAGGGTGATGAACTAGGTCGAATGAAACCGTTGTCCAACAGCTCCTGAAGTTGCGTCATAAGCTCCTTCATCTCCGTCGGTGCTAATCGGTAAGGTGCTTTTGCTATTGGTGTCATCCCTGGTAACAAGTCTATCCGAAACTCCACTTATCTATTAGGTGGTAATCTGGGAAGATCATCGGGAAAGACTTTCAGATAATCACATACGACCGGTATGTTCTGCACCTCCTTCTTTTCCTTTTTAGCATTGATTACAAATGCCAAGTACGATGCACATCCTTTGGACAAACATTTCCTGGCTTTCATCAGGGAGATGATTCCAGAATTCACTCTGTATTTGTCCCCGTACACCATAAATGATTCCTTTCCGGGTGGGTTTACCCTTACTATCTTCTATCGGCATTGAATCTCAGCATCGTTGGCGCTAACCCAATCCATACCCAAAACGATGTCGAAACTGTTTTACTCTATGTGTAATAGCTCCTCGTGGAACTCGTTTCCATTTAGGTCGATGACTATGTTCTTAATACGATTACTAACAGGTACAAACTTGTCACTGACAACTTCTACAATTAGGGCATTATCAAGTTTTTCTACAGGTAATGCTAGTTTTCTACCAAATTTACACGACACAAAGGAGTAGTTGGCTCCAGAATCAAATAGTATATTGGCAGGCAAACCATTTACAAGAAAGGTACCTGAAGCGACGTCTGCTACCTCCTTTGCAGCCTCGAGCGTCATCTGGAAGGCTCTCACCTTCGGCTTTGGTGGTATGTTGGGCCTTCCCGCATCTTTCTTCTTTGGGCAATCCTTAGCAATATGCCCTTCTTCATGGCACTCGTAGCACACCCTCTTGTTGATGGTGCACTCATTGGCATAATGCCCCGTTTTCCCACACTTGTAGCAGGTTACTTCCTTGCTAATGTCACACCCCAAAACCGAGAACGGCGGAATACGTTCTGGGGTGGAGGACGTCATGTCAAGTATCACAACATATGCAGTATAGTAAACAAAGTACAACAACCATTGCATTAATAGTAATAATTTTACATAGGTTACATTACATAGAAACATCAAAGTAATTACAGAACATAGTATAGATGCCTCTTGCTTCTAGGTTGACTTCACACAAGCTCCCGGGATGTACCTGTCTATCGATGACCTGAGAATAAAAGTTATTTTGAAAGCGAGTATCAGCATTTTTATAATGCCGGTGAATTCATAAGTATTTAGTGACATTTGTATAACTACACATTTTATTCAAAATAACTTTATGAAAGATAGTAGTTTAGAATCTATGGTGTATTAGCGTTCTTTCCAGAAACTCCTATATTTTCTAACTAAAAGCAGTCTTTTACCAAGACTCGACAGATTTATGTTTTAAGGAGTAATTTCCCCAAAATACTATCATTATCAAAATATAGTTTTGACTATAAAGGAATTGTGAGAAAATCACAAGCAAAAATACTAGGGGAAAATAATATAAACCTCAGCAGTAATACTGCTAACTAAAGTAAACGAAAACATAGACTCCAGGAGAGTATCGAATGAATGATACGCCTGGCTCAGTCTAACACAAGGAAGCACAGACTCCAGACAATATCGAATGAATGATACAGCTAGCAAAGTCTAAAACAAGAGGTGAATGTGAACTCGTATGTAACCATGCTGATCGACGATAGAGTATCCGATGACCCTCCAGGTCACGTGTAGAGTTAGTGACATTATGTCACCCATGGGCCTTACCGGCACGGACTGTAGCTAGCAGTCAGGGTGCGGGAGTGTCAGTCCCGTATAGATGTATACACATGATGTTCGCTCTCCCTCCAGGAGACTCTGGTTACACGGCTATGGCGCGATGAAGCATCGTAGAGGGAAATAGTGTGTCACATTCTATCTAAAGTATTATAATAATAATATAGACTTGTGAATGAATTGACTCCTGAGTAATTCTTCGTACTATATATATATATATATATATATATATATATATATATATATATATATATAGAGAGAGAGAGAGAGAGAGAGATAGATAGAATCTCCTAACTATTCCTATAATAGTTACTAGGGTTCTAGAAACATGAATAATGGAAGGATGCCTGTACTACTCAAGGCGATGAACTGGCTGAGAGAGCTTTTATGTCTATATTTGTATACATGATATATACCTAATATTTAAACGACCTTCAGACGGATAACCGATACCCCGAAGCCACATCCAAACAAGGAAAAGGAATCAAGGTGAGTTAGCCTTCCTAAGTCCTTTAAATATTACTTATATAACTATACATATACGGGCATGCATTTAACAAAAGAAAAGCAAACATAAACTTTGGTAGAACTTTTGGAAAACTTTATAAATGAGAATTTATGACTTGATGTCAGTTTATAAAACAAGATTTGGAAACCTTTGGTAAACCTTTAATAAGAAATTACGACTTGATGTCCCTTTAATAAACAAGCTTTGAAAAATGATTTGATAAAACAGTTTAAGTGAAGAAAACCTTTGTTTAAAACACTGCTGTAACAGGTTTTGAAGGAAAACATACAACACGAAAGACAGTTTGAGAAAAGATCTAAACAAGTAAAACGTTTTAGAAAAGCCATCTGAAGTAATATACTTGGTAATACAGATGAAAGTGTAATAAATCCTTTTGCATGCGGGTTATTAATCACATATGATTGATATGATAACTAGCATGTTTTAACTTGTATTCCCCCATAAAAGCATTTAAAAACATTTAAAAGGTTAATTCAGGGGTATGAACTCACCTGCAGCGAATGGATCGGATGGAAGTGTCGGTTGAGTGCTTGGGGTCAAGTGAAGACTTGAACACACTTAATGACCCTAGTAACATATGAATACATATGTTTACATATTATTAGTGATTATAACTCTAATTAAACACGTATAAACATCCTAATGCGAAGAAAAACACTTTGGTCAAGTGCTAGGAGGCTATTGGGTCGCAATAAAGGAGTGTAAAGCCTTATACGGGAGTGTAGGGTCAAATGACCATTCTTGTTGGAGTTTGCGGCCCAGGGGAGTTTACTCCTGGTCGTCAACTCTCAATTGGGTCACTGAATGGCTCTTAAAACTATTATAACTTAAGTGGTTAAGTATTCCAAGGCCTAAACAAGAGATTGGGTGAGTTTAAGGTCCAAAAATGGTCTTGTGTGGAGTTTGTGGCATGGGGACCACTTCCTCATGAGTTTACGGCCCTAAAATCATGGCATGAAGTGCCAAATCGTTGATTCAAGTCCCTAACTTACTGAGGTACAATTCTAAGTTAATGTCCAAGGCTAGGTGAGGTGGTTAGGTCACATTTTGCACCATTTGAGGGAGTTTACGGCCTAAGAATATCTTGGGCCGTAAACCCTCATTAAACCCTCCAAAACTTGATGTTTAAGGTCCATAACACTTCAAGGGTATAATCTAAGCTAGTCTCTAAGCATAAGGAAGGAGTTAGGGGCATTTTGGCACCCTTTTTAAGGGTTTACGGCCTAAGAAGTTCTTGGGCCGTAAACTCCTTGTTCTTGTGATTTTTGGGTGATTTCAATGATATATGGACATGTAATAAGCTTTAATACACTCTAGGGTATAAGTACTTACAATTTGGGGACGAAACTAGAAGATCCTTGGGAGAAATCAGGATTTGAAGAGAGAGGGTATCTAGAGTGTGAAAAGAGTGTAAATGAGGTTCGCTCAACCTTATATAGGGTGAGTTTACTGCCCTAGAGTTTATCGCCCGGAGTTTACCGCCCGGAGTTTACCTCCCGAAGTTTACCGCCTGAGTTTACCGCCTGGAGTTTACGACTTTGTTTTGGTGTTGGGGCTTTAGTGGTTGCTTTTTAACGCTTGTTCCTTAAGTGTGAAAGGCTCAGAATATTAAAACAGACTTTAAATTGTGCTAAAAGATGGAGGAAATGAATTTGACTTCCAAATGAAGTGATAAACTATTGACATTATATATATGAAATATTTGGGGTTGTCACAGCTACATTTTCCCGAGTGCTTCTTCTTGCACTTCTCGCACCATTTCAATTCATTTCCTCCTCCCCCGAACTTCTTTGAACCGAACTTGCTCTTATTTTTGTTGGGTTTAGCAGACCCTTCAAATTTCCTCTTCTCGCCAATCTCAACCTTGCTGGCAGCTCTTCCCTTAATCATATCCTCCACAGACTTGGCAGCCCAGATAGCTGCCTCCAGAGTATGTGCCTGACGCACTGGCACCGCATACTCCCATGGAAGTCCCTTTGCGTACTTATCGATTTTCATCAGCTCATCCGGAACAAGACGCAAGGAAAATCCATCTTTTCTGCGAAGTTGTTCGTGTATTCATCGATTGACATGCTTCCCTTCTTCAGGGTTAGGAACTGGTTCTCTAGCTCGAGCAGGTTTTGAGCCGAGCAGTATTTTCGTTTGAATTGCACAAGAAATTCTGCCCATGTCAGTTGCAGGGGCTCGTTGGGGATTAAAGTCTTCCCCAAGGTATTCCACCAACGTACAGTGCCTCCTCGAAACTGACGCACTGCAAACGTGGTCTATTGTGTTCCTCTGCAACCGCACGTCGTTAAAGCGAACTCCATCTCCGAGATCCAATCCATGACCCCGATCGGATCTTCCTTTCTAGTGAAAGTCGATGGCTTTCAAGTTAGAAAATCCTTGTACTTTCATCCATTCCTCTCGACTCCGTCATCTTGGTTGTTTTGTCGAACTATTGGTGGGTTGACTTGACCAACAGTTCAACTGTAGTTTCCCTCCTCAGTCTGCCCTTCGTTCAACTCGGGCTGTTCGATCTGTATGGTCGCTTCCTCTTGATTTTGCTGGAGCAAACGTCTGGTTTCCTCCATTTGACGATCCAACATCGCCTGAATCATTGCTTGCACTCCGGCCATCGTTATTGGCTCAGCAACGGCTACCACAACCGGTATTTTCTCAATCACTGGGGGTTGGTTTCTATTCCCATTTGCATTCACGTTTCCGCTACGGGTCCTTGCCATCTTGATCTATACACTGAATAAGGTGAATTTAGATCTTTATTTAGGAATGATGTTCAAATCATCCTTATCTCTCCGAAACTATTATATGCTAGTTCTAATATCGTAGTCGTACGTTTATAATCCTAAACACATAAGCTTTCCAGATCCGGTCGGCAATAGACCATAGATCCGAATAAATAACAACATACCAGACGCAAAGCATTTAGCACATAAAACCATCTTAGGCATAATTCCTAAAATAAGCTAGTGCTTAAATCTCACAATCATTGCTTAGCATTATAAGTTTAAGTCTAGAAATCCTATGAATTCCTAGTTCACTTAAACTAATGCTCTGATACCAACTGCGACATCCCCATTTTCACGGCCAGAAAAGACCGATTTTGTTTATGCTTTGTTTGAAAATCTGAGTAACATTTTTAAATAAAAGTATTGTGGAATTTGTCCCAAAACAAAATATGATAAAGATTTATCAAAAGCATTTCCATAGAAATGTATTTCATTAAAAAGACTCGGGATGTCATGTTCGATGCAGATCATAAGCATAAACAATACAACATAGGCCTTCCTACATTATTCCGTATTTACAGGCCTATAATTCCTTAATCTCTCATCCCAAGACATCACATCTATGCTCATGCGCCACTACCTGTAATACAAGAAACTGAGTGGGTCAGGCTTGGGAGCCTGGTGAGCACATAGGGTTTTCAACCCACAATAAATAAGTTTATTAACTTTATCAAACCAAACAAACCCGATTACCCGTTCTCGTTTTCCTCACTTTACGTCCCTAAAACATCTAACACAAGGGACCTAGTCTAAGGACTATCATCGGGATGGACACTACTACTAAGGGGATTCCTCAGCAATAAATGTCCTTCAGGCAACCATGTGGGGGATGGAGTACACCTGGTGAGCACACAGTTCAAATAAACACACAGTTCAAATAAACACCTACAAGTTGCGAGCCTGCTAGTGTTCCACTGGACTGTCTAGAATAGTCCATGGTCGTCATCTATACTCCGCTAGATGACTGGATCATCAATAACATTTATAACGATGCCTCTCATTATTTTATTTTGTCACACAGCAACTATTACATCTACCCATGTTTTACCCAACACATTTTGTAGATATAAAATACATATACAGTTTATATAAAAAAATGTATAAAATCGTTCATCCAACATAGATAGCAAGTATACAGATAATATGCACACACAACACGTAATTTATATAAAATACTTCATATCGATGTGTAAGCTGAAAGTAACTATGCACTCACCTGAAAAGGTGGTGAATCCGAACTTAGACAGCGCTTCGCTTCTTAAAAATAATTTCCTTCGACGAAATTTAGTATTATTACCACTAGGGTTTAGTCTATTATTCGCCGAGACTAATTAATAGTCTAGATATTATTACTAGTATATAAGTGTCAAACAATACTTATATAACACATAATAATAGCCCAAGTACTTATTATAAGTTCCTAAGAACGTTACTATAATTAAATAAACGATATATTAAAAATAGCGTAAGCTTAGCTCACTTACAGCGGGTTTTATAGAAAACCGGGATTTGCTTGGAGCAGCGTTCCCGAGCCGAAAAGCTCTTCTTCTCGGAGCCGTCGAGCACTCCGGGGCTTCCGCCTCGTGCTAGGAAGGTTCCGTAGGCTTTTCGGGGGGTTTCGGGGCTAGAGCGAGGTTCTAGAGAGAGAGAGAGAGAGAGAGAGAGTAAAGAGAAGAAAGAATGAGAAATGTGTGAAGAAAATAAGGATGAGAGAGGTTCGATTTATAGGGTGAAAATTGGCTGAACTTGGTGCCACATGTCACCATCTAATGGCAAGACTTGGGGAGAAAGCAATGGCCAAGATTGTGCCACATCACCCATTTTCGCACAACACACTTCCGAGTTCTAAAATCCGTAACTTTCACATACCACCTCCGTTTTTGGCGTTCTTTATATCCACGCGTAGGTAATAATTATATCAACAACTTTCATTTTGACTCCGTCGGCTAATTCTCGACCGATCTTAAATTTAATAGTACAAGGAGATTATACTATTAAACGTCCGTGTAAAATTCATAACTTCTACATATGTACTATGTTTTCGTCTGTATTTTTACCGTCGAGTTCCTATTAATGAGATCTTCAACTCTCATTTAGGTCGCGTCAACCAAAAACCGCTTAAACTAAAATTCGAGTTTTGGGTTGTGCACTGCTAAGCCGAATCTTAGAAAAACATAACTTCCTCATACAAAGTCAGATTTGGGCGTTCTTTTTATGGATGTTCTCGGTTTAACATATACTATAACTTTGCTTTATATCACTAAGGCTAAAAAGTCCTCCATCGTAAATTCACTATTTACGTCTCCCGGTGCCGTGCCAGTTTTGCCGTAAAACTTCGGCGGGCCATAACTTCTTCGTTATAACTCGGACTTTGGCATTCTTTATATCCCCATAATCCTTGTTTCGACCACTACAACTTTACGTAAAGATATCGGACTTATATCACACTTTAATTTTGACGCTTATTTTTATTCTTTATTAACTATATATTTATAATAAAGTAATAAGCACACAAATACACATTATTCACATAGAATTCAAATATTTCATCTTTATTACTTCAAAAAGAGTTACAATAGTTGACCTAGACTATTACATCGTCCAAAAATGCTTAGCCCTGAAACCCGGGTGTTACAACGAAGAACTAATAGCTTCGCTACCTATGTAGCAGAGAAACCCATAATTCCCAGTCGATCGTTCAGTAGTCTCCAGCTTCTGTCTCCCTTATCTTCCAAAGATGACAAGGATCCTTCTAAGGACGAACCATCTACAGAATACACTGAAGGGGTAGAATCTGAAGAAGAGAAAATAAAGATCAAATATAAGAAACCAGTTAGAGAAAACTAATACCCTCGAGGAACAAAGCTGACACGTCATCTATGACTCCTCAAGTCTGTTTCTCTTATTGGCAAGTCTGTCGATAACGCTATACTTCTCCTAATTGAATGGAGTTTTTGAATTAAACCAGCAAATCAATCCATGATAGGCAACATGGATGTAATAGAATACGCCACTCAAACTCTAGGTCAGAGAGTCGGAGAACTGAAGGAAGAACAACATGATGAGGATGGTACTCCTCATACACTATTCCATCATGTCAATTAAATAAAGGAAGTTTTTTACCCATGGTCAAAAATCTATACACTAGAGTATAGAGTCTAACTGACCTATATCAGACCGAGTATCAAACGATTGCAACAAATCAAAGGATGCATGAAACTCATAACCAGCTCGAGGAGCTAGCCAATATGCTAATCAGACATTTTAAATCTCTAACAAGGTTACCTAGGGTGATTGGTACACTTAGATTAAGGTGAAGGATCATGGGAAAAGAGATTAGATGCAAACATTTATCCTTTCTATATCTCCCAGTGGACGAAGTTGTTCCATTACTAATCCTGTCTATGTTTGGAAACTGGGTGTAATAAGATGTAACTGAAATACAAGTATCTATTCTATCATGTTGTTTCATAGGTCATTAATATTAACATTTCTCGCTCTACCATTAGGATTTTAGTTCTCGCCCTATCATTTGAAATCGGTAGGATATCAGCTCTCTCCCTATCATTTGAAATCGGTAAGATTTCAGTTATCTCTCTTACATTTGAAATCAGAAAGATTTCAACTCTCTCTCTCTCTCTCTATCAATTGGAAATCTATAGGATTTCATAAATCGATTGCTCTTTATAATTTGGAAATCTGTGAGATTTTAGGGACAAGTTACACTAATGCACTATCATACAATACGACACATATGTGCTTATTTATAAGTAAGTGGTTACTGATACGTTCCTACCAACAATATTTATGCTTCCATTATTGAGACTGGTATCGATAAGGAACTTTATTTCCCATAAGTTTAGGAGTATGATAAACCATAAATCATACAAACTTGACGAAGCTTACACAATAGAAGTAGCAAACGGCTAGTTAGAAAGCAATTTAGAAATACTCACTAATTACCTTCTCACCCCCGAATAACCACGTTTTTCACGTTGACCTAATGCCTATAATCGTTGGAACTCTCGATGTAATAATTAGAATAGATTGGTTATTGCCTCATCGAGCGGAGATTTTATGTTATGAAAAGGTCGCTCAATTGGATCTACCCCATAATGAAGCCCTTGTGATTTATGAAGATAATTCAGGAAAGAATCTAAGAGTCATCTCTAGCATGAAGGCGAGAAAGTGCTTGTAAAAGAGATGCTTCATTTTCTTGGACTATGTGGTAGATATGCAAGGCAAGGGTTAGGAAATCAAAGGTATTCCATAATTGTGCGACTACCCGGATGTGTTTCCAGAAGACCTACCTGGAATACCTCTAGTAAGATAGGATGAATTCCGAATCGAACTAATCTCGGGTGCAACACCAGTGGCAAGATCTCCTTATCGCATGGCTCCATCATAAATATAAGAACTTTCTAGTCAACTCCAAAAACTTATTGAAAAAGGCTTTATCCGGCCAAGCTTCTCTCCATGGGGAGCCTCGGTATTGTTTGTCAAAAAGAAGGATGGATCGTTCAGAATCTGCATCGACTATCGAAGTTGAACAAACTCACCATAGAAAACCGATACCCACACTTAAGGATTGATGCCTTGTTCGATCCACTACAAGGATCCTACTACTACTTAAAGATCGATCTGATATTCGGCAATCATCAACTTAGAGTCTAAGAAGCAGACATCCTAAAGACGACATTCAGGACTTTATATGGTCACTACGAGTTCCTGGTTATGCCATTTGGATTGACCAACACACCAGCTGTGTTCATGGACCTTATGAATTGGGTGTGTAAACCGTATTTGGGAATTCATGATCATATTTATCAATGACATATTGATATATTCACGAACCAAGGAAGAACATCGCCAACACTTGCAATTAATTATAGAACTGTTAATAAAGGAGAAACTTTATGCAAAATTCTCCAAGTGTGAGTTCTAGATTAACGGAGTGCATTTTCTCGGACATGTGCAAAGGGATTCATGTCGATCTCGCAAAAAATCAAAGCAGTTAAGGAAGGGAAAGCACCAACGACGCCAACCGAAGTATGCCAATTCCTAGGTCTTGCGGGCTATTACCGGAGATTTATCGAGAACTTCTCTAAAGTAGCCAAGCCTCTCACCACTCTAACCCAAAAAGACAAGAAGTTCAATTGATGAGACATACAAGAGTCTGCCTTCCAGAAATTGAATCAATTGTTGTGCAGTACACCAATTTTGTTTTTTCCAGAGGGAACATAAGACTTTGTAGTATATAGCGATGCCTGTCACCAAGGGTTGGGATGCGTATTGATGCAAAGGGATAAAGTCATTGCATACACATCCATACAACTTAATCCAAACGAGACCAACTACACTACCCATGACCTAGAATTGGGAGCTATAGTGTTTTCCTTAAAGATTTGGAGGCATCACCTTTATGGAAAAAAGCGTGTCATGTTTATCGACCACAAAAGCCTTCAACACATCTTCAATCAGAAAGAGCTCAACATGAGACAACGAAGGTGGATAGAAGTGCTAAATGATTACGAATGTGAAATTTGTTAACATCTTAGCAAAGTGAACGTCGTGATTAACGCTTTAAGCAGGAAAGAAAGAGTAAATCCATTTCATGTAAAGGATCTAACCCTAACAATTCACTCTAATCTCACCACCCAAATTCGAGATGCTCAACTAGAAGCTCTCAAAAGAAAAAATATAGTAAAAAAAACCTGAGAGGAATAGACAAGCAATTCAACCTCAAGGAAAATAGAACACGATATTTCATGAACCGAATTTAGACTCCAAATTTTGCTGAAGTCAAGAGTTTAGTCTTAAATGAAGCTCGCAAGTTGAGATATTCGATACATCCCAGATCAGACAAGATGTATCTTGATCTTAAGAAGCTTTATTAGTGGCCCAACTTGAAGGAAAAGATTGCCACATATGTTAGTAAATGATTGACTTGCACCAAAGTCAAAACATAGTACTAAAATCTATTTGGTCTATTACAACAACCATCCACCACTGAATGGAAATGGGAATAGCTAGCCATGGACTTCATAACAAAGTTACCAAAACCTCAAGTGGTTATGACACCATTTGGGTAGTCGTCGATTTTTTGATCAAGTCCACCCATTTCCTAGCCACCAAAAAAACTGATAAGATGGAGAAACTTACCTAACATGTCTCAAAGAAATAGTCAGAATACACGGTGTGTCAATATCTATTATCTTGAACCGAGATAGCAGACACACTTCTAGATTTTGGAAATCATTGCAGAGGTCCTTAGGAACCAAGATAGACATGAGTATTGCATATCATCCTCAAACGAATGTACATAATGGAAGGGTGATACAAACTCTGGAGGAAAAACTCTGCGCTTCTGTAATAGACTTCGGTAATGCGTGGGATACTCACTTACCGCTATTTCAGTTTTCATATAAAAATAGTTATCACACTAACATAAAGGCGACCCCATTCAAGGCCTTGTATGGACACAAATATCGTTCCCCGATATGATGGGTAGAAGTTGGAGATACTAAACTAGCTAGAAAACATGTTGGAGATGCTATACTTACTGGTCCTGAGATCATCCACAAAACAACAAAAGAGATTGTTCAAATAAAGGAATGATTAAAGGCCACACATAGTCGTCAGGAAAGTTATGCTGACATGAGACGTAAACCCCTAGAATTCAAAGTAGGAGATTGTATCCTACTAAAGGTTGCACCATGGATGGGTGTCATTAGATTTGAAAAGCAAGAAGATCAGGTAGTGGGTGGAATTTGAGGAGATGTTGGAAGGGAAGATATAACATGCTGTAGCCAAGAAAGATGCAAGGAAGAGATCGATAATCAATTTTGTTTTTGTTGTAGGGTTGTAATGTAACATCCGGATTCCCAGGTATATTATTTTATTCATTTATTTTGGAGTTTGTGGAGGGACTCGGCGGGTTGGTGCTTAGACTCACCGAGTAGGGTCACGAATTCTTATCCGGATTAATGATCGGACTCGGCGAGTTCATGAGTGGACTCGGCGAGTCCGCGCTGTTTAATGAAACCCTAATTTCCCGGGTTTGGGACCTATTTAAAGGCCCTTAGGGCTGTCATTTGTGGCTACCAAACCCCAGAGAGAAACCCTAAAAGAGCTAGAGCGTTTACGAGAGGAAAGGAGCCATTTCATGATCTTTGTGGTTGATTCTTGCAAGAAGGAGGTGATTCCAGCTTAGAGGAGACCAAGGAGGTTGTGCATCTGGGGATTTCGAGCAAAAGGCTTCATATTTGAGGTATTATATCGCCCCTTTATCTGTTTTGTTGAAGGAATCCATAGATGTAGAGTTTTTATGTCCTTTATTGGAATGAATTGTGAGAATATGGCCCCTATTCATATTGAGACTTCAAATTTGGAACCATAGTCGTCTAAAGAGCTTATTCCAGCTTGCTTAATGTGAGCTATGGAGGTAATGAGCTTAGGATGTTGTTTTTGGGGCTAAATCACCAAGTGAAACCTCCTAGACGTCACATGAGTGTCAAGATTCGAGCTTTACGTGATTATTAGGCTTGGGAAGGTCAGATCTATGGATCAAAGGAACAGATCTGACCTCAGGAGGTCAATTGAGTTTGTGCATGGCATGAACACGCCGAGTCCAAGGGCAGACTCGACGAGTAGGGTTAGGGTTTCCCATAAATCACTCAGTGAGTAACTTGCCGAGTTCGGGGAATGACTCGGTGAGTTAGAGGGGGGATAGAGGACTGGAGTACAAGGCGGAACTCGCCGAGTTGATCTTGAGACTCGGTGAGTTGAGTCGGGGTGGCCTCGCGATTCATGCCAGGTGTAACTTGTCGAGCAAGGGGAAAGACTCGACGTGCCAAGCGAGACTAGAGAGATAGTGGACACGTGTAGACTCGCCGAGTCACCCAAGTGCACTCGACGAGTCGGGTCAGTGTTTGACTGTTGACTTTTGTTGACTTTGAGGGTTTGGTCAACAATGGGGCCTTTGAGCCAAGAGAGGGGTAAAATGGTCTTTTACCCTTCTGAGGGTGCCAAGAGAGGGTTGAGTCTAGTCCTGAGAGTTATATGTATGAGAGTATTTAGTTTATGGTCTTTTACCCTTTTGGGTACCGTTTGTGGGTGGGATGCGTACCATTTTGATGGAAGAGGCACATCAATCGAAGTTCTCGATCCATCCCGGGGCCACTAAGATGTATTTGGACCTGAAGTGGGAGTATTGGTGGCCCTGTATGAAGAGGGACGTCGCGTGGTTCGTTGAGAAGGGCCTAATCTATCGTAGGGTTAAGGCCGAGCACCAGAGACCGCATGGTAAGTTGCAGCCGTTAGAGGTTCCCGAGTGGAAGTGGGAACAGATTACTACGGATTTTATCATAAAATTACCGAGGACTGCGAAGGGCGTCGATGCAATTTGGGTGATTGTAGACAGGTTGACAAAGAGTGCTCGTTTCCTTGCTATGAGTGAGAGCTCTTCCGCTGAGAGGTTGGCATAGATGTATGTGAGGGAGGTGGTATCGCGGCATGGAGTGCTGATGTCGATTGTCTAAGATCGAGATGTGCGTTTCACTTCTAGATTCTGGAAGAAATTTCATGAGGAATTAGGTACGAGGCTGCATTTTAGTACCGCATACCACCCACAGACTGACGGGCAGAGTGAGCAGACGATTCAGACGCTCGAGGAGATGCTTTGAGCACGTGTGTTGGATTTCGGCGGGAGTTGGGACACGTATTTGCGCTTGGCAGAGTTTTCCTACAACAACAGCCATCATTCGAGCATTGGTATGCAACCATTTGAGCTGTTGTATGGGAGGAGGTGTCGGACCCCCATTTGTTGGGGAGAGGTAGGGCAACGTGTGATGTGTAGTACAAAGATCGTGCTTCAGACGACATAGTAGATACAACAGGTCAGACAGAGGTTGTTGACCGCTCAGAGTCGCCAGAAGAGTTATGCAGACAGGCGCCGGTCCGATCTGGAATTTCAGGTCGGCGACTTCGTGCTACTGAAGGTCTCTCCTTGGAAAGGAGTGATCCGATTCAGGAAGAGGGGCAAGCTAGGGCCCGATATATTGGTCCTTTCAGGGTGATCGCGAGAGTAGGCGGGGTAGCCTACCGTTTGGAGCTACCTGCAGGGTTGGGTCAGATTCATGACACCTTCCATGTGTCACAGCTGAGAAAGTGTATAGCCGACGAGTCCGCAGTGGTACCATTAGAGGATATTCAGGTGGATGCGAGCCTGAACTATGTTGAGAGACCGGTGGCGATTAGGGATCGGAAGATCAAGGTTCTGAGGAACAAGGAGGTGCCTTTGGAGCAGGTCCAGTGGCAGCATCGGAAAGGGTCAGAGTTGACTTGGGAGCCAGAGCGAGAGATGCGTGAGCAACATCCAGAGTTGTTTGCAGAGCGAGACTTCGAGGATGAAGTCTGATTCTAGTGGGGGAGAATTATAACATCTGGATTCACAGGTATATTATTTTATTCATTTATTTTGGAGTTTGTGGAGGGACTCGACGAGTTGGTGCTTAGACTCGCTGAGTAGGGTCGCGAATTCTTATCCGGTTTAATGAACAGACTCGGCGAGTCTGTGCTGTTTAATGAAACCCTAATTTTCCGGTTTTGGGACCTATTTAAAGGCCCTTAGGGCTGTCATTTGCGGCTACCGAACCCCAGAGAGAAACCGTAAAAGAGCTAGAGCATTTGTGAGAGGAAAGGAGCCATTTCTTGATCTTTGTGGTTGATTCCTTCAAGAAGGAGGTGATTCCAGCTTAGAGGAGACCAAGGAGGTTGTGCATCTAAGGATTTCGAGCAAAAGACTTCATCTTTGAGGTATTATATCGCCCCTTTATCTGTTTTGTTGAAGGAATCCATAGATGTAGAGTTTTTATGTCCTTTATTGGAATGAATTGTGAGAATATGGCCTCTATTCATATTGAGACTTCAGATCTGGACCCATAGTGGTCTAAAGAGCTTATTCCAGTGTGCTTTATGTTGAGCTATGTAGGTAATGAGCTTAGGATGTTGTTTTTGGGGCTAAATCACCAAGTGAAACCTCCTCGACGTCACATAAGTGTCAAGATCCAAGCTTTACGTGATTATCAGGCTTGGGAATGTCAGATATATGGATCAAAAGAACAGATCTGACCTCAGGAGGTCAATTGAGTTTGTGCATGGCATGAACACGCCGAGTCCAAGGGCAGACTCGACGAGTAGGGTTAGGGTTTTCCGTAAATCACTCAGTGAGTAACTTGCCGAGTTCGTGGAATGACTCGGTGAGTTAGAGGGGGGATAGAGGACTGGAGTACAAGGCGGAACTCGCCGAGTTGATCTTGAGACTCGGCGAGTTGAGTCGGGATGGCCTCGCGATTCATGCCAGGTGTAACTTGTCGAGCAAGGGGAAAGACTCGACGTGCTAAGCGAGACTAGAGAGATAGTGGACACGTGTAGACTCGCCGAGTCACCCAAGTGCACTCGACGAGTTGGGTTAATGTTTGACTGTTGACTTTTGTTGACTTTGAGGGTTTGGTCAACAATGGGGCCTTTGAGCCAAGAGAGGGGTAAAATGGTCTTTTACCCTTCTGAGGGTGCCAAGAGAGGGTTGAGTCTAGTCCCGAGATTTATATGTATGAGAGTATTGACTTTATGTGATTAGGCGGAGGCTAGATCGTATTTCTACCGAGTCAGAGATTTACCGAGACATCTGAAGTGAGTCTTCTCACTATACTTTACCTAGTGTGGTAACAGAGTTATGTGACAGTGTATTTTAGAGTTATGTGCCAGTGTATTTGCATGTTATTTATGTGTTGTGATTTATGATGATATGTGATATGCATGATTCAGAGTTTACAGAGTAGGACCAGTGGGTCCATAGAGTTAGGACCTTCGGGTCCATAGAGTTAGGGCCAGAGGGCCCATAGAGAGTTGGGGCTGGAGGGTCCCACTAAGACACAGTGACCAGAGGGTCAACATAGTTATAGCCTCGAGTGGCTAATATGTGTTAGAGTGGTATTTTGGGGAACTCACTAAGCATTTATGCTTACAGTGTTATGTGTTATGTGTTTCAGGTACCAGTGATGATCGCGGGAAGGCGCCGACATGATTCGTACACACGCACATGCGGAGTTTATATGTTTTTGATCTTGAGGTTTTGTATTGAGATAATGTTGATACAATGTTTTGAAAAGTGAATGTGATGATATTATATGGTTTTTAAAAAGTGAAAAATTGTTTAAATTTTTACAGTGTTACATGTAACAAAGGGTATCATAGAAAACCTATGGTTTTAAGAAAGTCATAATTTGGAGTTTTGTTTTTGGTATAGTTGTTAATATGGAGATTGAAGTTTAAGAAAGGGAGTAATAGTTCACTTATGGAGATAAGTAGCAGTTTTGAAAGAATGTTCCCAAAAAACATGAGGCAAGGAAGATTGAGCCAAAAGGCTAAGACCTTTCTTAAAAATAATGCAATTTCTTCGCTTAACAACACAATTTTTCTCTTGAGTGTAAGGGCAAAAGATGCAGTGTTCAATGCCATGGTGGTGAAGAAAAGTGGAAATATTTTGAAACTCACCACCCCAATGAGATTGTACCCATCTAATATTGGAATTTGAATCATAGTTTTGAATTGTAAAAAGGTCGAAAAAACTTGAGATTTATGGGACATAAAATAAATCCACACAAATTTAATGTAGTCATCTATAAATAAGACACAATAAAAACTTCCATTCATTGAAAATAAGGGTGAAGGCCCCCAAACATCTGAATATATCAAATCAAATGGAGTTTTAGATGCAACAAGAGATGTAGAAAGACGAAAGCGTTGACTTTTCCCGAGTTGATAGGAATCACAAACATTTGGGATCTTATTTGGCAAAACAAGAAGCTTAAACAAAGAACCTAATCGAAATAAGAGTTGTTCATGAGGATGAGCAAGTATTTGATGCCATCGATTAAGGGTTGTCCTCACACTAAAGAGAGCAAAAGGAGAAGGCTTCTTATTGTCGCTGAAAGGGAGATGATATAAGTCGTGTGATAGATGACACTTTATGCATCTTTTAGGGTAGTTTTTATTAGCATTTAGCATCATGTTTTGTACATTTGTATGTCATTAGTTTAAATAGTGTTCATCTCATGTTTTTTTTATCGAAATTCCCATACTGCTAGCATTTTTGTATCATTTTAAGATATTTCGAGTGGAGTGGTATTTGGGGAGCAGCTGGATGTATATTTGGAGCCTAAATGGAGTTGGAACTGAAGTAGGATTTTAAGGAATGCTTAGAAGCAATTTTGTTCAAGAAACATTCGATCAAATTGATTTTACGAATATAGATTACTACAATCTAAACCCTAAAGGATGTTGCTGGTAGCTTTGATCCACTGTCAATATTTTGACCATATCTCATGACTCGTAACTCCAAATAATGAGATTCAAAATGTTACGAAAACTAGAAACAATTTTGGACGACTTTGATGTTTACTCAAATTGAAGAATCGCGACCGAAACATGCCCAAAAGCCAAAAATGCTATCACATTTTTCACTTTTCCGATCACATATATCATATCTGTGATCATAGTTTTGTCCTGCAGCTCCAAAATGTTGAAAATAGCATCGTACATCATTTAAGGGTAAATCTAGAAAAAAAACTCAATTTATGCGATCGTATATATGCCTTCTGCGATTGCATTTTCTGTGACTTATTCAGGAAGCTTCTATATTGCATATAAATATGACCCTCATAATCAGATTCGAGGGTTAGACGGTTCCAGACGATGAAAAATACTTTTGAAGATGATTTCTGATACCTTTCAGCGATTTCTGAAGATCTGAAGGCTACAAATCATCTCACACACTTAGTGTAGAAGGTTATTCAGTTCGTTTTTCTTTTTACTAGTTTAGATCCGTTTTTTAGCCATGTCTGTCTAAAACCCTAGTTTTCAATTCTACATTAGTGTAACATCCGGATATGTAGGTATTTACCTTTTAACCCTTAACATGAGAACTAATTACATTTTCACCCTTAATATGAGAATTGGTTGCAAATTGGTCCATAATGGCATTTTCATAATTATTGGGGAAAGCTCGCCAACGTTGGGCGTTCCCCCAGAAACTCTGGGCGTTCGTGCCAAAATCCCAAACCCTAATATTTAGGGTTTGGACCCTATTTAAACTTCCTTAAGTCCCAAGCCTCCCTTCTTTCATTAGCCTCCGACCCCAACTTGGTCCTTTGCAAACCCTAATCCATTTGAGAGCATTTATGCCTTAGAGTGTGTTTTGGTAATCTTGAAGGAGGGAGAAAGAAGAGAAGATCATCTTGGAGGAGTGGAGCACTTTGGATCCAGAATAACAACATTTGACACCTTTTAAAGGTAAAAAGCTCGGAACTTGATGAAGCATTGATTAGATCTTGTTTAGCCATGAAATTGTGCTCTTTTGGTCCCATAAGCTTGGTATTATGAGTATGGATTACTCTAATCCATATAAGCTGTCATTTAAGACGTTTTGGAGTATCTAGAAGCATAAAAATGTGATATTGGTTGTTAGTTTTCTTCCATGCATGAGTTACAGGGTCTTAATGGGTTAAGTAGTAAGAGTTTTTGTGTTTGGGCACTTAATGGCCATGTAAGACTATAAAGTTAGAAACTTTATGGTTAAGGACGTTAGTTTAAGGCTAGATCTGGAATATGGGCAAAAGAACTTAAGGATTAAGCTCTTAATAAGAAGGAAAAAGACTTATGTGCTGTTTGTTTTTTCTGAGGAACATGTTTGCAGTCTGCGGACCACATCTGCAGTAGAAGAGGTGGACCAAACGTCTACAGTCTGAAGGAAGAAGACTGTTTGTTTTATAACATCTGTAGACTGTTAGAATAACCTAAAATCTAATTAAACTTATTTAAGAAAAACTTAACAGAGTTTTTCAATAATTTTATAACTTTATTATAGATAATTAACAAATGTAGATCAATTTTTATGTATTATTGTATAAAAGTGAAAATAAAATGGTATGAATTAACATATATATTTGATAAAACCAACAAACTTTTATCGTAAACTTATACCTAAACATTGTAATTAGAGATAAAATAATTAACACATAAATTGGATGGAAATAAACTTTGATTCTAAATGAAAATTTTCAAAATTTTCATTTTACTTTATCAATTAAATCAATTAAAAACTAGGCATAATTATTTTTCCCATGAAATGAATGATACTGCATTAAATAATGTTTTATAAAATTTAACACAAAAAATATAAGACAATATTAAGATTTTTTTTTCATGTCTATATAAACAGCTTCAACGACCTTATCACAATTAAATCTTTATTTATAAATTTGTCACAAAGGTCATTATTATGTCACTGAACCTTTTTTCTTTTAGTATTGTAATTTTTTTGTTAAAAATTGTTTATAATAGATAAATTTTTAATAAATCTAAGTTTAAATAAAACAAAGATATATGTGTTTTTTTTTAAACTAGAAGATGTTTGAAGACTCTGGTCCACATTTGCGCTAAGAAGAGGATGCACATAACTTTTTAGGACTGTAGTCTTCAAAAAAAGAAACAGTCTGCGAAGCTTAATGTCTGCGTGTGGTCTGCGTCGTGCAGAGAGAAGAGGCCAAGAAGATCTTCATACAAAAAAAACAACACCTTAGTCGCGAATGTTGGGCATTCCCCCAGGACCGCTAGGCGTTCGTGGTTAGCCATCGCATTTCTAGTCAAACTCGTGTACACCAAGCATACAAGTTGAGTACGCTAGGCGTACTCAGCTGTGTTGACCCCCTTTGAATTTTTGACTTTGACCAAGATTTGAACAAGTTTGACCTAAGGGTATTTTGGGTATTTTGAGTTGTATTTGAGATTGGTCAATATTTGATGAATATGTGATGGTTAGAGCTGATATTCGAAGTAGAGACCTATTCAGCTACTTGTTCAGACTGAGGTGAGTTTTCCTCACTATACCTGTAGGTCGAAGGCACCAATGCCGACCCACTAGATTATGTATCCTGGTATAGAGGATGTTGATATATTATAGTGATCTGTTAGATCGGTATCCTGGTAAATAGGATGTAGTATGCAGTAGTGATCTGTAGATCTGTCTGTTTGTCTGATGATTGGTTATATGTTTATCTGTTAGTTGGATATATGTTATAAGTTATGTATATGTCGACATAATATGGTTGGGTTGAGGTAGTATTGCTTTGTGTGATAGCCAACAAACTTGGGAGCAAGCCAGACATAAGCTGTAGGCTAATAAGGCAAGCTAGACTTATGATGTGGCTCGAGAGCAAGCTAAACATAAGTTATGGGCTAGTAAGGCAAGCTAGACTTATGTTGTGGGCTCGGGAGCAAGCCAGACATGAGTTGTGGGCCGGAAGGCAAGCCAGTCTCATGCTGTGGGATTAGGGGTAATCCAGTCTATTAGTTGTGGACATATTATATGCTGTTATATGTTGTGTGTGTGTTGGTACTTTGGGGGAACTCATTAAGATTTGGATTATAGTTTTAGTTTATTATTTCAGGTACTTCAGATGACCGTGGCAAGGGAAAGGCGTGATCATGCACATCCTTCGGTTTTATGTTATTTGGATTTTGGGATACTCTGGTTACCGAAATACACCTTTGAAACACTGGATTTGTAAACATTTATGGTTTTGGCTTGTTTTTGAAAAGTTCAAATTTAATGTGATTTTTGGGATGTTTCAATTAGACTAGTACTTTTCATGTGATTAGTTATTAAATCTGGTTTTCTTTTTGTGTTTCTATCTAGATTTTCCAGTTTTAATTCTTGTTAGTCTAATCACCTAGCTAGGTTTTTATCATTCCAGTTAATCAGTTAATAGAATCTAAAATTGTTCTTGTCAACTGGTAATAAGTAACAATAATCAGATTTCTGTTTTTAGTTTTTAGTTTAATTCAAAAAACCCTTTTTATATTTTCTGTTTTTTGACTAGAATGTGCTTGATGCAAAAAGACATTGATCGTCAGGCTGTATCCCTGAGGATTCGACCCTGCTTCCCCGTGCTATATTATTAGCGCAACCAAAAGTGAAAATTTATTTGCTTAATATATCCGTGACAATGTGTTAACAAATTGGTGCAGTTGCCGGGGAAATGGTGCTTCTAATTGTTTTATGCCCATAATTTTTCATACAGGTACACCTTTAGCTTTTGATCCAGAAATTGAAAGAACTGCAAGGGAATTGAAGAAAGAAGAAGCAAAGAGAAAACAATCAATTGGTTTCTTTGGTTCATCCTCTTCAATACCTCTAGAAATTACCACACCACGAGGCAGTCCCTTATGGAATGGACCAGACCCAACTTTTTCATTTTTTTCGAAAGTAACCCCATCTTCGTCTTCTGATAATCCATTTAAAACTTACTCCCCACCATCCTTAGTCAAATATGAGCAAATAGATTCTTCTGAAACCCAATCTAAAAAATATGAAACTCTAGAACCTTTAGAATCTGAAAAATCAGCCATGAGTGATGCGAGAGAACAAGCAGAAAAGACTCTCAGAGAGTGGGCCACTCAAGAGGTCAATTAGCAATCTATTTCCATTACTTTTCCAGAAGCCCATAACTTCGAACTCAAATCTAGGCTGATACATCTTCTTCTCACATTCTGAGGTCTAGAAAATGAAGACCCACATAAATTCCTCAAGGAATTTCATGTGGTTTGTTCAGGAATGAAGCCTCATGTTGTTACTAAAGATCAGATAAAGTTAAGGGCATTCCCCTTTGCAGTTCAAGACTCAACAAGAGAATGGTTGTACGAGCTCCCATCCAGATCAATAACCACTTGGAAAGAACTCACGAAGCTATTTTTAGAGAAGTATTTTTTAGAAATGCAAGTTTTGAGTCTCAGAAGAAAAATCCTTGGTATCAAATAAGGAAGAAGAGAAGCTCTACACACTTACTGCGAGAGATTTAAAAATTTGTTGGTTCGTTGCCCACAAAATAGGATCAATGATTATCATCTCTACAACTATTTATGTGAAGGTTTGACACCCATGGAACAACGTCTGATAAATGATTCCAGTAACGACTCCTTAGGTGATTTGACACCAATAGAAATCAAGTAGCTAATTGAGAAGCTGGCGATAGAGTCAAAACATTCCAGAAACAAAGATGAGTGGTGCACCGATCAACCACGAGGAGTCATGGAAATTAGCAATCATCATCTGGAAGCTCAAATATCTGAACTAACGAAAGTGGTTCTACTCTTGACGATGGAAAAAGTAGCTGAAAAGAAACAATGTGACATTTGCCTGAAGACTAAACATCCAACACATATGTGTCCAATATTGCAAGAGGATGTTGCTCCAGTCAAATCTGCCGGAGGATAGCAAAAACAAAAGATTTATAACCAGCCTCCAAACTATTATCAGAACAATAAGTTTTTTAGCCAAGAAAGCAATTTCAGCAACCGTCGGGTTTTCAGCAGGCGAACTTTCAGCAAAATTCTCAGAATCAGCATATTTTTCAGAATCTGAATCAACAAAATTTTTAGAACCAGAATTTGCATCAGTAACCCAACAGTTTCAGTGTGGTCTTAGAAGATATTGTGAAAAGTCTTGCCATGAACACCCAAGCATTTCAGAAAGAAACCAGAGCTAGTATCAAGAATCTGGAACAACAGGTATCTCAAATTACCACTTTTGTGGGTCATCTGGAACAACAGGTGTCTCAACGCAACTAATATTACAAGATGATGTTGCTCCAATCAAAGCTGTCGGAGGATACCAGCATCAGAAGATTTATATCTAGCCTCCAGACTATTCTCAAAACAATAATTTTTCAGCCAAGACAACAGTTTCAGCAACCATAGGGTTTTCAACCGACGAACTTTCAACAAAATTCTCAGAATCAGCATAATTTTCAGAATCAGAATTAGCAGTAAACTTTTCAGTACCAGAATTCGCATTAGCAACCCAATAGTTCCAGTGTGGCCTTAGAAGATATTGTGAAGAGTCTTTCTACAAGCACCCAAACATTTTAGAATGAAACCAGAGCTATTATCAAGAATCTGGAACAACAAGTGTCTCAAGTTGCCACTTCTGTGGGTCGTCTGGAATAATAGGTGTCTCAAGAAAACCAATATTGCAAGAGGACGTTGCTCTAGTCAAAGCTGTCGGAGGATACCAACAACAGAAGATTTGTAACCAACCTCCAAACTATTATTAGAACAATAATTTTTCAGCCAAAGCAACAATTTTAGCAACCGTCGGGTTTTCAGTAGACGAACTTTCAACAAAATGCTCAGAATCAACACAATTTTCAGAATCTGAATCAGCAGCAGAATTTTCAGAACCAGAATTCACATTAGCAACCCATCAGTTCCAGTGTGACCTTAGAAGATATTGTGAAGAGTCTTGCCACAAGAACCCAAACATTTTAGAACGAAACCAGATCTAGTATCAATAATCTGGAACATCTAGTGTCTCAACTTGCCACTTCTATGGGTCGTTTGGATTCTCAAGGAAAGTTATCAAGACACACTGAAAACAATCCAAAGCACAATGTGAGTGCTATTTCCTTGAGAAGTAGGACAAGTTATGAAGGCATAAACATATCTTAACCAGAAAAAGAAGCTGAAGAAGAATATGAAGAAGTTTTGGTTGAAAAAGAAGATGTAAAAGAACCAGAAAAATAAGAAGAATAATATGAAGAAGTTTTGGTTGAAGAAGAAACTGAAGAAGGTAATGGAAGAGAAACTCCACAACCAGTGAAGTCGAATCTGAAGGAGTACAAGCCCGTACTACCCTTGCCATCATGACTGAGAACCACGAAGCGCGAGCGTGAGTGTGAAGACGAGGATATTATGGACACCTTTCATAAGACAGAGGTAAATATCCCACTTTTAGAAATAATTAAACACATCCCTCTTCATTCCAAGTTTCTGAAAAATTTATATATTTCTAAAAAAAATGAAAAATAATGAAACTGTCAAATCTGGAGAAAATACCTCTTCAATTTTCCAAAAAGGTTTGCCCCTAAAGTGGAAGGATCCGAGAATTTTACCGATTCCTTGTAAATTGGGGAACCTTACTTCTTCAAGTGCCACGCTTGATTTAGGTGCATCGGTCAATGTTCTTCCCTTTTTAGTTTTTGAAAAATTAAAATTTGGAACTTTACAAAAGACCGGGACACTCTTTTAGTTGGCAAATCACTCGACAGTACATCCAAAAGGTGTACCGGAGGATGTCTTGTCCAAGTGGGTGATATTATTTTTCCCGTTGATTTTTATATTTTGGACATGGGTGATTTAGACGTATTAGATAAAAACTCAATCATTTTGGGAAGACCTTTTCTTAAAAATGATAAAAGGAAAATTGATATTTTTGCTGGTACGCTTTCTCTGGAATTTGATGGGGGATGTTGTAAACTTTAAAATGAATGTTGATGATACTACTGATAATATTTCTGTTAATTTTCTGGGTACCCGCAGTCCTTTATCTGAGGGTTGCTATGAGTTTTCTGATGTTTCCATGCAAGATTTATTTTTAGACAAGAATTTATCTGATAATACATCCAATGAGCTGAAACAAAATAAGCTTGGGGAGGTGACAGAAAAGCTGATTTCTGCTGAAGAAACATCAGAGAAGGAGCTGGCAGAAAAATATAATCTTGGGGAGGAAGAAAAGAAGATTTCTAGAAAAAAGGATTAAAGAAAAAGTGATGATTTTTGCTGAGAAAATTTATGAAAAGAAAAATCAGAAAAATGAGAAGACTGTTGGAAATAAGATCATAAAACAAAAGAAGTTGAAAAATCTGAAAAACTTATCTGAAAAAATTATGAAGTCTTTCCAGTTTGCTAAACAAGTTCCAGATTCACAAATCTTGCCATATCTAAAGGGATCTAGAGTGACAAGGAAGAAAGTTGAGCTTCAGAGAAGTCACAACCACACCAATTAGCAAATCTGGTTGGGCAAAGTCGAGCCAATGACTTTAAAAATTTGCAGCTTTTCGGGAGGCAACACAATGCGTAGTTTTTAGTTTTTTACGCTTTCAATAAAGAGATGGTCGTAGTTCCAAGCAAGATTAGGGAAATCAGAGGATCTTCAGAGTTGCTGAAATTAAGATTTTTTCGCCAACTGGTGGTTGTCGAGGCCAACACAAATAATGACCCTAAATATTACACACTAAAATAGTGTATAGTGGTAAAGGGATCGAATCCACGGAGATTGGTTCAATTTATAACTCTATGAAAAATCTCTTTGTAAAAATACTTGTAAAATGACAATAAAAATAAAATGGGGGGTTTTGGTGTTTTGAAATACTTGAAACAAACTAGAGTTAACTATGATTTAAATATACAAATGCAACAAAAATAAGAGTTTGATGTAAAATCAATAAAGGAGAGATAGTTGACTTAAAGTTTCCTCACTTTGACTTTTGATGAACATATCATTAGAATCCAATAAGAGTTTGATGTAAAATCAATAAAGGAGAGATAGTTGACTTAAACATGGCTATGCCATGGGCTCTCTTCAAATTGTAATTTGTCTTGATATTCCATTATACTTACTGATTGAGCAATTTGTGTTATTTGTTGCTCTAAGCTTTTGAGGCTAGCTTGGGTTGTTTCTTGGAAAATTTGGGTAGATGTGGCAATGTTTTTCACAATCTCCTCTAAGGACATGCTTGGTGTTTCAAGTTGTTGAGGAGGTGGGGGATATGGATGTTGGAATTGTGGAGTTGGTTGGTATTGGTCATTTCTCCAAGCTTGGTATGGGCTTTGGTATTGATTGTATCCCCAAGCTTGGTTGTTGTCCCACCATTGATCATTTTGATGTTGATCATAACTCCATTGGTTTGACCAGTAGTAGCTTCCCTTCTCTTGCACTTCTTCCCATTCTCCTTGTAAATATGGACACATGTCGGATTGATGTCCATTTTGGGCACAAAAATCACAAAGAAGAGGTGTGGGCTGCACACTTTGGTCACTTTCAATCATCATAACTAACTGAACTAAATCAGAAAGTTTATCTTCAATGCTAGGAGTGTTCATTCCCGAACCACACTTTTTTTCTTCAATTTTGGAGTTTTAAACTAGAGTACATGCACAATGAAATCTAGGCATAGAGAAACAAACTGATTAAATCAAAACCAATCCCCGGCACCGGCGCCAAAAATTTGGTGGTTATCGAGGCCAACACAAATAATAACCCTAAATATTACACACTAAAATAGTGTATAGTGGTAAAGGGATCGAATCCACGAAGATTGGTTCAATTTATAACTCTATGAAAAATCTCTTTGTAAAAATACTTGTAAAATGACAATAAAAATAAAATGGGGGGGGGGGGGGTTTGGTGTTTTCAAATACTTGAAACAAACTAGAGTTAACTATGATTTAAATAGACAAATGCAACAAAAATAAGAGTTTGATGTAAAATCAATAAAGGAGAGATGGTTGACTTAAAGTTTCCTCACTTTGACTTTTGATGAACATATCATTAGAATCCAATGGTGCAATACTTTGATTTAAATCCTTAATTTGGCTATAGCAATCCAAGGAGCTTGAGATTACCTAGACTTTTCTTAATTGTTGAAATGGCTAGAGAAGCTCATAACAATTTCCTTAGTCAAAGTCACTAATTCCAAATAGCATGCAATTAGTGAAAGTCAACTAGCATTAAGAACCAAAAAGTCACCAAATCCAAGAGGGGTCAAATGCTTTCACCACCATGTTGGAGGAAATGTTTTTATGATTGTGTGAAGCAAAAACAACACAAAAATCATTTGTTGCTTGTTAATTTGAGGATCATTTACTTAATCAAGAAATTAGCCAACTAATCACCACAAACATATTTAAACTCATGAATAAAAACATACTAGTAGTGATAATATGATAAAACACAAAACAATTCCATAAAGATTTAAGATCAAGTTCTTGGATTCTTCAACATCCAACAAAAGTTCAAAAGATTCAACAAAAAGTCAACCAAGATTTGCTTAGCCAAACATGGCTAAACTCAAATGAACAAAGTTAGATGAGATTGTACCAAACATTTGACAAGATTCAAGAGATGAAAAGAAGATATTCTTCAAGTGTTCTTGGCCTCCAAAAATGCTCCAAACTCCAGAGAGAAAGTCTCAAAATCGGACCTTCAAGATAAGGCTAAAGAGGCACACCAAACTTCCCAAAATAGAGCTCTTAGCAAAATCCCGAAATTGCCCTTGTCAGGAATCCACGCGGGCCGCGGGGAATCTTACGCGGGCCGCGGGCTCTGACGGGTAATTTTGGGCTTCTTCAAGTTTTGGGCCCCCACAGCTAATCCATTGGCCCAGTTCGAATCCAATCAACTCCTAGCCCATTTTTCTTCAATATTTCTTCAATTAAAGCCCAATTTGTCCATCCACATCACTCTAAACTTCCGCAAACTCCCAAATATTGATCTTGAACACTCAATAATTCTCCCGCGTCTTTCAAATTTAAAGCTCAATTCTTCCAAGCCTTCAATCAATTGACAGGTCCACCCCATGAGTCACCTTCATAACCATCAAGCACGAAATCCACAAAAGGGAAAATATGCATGGAAGTTAACTAAAATGCGAATGAAATGTACTAAAATAAACTATAAAAAGAAGTAAATAAAATGAAGCTATTAAATCACCCCAAGCTTAAACCTTACTTGTCCTCAAGTAAGACAAGACTAAATGAACTTGGGACGAACTACCCTAGAAATAAAAAGAATGGATAGAACCATGGAACCTGTTCAATGTTAGTCAACATGGTCAGAATTGATCTCGCTGCTGTCTCACAACTTTTTTATCCGATGACAATGGGACCATAAACCACAGCCAAGACAACTCCTCTAGGTGAATAAGGAGGGATGGTCAGTCGTAGTCTTAATGGAACATGCATACAATGAAGAACATCTGTAGTAGGGAGAAAGCAACTGGATGGGATCGGGTGGAGCTCTTTTTTAAGTGCACACTCTGATCTCACGTCTGCCGGTTTCTCTCATGTGTAACTTGGTTTAATCGCTCGGGCACCGTTGTAGGAATCGGTTCACTTAGTGTTGGCCCAAACCTCCCGTAGTATCCGACTCGACAGTCTCCCTAACATCACCAATTTGCAAAAAAAAAATAATAACTCGATCTATATACAAAAGAACAGACCTATACAAATGAATATCAAACGCCGGGTGACCAAGATGTTGGGAAAATTTTTCAATAATTGAACCAGCCACCTATCTAAGATAGTTGCAACTGAAAATTTACAGGCTTCTTTTTGTTTTTGTTTTTGTTTTTTTTGTGTTTTTTTTGAAGGTAATGTATTAACTATCGAAATTTTTAACAAGAAACCCTTTGACTCAAAATTTGGTTCTCAAAGGTGTGTAAGTGGAACCGAATGGGTAATGATATAATCCGAATGGCCTAAGTGTGAAAATGACCATGTGTGGAGCATAAAGATGTAATGTAAGCTCCTTTTCAAACTTGTGGTTTTTTCAAAGATAATGAAAATGTCCAAATGTGGACTAAAAGACTCTCTAAAATTCTAAGAAAATCACAAAAAGATATGGTGATGTAAAGAGACTGGATATGGATTCTACTCGGGGACAAGCACCAATGCTTCATCCTAACAGTTCAAACATGATCAAGTGTGATCCTCTCGGCGGTAGTGACCGCAAGGCTAAGAACATCCATTGCTATAGTATATCCTACAGTTGTTAGTATTGTATGCATAATTTTTCATGAAACTACCTGGCCATGATCACTTACCCCTTTAAGCTACCAGCATCTGATCCCAAGTATGAAATCCCAAACTACAGCTAGTGGTCCCGGTTCGATGGGTGAGGTAGCAACAAGATCCTGGACCAATAATGATACAATAACTGTGAACCTGTTCCATGGCATCCAAGAGAGGTGAGAATAAACAGACAACAAAAATGCAAGAATGTTAATGCCTTAAGCTCAATGTTATGTAAAAATAAAAAGTGGAAAAGAAGAAAATAAAATCTTTTTGGAATTTTAAATAAAAAAATGAATGAAAATTAGCTTAATACTATAATGTTATGCAACCTAGCTAAAAGTGCATGAAAAAGTAAAAGATAAGGGAAATGCCCCACCCCAAGCTTAAAAACAAGCATTGTCCTCAATGCTTAAGGAAAGGGCAGAAAGGACCTAAATCGGAGGGTTGGATAGAGCATAAGGGTTTGTAGAGGAGGAAAAATGGTGAATAATGGTGGTGGTCTCGCGGGATTCCGAACGGTAGATCTCCGGGAAATCGAGTTTTTGTGTGGAGCGCGGGCGGGGCGCGGGCCGCGTAGAGGCCGCGTGTAACATTCTTGGTTTCCTCTTGAGTTCACAGAAGGTTCAGAAGAATTTTGGGTCAAAACACGCGGGCCGCGTAAAGGCCGCGTGTACTGGAGCTCAAAAAATACTAAGTGTTGAAACCAGCCCCGCGGGCCGCGTGGAACCCGCATGCTGGCCGCGTGTGCTGAACAGGGCTAGAGGTGATTGTTTTACGCGGGCAAGGAATGGGCCGCACATAAGCCACACATGACCTTACGTGGGCCGCGTGACTTCCTGCACCTTAAAATTTGAAATTTTTAAAAAAACTTGATTTTTGGCCTAAATGATTCCCGCGAAGTCCGGGTTTCAAAAAAACAATAAAAGGTTTGGACCAAAGGTGAGAATAAAGCTTGAAATTTTTCAAAAATGAAAATTTTTGGTGGTTATCGAGGCCAAAAATTTGGTGGTTATCGAGGCCAACACAAATAATAACCCTAAATATTAGTGGTAAAGGGATCGAATCCACGGAGATTGGTTCAATTTATAACTCTATGAAAAATCTCTTTGTAAAAATACTTGTAAAATGACAATAAAAATAAAATGGGGGGTTTTGGTGTTTTGAAATACTTGAAACAAACTAGAGTTAACTATGATTTAAATAGACAAATGCAACAAAAATAAGAGTTTGATGTAAAATCAATAAGGGAGAGATGGTTGACTTAAAGTTTCCTCACTTTGACTTTTGATGAACATATCATTAGAATCCAATGGTGCAATACTTTGATTTAAATCCTTAATTTGGCTATAGCAATCCAAGGAGCTTGAGATTACCTAGACTTTTCTTAATTGTTGAAATGGCTAGAGAAGCTCATAACAATTTCCTTAGTCAAAGTCACTAATTCCAAATAGCATGCAATTAGTGAAAGTCAACTAGCATTAAGAACCAAAAAGTCACCAAATCCAAGAGGGGTAAATGCTTTCACCACCATGTTGGAGGAAATGTTTTTATGATTGTGTGAAGCAAAAACAACACAAAAATCATTTGTTGCTTGCTAATTTGAGGATCATTTACTTAATCAAGAAATTGGCCAACTAATCACCACAAACATATTTAAACTCATGAATAAAAACATACTAGTAGTGATAATATGATAAAACACAAAACAATTCCATAAAGATTTAAGATCAAGTTCTTGGATTCTTCAACATCCAACAAAAGTTCAAAAGATTCAACAAAAAGTCAACCAAGATTTGCTTAGCCAAGCATGGCTAAACTCAAATGAACAAAGTTAGATGAGATTGTACCAAACATTTGACAAGATTCAAGAGATGAAAAGAAGATATTCTTCAAGTGTTCTTGGCCTCCAAAAATGCTCCAAACTCCAGAGAGAAAGTCTCAAAATCGGACCTTCAAGATAAGGCTAAAGAGGCACACCAAACTCCCCAAAATAGAGCTCTTAGCAAAATCCCGAAATTGCCCTTGTCAGGAATCCATGCGGGCCGCGGGGAATCTTACGCGGGTCGCGGGCTCTGACGGGTAATTTTGGGCTTCTTCAAGTTTTGGGCCCCCACAGCTAATCCATTGGCCCAGTTCGAATCCAATCAACTCCTAGCCCATTTTTCTTCAATATTTCTTCAATTAAAGCCCAATTTGTCCATCCACATCACTCTAAACTTCCGCAAACTCCCAAATATTGATCTTGCACACTCAAGAATTCTCCTGCGTCTTTCAAATTTAAAGCTCAATTCTTCCAAGCCTTCAATCAATTGACAGGTCCACCCCATGAGTCACCTTCATAGCCATCAAGCACGAAATCCCCAATTCCTTTCAAGCCCAATCGCCTCCCAAGAGTGCCGCCCCGCTAGTTTCCAAGAAAATCTGCAATAATGCTCAAGAAACTAGAAAGTACCCCGAAATGGTCATAAAAATAACAAAAGGGAAAATATGCATGGAATTTAACTAAAATGCGAATGAAATGTACTAAAATAAATTATAAAAAGAAGTAAATAAAATGAAGCTATCACCAACATCCTCGTCAAAATCAGAATTTTTGCAAACTTATCAGGTACATTCATTCGCAGCTACATCTTTTGCTTTTATATACTTTATTGAGCTATTTATTCATCTCTGAGCAATGAGCACAATGCATCATTTTAAGCTTGGGGAGGGGTTAGTGTGAAAATTTTCATTTTTTTGTTAAAAATTTTAAAATTTCAGTTTTTAGGGTAATTTTTTTTTAATTTTTCAAATTTATTTTTCTCTTTGCATTTTATTTTCTACATTGTATTTGCATGTAAACAATTTTGAAAAATACAAAAAAATATTTTCCTTTTATTTTTCCTACATTCATAGAAAAACCCAAAAAGATTTTATTTTTTTTGTTATTTTAGTTTTTTATTTTCTGCTTATAAAAATTATGATAGAATTCAAAAAAAAAAAAATAATAACTAATTATTTTTACATGAGATGAGGATATTTTTTTATATTCGATAGCTCTGTAAAGCTGAAGTGTGATAGGAACCGAAAAACAGTCTTATTACAATCAATTTTAAGAATTATCTTTTTATATAAGAAAGTGCTTTAAATGTTTTCGAAATATGAACCAACATAAGAGTCAGATAATTTTTACAATAGAAGTATGAGATGAAAAAACGAAAAGTGTTTTGAAATAATTTCCATAAATGTCTTAAAATGAACCTAGATTGAATAACCTTTTTCTTTCAATGAAGTACTGAACCCTATAGTTTCCGTGCCTTTTGAGGTTAGGAGGAAACTCTTTTTATATCAATATAATTTATTATCATTTTTTGAAGTATTGAAGATATGGTGGACCTCAAAGTATAATCCATGCCCAATCAATATATATGTTAGAAATGGTATATCAAGAAACTTGAAGAAATCTGAAATTCAAAGTCAAATCCAAGTCAAGTTCAAGTCCAAATCAAGAACCAAAAAAATTAAATCAGAAAAGTTGATCATGAAAAAGAAGATGTGTGGTATAATGAGATACATCCCTCGATAGTGGAATCATAGGGGTAAGCCTGAATTTTCTGTCCATAATGGAGCTTACCGTGTTTACTGGACGAGTTCGGAAAAAAGAAAGGGTTGGTCAAGCTAAGTTTTTATGAAGGAATTTTCGTGAAATTATTTTTTAATAATACATTATTTTCAAAAATTTAGTTTAATGTAAAAATTATTTACTCAAACTTGGTTTGATTTATTAAATATGAATTCTGAATCTGCAATAAATGTATTGAGACTGTTGTCTACGTAGTGATTTCATTGGAGCACCATCGTTGTGAAATTTTATTATGTGAAAAAAAAAACAGTGAAGTATTTTCAGTTCAAGTTATTTTCTTTATTTTATTTTAAATTCTTTTTAACTCATCGACATTTTTCCATTTGTTTATAATGTTTAATTTTTTTTATTACTTAAGGACAAGTAAGGTTCAAGCTTGGGAAGATTTGATAGACGTCATTTTATGCATCTTTAGGGTAGTTTTTATTATTTAGCATCATACTTTATATATTTGCATGTCATTAGTGTAAATAATTTTCAACTCAAGTCTTTTATCATAATTCCTGTACTGCTAGCAATTTTGTGTCATTTTAAAATATTTCGAGTGAAGCGGTATTTTGGGAGCAGCTAGATGCATATTTGGAGCCTAAATGGAGTTGGAGCTAAAGGAGGGTTTTGAAGAATGCTTAGAAGCTATTTTGGTCAAGAAAAATTCGATCGAATTGATTTTACGCAGATAGATTACTACAATTTAAAGCCTAAAGGATGCTGTTGAAAGCTTTGACCCCCTGTCAGTATTTTGACCATATGTCATGACTCGTAACTCTAATTGACGAGATTCAAAGTGTTTTGAAAACTAGAAAACATTTCGGACGACTTTCATGTTTACTCAAACTGAATAATCGTGACCGAAACATGCCAAAAAGCCAAAAGTACGATCAGGTGTTTCACTTCAATGATTGCATAAATAGGTGGGAGTTTTACAGGGTTGAAAAAGGTCATCTGGAAGTCATTTGAGAAGAAAAGTCAATTTCTACGATCACATATATCATATCTACGATCACATTTTTGTCCCGCAGCTCCAAAAATGTTGAAAATAACAGCATACGTTATTTAAGGGTAAATCTGGAAAAAACCTCAATTTTTGCGATCGCATATATGCCTTCTATGATCGCATTTTTTGCCGACATCTTCCTGAAGCTTCCATCTTGCATATAAATATGACCCTCATAATTAGATTCAAGGGTTAGACGGTTCCAGATGAAGGAAAAACACTTTTGAAGGCGACTTCTAATACCTTTCAGCGATTTTTGAAGATCTGAAGGTTGTGAATCATCTTATACACTTATTTTATAAGAGTATTCAATTCGTTTTTCTTTTTACTAGTTTAGATTCGTTTTTAGCCATGTCTGGCTAAAACCTTTGTTTTTAGTTATGCATTAAAATAGTACTTTTCATGTGATTAGTTATCATATATGGTTTTCTTTTTGTGTTTCTATCTATATTTTTCAGTTTTAAGCTTAATGAACGTTTGATTTTTAATTCTTGTTAGTCTGATCATCTATCTAGTGTTTTTATCGTTCCAGTTAATTAGTTAATAGAATGCGTAATTGTTCTTGTTAACTTGTAATAAGCAACAAGTATCAGATTGGTTTCATGTTTGGGATTTAACTCTGATATAAATTGTAAAAAATCCTATCTTTACGCTTTTGAGCTTTTGAGAAATATTGGGTATTGCTAGCAATTTTACACAGATCATAAAGTTGCTTTTATGATTTAATTAAGATCTTGTTTAATTGAACAATAAAAATTTATGGTTAATTCAAAGAGCTTCTTTTGGTTAACTAATTAGGTTAAATAGGTTATACTAGAACTTGTTAGTTTTTCCCAGTACTAGCTTAGATATAACACATTCTGAATAACCATATCTGGGTTGATTGCATGATTAGGAAAATTGCAGCTAAACTGAAATTGTTTTTACTACTGAGTTTTATGTAATTTATTTTGAATGCAATTTTTAGTTTTTAGTTTAATTCAAAAAAGCCCTTTTTATATTTTATGTTTCTTGACTAGAATGTGTCTGATGCAAAAATGCATTAATCGTTAGGCTGTGGCCCTGAGGATTCGACCCTGCTTCCCCATGCTATATTATTAGTGCAACCAGCAGTGAAACTTTATTTGCTTAATACACCTACGACAACGTGTTAACACCATGCCTAGTGTCGTTGTAGAGGATGGTTTTTCCATGAAATTTTTTAACAACATAATGAGTTGGCCAGAATTCCATAAAAATATGATTATCATGAGTAAACTTTGAAACACTAAGAACGTTTTTAGTGAGTTTTAGAACAACACGAACATTAGAAAGAATAAGATTATTAAATTTGCATGAGCCCATATGAGAAATAGAGAGATTTTTACCATTCCCAACTTAGAGTTTGTCATCTCCTATATATTAAGTTGCAAAATGGAGTTTAGTCACATTCGGAGTAACATGATTGGCTGCTCCTATATCAAAATACCAGGAAGGATCCAAGATAGTAGAAGATGAGCTAGATAAGCTTGGCGAAATTGATCTAGTTAAGTAGCACTACAAGAAGGAAAGTCGGCCTGATTATTGTGCTGCCAGCAATCAATAGCTTCATGCCATGGTTTGCTACAGAGCTGGCACGTAGGACGACATCAACGATTGTCATTGTTGTAATATGGGGACGAGAGACCACCGTTAGTTGGATTAGACTACCATCGAGGTGAAGATTGTGTATTGAGTAAACAGATGAACTAGAGGTAGTAGAAAGGGGTTGTGTGCTGGGCTAAGGCATTATAACACCTTGACGAGAATGTTCTTGTTCAAGGTGGTCCTCTTCTTGAAGAAGATACCCAAGAAGGTCATCAACCGAGACATAGTCAGATTTCATCATAAAAGTAGTAGAGAATGGTCCATAAGAAGAATTAAGACCGGTCAAGATATAACTGACCAAATTCGCGTCTGATATAGGATCAAGGTTATCTGCAAGAGAATCAACCAAAGATCGTTTTTGTTGAAGGTATTCCAACATAGGGAGAGACCCCTTAATAAGTGTATGTAGTTGAACGCTCATCGTTATACGACGAGCTTTAGTGTGAGTCTGGAATATCTTTTCGATAGTTAGCCAAGCCATGTAAGACGAGGTGGCCCAGACGACAAAAGCTAGGGCACATTCTGAAAAAGTAGACTTGAGCTATAAGAGAACATTTCGATCTCACTTCTTCAATTGAACAAAATCGTGATTGGCTTTAGTGGTGACTACACCACCTTTATTGGTAACAAATGTGGTTTCCAATGGTAGCTTGGGATCGAAGATGAAAGCTTCGAGATTGAAGGTCTTAAGTGCAAAGACGATGGTGGATCTGTAACGCCCTATTTCGAATTGTTTCCCATTGTAGGGTGATGATCAAGGAGTGGGTATCAGCAGACTTAGAACCCTTGAAGAATTGAGTGTGGGCTTATTTAGAGGTGGATGATGTAGTTTGGATGATCTGGGTATTCGGTTTGTGTTTTGGAGACCAATGGTATCGGTAAAGGTGTTGGTTCTGGCCTTTTATGAATTTTGGATATAATTTCGGTTGGTTTTCAGATTAAATAAAGTTTATATAAGTGTAGGGCTTCTCGTTAACTTTCCGTGGATATAAAGAATATCGAAAACGGATATGGGATGCAAAAGTTATGATCATTTGAATTTAGAAGGGTTTAGACCAAAAGTTATGATCATCTGTGAATTGCATGCTAGTTAGGGATAAGGATTTGCTCAATTCTTGCATGATAGAATGCTAGGAGATATGCCTTTGTATGTATATCGTATGAGCTGGTAGACTTGCATGCTAGTGCTGATTAGTTAGTGGTAGTTTGTCCTGATATGTGATACATTATTGCATTGGGTGTATTGGATGCTATGTTGAGATGGGGATATCTATTGGAATCAGTATTTGCTAAGTGTTTGCTTTAAAAATTGTATACGGTTAGGATCTTATACCCCTAAAATACTTGATTTGGCCTTATTTCCTGTTCCTTATCTGGTTGTGGGTCTACGGCAGAGTCTGTTATTCGACAGTCTATTTGATCCTTTTTTGTGTATAATTTGCATGAATAAGGCAACCGAAAGTGAGGGTGGAATTTATAGCATAAGTGGTGGTGTGTGGGTTGAATGCTCTATGATAGTTCTATGGATTGGAGTGTTACTACACGAATGCTGCTTGCTTTGTGCTTTGTGGAACTCTTAGATGATGGGAGTCAGCTACTAAGTGAATATGACGGTATTCGTGAGGTGGATGACTGACATTATGGGGAGTTCTCTAGCAGCTGATGGCAGAGTGAGGTCGGGAACCTAGGTGAGCCTAGGGAATGCTGCAATGGTTGTAGTCACGTTGTTTAGTGAGCTTTGGTGCATCAGTTTGAGAAGGCTACCTAGAAGATTCAGGATGAATCTTGAGGAAAGTATGGATAGGTGTGGAAGGTAGTATTGGTCCCATACTACTGAAAGCACAGGATCCATACTCGAACCGGGGAGAGTCTTGGAGAATCTAAGAAGCCCGTGGAAGAGGATTCTTTGGTATGTTCTAATCATTGGCTTTTGGTATTTCAGTTTGGTGATGAGCACTCATGGAGGAGGTTATGGTTTTGGTTCTGGATCAGGCGCAAGTACTGAGCTGATTAGTAGATGCGGGAATTCATCTTGTTAGAGATTACCCGCTGTGTTTTAGAGCAGACTCCTATGATTTTTGGTGTGGTCAAGGAGGGGATATTGGAGATCTTGGATGAACGATTAGGCGTGACCCGTGCTGAGGTTATGGATATTGTTGGAGCTCGTACGCTATCATTCCGTGAGCGGGAGATTGATTTGGAGCACCTGGGAAGGAGGGGGCCAGATTAGGTGCACGTGGTGGAGGGTCCCGGGTAGAGACCTAAGATTTCTGGTCAGTGTTTGAGAGGCTAGCAGGGTCGGAGTAAGTTCTCTACGTGCGGGAAACTGCACGATGGAGCTTGCCATTCCAGAGGTATAGGTTGCTGCGAGTGTAGCAAGATTGATCATGTCAGCAGGGATTGTCCTCAGGGGCAAGCCCGCTATGTTTTCTCTGCAACAAAATGAGCCACAAGATGGCCATCCGTCCGATGAGGAGGGGAGGAGCAGTAAGTACAACTGCTCCGACTACCTTGTGGATCTATGAGAGTCGTGAAGGTTAGGCAGGAGCCGGTTATTGTAGTGTCAGGGAAGGCCGTGCTCCGGCAGATGATTTTGCGGGCATGTTATCTTTTGTGTTCTTTTCAGTTGTTATCAACTTTCATGTTGCTTGGAATTTTATATTGATCTGGGTAAGCGTTATCTTCTGTTTATTGCTCTGTTATCGTTGGGTTATATCTTCCAAAATTGTTTTATGTCTTTTGCGTGCCATGAATCATTAGTGGGTTATTGAGGGGTTGTATCTCATGTAGCGGGTTCCAATGTGTTCGGTTATTATTCTGGTTTTGGTCGAGGTCGGTTAAGGGGTTTTGTGTGGAAGGTATATGGTTGGGATTCAAGTTGTTGGTTATTTGAGATACGAATTTCAAAAAAATTGATCAACTAGAGTTTACATTCTAACAGTTTTTGATTTGTTTGTTACGTATAATTTCAACGTGATTATATCATGAAAAACTTTTATATAAAAGTATGCATTTCTTATGAATGTCGTAAGAAAAAAAAAACGGCACTATAACTTGCATATTTGTTTTTTCTACACAGTCAACAACCATCTTATCCTTGCTATTACAAATTACAAATAAGTCTTTTATTTAAGGGAGCTGATTTTTCCAAGAAGATTTTTCCAGTGAATAAGTAATGGATTGACTACTTTACCCCTGAAATACATTTAATTTGACAAGTGTGTGAATAATTAATATATGGAAGTGAATTTCACAATAATTTAAGGCCATAAAACACGCAACCATGCACCTTTGTAACTCCACCAAATTTGAGATTTACTATAGTTTAATAATTATAATCTAATTTTTTTCTTTTTTTTTTCTTATTATTTACACCATGAGGTGGATTGGGTTTGAATGCATACCGGCCTTCCAATACTTTGATGACACATCAACACCCACCCTGTATGTTTTAGAGCCAACGATGATTGTGATTTACTCGTTTATCATCTTCCTTGAGAATTAAGGATTATGATCTTGTTGTGTGATAGTGATATGTCAAAAATGTTTCCGACACCATCCATGAGGGGAAACGCTTCTTCCAAATTGGTTTGCAATGGTGTCATAGTTATCATCAAGTTCTTGAAGTGGTAGACAAAAAAATTTTAACCATGCAATTTTTTCAAAACATAACTCACATTGGTCACCTGGCTTCACCTATTTGTGCCATTTTTTCCAAAGGTTCTGGTTATCTCGAAGTCTCTTGCATCGGATCTGGGGAGTGATAGAAATTTAGGATTAAGATTTAAGTATAAACCAAGGTAGGATAACCCTATAAGAAACGATAGTATTAGATAATGCTTATTTAAATGTCTTGTGATTATCTTTATTAGGGATGGAAATGGGGCGAGTTTGGGGAGGGGTTGACCATCCCTGTCCCCATCCCCGAGTGTCTAACCTCGTCCCCATCCTCATCCCCATCCCCGAAGGATGCGGGGAATCAAATCCCCTCCCCTTTGTATTTTGGGCTTTTCCCCAGCCCATCCCCGACCCATCCCCAACCTATCAACATAATAAACTCAACCTACACAAAAAAACCAAGTTTAATAAGTGATCAAAACCATATGCCATAAACAGATTCTGTTTACATATATCATAAAATTTAACAAGCATCAAAACAAAAAAGTGTCGATTCGGTATACAAATCGACAAAAAAAGTGACAATTGATGAATTCTTGGAATTGGGAACATAATTTGGTATATGGACTCTATCTCTAACGGTTTAAGATAGATCAACTCATTTTAGTGGACTTAATTCAAATTCAATAAATGATCGATATATATATATATATATATATATATATATATATATATATATATATATATATATATATATATATGTATATATATATATACTTATATAGTCATCAAAGTGGGGGCGGGGCGGGTTGGGGATTGTTATACCTGGCCCCGACCCTATCCCCGATTTTAACATAATGGGGATCCCGGCCCCGTACCCAGTACCCTTTTTGGCGGTGAATACCCGTCCCCGATTGGGGCGGGTGAACCGAGTTCTCCACCGGGTCGGGTGGAATTTCCATCCCTAATCTTTATCTCCTCATCAGGAGTTTATTTTGTAACATGGGGTTTATAAACATTGGCCCAAATAGTTTCATTAAACGAATAACAGGAATTACAATCGGTTCTTCCTTCTTGTTTCTTAGTTTATTCAAACTCCACATTGAAAAATCTGTTGTGAGGAGGTAGGCTTAGGAGGAATTGGGTTCTAACGCATCAAAGGTTGATGTTGGAATCTGGCAACATTGACTTTCAACATTGCCTCACGACATTTGATTCCGTCTATAGCCTTTTCTCCATCTCCTTGATGTCTTTAACTCCCTTGAATATGATAAACGCATAATTTTGTAATGTTAGAGTCCTTCTTGGCGTAATATACTTAGGTCACTGTCTCAAACTCATGGAAGGTGTTTCTGATCGGTTCGTGTCTATTGGTGTATCCATTATATTAAATTTTGTACCACCGTGATCCATTATATCAAGTTGAATACTATAGATTTTGGTATATATGTTAAGGGGTATATTGACATGAAAGATCAAATCTTATCATTATTGTAAAAAAAAAAACCACCTCCATATTAATTATTCATAAAACTTATTAAATGGGTTTGTGGGTAAAATAGTCTATCAATTAATTATTCAGTGGAAGAAGTAAAACAATCCTTGGAAAAGTCAGCGCCCTTTATTTAATTAGAAAATAATTAAAATTCTAAAATACATGTGCAATCTTGATTGGTGTTTTTGTTTTCACAAATTATTTATGTTTTTGAATGACCTAATATATATATATATATATATATATATATATATATATATACATACATATATGTATGTATATATATATATATATATATATATATATATATATATATATATATATATATATGTATGTATATATATTGCTACAGTATCCAGTTGAATTCGTAAAACACTGTAAAAATGTATAAAAGCAAGGAGAAATTTTAATCAATAGAGACATTGACAAATAAATATCAATGACGACAAAAAAAATGGAGATATTTGGTTTAATATAAGGTAAAACTACGTAGTTTTGGTGGTTCTGTACCTAATAACAATGCCTATATATATATATATATATATATATATATATATATATATATATATATATATATATATACTTTAAGGACTCGACGGAACTCGACGAGTCACCCCGATGACTCGACGAGTTGGAATGTACTTCAAGGACTCGGCGACCAGCCGAGTGTACTTGGCGAGTTGAGGTCAACATGGACTGTTGACCTTGACCAAAGACTTTGACCTTCATCAGGGATTGACTAGTAGGTTATGGAGTGCCTTATAAGGCTAAGGATGTATAAGTATATTGTGCTGTGGTTATAGGTGGTGGAGCCTGTGTTAACTAATCTGATAGTTGGAGTTTCCTTCCGAGTCGACATCTACAAGGTGAGTTATCCTCACTATATCGATAGGGTCTACGGCACCAAGGCTGACCGTTTAGTTGTTATTATTATTATAGTATGCTACATGTGATATGATCGGTTTGATTGGAATCAGGGTAGGCAGTATGTTATGCTTTTATGATCCGTAGGGATTGGTATGTTAGTGACCTGTTAGGTCAGTGCTCTAGTTACGAGAGAATGCTATAATTGATGATCAGCGAGATAGATATGCTTGATGTTTGTATATGCTAGTATAAGATAATATGCACACATGATTAATTGCTTGTTGGTTGGGTTGAGGCGGTCCTGCTTTGTGCTGAAGGCCAACATACCCTATGAGCGGTCCGGGGAGACTGTAGGCCCACGTGGCAGACCAGTCATGCCGAAGGCTCAGAATAGATTCAGATAGACTGTAGGCCCAGAAGGGCGGACCAGTCAGGCCGATGGCCCAGTATGCATGTTGATTGATTGATATGGATATGGTTTTTGTTTGTACGGTATTGGTATTTTGGGGGTAGCTCACTAAGCCCTCGGGCTTACAGTTTTCAGTTTATTTTTTCAGGTACTTCAGGTGATCGTGGGAAGGCGAAGGCGTGACCGGACCGCTCCTCATCCTTATGATCCGTTTTGGGACACTCTGATGATAAAAGATTTGGAAATGTTTTGTAAAAACAATTACTATTTGTTTCTTTCGTTTATGTTAAAAGTTTAAAATTTGGCATAAATTTTATGGACGTTACAGAATGGCGGTTGAGTGGCTATTGGAGTCACTAGAGGGGTGGTCTTCCTTGGAACTCCGGCTTGTGCATTGTTCTTGACAATAGGTTCTTCAATGGGAATGACTTCTATTTCTTGCACTTCATCTCTTGGCTTCTTCTTTGAACTACTATCTCCGGCTTGTTTGCCACTTCTCAAGGTCACCACATTGACATTTGGGTTCTTTTCGGTTTGAGAATGGAGTTTACCATGGGACTTCAACTTGCTTATGGATGTAACTATATCTCCTATTTGTGCTTCAAGGTTGGAGATACTAGTCCTTTTCTCTTTTTGAAATTGTTGGGTACTAGTGGCTAGGGATTTGACAATGTCTTCGAGAGACATTCCTGAGCTACTTGGTTGGGATTGAGGATGTTGTTGATGATGATGTGGAGGATGCGATTTGGGTTGATAATGTGGTTGTGGATGTTGGTAATGAGGTTGTGGTGGTGGATATGAAGGTCTAACCAATGTATTTTGAGGCAATGGTCTTGGGTTGTAGCTCATGTTGGGATTTGGCTTCCAACTTGAATTGTAAGCATTTTGGTAACCAGATGGCTTGTTGTGGTAATTTTGAAACTCTCCCGTGGCATTTACATGTTCCGCATCTTCTTGAAGAATGTGACACATATCCGCATGATGTCCCATTGTTGCACATATCCCACAAACCATCACTTGTGGAGTTTGTCCCATAGCTAAATTTTGGACAACGGAGGTTAAATCTTTGATTTAAGCCTCGAGATTTGATGATCCCACTTCATCGACTTTGTGTTGTGTGTCTCTTTTCATATCTTGGAGCGGGCCAAAATGTTGAGAATTCGCGGCTATGGTGTTGAAAAGTTGTCTTGTTTGTTGTGGAGTTTTACGAAAGACATCACCACCACTTGAGGCATCAACTAGTATTCTCTCCATTGGCAACAATCCCTCATAGAATTGTTGAATGAGGAGTTGTTTCAGAATTTGGTGTTGTAATTAACTATAGCATAAGTTATTGAACCTCTCTCAATAATCATGAAAAGTCTCATTTTGACCTTGGCGGATTCCACAAATCTCATTTCTAAGACTTGAGACTCTTGAAGCGTGATAGAACTTGTAAAGAAAATATCTTGCCATATCGGTCCATGAGTTGATCGACCCCGTGGGAAGACAGAATAACCAATCATTTGTTCTATCGGCCAATGAAAAGGGGAATACCCTTAGCTTGATTTGATCATCAGTTGACCCTTGTGGCTTCATACTAGTGCAAATAATGTGGAACATCTTCAAATGATTATGAGGGTCTTCATTCTCTAATGCATGAAAAGTTGGTAGGTGATGGACTAAACTTGACTTCAACTCCGAGCCTCCTTCCAAAACCGGGTAATTGATACCAGTTGGAGTTTGTGTAACATCGGTTTCCATCACTTGCCTCAAAGTTCTCTCGGGAACTTCTCCTCTGTCCGCCATTGCAATTGGTTCAATAATGGGTGGATTTTGTTGTAGGGGTGGTGTTTCGGGAATTTCTTGGCAAGGGTTGCCGGGACTAGAATTGGGTTCCGTTTCACTTGATGAAGCGTTTTCAACTTCCGGGTCCCCATGAGGGTTGGAAGTTTGACCACGTTCAACTCGCTTTTCCTTCGCCAAACGCCTTGCTTCTCTTTCAATTTCTGGGTTGTAAATCAAGTCACCTATACGCTGAGATCTGGGCATAGAGAAATAAATTGATTAAAAAATAAACCAATCCCCGACAACGGCGCCAAAATTTGGTGGTTGTCGAGGCCAACAAAATTAATAACCCTAAATATTACACACTAAATTAGTGTATAGTGGTACATGGATCGAATCCACGGGGATTGGTTCAATTTAATAACTCTATGAAAAATCTCTTTGTAAAAATACTTGGAAAATGACAATAAATTAAAAATGAGGTTTTGGTGTTTTGAAATACTTGAAACAAACTAGAATTAAACTATGATTTAAATAGACAATTTCAACAAAAATAAGAGTTTGATGTAAAATCAATAAGGGAGAGATGGTTGACTTAAAGTTTATTCACTTTGACTTTTGATGAACATATCATTAGAATCCAAAGGTGCAATACTTGATTTAAATCCTTAATTTGGATATAGTAATCCAAGGAGCTTGAAATTACCTAGACTTTTCTTAGTTATTGAAATGGTTAGAGAAGCTCATAACAATTTCCTTAGTCAAAGTCACTAATTCCAATAAGAATGTAATTAATGAAAGTTAACTAGCATTAAGAACCAAAAAGTCACCAAATCCAAGAGGAGTCAAAAGCTTCCACTACCATATTGGAGAAAATGTTTTTTTTTATGATTGTGTGAAGTAAAACTAACACAAGAATCACTTGTTGCTTGCTAATCTGAAGATCCTTTACTTAATCAAGAAATTAGCCAACAAATCACCACAAATACATTTAAACTCATGAATAAAAACATACAAGCAATGATAAGATGTTAAAACACAAAACATTTTCATAAAGATTCAAACACAAATTCATGGATTCTTCAATATTCAACAAAAGTTCAAAGGATTCAACAAAAGTCAACCAATATTTGTTTAGCCAAGCATGGCTAAACTCAAGAAAACAAAGTTAGTTAAGATTGTACCAAACATTTGACAAGAATCAAGAGATGAAAAGATGAAGTTCTTCAAGGTTTTTGGCCTTCAAATTGCTCCCAAACTCCAGAGAGAATGCCTCCAAATCGGATGTAAAAGATAAGGCTGAAGAGGCACACCAACCTTCCTAATCTAGAGCTCTAGGTAAAATCCCGAAATTGCTCCTTTCAGGAATCCACGCGGGCCGCGGGCTTTCTTACGTGGGCCGCATGACTTTGAAGGGTTTTTGGGCTCCTTCATGTCTTGGGCCCCCACAGCTAGTCCATTGGCCCAGTTCAAGTCTAATCAGCTTCAAGCCTATTTTTCTTCAATATTTCTTCAATTTGAGCCCAATTTGTCTCTCCAAATCACTCGAGGCTTCCATAAACTCCCGATCATTGATCCCCACATACTTGAAAATCTCCCGTATCTCGCAAATTTAAATTTTGATTCTTCCAACCCTTCAAATAATTGACAAGCCCACTCCATGCATCACCTCCATAGCCATCAAGCCCAAAATCTTCGTTTTCCCCCAAGTCCAAATGCTTCCAAAAGATCCCGCACATTCCCGCTCCGCTAATCTCCTTAAAATCTGCAATTAAGCTCACAAAACTCGAAAGTACCCGAAAGTGGTCGTAAAAATAACAAAAAGGAAAAAAAGCATGGAAATGAGCTAAAATGCGAATGAATTGTGCTAAAATAAACTATAAAAAGAAGTGAATAAAATGAAGCTATCAGAACTCTTAGATGATGGGAGTTAACTACTAAGTGTATATGATGGTATTCATGAGGTGGATGACTGGCATTATGGGGAGTTCTCTAGCAGCTGATGGCAGAGTGAGGTCGGGAACCTAGGTGAGCCTACAGAATGCTGTAACGGTTGTAGTCGCGTTGTTTAGTGAGCTTTGGTGCATAAGTTTGAGAAGGCTACCTAGAAGATTCAAGATGATTCTTGAGGAAAGTATGGATATGTGTGGAAGGTAGTATTGGGCCCATACTATTGAAAGCACAGGATCCATACTCAAACCGGGGAGAGTCTTGGAGAACCTAAGAAGCCTGTGGAAGAGGATTCTTGGATATGTTCTTATCATTGGCTATTGGTATTTCAGTTTGGTGATGAGCACTCATGGAGGAGGTTCTGGTTTTGGTTCCGGCTTAGGTGCAAGTACAGAGCCGATTAGCATATGCGAGAATTCATCTCGTCGGAGATTACCCGTGGTATTTTGGAGCAGATTCCTGTGATTTTTGGCGTTGTCAAGGAGGGGATCTTGGAGATCTTGGATGAGCGATTAGGCGCGACCCGTGCTGAGGTTATGGCTATTGTTGGAGCTCGTACGCTATCATTCCGTGAGCGAGAGATTGATTTGGAGCACCTGGGAAAGAGGGGGCCATATTAGGTGCAGGTGGTGGAGGGTCCCGGGAAGAGACCTAAGACTTCTGATCAAATTAGGAGCAGACCAAAGTTTTTTAACCATGCAATTTTTTCAAAACGTAACTCATATTGGTCTCCTGGCTTCACCTATTTGTGCCATTTTTTCTAAATGTTCTGGTTATCTCGAAGTCTCTTGCATCGGATCCGGGGAGTGATAGAAATTTAGGATTATGATTTAAGTATAAACCACCAAGGTAGGATAACCCTATAGGAAACGATAATATTAGATAATGATATTGTTAGATAATGCTTATTTAAATATCTTTTGATTATCTTTATCTCCTCATCAGGAGTTTATCTTGTAACATGGGGTTTATAAACATTGGCCCAAATAGTTTCATTGAACGAATAACAAGAATTACAGTTAATTCTTCCTTCTTGTTTCTTAGTTTTTTCAAACTCCATATTGAAAAATCCATTGTGAGGAGGTAGGCTTAGGAGGAGCTGGGTTCTAACGCATCAAAGGTTGATGTTGGTATCTGGCAACATTGACTTTCAACATTGCTTCACGACATTTGATTCCGTCTAGCCTTTTCTCCATCTCGTTGATGTCTTTAACTCCCTTGAATCTGATAAACACATAATTTTGAAACTTTAGAGTCCATCCTGGCGTAATATACTTCGGTCACTGTCTCAAACTCTTGGAAGATGTTTCTGATCGGTTTGTGTCTACTGGTGTATCCATTATATCAAGTTTTGTACCACCGTGATCCATTATATCAAGTTGAATACTATAGATTTTGGTATATATGTTAAGGGGCATATTGACGTGAAAGATCAAATCTTATCATTATTGTAAAAAAAGAAACCACCTCCACATTAATTATTCATAAAACTTATTAAATGAGTTTGAGGGTAAAATAGTCTATCAATTAATTATTCATGGAAGAAGTAAAACAATCCTTGGAAAAATCAGCGCCCTTTATTTAATTAGAAAATAATTAAAATTCTAATATACATGTGTAATCTTGATTGGTTGTTTTTGTTTTTACAAATTATTTATGTTTTTGAATGACCTAATATATATATATATATATATATATATATATATATATATATATATATACACACACACGCGCGCGCGCGCACGCAAGCATGAGAAATACCTAATAAATTTAGTTCTAAATCTTATATATATATATATATATATATATATATATATATATATATATATATATATATATATATATATATATATATATACTCATGAAACATCATTAGTATGTGACATAAACTCGCCTCTATATGGATGGCGATGCATTGCAATATGGTGTTGGGATGACTCGGTTATCCCGTAGAAGGTGTATTACTATGTATTTTATTAATTATGTTTTGCGACCTGATCAAATGTATCACTTATACATTCTATCTTATTATCATAATCCAAATTGCAAGTTACCACGTGCTAAATAGAAAGACAAAGTAAAACTACAACGATAAAATGAGAAAAAGAAAAAGCATAAATGTTACGGGGAAAGAATAATCCAAATACCATCTGCCTCTAGCTCCAATTATTTTCAAAGAAAGACTGAATGCTATGGATGAGCCCATAAAGAGAATCCTCACTTCCCACGTTACCTCCCATTGTAACACCACCACTGGAAGAGGCCCCATCATGAAAATCACCAATCTTCGCACAAATCCAGTTTATAGCCAAACCGAAACCAATCTTCGAGGTAACACCTTCAAAGCCTCGCTGTGTATACGAATGCCCTGGAAAATATAAATTGCAATGTTTTTAGCATAAAAATAAGAATATATAGCTCAATGCCCGGAAAAAAATGTTATATAGTTCTTCCCACCCTGGTTGAAATTCCTGTATTGGCCACCATGTCCATGTCGTAAGTTATGCAAAGCACAGAGTGAATGAACCCAGAAATTGCATCCCTTACACTCGTAAGCAAGACCATGAATAGATGTACGACATATTTTACAATGTTTGGTCTTGTTGAGCTGGTGTTTGTCCACAAAAAGAGTCATTGGGTGACGATGGATTTGGGTGGAAGGTAGCCACGTGGGAGACTTGGCGCAGTAGTCATGTAAGTCAAAATTACAGGTGCTGCAAGTGAACCGTGTTCCGGTTCCATGGATGTTACATCCGTTACATATGTAGTTTGTATTCGCTGTGAGTTCAGTGAGTTTGTGAGAGGGATGTATGAAGTATCGGAGGCCTAAGTAATGCAAAACACAAAGAGGATGGATCCAGAAGTCGCAGTCGTTGCACATGTATGCAAGACCTTGAATTTGGTTACGACAGATTTGACAATGTTTGTTGTGGTTGATTTGAGGTTTGTTGACCACAAGACACATTGGGTGGGGGTGGTTTATAGTAAAAGGGAGCGAAGGGGGACATTTGGCGCAGTAGTCGTGTAGGTCAAAATTACAGGATGTGCAAGTGAACCTTGTGCCTGTTCCATACATCTTGCATCCATCACATATGAATATGGTATCTGCTGTGTGTTCGGTGAGTTGGTGAGACGGATGCATGAAGTGTGTGAGTGCTTTTGTCGACATCAGCATCTTCTTAACTGATTTGAGCATGTGTTAGCAATACTTATGGTGTCTAAGAGCATGCCACTTATTCTTATTTATGTAAAAAAACCAGGGACAAATTCAAAAAGTTTGGCTGTCTACATCACTACTTTATGATGGTCAAAATCGCGATCCTGATCGTAGGATCGTACACGATCTGGATCGTAAACGGATCATATTTGAGATAGGATCGTAAGATTATAGATAGGATCGTAGGACCGATATCCGATCGGATCCTACCTTCCCTTGATTTTTTATTTATTTATTTATTTATTTTTTTGCAAATGAATTTTTTTATCATTTTATGTCATTTACCCTTTATCAGTTACCGTTTATTATTTTGTGTTGTAAATTATAGCTAATATTTTGAAGTTTTTATATTTTTTTCAACGAAAAAATGAATGTTTGAAATATTTTTCATGATTAAAAATTATAAATTAAAGTTATATTTTATTTTGTGGGATCTTAGGATCCTGATCCCGATCTTGCAAACCCAAAAACGTTCCTATGTAGGATCCCGATCTTAACAACCTTACACTACTTGGTACTTGATACTTGGTTTTTTGGTTGGATCGAAACATGTTTGTTTTTTTTTGGATCTAAATATGTAAGATTGACCTCATAAATTCATAAATTGCTTTTTATCATGAAAAAAATTAATGTCATTATTATTATTGAAGTTATTTTCTTATTTATTTATTTTTAAATTTTAGATTTTGTATATTAACTTCATTTATTTGATAATGTTGCAGTTTTTTAGCTAATTAAATTGTTTTATTTGATTTTCAACATTAAAAATAAGATTTGTAATAGTCATGTTCACTACATGAATAACCTCCCTTTTTTTATCCAATGCCGATAACATGTCGTCGGGATACCGTATACCAATGAAATGTTGTTGGGATACCGTATACAGACGATATGTTGTCGGTAAAAAATTGTATGTATTTCTTTGTCACTAATAGTGGGAAAGGTCATCTAGATAGATGTTGTTGGGATAGATACCACTTTTACCGAAAACATTTCATCTACGATGAGTTCGTCTGGACTGATTTTCAGGGAAAGAAATTTATTATTTATCTATACTGACGACATGACGTTGCTCTATGTGATATATGTACAAATGATATGTTGTCAGGAGAAGTCTCACCTATACCAACAAAATGTGATATATCGTTGGGAAAAATGGAATATCATTTTTTAAGTTGTGACCTATACCAACGACATATCATCGGTACAACCATTGTGTGGGCGTGTGCGTGTGTTTTTTTTGTTTTTGTTTTTATAGATTTTTTTTATCATTCCCGTTGTTTTAACAATTCCATACAATTTGCAGCATATATTACCAATATTTAACAAACATTTTCTAATTAAAGTCTAATACAAACCAAAATGATAAAAATATTCAATAAACATTATTCACAGTGAAACTATTTTTTATAATCATTAAGAATTTTCAAATAAATAACTTAAAATAAAAATAATTAAAATTAATATTATATAAAAAATTATAATGTTATCTTTAAAAACAAAAACAATGTTTGTTGTTTTAAATAATTATAATCAAAGAAAGTAACAATATTTAGCAAATAAATTTTAAAAAGTTCAATTTTGAAACCAAATCAAAATAATTAAGAGTTTCTAAATACGTTATTTTAAATAACTTATAAAAAAATAGTTAAAAATAACATTATATACAGAAATTATATTGTTACTTTTAAAAACAAAAACAATTTTTAATGTTTTAAATAATTACAATGATAGAAATTTAAATCTTAAGCAAGTAAACTATTTAAAATTAATTAATTATAACCACTATAATTATCATTAAACTATATATTATATTTAATTTTATTAATGAGTAACCTACAGGTAGAAGCCATTGAGACAATTGAGATTATAGAATTTTAAAAGATTTCTACATTATCATATATTTAATAACAAACAATATTTATACTAACTTATTAGTATAAAATTTATTAGATCAGTGGCGGAACTAGATGAGGCGTTGGGGGTAATACAGTATCCCCAAAATAATTGTTTTATATATCTAAAAATTATTATTTGTAAAGATACTTCATATCATTATACCTTCAACTAAAAAAATTTTAACATGTTTTTTAATATTCAATATTGGATAACTACATATAATATATATATATATATATATATATATATATATATATATATATATATATATATCAACAATGTTTGTATCCCGATATCAAAATACTTGGTTCCAGAATGTGTATTATATAAGAGCTAACAACAACGTCATTTATATATTTAAAAAACATATATTTGTAAAAATTTCAAATACATTGTTGTATTACGCAACGCACGGATATTCGCCTAATTTAATTAGATAAACGAGTTGAATGCTAATTAAATCATTGACATTAATTTAAAATATAGTAGAACTAAGAAGGGGGACAACACAAATCAGAATTTTTGAAACGGAAAAAGAAAGAAACAAAACTCCATGCTTTTCTAATGAACGTTAATATATCTTATATATTAAAGGAATCTAAAAAGAATTTCTCTTCTTCCATACTTACGTCAATAACTAGAAAATTATAAAAATGTAAACAACAAAAGCAAGCAACATGCCATACCATTTCATATGCCTTTCCACCATTTGTACCTTTTGTACTTGAAACTATTAAACAAATAATAACATCATTCTATTTCATGAAAAAGTTACTTTTAGCATGATGATTAATATTAAATTAAATTTTATAAATAAAACAAAATATTTTTAAAAGTAATTATTAAAATCGTTTATGTGGTTTGGTCAAAATTACACGTTTTGTCCTTATTTTTTTTTTTTTGCACTCGGATCGTCCCGGTGGTTTGCTTTTGTTGCGTTTTTCGTCCCTATGGTTTGGTAAAAGTTGCATGTTTGGTCCCTAACTTTATGTATGTAAGGAACGAAAAATACAACAAAATCAAACCATAGGGACGAAAACACAACAAAATCAAACCACAGGGACGATCCGAATGCAAAAAAAATGTTAGGGACCAAACGTGCAATTTTGACTAAACCACAGGGACGATTTCAATAATTTCCTCTATTTTTAATATAAAAACTTCCAGATTAATGTTTATATATATATATATATATATATATATATATATATATATATATATATATATATATATATATATATATATATACATACTACCCCCGTCCCAATTTGATAGTCCGTTTTTGACTTTTGAAGTCTTTTTTCTTGAATTTTGACCTTAATTTTTTTTATTTATTTTATTTTATTTTATTTTTTTTTTTACTTTTGATAAATAATATTTGATGCAAAATATATGAGTGAATTATATTTTAAATGTTTTTTCATTGTTATAAGTTTTATCAAGTAATATATAACACAAATAAAAATATTTACGGTCAAAGTTGAAGAAAAAAGACTTAAAAAGTCAAAAGTGGACTATCAATTTGGGACGGAGGGAGTATATATATATATATATATATATATATATATATATATATATATATATATATATATATATATATATATATATATATATAAGGGTTCTATGAAAAATAAAGAGAAAATTACAAAAATAGTTTAATCACTTAATTACTTTGTAGAAAATAATAAAAAAAACCTAAATTACAAAAATAACAATCAAAATCGCAGATGGATTAAGCCCACCTGCGATTTTAACTTTCCATCTGTGAACGTATAATTCGCTAAAGCACATGTACGCTTTAGTGACTTGTACGTTCGCATGTGGTATTTTTTTTTTCATTTTTCCCGTATAAATACATGCAACCTCACACTAAAATCGTAGATGAACTAAGTTCATCTGTGACTTCCTCTGCTATCCACCTACGATTTTGCGTTTTTTTTTAATTTTTTTTTATTTTGACTACGAAACTGATAGAGTTTGACTACGAAACAACCATATTATATATAAAGTTTTGCAAACAATTATCACTTTATTTGTTATTTCTTTGAAATTTTTGTTTAAGCCTCTCTAATAAAATTAATGAATATTTGATTTGCGTTGTAACTGGTAGGAGGTGGAAAGTTATGAAAACAAATTTTGAATACGTATGTCCAGATGGAGGTATTTCCGAATTCGCTTTGATAATTTACGAGTATATTAGTTATAGTGATTTTATATTTTTGGTGAGAGTGAAAACCAGTTTGTTAGATAGTTATAAAATTAGTCTTCGTTTTCATCATCCTAAATTGAATCATTATATAGCCATAGTTGAAGACATGGATGTTAGAATGTTGATCAACGTAATCAAATCGATTAGAGGAAGGGTTGTGAAAGTCTTTGTGGTGGCTGTTGAAGGTGATGTAATTACGAAGGGTGGCGAGAGTAGAAATGAGTCGGTTGCTAACTTATGCAACGATAAAGGGAGTAACAATCCAATAGGTACTTTCATGACTCCTAGTGTACCTCATTTTCATAGTGTTGTTGAAAATGTTAATGTGAGGTATTCACCTATTCACTATGTGGATCCTGAAAATTACAAGTACGTTGGTGATGATGATATTGATACATATCTTAATGATGTGGGTGGTTGTTATGTTGACGTTCCCCAAAAAGAAGTTAAAGTTATGAATAGGGGTGAAGTAGATGATAGTAAAAAGAAAAAAAGTTATGATTCAGAAAGATGAAAATGTACATGGTTACAAGGATTTTATTGATGTTGCTGATGTAGCTTTAGATATAACTAGAAATCAATTCCGATGGAGATGAGTTGGGTGATGAACGTAAAGCTAAGTTTTCCGATTAGCTTTTTCACGATATACCCCCTCTACCAACATGTCTAGTTAATGTTAATGAAGATATCTCATCACAGATGGTAGACGTCAATCATCAAAAGATTGAATGTCTCTGTATATTTAAGAACAAAGACCTTCTAAAACGGGCGATTGAGAAAAAATGTCTTCAACAAGGTTCTCAGACGAAGACAAGTAGATAGACCAAATCAAGGTATGAGATTGTGTGTGTTGGGAAAAATAGTTCTTGGTTACTAAGAGCAAAAGGAATTAAAAATTCTGGCGGACTTTTCCGAGTGATTAAATTTGTTGACGTACACACATGTTCTTCAACAATGTTGCAACCTAATCATCGACAAGCAAACAAACATGTTTTGGGTGAATATCTTGTTGATGTTTTGGCTGAAGATTATAGTAGAGTATATCGGGGATAAGATATTATTAATGATATCAATGCTCAATTGAAAATCAATATCTCATACCATCAGGCTTGATATGTGAAGCAATATGCACTGTTGTTGTTAAGGGGTACGAAAGAGGATTCTTTTACCCAACTTTTGGCTTATTTCCACAATTTGGTCAAAATAATCCCGACACGGTGACACATATTCAAATAGATGGTGATAATTGGTTTGAGTTCTTGTATGTCACACTTGGTTGGTCGGTTAGTATTACATATTTTATTATTATTATTTATAATCAGTGTATTTGAATAGATATACAATGTATTGTAGGTACACGCTTTTGTCAATTGTTTTAAGCCGACCCTTGTAGTAGATGGAGCCCACCTAAAGGGTGAGTTCAAAGGTATCATGCTACTTGTAGTTACTAAGGTCAGACAAAACTAAGTATTACCGGTTGCATATGGTATATGCAAAAATGAGTGTACAGATTCTTAGACACGGTTTATTCAAAACTATGTGATTGCATAGGCAATATGGGAGGATCTTACAATTATATTTGAAAGGTCTTCATCTATAGCGACTTCTGTTGCCAACATTTTTCTTCATGCTCATCACGGAATATGTGGTGTCCATTTGTATTTTAACATAGTAGCTAGATATGGGAAGAGTAAGACATTTAAAGGAATATTTTGGGAGACATGTAGAGCCTATACAGTTGATGGTTTTAATGATGCAATGGACCTTATGAAAAAGACAAAAGAACCAGTATGGGAATACTTACAAAGTATAAATCCTGACACTTGGTCTAGGGCACATTTTAGAGGCAACCAATACAATGTTATGTCATCCAACAGTGCGGAGTTTATAAATGCATAATCTAGACATGCACGTAAGGTGTCGGTACTGATGTTGATCGACTTTTTTTCATGCAACAATGCAACAGTGGTGGTTTTAAAGACATAACTTTGCAGGTAGTAAGTTGTAATATTAATGTTTTATGTTAAATGTTATTTATCTTAAATGTGTAATTTTCTCTATTTTTTTAGCGAAAGCAACAATAACTATGGAGACTCGCCCTTTGGGTCGATGATATTGTAAAATAAAATAAAAATACTTTTAGTAATTGGGATGTTCACATGATCTCAAGTAAGAAATGCGAGGTCAAAAATGGGACACAAAACATCATTGTTGATTTCAGACAAATGACATGTACATGTAAACATTGACAACTTGACGACATACCTTGTGGTCATGTCATAAGAGTGATAATAGTCAACAATTACCAAGATTGCTCGATGTATGCATTAAAAGCTTACCATAACGAAACATTGAGGACAACATATAAGGAATCAGTAAATCCTTTGCCAAATCCATCCAAATGAGAGATCCTCGATGATTTGATGACTGTTAGGCCACCTATAATGGATAAACGCCATCCAGACAGGCCAAGAAACACACAACGCATTCCATCCCAAGGCGAGAGTCCAATAAGAAAAGAGTGTTCTACATGAGGTCAAGTAGGACACATGAGAAACAATTGTTATGGAAGGGCATCCGACAGTGGAGCAAGTCGCACGAGAATTCCTACTATGGAGACAACATTTAATATTGGGGCTTCTGCGAGTTGTTCAGAGAGCTATAACGCCAATTATGATTTAAAACTACCTTAAATTGAATATTTGTTAATTTATTATGTATTGTATTGTTTTAATTAATTTTCTAAGATGTTGTTCTTATGCTTTTATATTTTAATTTAGTTTGAACATCATAAGAGCAAATGATATTTTTATACATGATTTTTAAAAATACTTGGAAATTAACGCTAAACAAACATATTAATCTAAAAAAACATATAGCAAACCCAAGACATGCTAATCTTACAACAACTTTTTCAACTTATTATTAACCTCAGGGAACTGCAATGGGTACTTCTAATTCTCGATTGTTATATACTCATCCCTAATTCTCATTTTATATTCGAAACGATTCTTTTGCACCCTAATATGTATCATCTCTACGTCCTTGTCAGCAAGCCATTTTTCAGTCATTTTGATAGTCTTCTTAGTCTTTTTGATCCATTCTTCATGCTCTTTGATTTTCTTTTTATTAAGCTCTATCCATTCTTTAGCTTGTTTTCATTCCGATGCAATAACTTTACGCCGTTGACTAAGTAGTCAGTACGACTCTTTATCTTGTTTTTGTTGTTCTTCAGCCCTTTTCAATTCTTGAAAACTTTAATCCGGCATATATAGGCCTTCTGAAGAGGGTGTAACAAAGGGGCCGACTGGATCACATTAGTAACAATCTATTTCGTCGCATGAGCAAATTTCAAACTTTAAGGATGAACTCATAATAAAGTTGAGATTATATATAGTATTTTCAATAAGAAAACAATTGTATATGTCGTATTTATACATCCTAGGAATCTGTAAACCATAGTCCATAGGCAACCATTTCATAGTCAGAGTTGGAACTCATAGATGATTTTTTGATATGACAAGTTACTGTAGTAACCTGCAAATCGTAGTCAAAGTTGGAAATGAATACACATTTGGGAGGTAATAATGATCGCATGCCTTGTTAATTTGACTTAATAGATAGATGAGGTGATAATGATCCTTGCTAGGTGTATGTTTTCTGCGAAATAAATGTGTATTTATAGTCTAGTCTAAGTAATAATAAGTATGATATTCTCGGGATCGTCTTGAACAAAAATAAACATGTTGGTTTGACTTGGTATTCCCGGATCTTTTGCCTGATTGAAACATTTCTTCTTTGAGAATGAGTCTGTTGTTGACTAATTCTGCACATGTGAGAAAAAGACTAGAAATATATCCGTTAGAAATGTTAAGAAATAATAGTAATAATAATGGACAGGATCCTGAGATATGTTCGTGATTCTGTAAGTTCTTGAAGATTCAGGATCCTGAATAGGGTGAAGATCTTGGCCCTAACACACACACACACACACACACATATATATATATATATATATATATATATATATATATATATATTTGAATACAAAAATACTTGTATAATAAAATCGAGAAAAACCATATCATATAAGTTCATCCAACACGTATTGTAGATAATTGGAACACATAATATTTAATTATCTAAATACGTCATATTTATGTGTAACATGAAAATAAATATGTACTCACTTCATAAAAGAAGATGGCTAACGATTTTGGTAGTGCTTCGCTTCATACGCATAAACTACTAAGCCTTAGTCTAGTTTCGGAGTCCTAGTGACTATAATAATTATAGTGTAGATTCCTCACTAATCCCAATGTCTACATTAAGATCTATCAAGTAAGAATCGTCCATGCAAGCCAGTTGGGATGTAGGATGATTTCAGTATGTAGCCTTTCTAAAATTCAACAACCAAACCAATGTGACCATTCTAGATACTTCTCCGGTAAGTAGATCAATCTATATTATGACTTGGAATCACAAATGAATCTTATTTATATGTTCATAATAATGACTTATGAATATAAATATAAGTGACACTGAAAAGACTAGACTGTAGCTTAACTTACATAGATTCTTCTGACAGGAGTCTTGAAATTACGCTGGCAGAGTTTCTACTAGATAGCTACTACTTGCCAAGCACCCAGGGATCACAGGACTTGGTTGGAGTAAAAAAATCTAAGGACAATGGGGCTAAGGTTGAAAGGAATTCGATAAAGAAAAGTTGGAAAGTGTGGAAATCGAATGGAAGGCTGGAAGGTATTTATGGATGTTTTTGATCACATGGGCGTCGTGCAAGGTATGGTGCGCGCCACGCAATCCAACCTAGCTAGCTTTTTTGGTCTTCTAACACGTGTCGCCGAAATTTTGGTCCACCATACCCTTTCTAGAAGTTTCCATGTGTCGTGTTTCTATTGAGCCACGTGTCGGCTTTCCATGGTGCCATGTAGCCGTATCTCTTGAAGGAGTAGGCTCTCTAACCATGCCACATGGCGCCCTCTCGTGGTGCCACGCCATTAGTCTAGGTGTTTTCTTGTAGATCTTCGGATGACCATGAATTTTGCATACGGGCTCCATTTTTGACGTTCTTTATATCCCTAGAATCCTCTCGACGATCTCAGCAAATTTCATTCAGGCCTTAACATCTAGTTCTTGCTTTGACAAAAATTCATATTTAGACATGTTTAGATTGTTGAAGCCCGTGCGAAATTCATATATTCTTCATACGAACTCTGTTGCGGACTGTCTTTTTTCTGAAGGGCTCATATTCACGAGATCTTGAATTCTCGTTTAGATTTTTTCGGTTAACAATCAACCGATTAGAATTTCTATTTTTGTGACAATACTCCTGTGCTAAAACTTCCAAAAATCATAACTTCCTCTCACGAAGTCAGATATATACACGCTCTCGTTTTAGCAACAACTATTCCTTTAGATCACCTAGTCTAAAAACTATTTTATCAAAAATTCACTTTTATGATATGCAAAGTCATGCTTTCTTAATCGCGAAACTTTGAAAAAGCATAAATTCTTCATATGAAGTCGGATTTTAATGTTATTTATATGTACGAAATCCTTTTCACATATACTTTAACATATTTAAGATTATTTAACCTAAATAATATTATATAAAAATGTAATTTTGTAGCTTATTATATTTTAATTGACTAACCCGAATCTGTGGGTGTTAAACTTGCAGCCTATGATCATGAACTTCAAGACCGGTGCATATTCAAAATGTCAAGTTGGAGATTTCATATCAGGGTAGGCTCCCATCTTCACATATGGAGAAAATCCTAGTATAGGAGTTCCTATGTCCCTAGATCTTGGAGGGATATTCAACATCTTTTCTAATGCCCAAGATCCTGGGATAAGTCCATACACGGCAATGGAACTCATGCAACTAAGAGATATGATCTCAAGCATACCAAGTGTCATGCAACCGATACTAGAGGTCTCACCTATCAGCCATATAGTTTCAAGATTTTCACCCTACATATGCGATAATTAAGTTCCAAACAAGTTCTAAGCACCAAACATGAAGATGTACGATGGATGCACAAATCCTTTGGAACATATCGCCCAACATAGAGAGCACATGGAGATAGTCCCAATTCTATAACTTCTCAAGGAAGCTTGCATATTCAAGGGTTTTGGTTTAACCCTTATAGTACCCACCTTAAAATGGCTCCTAAATGTTCTTCCTTACTCAATTACTTTTTTTGCACACATAGCTAACTTATATAATAATCAGTTTTCTTATCGTAGGACCTTGGAAAAGTAATAAGTGATCTTTACAGAGCAACTCTAGACTTTGCAACAACCATGGATGCCTTCAAGATGGGGCTAAAAGGATTCCTAATTCTACAAGGATCTTGTCATGACCCCATGCAACGAATTAGACGAAGTTAGAAATAGAGCCTTAGTATTAATTAAGATAAAAGAGAATAAGAAGATCGAAAAAAATACACATAACCCATATGATTATACTAACAAGAAGATTGATTCTTTCTCTCAAAAATCCTATAGACCTGAACCCTACTCAAGAGCCATGAACCATAGGTTCAATGCTCATGATTATGACAAGGAAAATGAAAATCATCCTGAAATATCAGATTATTACTTTTTTGTTAATGCTTCATGTTTATTCTATGCGATGCGGGATTTTGAGGACAAGGCAAGATGGCCCAAGAAAAATGAGAAGACCCCATGATGGGAAGACAAATCCAAGTGATGTTCTTACCATGAAGACTTCATACACCACACCAAAGATTGATGTGCTCTTAAAAAGGAGATTAGCTATTTATTGAGAAAAGGACATTTAAAAGAACTCTTGGAGAAAAAAAGACAAGACTGCCCAAAGATCCCAAGATTCTGATGTTCTTCCACAATGAATAGTATCTCCCTCAGATAGCAAGGTGATTAACTTTATCTTTGGTGGATCTAACATCTATGGAACTTCTTATTTTGCAGCTAAAACGCATGCAAGGAGCTCAAAGATGGAAAAGGAAGAATCTTAATAGGGATAATTTCCTTGATGCACACCACGATGGGCTAGTCATAACACTCTATGTGGCTAACCATTTTGTTCGAAGAATCTTAATAGATTATGGGAACTCGGTTAACATCGTTTTTTTGGAGACACTTAACAAGATGAACATCCCAAAATCTGACCTAATCCGAAGATCCTTGGTCCTAGTAGGATTCAGTGGTGAAACCAAGAATACTTTTAGAGAGATCAATCGACCAATTTACATAAAGGGAGTTAACTTTATCCAAATTTTTTGTTGATTCTTTTTCTTGATATAATATTATCTTAGGCATGCCATGGATCAATGACATGAAAGTTGTCCCCTCAACTTACCAGCAATGCATACAGATTCCTACACCTTGGGGAGTGGTTAAAATCAACAGTGAGCAACACGAAGCTAAAGACTGTTATACAACTTCAATGATAAACTCAACTACTCCTAGATAAGCATAGCAATTAAAGTTAAAGGCATGAGATGTATTAGAAGTCAAGGAAAATGACATAAAAGAAGTCTTACTAGATGTTAAGGATCCGAACATCAAAGTCCTACTAAGTGTGGATCTTGACTAATATCTTGAACAAACTTACGAAGTTCCTGAAGAGCAGGAAGTCAAATTTTTCTTGGAAACATGAGCATATGACATGTATATCTAAGGATGTAGTAAACCATAAACTTAATATTGATCCAAGTTTCAGGCCAATCTATCAAAAAAGAAGGAAGTTTGCACTTGAGAGAGACCTGATCATCTAAGAAGAAATGGAGTGATTGGTCCAAGCTAAAATGACCAAAGAAGTCAAATTCACAAGATGGTTGGCCAATCTGGTGGTAGCTGAAAAGAAGAATGGGAAGTAGACAATATGTATGGATTTAAAGGATTTAAATAAATCATGTGCCAACGATCCATTCCCTCTTCCACACATAGATTCTTTTGTAGACACAATTGTAAGTCATGAAATCCTCACATTCATGGATGCTTCGATAGGATTTCGACAAATCTCAATGGAGCCTTCATACCAAGAAGATACGACCTTCATAACCCCAACATGTATATACTATTATATCACAATTCCTTTTGGTTTGAAGAATACACGTGCTACTTACCAAATACTAGTGAACAAAATGTTCAAACATCAACTCGAAAAAACCATGGAAGTCTACATAGATGATATGGTAGTAAAATTCATGAAAGCCGAGAACCATATCCATTATCTTGAGGAAGCATTCAACATCTTGGACCAATTCAACATGAAGATTAACCTATCCAAATGCCATTTTGGTGTGAAAGTAGGAAAGTTCTTGGGATACAGGGTAACAAAGAGGTGAATTGAAGATAGCCCGAAACAGAGTAGAGCTATCATAAATCTACAATCCCTATCTTTTAAAAAAGATGTCGAAAGATTCATAGGAAGGGTTGTTGCCTTAGACATGTTTATATCCAAAGCATATGAAAGTTGCAAACCATTTTATGATGTCCTAAGGAAGAATAAAAAGTTTGAATGGACATCATAACATTAAAAAGCTTTCCAAGATCTAAAGAATTATCTATGTCCAACTGCCTTACTAGTCAAACCTGAATATAGAGAACCATTGTTCTTTTAAATAGTAGTATCCAAGAGTACAACAAGTGCAATATTGGTAAATAAGCAAGATGGTGTTCAACATCCAATCTACTACATAAGAAAATGTTTCATAGATGCTGAGACCAAATACTTACATCTTGAAAAACTTATCTTACCTCTTGTATTTGCCTCGATTAGACTACATCATTACTTTGAGACCTATCCAATTTGTCCAAAAACTAATTATCCAATCTAATATATAATGAGAAAACCTATATGTTAGGAAGAATGGCTAAATGGTATCTACAACTAAGTACATATGACTTAACATATGAGCCAAGATATGCCATAAGATCACAGGAATTAGCAGATTTTATGGTTGATTTCAGTCCGGATCTTCAACCTAAGGTTAAGAAAGAAGTACAATGGCTTCATGATATACAAGAACTACATAAGTAGACCCTCTTCACATATGGAGCTTCTAATTCTAAGATATTAGGTTTAAGAATCATAATTATATTTCCACAAGGGGACACTATACCCGATGCGATAAGTTGTGATTTTCAACAACTAACAACAAAGCAGAGTACGAAGTAGTAATCCTGGGCTTACATATCACTTAGGATCTTGGAATCAATTATCTTCGTGTATGTTAGATGCCATTTTATGCATTTCATAGGGTAGTTTTTATTATCATTTTAGCATCATATTTTGTACATTTGCATGTCATTTATTTAAATAATGTTCTGCTCATGTATTTCATTAGAATTCCCTTACTGCTCATGTTTTTATGTCAATTTCAGATAGTTCGAGTGGAGCAATGCTTTGGGAGCAATTAGATGCGCTTTTAGAGCTTAAAATGGAGCTTGGAACTTATAGAGTATGTTGAGTAATGATTAAAAGATGATTTTGTCAGGAAAAATTTGATCGAATTGATCACACTAAGATAGAATATGCAATCTAAAGTTAAAGGATGCTGCTGATAGCTTTGACCCCCTGTCAGTATTTTGACCATATCTCATGAACCGTAACTCTGATTGATGCGATTCAAAATGATCTAAAAAATAGATGAAATTTCGGACATCATAGGCAAGGCATGCGATTGCAAATATGGCCCATGCGATCGCATGGAGCCTTTATGCGATTGCATGTTTAGTCGCAACTTGGATTCGAGGTTTTTTAGTGCCAAAAATTCATCTGGGAGTGAAAATTCAAAACATGCGATCATAGGTTGTGCCCATGCGATCACAGGTTAGCCAAAATTTCTCAAAATACTATTGTACTTCATTTAAAAGGCCTGTGACGCGTTTTCGGTAATACATGCGATCACAGGTTGTCTATATGCGATCGCATGCATGTCGTTTTTGCTATTGGACGTATAAATAGACCCTTATAACCTCCAGTAACATAGGTTGGTGATTCCAGAGGTACCAGACGATGAAAATACCGTTTTGGAGGTGTTTCTTCTCCAATTTCAACAATTTCTGAAGATCTGAAGACTGTGGATCATCTCCTTCAAGTAGATTAGTAAGATTAGTTGTTTGTTGTCTCTTTTCATTTGTTTTTATCAGATATTAGCCATGTCTGGCTAAAACCTTAGTTTTCAATTCTGCAAAGATGAGTACTTTTCATGTGATTGATCATTAGATCTGGTTTTTGATTTGTGTTTCTATCTAGATTCTTCAATTTTGTTCTTAATGAATGTTTGATTTTAATTCTTGTTAGTCTGATCACCTAGCTAGGGTTTTATAATTCTAGTTAATCAGTTATAGAATACGTAATTGTTCTCGTCAACTGGTATAAGTAAGAAGTAATAAATCGGTTCCGTGTTTGGGATTTGACTTTATTATAAATTGTAAAAATCATATCTTTACGCTTCCGAGCCTATGAGAAGTATTGGATATTGTTGGGAATTTTACATAGATTATAATGCAACTTTTATGATCTTAATTAAGAGCTTGTTTGATTAGACAGTAAAAGGTTAGGGTTAATTGAAGAGCTTGTTTTGGTTAACCAAATAAGGTAAAAGAGATTAAACTAGAGCTTGTTAGTTTTTCTCAGTACCGACTTATATAGAACGCATCTCAAATAACCAGGTCAATGTTGATTGTATGATTAGGAAAGTCGCAACAGAACTCAAAACCGTTTTTATTATTGATTTTCATTTAGTTTAATATCACTGCATTTTTAGTTTTTAGTTTTTAATTAAAACCACCTTTTATATTTTCTGTTTCTTGACTAGATTGTGCCTGATGCAAAAGACATTGACCATTAGGATGTGTCCCTGAGGATTCGACCCTGCTTCCCTATGCTATATTATTAGTGTAACCAGCAGTGATAATTTATTTGCTTAATACGTGTGTGACAGCGTGCTAATAGTGTATATGTAGAATCATTGTTAGCTACTAACCAATTTAATGTAGAATACGCTGTGAAAAATGAAAAACTAGCTTCATACCTAAAGACAGTGTGAAACTTGGCATCCAAGTTCCGAGATTTTAACACCAACCGACTACCTAGGGATGATAACGCTGAAGCAGATGCACTAGCAAACCTTGGTTCCACATTCAAGATCCACCTCGACGTCATAATCGCTATATCTCATGTTCTCAAACTAGCGATAGAGGACATTCAAGATAAAGTGGCCCCTATCTAAGATCTCGGATCTTAGGATCCTAATATTAAATAATCTTGGATCCATGTTATACTTTGATTTCTCTAAGATGGTCTCATTCTTGAGAATGAGAAATGTCCAAGAACCTTTAGGATCAAGGCCTTTAGGTTTAATATAATAAAAATATATTGTTTATAAAATCTAATGCAGGTCCCTATCTTAGATGTCTTAAGGATATTGAAGCCCAGATCATCCTTAAAGAAACCCACGAAAGAGAATGTGGCGACCATAAAAGGGCAGCACACTTTTTCCAAATTATTGAGGACAAATTACAATTGATGGTTTTTATAGGTTATAAATCTATGCTTGAGGCGGAAAAATACTTAGCTCTTAAGTTCACATGAAACCTATTTGGATATATATTTTCTCTAATTATAGCAATAATTTATAAGAGTCAAGAACCCTAAGGGAACTCTATAATAATCGAAATTTACATAGAGTTAGGGTTTACATACCTTTTGATTACTGTACCAAATAATCACACCAATATCCTTCTTGAAAACCTTGGAAAGTGAGCACCAAAAGTTTAGTGTCTCTAATGGTTTGTACCTAAAACCATAGAATCCCTAAAATGATGAGGAGAGAGAGGAGAGTGGTATAATTTTCGTACTTATGCATTTTAGGAAGGTCATTTAAGAAAATAATGAGTCAAGGGGTCCTATTTATAGTTTAGGTAACTTGCAGACCAATCAATATTTGAATTGATTAAATAATAGATTTAATCCCAATTCAAATCATTTCCATATCTGCATCTAAGAGGCTTCCTGAAACCCTAAGATCCCCTCCAAAACCGTCCATGCCATGGAGGGTTCTATAATTTCTTATTTTGTTCAACTATTGAATAATTAAAATTCACCCCTTGCACCTTTAATTAAGTCTAATTAATCCCAGATTAATTCTAGATTAATTTTGATTAATAATTACTTAATTCTAATTGATTTCTTATTAAATTATTAACCATATAAATTAACAAATCAATTATTTAATTATTGATCTCATGTTAATTTATTATTCACATAACAAATTAACAAATCAATTATCTATTTCCAATTAATATATTGATCACATAATATATTAACACATCTTTCTCTCTTTCTCTCTCTCTCTCTCTCTCTCTCTCCTAATATCATTTCTATCTATTTCTTGTTATGAGGGCAACCCAAAAAGGTTTTTGTTTCTACCTCCAAGTTTATAGCAATTTAGTTATAAGCTTTGACACCTTAATCCAATAGTATCCCACTTGGATAAGTCTATAACTACAAGTGCAAATATAACCAAACAACAAAGAGTGCTTTCCAAAGCCACTATCGAACTCTGATCTAATCAGACATTGGCCCTAAGATAAGTGATCACGTATTCCTTCACTCTACATGATATCATATGGAGATAAGACATGGATTAAAATCAATCTCATAGTCCAAAATTATGTTTCTCGATTTCTCGATCTATGACGACTGAATTCAGACTACCAATTGAACACATCAATTCGGTCCGTGTTTGGATAAGCACTTCAGATGTCGAGAACAGATCATTGAGGGCCCAAAGATATTGTTTTTCTTATTAAGGGAAAGGGAACGAATAAACTTCGACCTATATGCTTGTATCTTTTACTCACCATATCCTGCATGACACTACGTTTTATGACATCACATTACCGATGCGCTTTCACAATACCAATGCACAACCGATTTGTAAATCACAACTCATATATTTCCATTTTAAGTATAAAAGATATTATCATCTTACAATTACTCGTGATAGAATCCATGAAGTAATTCTCTGAGCATGGGTTTATCCAATATTCAAAATCCCCATTTTTCTATGTACTCATGAACATTGTAGCAATCTTATTGCAATGTCTAACCCCCATAGACACTATACAATTCAATTCATGACCGTGTTAATTCACTACTTACTTCCAAAACTATGAGTGAATGTGGAATTTTGAATAATCAAATCATTTAGGAAGTAAAACATGCAAAGTGAAATAAAATAAAAAACCAATTAACTATAGTCTCAAATATATTGAATATAAATAATATCTAATATTTAATCACCATAATAATTACAAATTCATTGTATAACATTTTGAGTAATAAAACCACTTGAATTAAACATCATTCATGTCATGTAATGAACATGTATACTATGACTCTCTACGGTTCTTCCTTTATGAACATATCAACTAGACATTATTCCAATGATGCTCATTTCACAATTCCAAATTCATATCACTATCCAATATATAATGGAATTCCAACTCAACATCCATTAATATCCTGTGATATCAAGATTCCAAAGTCTCAAAACAGGGTCTTTAATATTACAAAATATCGCATTGGAACTTTGTTAGTAGAAATAATTTTATGGTAATGAAGGTTCAAATTCAAGGTGCACTCCTTGAACACTTATCTTGCATTAAAGTTTCCAACTCACATGTAGGCTTCTCAACCATCTCCCATTATGATTTTTTTTTGGATTCCCATATAACCATCACTTCCGACCAAGAATCATGTCAATCTAGAATCATGTCACTATTGTCTGTCCAAATTAATATCGTACTTCCAACTATCCGCAAGTAACCAGTCTTTTGGTATAACCATGGAATGTTCTTGACAATTATTTAACAATTTTAGTCCCACAAAATTTTAGTCTTTTTTCTCACAATGCTATTAGCATTTGAAAAATTAGAACAAGTAAATATTATAGCATATGTAATCAATCCTATATCTGAAGCATATGGGACTTTAGTCATTATGTTATTCATAAGGATTTAATATATGTTTAATTTTGGCTATAATATTTCCATATATCGAATTTTCTATTTTGAATCATTTCAACACGATATTCATATATGTCTATGACTAAGTTCTATTAAACTATACGAGATAAACCTTTGGAATTGAAAATAAATTATGAGTTCCATCGGCTTTAAGTCTACTATAGCGAAACAATTCCCAAAATTTTCAGTTTACAAATTGAAAACGTTGGTCCCTATGAACTATATTGTCGTCATGCAATACTAGCATAACAATTATGCTCCCACTAGTTTTGACATATACCTAGAAATTAAATGGACTTCTAAAAATCAATACTCTTGACTTCCTTACTGAAGTATAGATTTATGTTACACGATACTTCGATAAGTCTCCAACTAGACTTCTTAAGCTTATAAACCTTAATTGGATAACATATATGTGTGTTTAAACCTTTTCAAAACTTATAAATATATGTATTGAAACTTCAAACAATTTCTTTCCATTCCTCACAATTCGAAATATAAAGAGGGATGCCGCAATATTATTGTGAATTTTAGAATTCAGTTAACACAACCAATATCCATATTGATCTTTATCAGATCTTTAAATCTATCAGTGAAAGTATATCCTCACAATCATTGTCATGAATTAGAGCGAAACCTTTGCCACCTAGATTTTATGGTGCATAGGTTCCCATCTATGTGAATTGATCATTTCCAAACTATAATAAGAAGACAAGGTTTAGGACGAAACCAAATTCAAATTTAGTTTTCTTTCATGGATTGAACTTTGCTATTCTAAATTTCTTGCTCTCTGGTAGCACAAGGCCTACCAGTGCTTCCATGTTGTTAGCAACTCATGCATATTGATCAATGTACTTTCACTAACCAATAAACTTTTTCTTTTTTAGTTAAATGAGAACATAGAACTCATAAGCATTGCCAACTCAACTAGAAGTGCACAAAAATATAAATGTGTTAACCAAACATGATCGGTTGTGAACCTCACCTCGCATGCTAATGATAACTAAAGGGTTTATTGTTGGTTGACTCTTGAAACTCTCAAGATCAATAAGACTCCCACTGACTTCTTCACATATGAGTTTTCTCTCAAGAAACATTCCTTGCTGAGCTAAAACAAATATTCAAAAGTTCCTATGGATTCCTGAAAAGAAAACACTTCACATAATTGTTCTCAGTTTATCTTTTTTTCTTGATCAACAAAAACATCAAAAATCCAATTATAAATGTGCTAAAGTAAGAAAACATTATTACTCCAATTGTTACGAGGTGTTATCAACCTTCTTAGTATGAAATGAGTTTCAAGATACGATTTGTAGTTACTAGAGTATGACTCTAAAACTTTGTTGGAACAAAGTATCACTCATCTATGATCGAACCATTTTCAACAGTGTTCAATTCCTCTTCTTAGTCCTAGAATTTCACCGAGATGTCCTATAGTTACTAACTTGATCATTAAACATGATACTAAAACATTTTTTTTTTCCAGATTGGAGAATCTTTTATCTTTCTACCTAATAGATTCTTCTATCATTCTGCTACTCTTTGAATCTTTTCAAAGTATTAGATCATGTTTAATCTTATAAACACGACCATATTTACTGAAGCATCAGTAAATCATGAGGAATAGAGTTATCGTCCTTTGTGGTGGATATAATTAGTCCATATCAACATGTACCCGATCCATCTGCCCTTCACTTGCCTCACATAAACATGTGATCAATGATTTAGTCATAATTTTTCAATAGCCAATATTCTAATGCATCACACAATTCGAATTGCATGACTCCAAGCTTCTGTCTAATTTAGTGATGAGAATTCTTTTCACTTGGTTAATTATGACAATTGCACAAGAGATATCATATGAATCAAATCCACAATTAATATTTCTAAAATTATGAACATAACCAACACTTTCATAAATGTCATTTCAAGGAAATATAAAATAAGGCAACCAGATAAACCAAAATTTCACTTTTATTGAAAATAAACAAAAAAAAATCGAAGTTGTCCTTATATCTATGAAATGAAAACTATGTTTCTAAATATCTATGAAGAGTAATAATAGTCTATTAAATTATCCTAACTCTTTAGTAGTAGCTCCAAATTTTGATCTTCGAACCATGTGACCAAAGTCCATTTCTCACGATCAGATTTAGCTCACCATGCTGAAGCTTCCTTCTTTCTTAGCTCCTTTAATGGCATCAAAATGTGATCAGCACATAAGATTTTATGAATAGGAACTTATAAAAAAATAGATTCAGAAAATGGATGTACTTAAAGTAGAGTCACACGACTTGACTTCACTATCTCTAAGATCTTTCTGGTATTTTGGGCAACATCATTTCCAATGTCCCTTCAATTGGCTGTAGAAATACATGGACTCTTTGGGGTCAACTAATGGAACTATCCCACAACCAACCTTTCCTTTTTACAATGTCCCTTCAATTGGTTGTATAAATACATGGACTCTTTGGGGTAAACACATGAAACTATCTCAAAACCAACCTTTCCTTTTTACCATATGATTAAACTATCTATGGCACGTATCACAATATTGTCCGCTTTGGGCTCCCGACGTGAAAACTTCCTAGGGGGTCATCCATCCCTGAATTGCTCTTGCCCGGGCATGCTTAACTGCAGAGTTCTTATGGGATCTGTTGCCCTCACGACTTTAGAATGCGTTATGACAAGGAAGGTATCCACACCCCTAATAAGGAAATGTTTCGTTCTCCTTCCTAGCCGATGTGGGATCAGGTGCAACCCACCTTCACCCCCATTATTGGGTTCGACATCCGTGTCGAACACATCAACCCATGCCCTAACTCTGATACCATTTGTAACATCCTCCTGAGTTCTTATGGGATTTGCTGCCCTCACGGATTTAAAACACATTGTGTTAGAGAAGGTATCCACACCCTTTTTAACGAATGCTTAGTTCTCCTTCCCAACCAGTGTGGGATCAGGTGCAACCCATTTTCACCCCCATTATAGGGTTTGATGTCCCTGCTGAACACATCGACCCATGCCCCAACTCTGATACCATTTGTAACATCCCTATCTGGCACATATCATAATATTGTATGCTTTGGGCTCTCGACGCAAAAACTTCCCAGGGGGCGCTCATCCCTAAATTGCTCTTGCCCGGGTAAGCTTAACTGCAGAGTTCTTATGGGATCTGCTGCCCTAACGACTTTAAAACGCATTATGGCAAGGAAGGTATCCACACTTCTTATAAGGAAATGTTTCATTCTCTGATGTGGGATCAAGTGCAGCCCACCTGCATTTTAAAGCCATGAGGGCAGCAGATCCAATAAGAACTTTGCAGTTAAGTGTGCTCGAGCGAGAGCAATTCAGGGATGGGTGACACCCTGGGAAGTTTTCGCACCGAGAGCCCAAAACAGACAATATTGTGATACGTGCCAAAGAGGGATGTTACAATCTCTGCTTCATGTGTGCTTTTAAGCATTTCTGCTTCAACAACCATCAACCTTTGGGTCAGATCAATTAGGGTCACATCGATATTCCTCATATAATAGTTCTAAACAAACTGATCATATGACTTTGGAAGAAAGTGAAGAACCAAATCAATGGCTTGATCCCTTGGGAAAAAGATACCGAATCTATCCAAATTCTTATTATACGATATCATTTTCAAAACATGCGCGCACATAGAGTTTCCATCTTGATGTTTACATATCAATAGAGATTGAGTAGCCTCATATCTTTCAACTTGAGGAAAACATGACGTTGGGAGAGTTACGGGAGGAGGATTTGGAAGTGTTGAAGAGAGATGATCTCTAGTTCCATAATTTCCTAAGGAAGGGAAAACAAATTCACCTTGACTTGAAATTGGAAGACCATCTTTAGAAGATTGAGGAAAAATATTTCCATAAGAATGAGGAAGACCATTTCTATCTTCATAAGACATCTAAAATTAGGAGAAAACAGAATTCAAGTTAGTTGATTTTAATCCTTAATTATTAACCCATAAATTTAAATTAAGGCTAGGATCCATATTTTCGATTCGAACTTTGAAGAGGGATGTCGTAATCAAATTTGAACTTATTTTAGGTAAGTAAGGATTTTAGTAATTTCAGTCTTATGAAACTACTAGATCTTTTGATATCTATTGAATCTTATCATTGACATATTTAATCTCAGATTATGCTCTTACTTTTGTGTCTGGGATGCTGGTGATTAGAAACAAGATGTGAATAACCATGCAAACCTGATAGGCAACCTCGATGTCTTTTTTCATCTTATATTGATGTGTCGGTTAAACACACACGGTCCATCAACAATGATAATTTTTGAGACGCCCATCATATCTCTTTATAGTCCCTATTAGTGTGCTGGTTAACCACACACGCTCCACTAACGACATATAAAGCATGGTTTGCATTTTCATGGAGTAGCATACTTTTAACATTTTCCTAAAGCATGGTTTGCATTTTCATTATACTTTTAATGAGGTTATGTCTTATCGAACCTGTTCTGCTAACGACCCTGCACCATACAAGGGAGCGGTGGGTGAGAATGGACACCCAATGACAACCATTTTATAGGTCGTTTCCTTATACTCCCCTTATAGTATGGCTTCGTGAATGAGACACACTAGCGATTCAGCTGACTTATTCTTATACATATAATAATTAGCTTTTAATAATATATATAAGGTGTATTTTAAAGCTTTTCAAAATACAAGGTTTAAAATATTAATTATCTAAATTAAACTTTTAATTTAATTAAATTTAAATCAATTATGATTTAATCTTTATCCTTTATATTAATTAAATTAATTTAAATCATTTATAGATTAAATAATTATTTACTATTAAACAATTAATTAAATAATTCAAATTTAATCCTAATCCAAAACCCTACATAATTTTTGAAAATTAGGGTTTGGGTTATCCAATTATAATTATTTTATTCTAAGGCTTTAAAACACTAATTAAGGAAACTAGAAAACCCTAAGGAACCCTCGCCATTTTCGAAATTTAAGGGGTGGAGGCTAGGGTTTCAAGTAGCCCTATCTAATTCGTAATTTCAAGTCTTTAGGGTTTAAGTTCTATAAACCCCAATTTTGATATATTCATTATTATACACAATCAACTAGAAAACATTGTCTCTGATACCACTGATGCGTTTTATAGTATATAAATCTATGCATGATGCGAAAAAATACTTAACTCTTAAGTTCACATGCAACCTATTTGGATCGATGTTTTCTCTATTGATAGTAATAAACTATGAACATCAGAAACCCAAAGGGAACTGTATAATAATCAAAATTTGCATAGAGTTAGGGTTTACATACCTCTTTATTATTGTAGCAAATCATAATATCTATATCCTTCTTGAAAACCTTGGAAAGCAAGCACAAAACGTTTAGTATCTCTAATGGTTTGTATCCAAAACCCTAGAATCCCTAGAATGATGAGGATGGAGAGGGGAGAGGTATAATTTTCATTCATATTCTTCTTAGGAAGGTCATGCACGAAAATAATGAGCCAAGAGGTCATATTTATAGTTTACATAACTTGCAGACAAAGTAAGTTTTGAATTAATTAAATAATAGATTTAATCCCAATTCAAATCTGTTCCTTATCTTCATGTAGGAGGCTTCCAAAAACCCTAAGAACCCCTCCAAAACCGTGAATACCATGGAGGGTTCTAGAATTGCTTCTTTTATTCTACTATCAAACAATTACAAATTCACCACTTTCAACTTTAATTAATTTCAAATTAGTTCTGATTAATAATTAATTAATTCTAATTGATTTCTTATTAATTTATTAACCATATAAATTTACAAATCAATTATTTAACTATTGATCTCATGTTAATCTATTAATCACATAACAAATTAACAGATCAATTATCTATTTTCAATTAATATATTAATCACATAATATATCAACAAATATTCTCTCTCTCTCTCTCTCTCTCTTTCTCTCTCTCTCTCTCTCTCTCTCTCTCTCTCTCTCTCTCTCTCTCTCTCTCTTTCTCCTAATATCATTTCTACCTATTACTTGTTATGAGGGCAATCCAAAAAGGAATTTTCTTCTATTTGCAAGTTTATACCAATTTAGTTATGAGCTTAGACACCTTAATCCAGCAACTAGTGGCCAACAATGAAGAAAGACGAAATGGAGCATGCTCAAAGATATGATGCATGTCAAAGACATAGAAAAATCTTGCATCAACCAAATGAAACTTTACTTCCAATTATATCCCAATGACTATTCATGAACTAGGGAAAGGATATTGTTAGAAAACTTCCTATAGCACCAGGTGGCAAAGTGTTCATGCTTGTAATGACTGATTACTTCTCCAAATGGATAGGCGCTGAGCTTTTGTCCAAGTTAGAGAAAAGGAAGTGGTATCATTCATCAAACGCAACATTCTAACCAAGTTTGGCATCCCTTCTGATATGATATCTGATAACGGATCTCAATTTATATGTAAAAAAACTCAAGATTTATGTACAAGTTAGGGAATCAACATGATCACTTATATACCCATCCATCCTTAGGCCAATGGACAAGCTAAGTCAAGTAACAAGATTATAATTAACAATTTGAATAAAAGATTCACAGAAAGAAGAGGAAGATGGGTTGAAGAACTACATTTGGTTCTTTGGGTAGATAGAACCACAACCATGAATGGAATAGGCCAAAAGCCACAATCCTTGGTGTTCGGGAATGAAGATGTGATTCCCCCAAAAGTAGTGATTCCTACTGACATGACAAGATTCTACAATGAAGAAGAAAATGACAGCATGACATCCCTTATTTTCAGAATTGATTTAAACTTTTTCTTTACACTTTGAGTTAGTATCTTGCGGAAAATCCCGATTAATTAAAACAATTTGAGATAACATAATTTATTTCATTATATTAAAATACCACGGATTTCACCATTAATATCCAAACATAGGTTACAACATAAATAATAAAAGGTCCAGAAATACTATTATATGGACATCTCTTATTTCACTCGACATCCTAATTAGTTCCAACAACCTTAGTTCTGCTAGCTATGATGTATATAAATTGAGTGGTTCAGGTTTGGGAAAACCTACTGAGATGCATAGGGTTTTGAAGCCCATGATATTTTAATAATAATATATCATAATAACATTCCTGCAATCAAACACTATTAGATAATTTAAGTGTGTATAATCTGATATAATAACCATAAGACAATCCACACAACCCAACTAATTCTCACGAATCATAAATCAATGATTATCTAGAAGAATCACCTTACTCGATGAATCGTTTGAGCAACTGTTTGACTACACAACTAGGAGAGTCCTTAGCTAGTGTAATTCATAATGAAGGCAACCAATGTTCAGAGTATTTGATAAATAGGGTTTCCCATTTTTCTACGTTTGTAGGTTACAAGTCCACATTAGCTATGTAATTCACTAAACCTCCTAGAATAGTCAAGTGTTGTTTTCTATTATGGCCGATGACCAAGACATATTTTCCAGTTGTTTGATCTAGACCCACTTTTTATGGGCATCCAAAAAGAGGAGGAATACTACACTCGCTCTGATCTCACACTCTACCCCAGAATGAGACCTATTCGATAACAGCTTATTGGAAACTAAGCACCCTTTAAAAGTTTATAACTAACCCAGACTATAACTAATGGCATATCTGATTCCAACATAACTCTTAATAAGGAGTACTATTATAGTATACAAATAACATAGAGTATAATTAATAAAGTTAGAATTTTAAATAATACTTTTAAAAAATTATGTTCTTGAAAATAATTACGCACTCACTTGAAAAAGTTGGTAATTCGAGGTTAGGGCAGTGCTTCGCCTTAACACCTTATCCTTTCAAAATACCTACATTTACATGGCATTAAATCTTAGTCTATTTTCATATTCCTTATGACTACAATAATGATAGTCTACATTCCTAAATAATCTAAATCTCTACAACAAGATCTATTAAATAATGAATAACCAGGTCGGATCATATCAGAGGTAGGGTTCGTTTGGTGTAAAGAGTATATTATTTGGAAATTTCATTTTAAACACCCCACTAAATTGTTAGGGTAGCTCTTCATTGGATGGTGATTTAGAAGGCCCCTTCCCTATTTGGTAAGGGTTATGGGTTAAGCTAGCCTATAAATAATAGTTTTAGTTTTCATTGTAGGTTGAGAAAGCTCCTATTGTATAGATGAGTAGTTTATTCTAGAGAGATATTCTAGAAAGAGAGAGCATTGTAGTTAAGCAAGCACATGCTTCTATATTTTTGTACTACTCCGTTATCTATCTATACATCTTGTGCTTAAACATTAAATTGTGTCTTTTCGATTATGCATGTTCTTAATTCCACAATTGTCATCTCTATGAGATCCTACATGTGGTATCAAAACCTAATCTTGAAGGTTTAATAACCTTTTTAAAAAACAACGATCCTAGATGACAACATTTTTGCGTAATCGACTAAAGATTCAAAATCTTTGGCAAGTCCCTCCATTGAATCCATTATCTTTACAAATATCTTGATACAATATATTTTGATTATTTTCTTTCGTTGATTCATGTCTATTTTAGCCCAAATTTCTTTGATTCGTTACTATTCATGAATCATTTTTATCCCAAATTTCTTTATACAATATATTTTCACTGTTCATTTAGTCAAATTCGTAGGGCCCAAATCTTGACCCACTGTTGAATTATTTGAGCCTAACACATGATACAGATCAATTTGTTCCAGTTTTTCTTTCTATTCGTATATCTCAGTTTGTATTGTATGATTGAATTCACTTCATCTGATAATCGATCTGTTTGTTCGATATTTTCATCTGATTCGATGTTAGTATTCACATTGATTTATACTTATTGTAGTACATCAAGAATCCAATGAGTGGTGATTCGATCCAAAAATTTTGTTTCTTAAATTGTAATCGTATCTTCCAATTTCATCCGATCTGTTTTATTATTTCATGAGCTTGGTAATCGAAATTGATTTGAATGATGATATCGGTTCTCCTTGCTTAATGTTAATCAGTGGCAGAATTTGATGAATTGTTGATTATTAGTAGTAACGACTACTAATTTGACTGAACATCTCAATCAGTTGATGGTAAAACAAAGAACATCATGATGTTGATGGAATTAGTGAATATTGGTGTTCAATCTTTTTATTTGATCTGTAACTATGGTGGCTTTGGATGTTATTGATGTTTCTAATCAATAACGAACACACATTGAAGTTCCGATTAAGATATCTCACCAGTTTGATTGAATGAATTATTGAAATTAAACCTTCGATATTGAGTAACGGGGATGAAGAAGTGGGTTGAAGCATTCCATATTCGAAGTCAGTGAGTTCAATCAAAAGTCAAACTAGTAAGTCAATATCAAATTCTTGTTGATGCACTGTGTTTATCGAGGTTAATTCTTGATAATATCGAATTGGTGACTGGGGAAGCAATACAAATTAAGAAATTACTCTTGTTCGATTCTTGGTGGAAGTGGTGAAAGCATAAGAAACAAAAGTCAAAATTAAAACTTCGTCAGTGCTTGAAATGAAGGATGTGATACTTCGACAGTGAACATTTTGAAGGTCGAAGGTTTGATGGTATTGGATACGAGCTCAATATAGAATTGATTTTTCGACCTTAATTTTTGGATTATTGAATATTGATCATCATCGACTCCTTGGTTGTCGAAAATCAACAACAATATTGAAGACTAAGGGGGTGTTTGGCTAAGCTTTTGAAAGGGCAAAAGTCATTTTTTGGAACAGTTACAAAAAGTCAGGTTTCTCTAACTTTTCCAAAAAGTTCATTTTTTCTTATATAAAAAAGTAGCTTTTACAAGATTACCAAACATCTTTTACCTTTTTATCTTTTCCTAAAAGCTAAAAGATGTTTTAAAAGATAAAACAAACACCCACTAAAAGTTCAATAATCAAAGGATTGAGGCTGAAGGTTTGTGATCATGGTTGATATCGAATGTGCACCAGGATATCGATATGAAGACATGAATATTGATGAGATGGATATCATGTGATTGAGTTACAAGTGGTTGATAACGAATTGTCGAGTGTCGATATTTTTTGGATGTTGATTTTGGATAGCGAGTGGTTGGATGGGTGCTCGAAGATTTGCGTAGCAAAGACTTGTCTTACAAGTGGTTGAGTATCGAGTGGGTTGGCTGGATATCGATTTTGGATATCGAGTGCTTTCAATCGTGACTTACGTTGCTGCTTTTGCATCTGCAACGAATTGGTAAGAAGACTCATAATATTAAACATTTCGTCCTTACAGTTTCAGCTAAATGACAATTCTTACCCAGAAACTAAAATCTTTGAATCTTTTGAAGATTATTTCTTGGGTTTTCAATATTGTTATTTTTGCAAGATGTTTTCCAGCAATATGAATAGGTTTTGTTCACTTTAAAGTCAAAAGAATTCCGGGAAGTCAAGATATCGAAAATTGTCATATTTTTCGTGTTTTTTGGTTTTGAAGCTTCTTAGTTTTATCACTTATCGAGGGAGAGTATTGCATTGACAAATCTAGTATGAGCACTTTCTCATTCCCTTTTGGAGGTTTCATAATCATATTTCGATTATAAAAAAGAGGGATGGATTTCAATATGGGTATTAGAAACTTTTTTGGATATTTATTTTCGTAGAGAATAATCATTTACGATTGAACACCGATGTGACTTTGAGGAGGAGTTATTAGTGATTATGAAGTGATTCAGATTTGATTTTCTAAAGTGGTTCATTTCTATGAAGGGTTTGGACTTCTTGAGGATTTTTGGGATGAGTTTTTATGCTCAAGGATTGGTAATTATCCTTGTAGAACCCATATTAGAAGACTCAAGATTTCCTCTTGTAGCTTTGGAGTGTAATATCACACATTCTAGAACCCAGATTAGAAGACTATTGAAGATTTGAATATTTGCTATTCACTGCTACATTTTTTTCATGCTTGAGGTGTTGTCCGCTTGTTGCTCTTTTGGAACATAGAAGTCGGGTAATCCATTCCAAGCTTTGAGGGGGGAGAATGTTAGCATGCAAAGCTTTTCATTGGATGGTAACTTAGAAGGCTACTTGCCTATTTGACATGTGTTATGGGTTGAGCAAGCCTATAAATACTACTTTTAGTATTCATTATGGTTGAGAGAGCTCTCATTATATAGATGAGTAGTTTAGTCTAAAAAGAGAGTACTACAGTTAAGCAAGCACATGCTTCTACATTTTTGTACTAAAGTATTATCTATACATCTTGTGCTTAAACTTTAAATTATGTCTTTTCGGTTATCCATGCTCTTAATTCTGTAATTGTCATCTCCATGGAATCGTACATAAATCCAGCCTAGACATCATTTCCGTAAGTTGAACAATCAGTATCCTGACTTGCGATCACTGATAAATCTTATTTATAGGTTCATAATAATGATTATGATTATAAATATAAACTACTCTTGAATTAAAATAAGTGTAGCTTAAATTGCAAGATTTGGTAGTGAGATCCGCTAATTATCTAGCTAGAACTCTAACATGGGAAATTCTATTTCTCCTGCGCTTTGGTGGCACAAGGACTCTCTAAGCTAGTCAAGAACTAGGGAGTATCGGGGCTAGGGATGAAAAGGATTCCTAGAGGATTCAGGTGAATATAGGTGGGGAAATGAGTAGAAAATGTACAAAATTCTAGGATGGAGGGAGGGTCGCACTGCGCCTTATGTTTGGTTCGTGCCACACCCTTGTTCGGGTCTGGTGACATGGATCCTCTCGTATGCTGAAACGTGGAAAAAAATTAGTGGGCCGCATCGAATTATTTGCGCACGCCACACACCTTATCTGCATGTGCCAAAACTTAATATTTTTCAAAATCTCGTAACTTCTTAATGTCAGCTTCGTTTGTATGTTCTTTATATCCAAGGGAAGCTATCGACGAAATCTACGTCTTTCATTTAGACTCTGTCAGCTAATTCTGACTTTATTTTTAAAGTTATAATTTTAATAGGCTTAAACTGTTAAAGTTCATATAAAAATCATAACTTTCTCATATGATTTTCGTTGTAACACCCAGATCCTGAGGTACTTTATATTTGGCATTTTTTTTGGCATTTTAAGGCTTGCCACGATGTGGTGAGGAGACACCACGACGTGGCGAGTCAAGATCAGGCTGGGTGTTTCATTTAAGCCACCATGACATGACGGTATAGGCCACAACGTGGAAGCTGGCAAGTGACATACCCTATTTTCTAGGTTTTGCTCAATTTTTAATGGAATGAAGAGGCTAGGGTTTTGTTACCCTCCTCCTCTATCAGCCTCCTTGAGATCTGATAAACCTTAAATCCTTTCCTCTCTTATTTTGATCCCATTTTGGTGTTCTTGAAGCCTTGGAAGGAAGAATGAAGAAGAAGTGGCCTAAGATTCAACAACCTAGTCCTCTTCTTTTGTGTTGGCAATATTTTGAACCTTTGTAGGTGCCCATGACTCGATTTTTATCATGTTAGGTTGCTAGATCTTATGCTTTGTCTCTAAATCATCATGCTCATGTGGGTTAGAGTATTAGGATCTCATAAAGTTTGCAACTTTATGGATCTCTAGGACATTTGACATAATTGTTGGGTTGGATCTTGATTCTTGTGCGATTTTGAATGATGCATGAGATTTCCATGGAAAAAACCCTCTTTTTGGCTCATTATGGCTTCAAGACATGCATTGGACATGCATGTCTATAGAGAACCAACCTTTATGTTGGATTTATATTTTAGAAATTGTTTTGGAGTAAGTGAGCTATGGACTTTTTGGAATAAGTGCTTAATGGGGAAAATCATGTGTTATTTAGCCCCTTTGAAGCTAGGGTTTGAGGTTTTTGACCTTTTGGGCAGTCTTACCGGCTAAAGTGTCCTTCTAGACTTTGTTTCATACCAGATCTGAAATTTTGAGCCCTTAGCAGTGTTGTAAAACTCCCCGAGTTGGCCGATTACTCCTCCGAGTACTCGCTACTCCCCCCTTGCCGAGGCAAGTTATATAATCCCGAGTACTCCCCGATCGGCCCCTTACGAACTGAGTAGTGTTGTGAAATTCGGTCAACTCGGAGATTAACATGTATAATATACTTAATGATTTATTATTTAACACACACACATGTGATTATTACTACATATTTATCTTAAATTTTCAGTAATTATTCACGAAGTGAAACCATTATGTGTTTTTTATTTTTTGTGTACTCACATGTATCCAGTTTTGTAATATATTTCATTCAACTTATGATTTTATCTTACGATTTTGACATATATAATTTCCCTAAAAATATATCTACACAAATATCCAAAACTGAGTACTCCCCGAGTACTTCCGAGTACTCCCGAGTACTCGCTACTCGGTAGTCAGCCGAACAGGCACCGAGTAACGAGTTTTACAACCTTGGCCCTTAGGATTAAAGAAATCAACTTTATCTATTAAATTGTTGAAAACCCAGTGCCCACGACATGGCCAGGTCGCCACAGTGTGGTGGTGGGGAAAGTCATGACGGACTATTATTAGAGGGCCACCGCATGGCCATAGGTGGTTAAGATGTGGCGGTTGACTAAAGTCAACGTTCGCGATTGACTTTGACCATTGAATTTTGACTTAGTTGACTTTTGTTTAAGCACCTAGTTTGGAGGAAGAGCTCAAGGTTTATTTGGTTTGACTGAATAGGTGGTGTGTAGCAGCAATACTCTGTCAGTGAGAGAAATAGTAGTATATCATTTTCTATGAGGTGAGTCTTCTCACCACACTAGTGGGTCAAAGGCACCAATGCCGACTGTCACACTTTCTCCGGCTGTTGGCGGTAATGTAGAGAGGTGACGGTACATAGATTACCCAAATCACAGAGCAAAACAATCCTGTCTATTATATGAAATAAACCTTATCTATCTTTGAGTTGCATGTCCTTCCTTGCCTAATCCATACTTTTCCTAGGAATACATGTATTATGAAAATGTCAATAGGATGTTGGTGAGTTCACAGGTTTTTATTAATTTATGCTTTATATGATCTTTTAGATTTAAAAATCCTTTTATTTTCTGAATACTCTCTTTTAAAACATCTTATTTTGAGAATCCTGACCTCCTAAGTATTTTAGGGTGTTTTATTTATCCTAGATCTATCTTATCTTAGGATATCTTAACATTTTAACTACTTGAAGGCATCCCTCATTATAGTCTCTTCCCCTAAGGTTGTTAATCACATTACCATGAGCCTCTATAATCGACATTGTAGACTTATAATAACCCCACACAACGCTTCATCATGCGTCATACATTAACTGATTACAGAAAGGTATCCTGCCGGGATTGTAGCTAGCAATCGCAGGCGAGGGTGTCAAACCCTGTGTGTGTGTGTGTGTCTATATATATATATATATATATATATATATATATATATATATATATATATATCTTTCCAGCTCTCTTATGATTAACGATTACAGGCCGGAGTGGCCGAATTTAATCACGACTAAAGGATGAGTAATTTAAGCTCACTAACACTTTAACCTTAGGTAGTTTATCTTATCTTAAAATATGTTATTTTATAAAACTCTTCATAGTTATGACTATATAACTTTATTATATATGATAATTATTATTTATTTATCTCATAATTATCTTTGTGTGTGTGTGTGTGTATATATATATATATATATATATATATATATATATATATATATATAATCTTTCAACATATATATAACTTATAATTATGTTTATTTTGAAAAACATGATATTCGGCAGAGTAACAACTAAGTACAGTGCATATCCTAATAATTTGAGCATCATAGCCTCTAGGTACTATGTAGGAATTTGGTCAACGTAACATCTAGGTAAAATCATTTCCTAGAGTATTAGGCATCAAAAGTCTTAGGCATAATATCATAGCGTACATTTAGGCATTTTTATAAAGCAGTTTAAATATAACATGTACCCCCCTCAAAACCATAAAATAGGAAAATGTGGCAGTGAAACTCACCCTCGTAGCATGATCAGAGATATCCTTGTCGCCGCATCCGATGCTTCGCAACATCAGAGGGTGATAAGAATCGATCGAGAGAGAGTGGATTTGGGTGTAGGGATGAGGAAATGACGAAGTGAACACCTCTTTTTATAGCGCTTATACGCGTGGGACACTTGGCACGTGACAGGAATACGAATTCGTGGCTTCATTCCGATCTTTCCATGAGTGTCATTCTTGGTGATCCACGTCACTCAAATCTCGAAAAATCTGGGCTTTAGAAGTGCATGATGGGTATACGTGGGCACTTCACGCATACAAATGATTTTTGTAAAAATCATAACACTTCCATCCCTACTCTGAACTAAACCCTCTTACATCTATGTGATGCTCTCAAAGAGTACTACAACCTTGATTTAGGTTGCATTTACTAGTTTTGACTTTTCTTTTTAGCCCATATTTTATGATATTTCAAAAATCATATCTTCCTCCTACAGAGTCCGTTTTTGACCCTCTTTATCTCAAAGTTCTTATGTTACCGTAACACACAAAATTTAGAAGGTTAACTATGGGAATAAAACCTTCTTTCTAAGATCAACTCGTTGAGTTTGGGGCAAGAAACTCGACGTGTTGGAATGTTGGGGCGCACATTATGGAAGACCAACTTGACGAGTTGGGGAGGATCAACTAGACGAGTTGGACGGGGTTTGAGAAACCCTAAAATTAGGACTTTTCACCCTATTTAACCAACTTAAGCCCTAGGGTTTAGCCTCATTTCCAACCTCTAAGTCCCTAACCCTAAATATCAAAACCCTAAAGCTATTTTGAGAGTTTGTGAGTCTTTTTGAGTGTTTTTGGTGAGTGTTGAAGCTATTGGTAGAAGGAAGAATTTGGAGATACAAGAAGGCGCATATAGATCCAGAATCCTTATCACATCCACGACACTTTTCTAGCATAAAGCTTAAACCTTGTCTTGTACTCGTCTAGATCTCCATTTTTGGGTTCTTTGGCTTGTTTTGTCCAAATGAGATGGTTATTGATGGGTTGGACGTCCCTTATGGAAAACACTTCAGATCTAGGGCCTTGAGGGGCTCTCATGGCATAAAGGTGCCAACTTTGTGGCCCTAGAAGCCCAATGCAACCTCTAAGCTCTTTTTTTGGCCTTTCAATCCCACAATGGCCATGCATGTGACAAAGTTTTAGACATTATGGGATATTTTGGTTCTTATGGTCCAGATCTATGACCTCATGGTCTACCTTGTAGTTTTGGTGGTTTTGGATTAAGACCTTGGCCCTTTTTGGGTTAGTATTTGAGCTTATTGTCTTTAGGAAGGGATTAATGGGTAAAGTTGGAAACTTTACCCTTCTAAAAGGTATTTCTAGTCTAGATCTAGAGCATTTGGTTCAGATCTAAAGAATGAAGGCTTAATGCATTAAGAAGGAGTAAACAGACTGAAGAACTCGACGAGTTCACGAAGGAACTCGGCGAGTTGATGTGAGTATGCCCCGATTCTGTTAAAAAGGAGAGAACTTGATGATTTGATTCGTATCACGATTCTGTGGTTTATGGGAACTCGCCGAGTTGAAGGACAACTCGACGATTTGAGTTAACTTGGAACATTGACTTTGACCAAGACTTGGATGTTGACTTTGACCTTGACTTGGCTTGACAAAGGTTGACCCTTGGAGGGTTATGAAGTATGGAATGGGTGCTAAGGGTAGTTCCATGTAACGGTTTGGGCCCACTTTGGAAAACTAGCCCATTGATGGACTTTCATGGATTTTATAGTTAGGGCCTTGATGGGCCGGGGGTGAAACGGTCATTTCACCCCAAGTAAGGATTATGGATCATGGTTTGGAACCTAATTCCTAATTGGGTGCTGTTTAGGTATGGATAGCTCGGGGGATTCGTCAGGGCAACAACTAAAGATTTCATGCAGTAAGCTTCAGCATTCGAGGTGAGTCTGCTCATTTTTATTATGGGTCGAAGGCACCAATGCCGGCCCATTTGGTTTAAGTAGTGTAGGAAGACCCAGGGGATAGCCCTAGGCATTATTTATGAAAGACTATGAGGTGGCTCCTAGCACATTGTATGCTAATTGGCTAAGTAGAGTAGTATGTATGTTAGTTGCCTTTGTGATGCTTGCATGGAAGACCAGGATGTGGCTCTTGGCACTTGTTTGTAAGATGCAAGTAGTGGCCCCTGATTTGGCAAGAAAGACCACGTGGCAGCCCGTGGTATAATGCCAAGACTATGTTCGGCACATAACATCTTTATTGATTATGATATATGAATGCTATGTATGGCTCATGGTTACGTATGGCAATATGTGATTTATGTGGTTATATGCTAGACAGTATCCGGTTGAAAGAGACCGAAGGGGTAAGCCAACACCCAGATATGCAAGGCAGTATGTTGATATGTATGGTATGTGGTATTTGGGGAACTCACTAAACTTCGTGCTTATAGTTTTCAGTTTTGGTTTCAGGTACCTCCAATTTTCAAATAAAGGAGCTTGGTACGATCGCAGCGCATACACCTATGTTTTCTGCAATATTTGATTTCTGGGAATTAACTATGATAAATATTTTATTCCTAGTGCTTTTCAATGTGTGAACCAAGTTACAAATGTCTTTTAGTTATATTAAAAATGAAATTTTTTGGTCATAAATTTTGGGATGTTATAGTTACGGAGTAGTACGAGTTTCCTTTTGTCGACTTTTGTCAAACTCTACCGATCTTACAATATTATTTTGTCGTTAATAGTATTAACTACGCTGTCACTTTTATCTTTTTATTTAAATCATATCTGCTCTTGTCGAAGTTAAATCTTTATGCTATTTATATCACTGAGATTGCGTTGTGGTGTATTTTCCAAATACACTTATCGAACTTTAAAAATGGTATGGATTTTGGTCACTCCTTTTTGACCCTATTAACCATTTTCTTCCAAAAATTGTAACCTATTAAATCATATTTTACTAAATATGATAAACTCTATCGCTTTTATTTGCTAATACTAAACCCTATGGACAGAAATTTCCTGGTTGTTACACCAGGCCACCGATTTGTTTGTGTAGGGTGTATGTGACTATGTAACTATTACATATATGATTGTATGACATATGCATGGAGCCAATCTAGGCCCAGAATCATTATGGACTAGGGGTTCATATGGATCTGGGGGTTGATACGGACCCGACACACCTACTTATTGTTACATGGGGTTAATAGGAATCTGGGGGTTGACACGGATCTGACAAAGCCACGTGTTTTTATATTTATGTGTATGTCGTATGTGGTATTTTGGGAAAGCTCACTAAGCTTGTGCTTACAGTTATGTTTATGATTCCAGGTACTTATGATATGAAAGGAAAGGGGCCGACAAGATGGCACAATATTTCCCCCCTCATGTTTCCGCAATTATGGTTTCTTTTACGCTGATGTTTTGGGTAATTTATATTATGATTTTATTTTAGACATATGATGTATGGGATGATAGGCAGTATTCAAACACAACTTCATACCCATTTCTTTTTGCATGCTCTCCGAGAACCTATAGGTAAATCAACTGTCTCATCCTGACACGATTAATAAGGGCACTCCATGAATTTTGACAATCTCCTTCACGTAGGTTGCTGCCAACTTCTCCATAGACCAGTTTTCTTATACAACTAAGAAATGAGCTCTCTTTGTCAATCGATCTACTATAACCCAAATTATGTCTTGGACCTTCTTCGTCCTTAGCAACATGGTTATGAATCCATGGTAATGTCATCCCACTAACCCATGGGTTCCGGTAAAGGTTCCAGGTCTCCATACGATTTTTGATATTGTTCTTTTACTCTTGAACAAGTCTCACATTCAGCCACATAAGTTCCTATATCGACCTTTATAGTTGGCCACCAATAATAGGGTTTCAAATCCAAAAACATCTTGGTCCTACGTGTGTATATAGAATACATGGTTTTATGAGACTCTTCCATAAGAAGTTTCTATATTGCAACCATCTTTGGCACCCAAATATGATTTTTGAATAACTTCAACCCTTGGGCGTTCTCTTTGAACACTAACGTCTTGCCTAGACGTTCTTCTTTCATCGCATGTTCATCTAAAACTCTAGTTTAAGCTTTTTTATCCTTTCGATAATCGTTAAAATCATCCCAGATCTAAGCTTTTTTTTATCCTTTCATCGTAGATCTAGCTCTTTCTAGATCTGGATTTGGCTTTCAACTCAAGGAATCGGCTACAATATTTGCTTTATCAGGGTGGTAAACTATCTCATACTCGTATTCCTTGAGTAGCTCCAACAATCATCTCTGCCTCATATTAAATTCCTTCTATGTAAGGAGATATTGAATACTTTTATGATTTGTAACAATTTTCATTTGGTTCTGTAAAGATAATGTTTCCAAATCTTTAGGTCAAAAACCACTACCGCAAGCTTTAGATCATGTGTTTGATAGTTTTGCTTGTGGGTCTTCAATTCTCTCAAGGCATAAGCTACCACTTTGTCTCTTTAGGTAAGGACACATCCCAATCCAACTCCATACATATCAGTAAATACTAAAAAGTCATTACTTCCTTCTAGTAAGACTAGAATTGGTGCTTCACATAATCGCTCCTTCAATTCACTGAAAGCATTCTCTTACTTCTCGCTCCAAGTGTAGGCAGCTCGTTTTTGGGTCAGGTCTGTTAGTGGAGTTGCAATAGAAGAAAAGTTTTAGATGAATCTTTGGTAGTAACCTGCCAATCCCATAATGTTACGAATTTCATTTAGACTCTTTGGTGTCTCCCATTTCATAACAACTTCTATCTCTGTTGTTTCAACTATTATTCATTTCTGGGGCTAATCATGTGACAGAAGAAGTGTATCTCCCGAATCCAGAATTCACACTTGGAGAACTTTTCATACATATTATCCTTTTTTAGGACTTTTAATACTTCTTGGAGATTTTTGCTGTAATCTTGATTATTCTTGGAATAGGTGAAGATGTCATCTATGAACACTATCACTAATTTGTAGAGAAAAGGTTTAAAAACTTGATGCATCAAATCCATGAATGTTTCTAGAGCATTTGTTAGTCGATAGGATATAATAAGGAATTGATAGTGTCCATACCTTATTCTAAAGGTTGTCTTTTTAATGTCTTGCTCTCTTATCATCAACTGGTGATAGCCTGATCAAAGATCAATATTGGAAAACATGGTTTCTCCCTGTAATTGATTGAACAAGTTATATATATATATATATATATATATATATATATACATACATATATATATATATATATATATACATACATATATATATATATATATATATATATATATATATATATCCTATCTAGGGGGTATCGATTCTTTATCATACCATTGTTTAGTTCTCGAGAATCACTGAAAATTCTTATCGTACCGTTCTTCATCTTTACAAATTGTACAGGAGATCCCCAAAGTGATGAACTAGGTCTTATAAAACTTTTGTCCAATAATTCGTGGAGTTGTGTCATTAACTCTTTCATCTTTGTAGGTGCTAAGCAATAAAGTTCTTTTTTAATCGGTATAGTGCCTAGCACTAAGTCAATTTTGAATTCTACCTGCCTTTCTAGTGGTAATCCCAGTAATTCATCTAGAAATACCTCAGGAAAGTCACACACCATAGGCATATCAGTTATTGCCTTCTTTTTGTTCTTTGTGTCGATTACATATGCCAAGAATGTTGTACATCCCTTGGTTAGGTATCCGTTTTCCTTCATCATCGTAATGATTCCAGAATTTATTCTACTCTTACCATTGTATACCACGAATGGTTCTCTCCCAGGGGGATTGATATGCTACATCTTGCTTCCGCATAAGATATTCATGAGGTTTTCACCCAACCAGTCCATGCCCAGAACTACATCGATTTCGTTTAACTCAAATGGTAATGACTTCTTATAAAATTCATTATCGTTTAAATTAATGGTTATGTTCTATAACCTATTGGTAACAGTTAGATTCCTACCACAAGATACTTCTACCATAATAGGGATACTTAGCCTATGTGGTGATAATTTAAGCTTTCTACCAAATTCATGCAATTTAAAGGAGTGAATTGCTCCCGAATTAAATAAAATCATGGTAGGAATTTGGGTTACTAGGAATGTACCTGAAGCAATGTTCAAGTCTTCCTTATCTTCATTAAGGGTCATTTGGTAGCTTCTACACTTGGGTTTTGCTGGTAGGATCCTTACGATTGGTTTCTCATCTTCTGGTCATTCAACCTTCATGTTCCCTTCTTTTCCACAATTGAAGCAAACTTTTACTTTCACCGGGCAGTTTGTGGAAATATTCCCCAGCTTCTTTCAACTTGTTGCAAATGACATAGTAGCCAAAATGTTTTTCTTGCGTTGGTCGCACCACTTTCCTTAGCAGATGTTGTTAACGCCTTCCGTACCAACCATTGTCTCGAAGGGGACAAGGTCATATTAGCTTCCTGCCTTCTAAAGGACAGCGCAAATGATTGGTGGGAGGAGGTAGCACGTGTGGTGGGTGATGATGCAGTTGATGTGACGACTTGGGATGATTTCTCGACCAGGTTCCGAGCCGAGTTTGCACCAATGATTGAGGTGCAACAGTTAGCGTGAGAGTTTGAGGACCTCCGCCAGACTACTGAGACGGTGGATGAGATCACCGCTATGTTCAGGGAGAGGGTGCTTCTGGTTCCACAGTATGTGGCAGACAAGGAGATGAAGAAGGCCCGGTACCATGAGATGTTGAGGAGTGACATTCGGCAGTTTGTGAGCCGATGCTGCTGCAAGACGCTGGAAGACATGATAACAAGGGATAGAGAGAGGGAGATTGATCTGGAGGTGGAGAGGAAGAGGAATCTGGATGAGGTTCAGGTATCAGGAGGTTCGGGCAAGAGGTCCAAGGTTGTGGATACAAGGGGGAAGGGCCATCTGGGTTGAGGCTGATACGGCAAGTGCAACAGATCGCACGAGGGGATGTGTAAGGTTGGTGGTTCTGGCTGCTTCAAGTGCGGTCGGACTGGTCAGATCAGCAGGGATTGTACTGCTACCACTACCTTCACCCTAATATTTAATCTGATTTGCTTTCAATACAATCAGAGGGACCACAAGAAGGCTCATTGTTTAAGTTTGGCTGCAGTAGGACCGATGTCAGCACCCGCTCCTGCGACTCTCCGGATTACTAATGGACGCTTGGGCCGGGTAGATGCGCATGCGGTGAAGAACAGGGCTTTCATGCTGACGGTAGAGGAGGCATGCAACTCTCGATGTTGAGATGGGTATGTATCTTCTCCTTATCTCTTTATTTATATTGAATTGCTTGCTTATGTTTATGTGTTTCATTTTAGGATCATTCCTTGTGAATGATATCTCTGCTTTCGTATGATTTGATTCGGGGGCTACCCAGTCTTTTGTATCGCTTGCGCTTAGCAAGAGATTTGATGGAGCTTCGGGGGAGCTGGTTTGTCATCTTGATGTTGAGATTGCTGATGATATGACCGTCCGGGTTGTGAGGGTCCATTGAGGTGGCACTCTCCAGTTATTCGGCGAGCAGTATCCGGTTAATCTAGTTCCCATTCCTCTGTGTGGGAACAAGGTTATCTTGGGCATGGATTGGTTGATCCCTACTAGGGTAGTGATCAACTTTGAGCAATAGTCAGTTCACGTTCGAAGCCCAAGTGGGGGAGAGTTGGTGATTTAGGGTGAGAGACTGCATCGTGGGCCAATTATGTGTTTTGCGGCTAGGACCAGACCTTATCTTCATCGGGGTTGCTCGAGTTTTGTCGCCTATATCATGGATACCTAGGATAAGGGTAAGACGACCATGGATGATGTTCCTTTTGCGTTTTTATTCAAAAATTCGATTTCACAAATGGTAAAATTGACAATGGAAGCTTAAAAAATGTTGAATAAAACTAAAACTATTTTACCCACCAAGGATCATTTTACAAGAGTTAGAAAGATTAAAACAACCATATAAGGGAAATGATAACAACCTTTGAAGACTTTGATCCTCATGGGTGGTTGGAAGATGATGAAGTGTAGCATGAAACTCTAAAGAAAGAGTTCTCTACAAGTATCCACCAAGCAAGAGTAGAACCACCAAGACATGCTAGTATTCACTTGTAATTTTTTGTTCATAAGCCTTTGAAATATATACCAAATATATGTTCAAAGGTGAAGCAACAAAGGGGATTTGTCTAGTATCAAAATGCAAGAGAATTGAAAATAAGAAGAGCCTTCAAATTCTGAAATTAGAAATCCTTTAAAGAGCATGGAGCTCTCGAATTTGACTCTAAGAAGAGGAAGAACAAGACTTCCAAGAAGTGTATCAAAACCCTTTCATGCTCTCTCTTATATATTGGCCAGAAAGTGAAAATAAGGCAATAAAGTAAAAGGAGAGACAAATTTGTCTCAAGCATGGCAAAAGAATAGACAAGGCATGCATGCCTTGTCTCCTTCCATTTTTCGAAAAAGGCATGTCCAAAACAAGACAAAAGTTGTCTCATGGCTAGTTTTTATACACATACATGTTATCTTTATAAATTCAATAATTTTTATAAAGAATTCCTAACACACACACTTATATATATATATATATATATATATATATATATATATATATATATATCTTATTTTATAGAAATCTATCTTTTATATAAATTGTAACTAGCTTATTAAGATATAAATATGAATATATAAATATCTTATTTTATATTAAACTACCTTTTATATAAATTGAACTAGTTTATTAGGATATATAAATATATAACTTACAAATAATCATACTTTATGATATATTTCATAAGTTGTTATTCCTCCAATAAATATTATTTCCTCAAATAATAAATTCCCAATTAGTAAAATATTATTTCCATGAAATAATAATTTTCCAATTAAATACAAGTGTTATATTTATTAATAATCAAATTATACTAATAAATAATCAATTGACGGTAACTTGTTATATGGTGCGACCCTATAGGATCACATATTATTTGCAGTATCATTCTATAATGACTCTTCGGGATATAAGATCTTTCAATCTCCCACTTGCACAAGACTCATCATAGATTGATATAGACAATGGTGAACGTCCAGCAACATTTCACTGCCCCCAATAACATATGACGAAGAATGCCATTCATCAACATCCAATTCCTAAAAGCTTAAGTTTCAATTGATGTAATACGGTAAGTTTATCAATTATCCCTTTGTTATAGACATCCTGTTGAACATGAACCTTGGATCGCAATCAATCTCATTTGCAATTCAACTTTGGGTAAGACGCATTAGATGTCTAACTCTCAACACATAAGAGGAACAAATCCCATCTTGACTACATAAGCCTCTTGCATAGTTCACACCATACCCAAAAATGACTTTTATAATTTCCCAGTCAAGGAGCAACATTTGGTCATATCAAAGTACAACACTCCTTATACTTGAGTCCCACTATGTGTCTTAGCTGTTATGCACACAAAGATAATACCTTTTAATAAAGTATCACTCATAACAGTGATCTATGAGATGATCTTGATGTGAGTCCGTTCAATACTAGTTCTCTAACAAGTACCTATGAAACATAGTTACAACCACTTGCCTACTGTCATCTAGTGAGAGTCAAGCAATCCATTTCATATTCGTCTTATTTCATAATCTCTCCCACAATCATGACCGACTATGAAGCTTTAGAATAATAAGATTATTCGCGTATTAAACATGTTAATATAGAACACAACAAGTATCAATGTAATGATCATATCCCAATATATCAAAACATTATTTAATAGTTGTTGTTACAATGTTCCAATATCCAAATACTAAATTCAAATCAAAATACCATTACTCGAATAATAAAGGTCTTATGGCTGAAGTGTGACCACTCATACTTACCTTAAAAGGAAATACTTTATTAATGGATTTGACTAAATTTAATTTATGTGAATTTTGTGAATACAATCATCTCCATATTTGATATTAATCAATGTATTGTTAAATATTGTCACAACTGGAAATTTTGTGTCATGTAATCTATACACTCAAGTTAATGTGAATCAAAAACTTAAGAATATGTGTGACACCTATGATTATGACATCAAAAACTTCAATCAAATACATCATACAAGTACTACAAATAGTCATCAAACAATTGGAAACTCTAGAAGTTCTTATTTAGGTCCACCTTGGACTAGAACTTCCTTATTGGATCCAAATGGACTAATAAGCTTTCAATTTGACTATCATGGGCTTAGAACCCTAATTGGGCTCTAATTGGACCCACACTAATTTATTTCAACATTTTGGGCCATGTTGGGCCTAGAATGAAATGAATTAAAAGCTTTGATCCATGAATAACCTAAACTAGTCCAACAAAAATGTAAAAATCCTACCACATTCTTTTAGGCTTAAAACCTACCCAAACTAACTCTAATATTGGGCTTAGGGGCAAAAATCCCAAATTTTTCCTTTTTCCTTCCATGTTTTCGGCCCAAAACAAGCCCAAGAGGAAGGGTTGACTTTCAAGTGACACCTCACTATTACCTCATGGTTATCCATGCAACATATCTCATATACCCATGCATACATCACCTCAAAGATCACTTCTTCTTCCTCTCTCTCACTCTCGGCCGAAACACACACACACACACCACAAAAATCTCTTCCAAACTCTCTCTAAATCTTGAAGAACATCTCCTTCCCCCTTCTTTAAAAATTTCGTGAATCAAGAAGCTTTCAAGAGGATCTTTCAAGTTAATCATCATCTTAGGTAAGTTTTTACTTATATCCATGATCTAGCTACTTCATTCCATCAAAAATCTCTTCTAAATCTATTCCAACTTGTGATCATGCACCTTAGAAGTCACCAAACTCGAGATCTACCAAGGAAAGGTGCTAGGGCTGAAAATCACTTCATTTTTCTTCCATCTTCTCTTCAAAACCGAAACCACACCCAAGGTGAGCTTCATACCCCCTATTTTCTGTTTTTATGAGTTTTTGTGGGGGGGGGGGGGGGGGGAATACAAGTGAAAGTGTAGATCTATATGTGTTTTGTATGCCTTGTATGATTTCCATGCTTATATGTGTGTTATAATGTTGGATCTAGCCATAAAACCCCTCAAAACCGAGATATACTTTATGATAAATGATTCTAGCATCAAGTATACTTCTACATACAAAGTGTTCCAAGAAAAATAGCTAAATGGCTTAGTAACATTTTCTTTGGGCTAAAAACTCAATTTTTGGACATAAAATGCTAAAAATATAAAGTTAAGGGGCCCAAATTGAAATATTTCGAAATCAGATGGGGGAGATGAGTCAAAACAGTTTCCATAATGTATTTTTTGAAAATATACTTGTTGGAGGATTAAAAACATAAATTTCAAGCTTAATGGGCTAAAAATGACATTTTCGGCCCAATAAGGCCCATTATGCGAAAATTTCTGTTTTGGAGGGCCAAAACTGTGTTTTTCTGTAAAACAGTGGACTATTAGTGTTCCAAGTCCTTTTCAAAGGTTTAAAATGCTTTTTGAATTTAAAAAGGACCAAAGTTGCAAAATTTTTCCAATTTGGGCCAAAATTGTCAAAGTTGCGAAAAAGAAGGGTTATAACCGAGAAAACTGCATTTTCAGGGACTTAAACTGTTTTCAATGAAAAATATGCTGAAAAATATTAATTTCAATAATTTTTGGTGTTAAAATGTCAAGAAAAATGATTTAAGGACCAAACCGGAAAGTTATTTAATTAAAGGGTTGAAAAAGTAAATTTTACAAACAATGAGGGGCTGAAAACAGAAAACTTCCAAGGCTAATTCAATACACGCAAATTGATCAAATAATGGCACCGCGACTATCGACAAAATACAATACACAACAATACCAAAAGTCGTTAAACGAATTGGTTCGGTCTCGAACCAATAAAAATCCGAAACTACTAACACGACGATACTACGATTCATACAAGTATCGTTTGGGAATTCAATATACATGCGAGTGTGCACAGACGTCTACGCACCATCTTTGGGCCCCAAAAGTGTAAAATCTTGTTTGTTGGGCCTAGCTAGCCCAATGACCTGATCTTAAGGCCCGAAGACCTCTATCTTACGAAGTGTTGGGTTTTACCGATCTAACACAACGTAAAAGGACTTTCAATGGCTTGTATACTATTGGTCCCCAAGGGTCCTTTGGTATTGCTAGTAAAGTCGGCATTTCATGCGAGGCGGGTCTGGGACCCCTCGTACCTTTTTTTATCCCCAACCGGTTAATGGAGTCATCGAGGCCTTCGTGTCCTCTTTCTCTTCGGATGTGGGACTACACGTAGTCAGGGCGGTTGGATAACGTGATTAGTACGAACGACGCCTACGGGATCGTTAGTAAAGCTATAAACTGGTCGTTTGTGTAACGCGTGTTTGTAGCAATTAATCATGCTCAAAAATAATCCAACGTCGTCTGGGATTGATAACTACACCCGTTGCAATGGTTTTCAATGTAACTTCATGGATTCAGAGAATTAGGAAAACATCGGGTTTTCCTAGGGTCTTTCAATACATACGGATTCGAATACAAGTTTAATGAACAATTTTTACAAGTATAGAAACAAACAAGCATACCTATGGATCTTCACAAACGTTTTCAAAAGCTTTTCTTTTCAGAAAATATCGGATTTTCTGGTGGTTTTCAAACGATACGAACATTGTTTTTTTTCAAATACCGCTTATGAGCTCACCAATATTTCACATGTTGACGTTTTTCAAAATACTTGTATTCTCAGGGAACCAGTGAATCAAAGGAAATCATACTCAGTGATGGCTTGCAGTTTATTTATTAACGAATCGAACAATTTATTTTTGGGAATGTAATGTTTAAACAATGTACTTCATGTAAACTTTACTGGTTGTACTATATTAATGCATGGTGACGAATGTTGTTACGTTTCATATATATTCAATGTTATGGTATTCAATTGAGTCACGACAGCTCCCGAACGTTTCCGCCGCCTGGTTCGGGGGTGTGACAAATATTTTGGAGCACTGTTGTAAAATTCTCGACTAAGTCACGATTAATCTCCGATTAATTCCTAGACGGCACCTGACGGATTAGAGGGCGCCTAGCGATTCATCTCTACCTACAAAATGTCTGAAGTAGTAGAAAACGATGAAATTTTAACACTTTGAATAAGTTCTAAGTCAATAGAAACTATTTGACAAATGATTATTGTTGTATTAATCATATTAACTTATTTTATTATGATATTAGTGGTATTTACGAGCTTTGTTATGATATTAGTCATATATAATTTTTTAAAATTCAACGAATTAGCAATTAATGGTCTGCAAGTAATCCGCCGATTAATCTCTTAACCCTAGTCTACCAACTAGCTAACTTCAAGTGGTTTTTACAACCTTGTTTTGGAGAATATAATTGGTGCTCTTATGTGACATAGAGTTTCTTAGTTTGATTAAGTACACTCTATTACTCACAAAAGATTTATGGATTATTCATGATTGGAAGGATTCAACCTAGTTTTTCAATGATATAGTTCACCCAATTATATTTGATTTCAACTTCTGAAAAGTAGTGTATCCTTATTTAGTAGATAGAGCATTTTTTTTTGCTTTGATCTCATTCCAACTAAACTTACTCCTTCATTTCATAATGAAGTCATAATCCAATTATAATTCATAATTATCTATATTTATTTGGAAATCAAAATCATATGTAGCTCTTTACATTAAGATTTTGTTCTCAATTAATTATCTCATATACATTCTCTTATCTCTTATTAAGTACTATTATAGATTTTACATTCCAAGAATGTATCTTCTCATTCCTACGTATTTCATTTTATAAATACTTTCTGAGTCAAGGTGAAAACCACATTGCATAGTCAGAATGTCATTTTAAATGATTAAGTACGTCTCTTTCATACAAGATAAGGAATATCACTATCCTCCCACTAGTTCTTAGTAAACAAAGATACGTTATTTTCATTTTGATATAAAAGCATACCTTGTATCTTTATATTAAAATGACTATTCCAACATTGTTTGCTTTATATCCATAAGTAGATCTTAAGCATTACACATTTGGTTAGGATAACATAGATTAAGAAAACCTCCAGGTTAAGGTATATAGATATATTCTAGTAGATGTCTATTAAGAAAAGTGGTCTTTCTTGAATTGTATTTGCTATATCTCATATTAAGAATATGAAGTTATAGCAAATACTATCCTTATTTATCTAACCATAGCTACTTGTGAAAAGGTTTGGTCATAGTCAATGTCATGAGTATGTTAAGGACCATAGTCAATGACATTCGTATGAGAAAATCCTTATATAACAAGTATTACTAAATGTGTATATATTGCTAGGTTTTGAGCATTCTAACACTCATATGGTGTACATGCAACCCTATAAACCTTGGATCTATGTTTTCTCTATTATACATACAAATATTCAATATTCCAAGGTTTCATCCTAACTATCATAATATGAAGCAACTATACAACAAAAGCCTAGTTAGATGACATACCTTTTGATGAAGCTTGAAGTCTTGGTCTTTAAGAGCTTAGCCCCAATAGTGTGGAAGCCTCAAGTGTACTCACAAATCACCAAAAACACCTTGTAAATCTTGAGAGAATAGTAAGCACACTAGAAATCGGCCCACACTTGTATCCTCACACAGTAGTGCCATTTCATGTGCCAAAGACCTCTTTATATAGTATGGAGGATTAGGGTTACATTCATGTAAACCCTAATACCCATGACCTTCCAATTCCATAGGATCCATGGATTAAACACTCCATGGACTATCCATGCAAGTTTATCCCAACCTAAATGAACTTGGCCCATCCTATATATAAGAGTCCATATTTAATTAGTTCCTTTTTGATCAATAAATTAATTCTAAATTAAATCTTGATCAACACTAATTAAATAATATGATTACATATTAATATATTAGAACTTATAACATATTAATATAAATCATAAACATTCTATTCTAAAAAGACTATCCATATAAATTGTTCTGGTGAAGTATAACCCAAATGGACCATGCCAAATCAGGTCAAGTACATACCAATTTTAGTTATGGACTTAGACACTAATCCAACATATATATCCATGTATATATTCTTCCTAGAAGAATCTCTTACTCCTTCTAGCCTTGATATAAAGAGGAAGATTAATCAAGCCTATACTTGTTTATTAAACATGGATTACATCTCAACGTTCAAGAAATTTTCAATGGAATGTTTTAATCTCGATTGTGCCCTCTGAAGTTTTATGACTGGGATGCCGAGGATCTCAAAAAAAGGTGTGAATAACCATGTAAATATACTTGGTACCCTTAATATTTATCACTTAATCGATGTGCAGGCTAACCACACATGCTCCACCAATCCTATGATAAACATTAAGTTACCCCTTGCCTACCTTGTTAAATCCAAGTTAGTGTGCTGGTTAACCACACACGCTCCACTAACGACTTAAGCAAAGTGCAAGGGGTAATTTCATGGGTTAGCACCAAATTCACAATTTCCTAAAGTAACTAAGACTAGGAATTTATAAAAGGTTTAGTTACTTTATATTTATCATTATACTTATAATGAGAATTGTAGTCCTTGTCCTACCCGTTCGGCTAACGACCCTCCACCAGTCAAGAAAGCTGTGGGTGAGAGTGGACACACATTAAGTTGCCATTTTATAGGCAAAAACCTTATACCCCCTTATAGACCGGTTTTGTGAATTAGGCCTACTAAAGGTAAGACTCACTTGATCTTATACATACATACATATATATATATATATATATATATATATATATATATATATATATATTATTAACTTATAATACTATAAAGTATAAGGGTTGAATTTTAACTTTTAAAATTCTTAGGTTTGGAATTAAATTGTGTGTGAGACTTTACAAATTCCAAAACTTGAGCGCAAGTTTTGAACTATTCAAAAACTTTTGGATTTTCATAACTTATGAGTTTAATTAAGGTTTTAAAAGTTTTAATGAAGAGACTCTTGAACATCCATAACTTGAGGAGAAGTGATGGAGTTCATAAAACAAAAAGACTCTTCAATTGTGTAACCTATGAATTTTAATGGATTTTTAAAAGAAATGACTTTTGGTAATCCATAACTGGAGGACAAATTATGGACTCCATTAAAATATATTTAGATCAAGAGTTAACTAACAGACAATTTTGCAACTAATTCCTATGACCTACCAAAACTCATAAGTGTATGAACAATCATATCAACAATTTCAAGAATTACATTAACACATATAAAAAATGAAATTTTGATAATAACCTTGAAATTGGTTTACCATAATCATTACCACATCAAAAACAGGTTTTATAAGTCCAAAACAGTTTAAGGTAATGATTCTAGACCAATTCCAACCTTAAAACTCGAAGAAATGCTGTCTGGGGGTCCAACTCGTCGAGTACATGAACCAACTCGACGAGTTGGATGAATTTGTGCATGGACTTGGCGAGTCCACTGTCCAGAACAGCAAAAAATCAATTTTTTTTAGCATTTTTCAGCAATTTGCATCAAGTATAATTGAAAGCAAGCCTAGTCTCTAATACCACTGCTGGGTTTTGAGCATTCTAACACTCCTATGGTGTACATGCAACCCTATAAACCTTGGATCTATGTTTTCTCTATTATACATGCAAATATTCAATATTCCAAGGTTTATCCTAACTATCATAATATGAAGCAACTATACTACAGAAGCGTAGTTAGATGACATACCTTTTGATGAAGCTTGAAGTCTTGGTATTTAAGAGCTTAGCCACAATAGTGTGGAAGCCTCAAGTGGAATCACAAATCACCAAAAACACCTTGTAAATCTTGAGAGACATGTAAGAATACTTGAAATCGGCCCACCCTTGTATCCTCACACACTAGTGCCATTTCATGTGCCAATGACCTCTTTATATAGTAAGGAGGATTAGGGTTACATTCATGTAAACCCTAATACCCATGACCTTTCATTTCCATAGGATCCATAGGTTAAAAACTCCATGGACTATCCACGCAAGTTTAGTCCAACCTAAATGAACTTGGCCCATCCTATATATAAGAGTCCATATTTAATTAGTTCCTTTTTTTTATCATTAAATTAATTCTAAATTAATTCTTGATCAATACTAATTAAATAATATGATTCCATATTAATATATTAGAACTTAGAACATATTAATATAAGTCATAAACATACTATTCTCAAAAGACTATCCATATAAATTGTTCCGGTGAAGTGCAACCCAATTGGACCATGTCAAATCGCGTCAAGTACATACCAATTTTAGTTATGGAATTAGACACTAATCCAATAGTCTCCCACTTGGATAAGTCTAAAACTATTATTGTGTATGACTCCAAAACCCGACTAGTAATCGTAGCTCCTAAAGCCGCTGTCGAACTCTGACCTAGTCAATGACTTGTCCATTAGATAAGGGATCATATATTCCTCCATTCTAAATATCATATGGAATGAGATATGGATTATAATCATTCTCTCTATCCATTTGTTGTTTCCTGATTTCCAATTTGAGACGACCGACTAATTGAACAAATCACATCAGTTCAGGCTTGGCCAAGCACTTAGGGGTGGCATTACTAAATCATCGAGGGGCCCACGTATATCGCTTTTATCCCTCCAAGGGTAAAAGGAATGGATAAACTTCAACTCATATGCTTGTTCTACTACTTTTTGAATCATACACAAAGGCACGTTTTATAACATCGAGTTACCAATGCGTTTTCGTGCAATCAATGTATAACCAACTCATAGTCAAAAACTCATATCTCTAGGTTTGAAGAATATAAGATATTATCGTCTCATGATCACTCGTGATAAAATCCATGAAGTGATTCAAATGAGTGTGAGTTTAATCCAATACTCAGAACTTATGAGCACTCATGAGTGTTGTAGCAACTCTTTCTGTGTTCAACATCTTAAACTTCTACAAGCCAACTTCATGGCAGTCTTGATTCATATGTACTTCCAACATATAACAGAATGTGGATGGTTTGAATAACTTAGTCATTCAAGAAGAATGACCTAGTTATTCTAGAAGTCAAAACATGCAAAGTGAAACACAAGAATAACCGAATCCAATATGGTCTCAGAGCTTATGAGTATAAATAGAACACCTTTTATTTATCACCGTATTTATTACACATTATTCATTATATATTGTTTCAACTAATCAACTTTATACTTGAATCAAAACACTAGTCATGCCATGCTCTAAGTATGCACACTATGTTTATCCAAACAATAGTCATGCCATACACCAAGTATGCACACTATGTTTGTCCAAACATTAGTTATGCCATACACCAAGTATGCACACTAAGTTTGTCTATGATCTTTACTCTGTGAAATAGATCGATTGAACATAGCTTCAATGATTCTCATTTCATAATCCCAAATCCTTACTGCAAATGCAAGAATTCCAAATTCCTTCATTTTACCAAAATCTGTTAGATTTTAAACTTATATGCACTAATCCTCTGTAATGATTATGAACGAAGTCACAAAGACTTGTGAACGGACATTACAGAGTATTCCAATGGAGATCAACTCCATGGAAACGAAGTCTCATATTCAAAGTACATTGTTTTGAACATCCTTCTAGCATTAAGCTTTCTAATCTTACATAGATTGAATAGTTTCCACCATGGAGACATTTCCATATTCCCATTTTGACTATCACTTCTAAACAAGGGTTGCCTCCTTTCAGAATATGTCAATATGGTCCTTCCAAAATTAACACTATACTTCCAACTGTCCCTGAGCAACCAATCTTTGGTAAACCTTAGATTGTCCTTGACAATTGCTTAATCATTTTAGTCATATCCAATCCTAGACCTTTTCCCCTCTTAGTGCCCCCATGCATTTAGAAAATTTAGAAAGGATGATTATTATAGCACATGCAATTGATCCTATATCCAAAGCATATGGGACATGATTCATGATGTCTCACAGAAAGACATGATTCTAGATCAGTCTTTTGCTACAATATTTCTTATTTTCCATATGTTTCATAATTCAAATATGAAGAGGGATGTTATAATCATAATCGAATTTTGAGAACGCAATATATATAGAATTTCCTTATGTTGAGAAATTGTACTTCATTTCAATTCTAAAAGCTTAGATTGAGATTTTAATCATCTTTAGTCAAGGATTTATATATATATATATATATATATATATATATATATATATATATATATATATATATATATATATATGAATTTTATGTTGGAATGGCTCAACTTAAGGAAATTCTATATGTATTGCGTTCTCGAAATTTGACTATGAAGAGGGATGCCATAATCACAATCGAATTTTGAGAATGCAATATATATAGAATATCCTTAAGTGAGCCATTCCAACATAAAATTCATATATATATATATATATATATATATATATATATATATATATATATATATATATATATATATATATATCCTTGACTAAAGATGATTAAAGTCTCAATCTAAGCTTTTAGAATTGAAATGATGTAGAATTTCCTCTCCCTTAATTATAGAAAAACAACTTTTCCCAATTGAAACTTTTTGTTTTCTATAATTAACATTGCTAACTTGCAAAACTTATCATAATTATCATGCTCCCACTAACATGGGAATTATCAACATAACACTTATGCTCCTACTAGCTTTGACATGTACTCAGAAATCAGTTAGACTTCTAGAAATCAATACTTTATTGATTTTCTTATCAAAGTTCAGACTTCTGATACGAGATACTTTGATAAAAACTTTATCAAAATCATACACCTTTCCTTAGATAGCACACATGTGTGTCTAAACAATTTCAGAACTATTAAAAGGGATACCATAATCATAGTCTCAATTGTTTAAACCTTTTGGATTCCTCACAAGTCCATGTTAGTGTGTCGGTTAACCACACACGCCCCACTAACGACTTTGAGAATGCAAACCTTATGACACTTAGATTTTATGGTGTATGTGTTTCTATCCATGTGCATTTGTCAAAACCATAATTACAAGACACGGTTAATGACAAATCCAAACTCATATGGACTGAACTTGTGCAGTCTTAACTTCTTGCCACCTGGCAGCACAAGGGCCTGTCATTGCTTCAAAGTTGTTATGCAACCAATTGAGAACTCTCAGAACTCATATGCAAAGCCAACTTTAACTGGAATGGGCACATAAATAGGAATATGTCAACACGATAGGTTATAAACCTTAAGTCATGAGCTAGTGAGAAACTACAGGTTTTATTCTCGATTAGATCATGAAATTCTTTCAGGATCTTTTAGACTCCCACTTTCCTCTTGACATATAAGACTCTCTTGCCAAGACCCATTCTTTTACAAACAAACATTCAAAAGATAGTGTGGATTCTTATCAAGACAAACACTTCTCACAATTGGCCTAAGTTGGTCTCTGTTTTATCCAAAACATCACAACTTACCAATTTCAAATGTACAAGAGTAGGACACATTTTACTCTTACGTTTGACAAGTATTAATAAAACTTCTTTAATATGTGTCACTCAGGTTACAATCTTGGAGTATGACTCTAAAAATTATTTTGGAATGAAGTATGACTTATCTTCTTGATTTAACCAATTCAACAATTCATGATTCATCTTCTTAGTCATAAGAATGCACTAAGATTTCGTTAGAGGAATAAATGTGCTATGATTTCTTAATCATTAAGATGATCACAAAACATGATACTAAAGTACTCTCCCATGCTTTTAAATTTGAGAAAATTTTATCTTTCTGCCTAATTTGATTCTTCTCATTCGTTCTGCCATACATCGAAACTTTTCCAATGTTTCAGAATTATACTTAAACTTGTAAGTATAACTAAGCTTTAGTAAATCATGACGAATAGTCTTATCGATCTTTTTGTGGTGGACCTGACCAGCGCACAACCAATTGTACCCAATCCCTTTGCCGTTTACTTGACTCACATATACATCTGAACAAGGAATTAGTCTTAATTTTCCAAAGATGAAGATTTTCATTCATCATACTATACAACTTGCATGATTCCAATTTTTGGTCCAATTGAAAACTTGGGTGATGAGAATCTTTCCTAATTTGGTAAATTTAGATATTACAACAAATGAAAGAATCAAATTCATATTTCCAATATTGCTAGAAACATACAAATATCAATTTTCCATAAATGCCATTGCAAGGAGATATAAAATAAAGTAAAAAAATTTATTTGTTTATAAAATGCGGAAAAACTTTTCCTTACAATGAAACTTTAAATGGAAACTATTCTATTACAAATTTCCTAGAAATATATCATAACTCCTAAGTAGTAGCTCTAGAATCCGATCTTCGAACCATGCGATTGAAATCCATCTTCGCGATCAGATTCAACATACTCTTCCTTTAAGTTTCCTTACCTTTGCTTGATCCTGCCATACATCAAAATGTATTAAGAATCTTCAATTAGGAACTTAACAGAGTTAGATAGTGGACTTACCTAAAGCAGAGTCAAACTTTTTGACTTGACCTTCTCTCAGTTCTTTCAGGTAGTTAGGGAAGTTTCACAACCAATGCCCCTTCCTTTAGCAATAGAAACATATGGACCCTTTGGGAATGGTACACGTGACTATCTCAGACTTAGCCTTTCTCTTTACCATTTGGTCAACCGAGTTGACTATGGCCGATCCCTTTCCATTGGGAAGAGAAAGCTTTTCTGGATATCCAATGTTACCATTGTCAATGTCCATGGTTGTTTGGGAAGTTGATCTTCTAATCAAATTTGCTTTACCAGTGCTCCAAATCACTACTAATTCAACAACACCAAGCAAATAGATAAGATCATTAAGGTTCATGTCATAGTCTTTTACATAGTAGTCCTTAAAGAACTCACTATGTGACTTAGAAAGTGATTGGAGAACCTGGTCAACATCCAACTTACTCAAGACTTTGACACCCAACTCTCCCGGCTTGTCAATACGTGACTTCATCTCCAAGATGTGAGCACACATAGACCTTACTTGCCAATAGGGCTTGAGTGACCTTGAATTTGTGGGTTTAGGGAGTAATTGGAGGAGATGGAGGAAGAGAAATATGATTTCCATGAGATTTAGTAAGATCATAGTTGTCTAAACTAGACAACTACAATGGGAGAAATTCAAGTTAGTTGATTTAAGTCCTTAATATAACACCTAATATGAAATATTAAGGCTAGGACCCAACACATTATTTTATGACTTGGAAGAGGGATGCCGTAATCCAAGCTATAGAATATTTGAAGGTAGGTGAATGACGATTCACCAATTTCCACCATGAAAAACAAAATACTTTATTAGGTTTAAATTGGATTTGAAACTCCTAGATCTTTTAAGATTCATTGAACTTTTCAATGGCACGTTTCAATCTCGATTGTGCCCTCTCAAGTTTTATGACTGGGATGCCAAAGATCAAAAAAAGGTGTGAATAACCATGAAAATATACTTAGTACCCTTAATATTTATCACTTAATCGATGTGCCGGTTAACCACATGCGCTCCACCGATCGTATGATAAACATTAAGTTACCCTTTGCCTACCTTGTTAAATCCAAGTTAGTGTGACGGTTAACCACACACGCTCCACTAACAACTTAAGCAAAGTGCAAAGTGTAATTTCATGGGTTAGCACCAAATTCACATTTTCGTAAAGTAAGTAATATTGGGAATTTATAAAAGGTTTAGTTACTTTATATTTATCATTATACTTATAATGAGAATTATAGTCATTGTCCTACCCGTTCGAATAGCGACCCTTCACCAGTCAAGAAAGCGGTGGGTGAGAGTGGACACCAATTAGGTTTCCATTTTATAGACAACAACCTTATACCCCTTTATAGACCGACTTCGTGAATGAGGCCTACTAAAGGTAAGAATGACTTGATCATATATATATATATATATATATATATATATATATATATATATATATATATATATATATATATATATATATATATATATATAAACTTACAATACTATAAAGTATAAGGGTTGAATTTAACTTTTAAAATTCTTAGGTTTGGAATTAAATTGTGTGTGAGACTTTACAAATTCCAAAACTTGAGGGCAAGTTTTGAACTATTAAAAAACTTTTGGATTTTCATAACTTATGAGTTTAATTAAGGTTTTAAAAGTTTTAATGAAGAGACTCTTGAACATCCATAACTTGAGGAGAAGTAATGGAGTTCATAAAATAAAAAGACACTTCAATTGTGTAACCTATGAATTTTAATGGGTTTTTAAAAGAAATGACTTTTGGTAATCCATAACTTGAGGACAAATTATGGACTCCATTAAAATATATTTAGATCAAGAGTTAACTAATAGACAATGTTGCAAATAATTCCTATGACCTACCAAAACTCATAAGTGTATGAACAATCATATCAACAATTTCAAGAATTACATTAACACATATAAAACATGAAATTTTGATAATAACCTTGAAATTGGTTTACCGTAATCATTACCACATCAAAAACATGTTTTATAAGTCCAAAACAGTTTAAGGTAATGATTCTAGACCAATTCCAACCTTAAAACTCGAAGAAATGTTGTCTGGGGGTCCAACTCGTCGAGTACATGAACCAACTCGACGAGTTGGATGAATTTGTGCATGGACTTGGTGAGTCCATCAGTGGACTCGGCGAGTCCATCAGTGGACTCGGCGAGTCCACTGTCCAGAACAACAAAAAATCAATTTTTTTAGCATTTTTCAGCAATTTGCATCAAGTATAATTGAAAGCTAGTCTAGCCTCTGATACCACTGTTGGGTTTTAAGCATTCTAACACTCTTATGGTGTACATGCAACCCTATAAACCTTGGATCTATGTTTTCTCTATTATACATGCAAATATTCAATATTCCAAGGTTTCATCCTAACTATCATAATATGATGCAACTATACTACAGAAGCGTAGTTAGATGACATACCTTTTGATGAAGCTTGAAGTCTTGGTCTTTTAGAGCTTAGCCACAATAGTGTGGAAGCCTCAAGTGGAATTACAAATCACCAAAAACACCTTGGAAATCTTGAGAGACAAGTAAGAAAACTTGAAATCGGCCCACCCTTGTATCCTCACACACTAATTCCATTTCATGTGCCAAAGACCTCTTTATATAGTATGGAGGATTAGGGTTACATTCATGTAAACCCTAATACCCATGACCTTTCATTTCCATAGGATCCATGGGTTAAAAACTCCATGGACTATCCACGCAAGTTTAGTCCAACCTAAATGAACTTGGCCCATCCTATATATAAGAGTCCATATTTAATTAGTTCCTTTTTTTATCATTAAATTAATTCTAAATTAATTCTTGATCAATACTAATTAAATAATATGAGTCCATGTTAATATATTAGAACTTATAACATATTAATATAAATCATAAACATATTATTCTCAAAATACTATTCATATAAATTGTTCCGGTGAAGTGCAACCCAAATGGACCATGCCAAATCGGGTCAAGTACATACCAATTTTAGTTATGGAATTAGACACTAATCCAACATATATATCCATGTATATATTCTTCCTAGAATGATTTCTTACTCCTTTTAGTCTTTCTATAAAGAGGAAGATTAATCAAGCCTATACTTGATTATTAAACATGGATTACATCTCAATGTTCATGACTCTAAGTCATTTGTCAGATTTAAGATCTGATATAACATTTTGGTAGTTGATAGTTTAACTAGAAACCATTAAGAACTCATCAATGAGAGATTCTACATTTCTCAAGTCATAGATGATTTCTACCACTATTGTGAACAATTTGTGTTTATGAATAGCTATTATTCATGCTCAACAATTCCTTGTTGAAACTAGTGCCAACAATTGTTACATCAGGCTATGGTTCTTGAGCTACTTCAACATCCATGTGCCTCCCACTTGATTTATCATTAGAAGCTTGCTTTCCGCTAACTCAACTTTCATAGGAATAAATGATCTTATTCTTGGTGGGTTTGTATATAATAATCTAAATGCCCTTTTAGAATATTCTAAGATTAAATAATTAGTTGGTGTTTATACTGTAGATACAATTAATAGTAATTGAAGTATAATCCCAAAAAGGTCAAAAGGAGGACATTTCTACCGATTATAAAGTAAAATATATCAAGTAAAGTTTAATTTACCCTTTATCATTACGAAGGCTTTAGATGGTATTACTTGGTTGTATCTTATGCTTAATAATAGACATTCATTAGAAAGGAAGTCATACACCAAGTGTATAGTTCCTTAATAATTATTTTCTCTACACTTTAGTGAAAACATTATTAGGAATCTTTTATATATAAATAAGATTCACATATGTCAAATAAACTATATTATTTGCCTTCAAAGATCCCTTTCTTGAAGTTGGAATATGTGGATTTCATTTATACAATAAAGATAACAATGTCATTGATAAGTTTGATTTAAAACAAGTTTAAGAAAAAAGTGATTCCATACAAAACTTACTTTTATAAAATATTGATATTTACTTTGTAATTCTATTAAGAGATCTAGTCTCAAAAATAGAAGTCAATCATTTCAAAATATGAGTATTATCGTTATGAAAAAACGATCTAGTAAATAATAAAAAATTTAAATCAATAACTGAGACATAAATATTTAGACATGCTAAATTTAAAACATACATTGTTCCAAAACAAACATTGTTTTAAATTACAAGCAATTTATGTTATAAGCATAAATAACAAACTAAACTTCGAGAGTGTAGTTCCAACTTGCTTGTGCTCAGCTCGTTACTCTTCTGTAAATATTTGTAATCAACTTACAAAAATTATATTAACATTCAAGTACCAAGTACTTGAGCGTTACTCGAAAAGTATGAGTTGTATCTAGTAGAAACCTGAAGTACTAGTCTCTTTCATACTTTCTTTCTAGATAAGAGGTGCAGTTCCTCTACCAGTGTCTAGTTTCTTCACAAAAGAAACAAGATCCATCTATGTGGTCCTAATTGTATTTCTTGGGCTTAAAGGTGTTTATTCCATAAAACATGGGCCTTTTAGATCATACAAGGTGACTCTTTTAGCGTTGCATTATTTCAATGTTTAAACTAGGTTTAAATAAAATATCACTGTATTTATTGGAGTATTGCTTGACCTGTTATATCATCAGATATATGTTTAAATTATCCAAGACTTCCTAGAAGTCATGAATAACTATTCCTAGCTTGATGTTAGAAGCATATTTAGCATCACTGTGATGCATTTACTAGGTATCATATTCAATTTTATTGGTCAAAGCAATTTTTTTTAGGAATAGGTCCTTTAAGTGTATACAATTTCACATCTCTCACGAGATTGTCTCTTAAGACGTGAACCCATTCATTGAGGCTGTATCTGTTGAATGTTATTGTTTCATTAAATCATTTAAAGAGAAATGACATTTCATGGTTATGAGAGTGGATTATATATCTACAAAATTTTTAAAAAATTCATTTAGTATTTTCAATATTTAATCTTTAATAATTAATAACCCTTTTAGCTTCTAAAAACATTAATCATCAATGTCTAGGATCCAAGTTGCAAAACAAATAAATGGTTAGGTATCCTTTATCTCATCCATCCGAATTCAACCTGGTAGATATCGATTATCAGTTATATCTTACCATATAATTCCTAGATTTATGGGACCGCTAATAACAAGTTCAATTAGACATGTTTCATCCCATCTATGTGATGGGTTTTAGCCATATGAACATTCCTATGTGCACATGCAAACCCTAATGCTTGGATCTAGGTTTCTCTAATTAAACATGCATTGAATCCAAGACTTCTAATGACTAATAGATCATAATAACATAAGAAATCAGAATTAGAAGCTTACCTTGAATCACTTGCTTGATCTTCTTGTCCTTAGAGATTTAGAGTCACAATTGTCACTCCTCTAATGGCTTACAAGCACCAAATAGCAAGAGGATGGTTTAAGAGAGAGGAGAGGGGATCAAAATCGGCCAGGGTTTCTTCTTAGAGCATAGGTGCCGATTTCCTTAACCCTTGGGGTCTATTTGTACTTGTAAGGCTCCTAGGGTTTCACCTTTAAACCCTAATTGAATAACTTAGGCCCTAAGCAATCCAATACCCTAATTGATAAGCCTTTGGACGATTTCAAGGCCTATCCAAAGTCCTTAAAACCATCCAACATTATCCATAAGGGATTTACAGCCCAAAGTACAACTATCATACAATTGACAGTTTATACCCCTTTATTCAATTAATCTCTTTAAGTCACCAAATTAATTCCTAATTAATTTATGACTTATATTTATCAAATAATAATATTATTATTCCATATATTATTCTCATAATATATTAATAATATTTCTTCTCTCATAATAAATCATCCTGTCAAGTTGTTATGGTGAAGGCAACCCAAAAGGACCATGCATAATCGGGTCAAATACTTGCCTAATATAGTTGCAGCCTTAGACACTATTCCAACACTATGCCTCAGAACTCTCTTGATTAAGTATCCTTTATCACAAAAGATTTCCGATCAAATCCTCCAATTTGAAAAAATTGTGTAATCGGCCTATAACGTGGTTATAGAAATCGCGAAAACACCTCGGCCATCAAAAGATAACACTAAGCGGTTAGGTATCCTTTATCCTACTAGTGCATACAAGAGACATACGAGTGTTCTTTGAAAACGATTGCATATATTTGAGGTTTGTAAGGGGTCTTTGATGTTTTTATAATTCTAGTTTAAAGAACATGTCATATCATGGTTATTGCCTGCATTGAATAAACCATGGTATATTTAAAAAAAATCTTATTTCATGTTAAAATCACATTTTTAACAATGTTCTTCTATATATAAAACTTGGTTTTATATAATTGACGTGATCAAAGTTCTAAATTAATAACTAGTATTAAGTTATATCGTTTGAGCGCTTTTGAACATTTGGAAACCTTTTAATAAAACTTCCTTTTATAAAATAAGGTTTCGAGTTTGATAAGTTTACAAATCTCTACTTTAAACTTATACAATTTTTATCCCGAAATTTTACCGGTTACTAGTTTTAACGATAAAGGTTGTTTTATTGTAAAACTATTTTTAGCATCTTATGTTAAAAGGTAAATTTCATTAAAACCAAACTCCTTGTGATTTTTATTTTTTTCAAATATTACTTTGCATTTCAAAAACTAATTTACCAACCATAACATAATAATAATAATATAAACATAAAACAACACATGCATGCATAACAATTATAACATATGTGCATAAACCAAGCCATAAATTAGTAATAATTTTGTGAGTCATCACAAAATTATCAAGTGCATTCCTAAAGGGACTTAAGGCAACTTTATCTTATAAGTCTTCATGTGCTCCCACTTGCTTCAACATCTTGTAGTAAGTATATAAAAATAGTTTTATAAAGTTTCAGAAACTTTAATAAAATCAAGTTTATAAACTTTTGATCTTTAAAATGGCCACCATCTTCATTGTTGTTACATTTTTATAAAAATAAAATGTTTCTAAAACTAATCTATTACTTACAAAATTAACAAAATAAAACTATCTATTTAATTTTTACATACCATATGAATAAATAAATAGTTACAACCATTTTAAATAAATCAACACATGCAACAACACAAAGGTCCACGACAAGTTTTATGCATATTATACATACTTATATAATCAAAATTATATAAAACAACTCTTTGTTTTTCTAAGACAACTTTTATGACCAAAAAGATGCATGTAAACTTTTGGTCAAAAGTAAAAATTATAAATATTTTAAAGTTGTCATAGAAAATATGTATGAATTTTTCTTGCAAAGAGAAAACCATCCATGTTTTTCAAAAACAAAGATTTCATCAACTAAATAAATAATCTAACTAATCTTGCAAACCTAGCTTTGATACCAATTGTTAGGTTTTTATTTAAAAATACGGTTTCACAACCGGTAAAATTGACAACGGAAGCTTAAAAAAAGTTAAATAAAATTAAAACTATTTTACCCACTAAGGATCATTTTGCAAGAGTTAGAAAGATTAAAACAACCATAGAAGGGAAAGCATAACAACCTTTGAAGACTTTGATCCTCATGGGAGGTTGGAAGTTGATGAATTATGGCATGAAACTCTAAAGCAAGAGTTCTCTACAAGTATCCACCAAGCAAGAGTAGAATCATCAATACATGCTAGTATTCACTTGTAATTTGTTGTTCATAAGCCTTTGAAATATATACCAAATATATGTTCATAGTTGAAGCAACAAAGGGGCTTTGTCTACCATCAAAATGCAAGAGAATAGAGAAGAAGAAGAGCCTTGAAAATCCTGAAATTTGGCAATCCTCTAGTGAGCATGGAGCTCTCGGATTTGACTCTAAGAAGAGGAAGAAAAAGACTTGCAAGAAGTATATCAAAACCCTTCCATGCTCTCTCTTATAAAATGGCTAAAAAGTGAAAAGGACACCATAAAGTAAAAGGAGAGACAACTTTGTCCAAGCATGACAAAAGAATAGACAAGACATGCATGCCTTGTCTCCTTTCATTTTTCAAGAAAGGCATGTCCAAAAGAAGACAAAAGTTGTTTCATGGCTAGTTTTTATACATATACATGTTATCATGATAAAAATCAATCATTTTTATAAAGAATCCCAATATATATATATATATATATATATATATATATATATATATATATATATATATATATATATATATATATATATATGAAAGTAGTCATATATAAATATCTTATTTTATACAAAACTATCTTTTATATAAATTGTAGCTAGCTTATTAAGATATAAATATGAATATATAAATATCTTATCTTAGACAAAACTACCTTTTATATAAATTGAACTAGTTTATTAAGATATATAAATATATAACTTATAAATAATCATACTTTATGACATATTTCATAAGTTGTTATTTCTCCAATAAATATTATTTCCACAAATAATAAATTCCCAATAAGTAAAATATTATTTCCATGAAATCATAATTTTCCAACTAAAAGAGGTGTTGATATATTTATTAATAATCAAATTATACTAAAAAACAATCAATTGACGGTAACTTGCTATATTGTGTGACCCTATAGTATCATCCTATAATGACTCTAGGTCATATAAGATATTACAGTGCCGAGTGTGCAAGATTATCCGGATGTGTTCCCAGGGGATTTTCATGGGGTACCTCCGGAGAGGCAGGTGGTGTTCAGGTTTGATTTGGTTCGATGTGCGACTCCGATAGCCAATGCACTGTATGGGTTGACTCCCCCCGAGATGCAGGAGTTGTCTACACAATTGCAGGATCTATTAGACAAATGATTTATTAGGCCAAGTAGTTTGCCTTATGGAGCATCGATTTTGTTTGTGAAGAAGAAGAATGGGTCTCATCGTATGTGTACCGACTACCGGGAGTTGAATAAGGTAATAGTGAAGAACCGTTATCCCCTCCCGATGATTGATGATCTTTTCGACCAACTTCAGGGTGCATCTTGGTTGGGTCTGGGATAAGGATGTGTAGAAGACAGCTTTCCGGACTCGATATGGTCATTATGAGTTCGTGGTGATGCCCTTTGGGCTCACTAATGCTCCAGCTGCATTCATGGGTCGCATGAACCGCGTGTGCATATCGATGTTGGATCGGTGTGTGATAGTATTTATTGATGATATCTTGGTTTATTCCAAGACTCAGGAACAACATGAGGAGCACTTGAAGGAAGTGTTGGAGACATCGAGGAGGGAGAGACTTTTCGCAAAGTTCTCCAAGTGCGAGTTTTGGTTGCGCGAGGCGTAATTTCTGGGCACCTTGTCAACTACATGGGTATTATGGTTGATCCGGCCAAGGTCATGGTCGTGATGTACTGGGAGGTTCCAAGGTCTCAATATAAGATTCAGAGTTTCTTGGTTTGGCTAGTTATTATTGGAGATTCATTCAGGATTTCTCCAAGATCGTTGTTCCCTTAACCCGACTGACCAAGAAGTCGGTGACATTTCGTTGGGGGCTTCAGCAGTAGGCAACTTTTGAGACTCTTAGACAGTGGTTGTGTGAGGCATCAATTTTGACCCTGCCAAAATGTGGTGATGATTTCATGGTTTATTGTGATGCTTCGATCACAGGTTTAGATGTTGATGCAGCAGGGTTGCATGATCACTTAAGCTTCGAGGGAGATGGAGCCTCATGAGGCAAACTATCTAATGCATGATTTGGAGTTGGGGTTCGTGGTGTTCGCCATCAAGATTTGGCGGCATTACCACTATAGGGTCTGGTGTACCATCTACTTGGATCACAAGAGCCTGAGCTACTTGATGAATCAACCGAATCAGAATATGATGCAACGTTAATGGTTCAATATGGTTAGGGATTATGATTGTGAGATCCTTTGCCACCCGAGGAAGGTCCATGTGTTGGACGATGCTCTCAGACACAAGGAGGTTACTGCTCTGATCAGAGATATATGTTTGAGGATGACCGTGATTACTCCATTGTTAGAGCGGATTCATGAGGCTCAAGCTGAGGCTATGAAGGAAGAGCACCAGAAGAGTGAGCGCATTTATGGGTTAGGTGGCTTCCTTCGATAATGATACTCGTGGATTGTTAAACAACCATCGATGGGCCTGGGTTCTTTATTTGGACGTGGTACACCAAGTTCTGATGGAGGAGGCTCACAAGTTGAGGTTTTCCATTAATATTAGAGCAAAGAAGATGCATAGCGATCTTTGTCCTAATTATTGGTGGTCCTACATGAAGCGGGATGTGGCCTGATACGTGGAGTGGTGCTTGACTTGTAGGAAAGTCAAGGCTGAGCATCAACGACCTCACGACAAGATGTAGTCGTTAGAGATTCCCGTATGGAAATAGGAAGACATCACTATGGATTTTATCACGACGCTTCCTAAGACTGCACGCGGAGTGGATTTGATTTGGGTCATCGTGGATCGATTGACCACGAGCACGGATTCCATCCCGATTCAGGAGAGTATTTATGTAGAAAATTTGGCCAAGATTTATATCAGGGAGGTGGTGGCACGTTATGGGGTACCGGTATCAGTGGTTTAAGATAGGGATGTTCGTTTTACTTCCATATTTTGGAAGCAATTTCATGACGAGTTGGGAACTCGTCTCCATTTTAGTACAAATTTTCATCTGCAGATCGATGGGAAAAGTGAGCGGACTATCCAGACCCTTTGAGGACATGCTTTGTGCATACATGTTGGATTTTAGTGGGAGTTGGGATACGTATCTTCCGTTAGCGAAATTTTCGTATAACAACAGTTACCATGCGAGCGTTGATCGACCTCCTTTTGAGATGCTCTACAAGAGGAAATGCAGGACCTCAATTTTTTGGAGTGAGGTTAGTCAATGAGTCATGGGGAGTGCTGAGGTGGTACTAAAGACCACTGAGCTGATTCAGTAGGTTCGGCGTAGGCTCCAAACAGCTCAGAGTCAGCAGAAGAGTTATGTTGACAAGCGTTGGTCAGATTTGGAGTTTCAGGTGGGAGATATGGTTCTCCTGAAGGTGTCACCTTGGAAAGGTGTCATCCGATTCAGGAACCAGGGCAAGCTGGGCCCCAGGTATATTGGCCCCTTAAAGGATTTTGGCTCGGTGGGCCGGGTTGCATATCGTCTAGATCTTCCAGCCGAGCTCAGTCAGATTCATAGCACGTTCCACGTCTCTCAACTGCGTAAGTATTTGCTGGATGATTCCACAGTTGTTCCATTAGAGGATATTCAGGTGGATGATCGCCTGAATTATATTGAGAGACCGGTTGCAATTTTGGATCGAAAGACGAAGACCTTGAGGAACAAGGTTGTAGAGCTAGTGAAGGTGCAATGGTTGCACCGCAAGGGGTTAGAGTGGAATTAGGAGCCCGAGGACGAGATGAGGGAGCACTATCCAGAGTTGTTCAGGGCAACATACATTGAGGATGAATTATGATTCAAGTGGGGGAGAATTGTAATGCCCGATATTATGAAGGTATTTATTTAAATTTGGTTATTTAATTATTTAGATTTTGGGCCTTGAAGTCATTGGACTTTTTCATTTTGGGCTTAGGGCATGTCGTACGTCGGACATACCACCCCATGTACACAGGGCGTACTACCGCAAAAGAGACGCAGATGCCATGCACGTACACGCAGGGTACGAGTGGGTACGTGCAACATACGTGTCCAGACCCCAAAACCCTAATATTTAGAGTTTGAGCACTATTTAAAGAACATTATGTCCCAATGATCATTTCTATCACCCTCCCTTTAGTCCCTAATTAGCCTCCACAAAACTCTAACTCCATTATTGAGTGTTCATGAGCATAAAGGTCATTTTGGATGTATTTTGGTGCTTTTGAAGGAAGGAGAGATTATCTTGAAGCTTCATTGGAAGAGCGAGAGCTTGTAGATCCAAACATCATCATCATTTGGCACTCATTAGAGGTATAAAGCTCTAAACTTGTTGTGTTATAGCTTACATCTAGTTCTAGCTTGGTTTTGGTTAACTTTTGGTCCCATGAGTGAGTTTTGGTGGCTTGATGCAATACCAGAAGTTATGAGTTGCCCCTTTAGACGTTTTTGAGGTTTCTAATTCTTAAAGTTATCATCTTTTTGGTTGGATCTCAACCATGCATGAGTTTGAGCTCATTTCATGGAAGTAGAATGTTATGTTTTGAGTTTGGGTTCATTTGGGGCATGCATAGGCACCAAGTCAATGATTTTATGGTTCTAGATACTCTTTGGGACTTACATCTGTGTTTTGGACCATTAAACTTAAGCATTAATAGCTTTAAGGAAAATTTGGCTTAATGAAGGAGTACACTGGGCATACAAGTCAATATGTGTAGTGTACAAGCCATGCAGTGACTATGCTTAGCGTACAGCTGAGTACGCGCCGCGTACTCGGTCTGTTTGAGCTTCACATCTTTTGGTCCTCGGTTGGGCCACTTCTTTGGACCTTGTTTCTTTAGGCATTATTGGGCCATCTAAAATCAAGCTTTTGGACTAAGGAAAATTATTGGGCTTTAAGGTAAGGCCCATATGGGGGGGTTTGGGCCCAATTTGGAAAATTGGGCTATAAGTGGGCCTTAGAGGAACAATTGGTTTTGGGCCTTTTGGTTTATGGATTTGGGCCTTAGTCTTGGGTCACATAGGTCAGGGGTAAAATGGTCATTTTACCATAAATATGGATTATTGGATATAGTTTAGAACCCAAGTGTTAATTAGGTGTTATTTTGTATAGATAGCTAGGGGAGTCGTCAGGATAACAACTAGGGATCTTTAGTGAGATTCAACATTCGAGGTGAGTTTCCTCACCATGTATAGTGGGCCGAAGGCACCAATACCATCCCATGATATGATCTTTTAGAATACTCATTGCCTATGTGACACTAGTATGTGCTTGTTTGTTTTCTGGGCAAGGTCGGATGGTTATCCTGTATGTTATTAGTTGCTATATGATTTGTATGTGAGCGGGCCCGTTATACTCATTGAGTGGGGCTCGTTATGCGAGTTAGGGTGGGCCCTGTTATACTGATTGGGCGGGGCCCATTATACTGATTAGACGGGGCCCGTTATATGCTATGTATGTTGGTATGCGGTACCTTGGGGAAATCACTAAGCTTTGTGCTTACGGTTTTCACTTTATGTTTCAGGTATTTCCGATTCCAATGGGAAGAGCTCAGGATGACTGCATCACACACACCACATGGATTCCGCACTTGATATTTCACTCTAATTTTATGATATTTGTTACACTTGTTTCAGTTAGGATGTATGGATGATGTTGGAATACGCTTTTACTTAAATTAAAAATGAAATTTTTGGATCCTATTTTTGGGACATTTCAGTAGAAGGGGAGATCAGACCATAAGATCTTGGTCAAGATATTCGATGTCTACAAAAAAAGTTCTTAGGTTAATGGTGGGTGCTAGCTTCACTAACACCTGTCTGATGCTTATGTTCCTATCAAGTATAGGAATGTATTACTGAAAATTCAAATTGAAAAAGAAATCATACTTGAATATCTTAGACCATTATTTTTAGATCTTAGGCAAAACAGATCTTAATATGTGTAGCGTTCCATGATCTTAGTAACACTTGGGCATCCAGGTTGGATAGCTAATATGCCCCTTTCCAGTGTCCGAATCGATAAGGTAAGGACCTTTCCATTTCGTAGCAAGTTTTCTTGCACTATATTCAGCTGTGTTTTAGAAAACTTTTCTAAGGACAATACACAGACTACAAGAGTCTGAGGTACCTGACGAATCAGGAAAATCTGAACATGAGGTAGCATCGATGGTTAGATGTGGTGAAGAACTATGATTGCGAGATCCTTTACCACCCTGGGAAAGCCAATATGGTGGCCGACGCTCTTAGCCGCAAGGCAGCTGTGGCTCAGATCATGGATATATGTCTGAGGATGACAGTGGTGACTTCGCTTCTGGAGCGGATTCGGAAGGCTCAACTAGAGGCTATGAAGGAGGAGCACCGGAAGATTGAATGGATCGCAGGTCAAATTTCCTCATTCGATTATGATAGCCGTGGGTTATTGACACTCCATCGTAGAGTGTGGGTTCTGTACTCAGGTGAAGTGCGCCAAATCCTGATGGAGGAGGCGCACACATCTAGATTTTCCATCCATGTCGGGGCGACGAAGATGTATAGATATCTTTGTGTTGGTTACTGGTGGCCCTGCATGAACTAGGATATAGCCTGGTACATCGAGAGGTGCTTGACCTACAGGAAGGTTAAGGCCGAGCACCAGAGACCTCACGAAATGATGCAGCCGGTGGACATTCCCGTATGGAAGTGGGAGGATATTACCATGGATTTCATCACTAAGTTGCTACGGACGACGTGAGGAGTCGATGTGATACGGGTCATCGTGGATCGATTGACCAAGAGCGCCCACTTTATTCCGATCCAAGACAACATTTCTGCCAAGAGGCTCACAGATATCTATATTTGGGAGGTCGTAGCTCAGCAAGGGGTTCCGGTTTCTGTGATTTCGAACAGAGATGTGCGGTTCACTTCACGATTCTAGAAGAAATTTCATGAAGATTCGGGTACTTATCTACACTTCAGCACAACCTTCCACCTGCAGACGGATTGTCAGAGTGAGCGGACCATCCATACATTGGAGTATATGATGAGGGCATGTGTTTTGGTTTTCGGTGGTAGCTGGGATACACATCTCCCATTGGTTGAGTTCTCTTATAACAATAGCTACCATGCTATCATCGACCATATGCCCTTTGAGATGCTTTATGGGAGGAAGTGTAGAACCCCGATATGTTGGGGTGAGGTCGGTCAATGAGTCATGGGGAGTACCGAGGTGGTACTCAAGATGATCGAGATGATCCAGTAGGTCCGGAGTAGACTGTAGATGGCTCATAGTCGGCAGAAGAGCTACGTGACAGGCGCCGATCGGACCTGGAGTTCCAAGCCGGGGATATGGTCGTCCTAAAGGTGTCACCTTGGAAGGGTGTCATTCACTTCAGGAAGTGGGGCAAGTTGGGCCCCTGGTATATCGGACCCTTCAGGATTATAGCCCAATTCGGCAAGGTGGCGTACCGACTAGACCTTCCGGAGGAGCTCTGATAGATCCACATCACTTTCCATATCTAGCAGCTGTGGAAGTGCTTGGTTGATGATTACACGATGATTCCTTTGGAGGACATTCAGGTGGATGACCGCCTGAACTACATAGAGAAGCCAATATCAATTCTCGACAGGAAGACGAAGGATCTGAGGAACAAGAAGGTCGAGCTGTTGAAGGTGCAGTGGCAACACTGTAAGGACTCATAATGGACATGGGAGCCAAAAGACGAGATGAGGGAGCATTGGTAACGCCTGTGTTTCTAGGCTAATCATTGGTGTGACGATGTATTTGTTAAGGTCAACAATTCTAACTTATTTTGAAGTATTAAAGAGGAATAACTTGAATAGTATGTGAATTATGTGATTTTATCTGCATTATACTTATTTATAAGATATAATAAATTAAGAATAAAAATAAGCATCAAAATAAAATAATAGATAAACCCAATATCCATGAAGAAAGTTGTAGTGGTCATGACAAGGATTCCGGAGATATAAAGAACGCCAAAATCCAAGTTATAACGAAAAAGTTATGACCTGTCGAAGTTTCACGACAAAACCGACATGACATTGTGTGACGTAAAACGTGAGTTTACGATAAAGTACCTTTTTTCCTTAGCAATCTAAACAAATTTCGTAGTATATATTAAACTGAGAGAGTGCATAAAAAGAATGTCCAAATCTGACTTCGTATGAGGAAGTTATGATTTTTCAAAGATTTGGCATACCAGTATGCAGCCCGGAGTTCAAATATTAGATCGACCGATTTTTAGCCAACACAACCTAAACGAGAATCGAAGATCTAGTTAATAGGAGCTCAATGATAAAAAGACAGATGGAAATGGACGTCGGATGACAAAGTTATGAATTTTTAACGGACTTTACCTGTCCAGGCTTGTTATGATATAACTTTAAAGAGAAATTCAAAATTAGCCGACAGGGTCCAAACGAAAGTTGTAGAGTACGTTCCCACCTACGCATGGATATAAAGAACGTCAAAAATGGAGCTCGTATGTGAAAGTTACGTAATTTAGAAAATTGTTAAATCTGTTGCGTGGGTACAGTCTACGCCCCGTGTACAGGACCTGTACGCCCCGCGATCTCGGATGCTTGGTCTCGGATCAGCCATGTCGCCCCAGCAGACTTCGATCTCCTACCCCTTTTGTACATGCTGCGTAAGCTGGTACGCCCTGCGTACGGAGGTACGTGCAGCGTACCTGCGAGGGTACGCCCTTCGTCACTGAAGCCAAAGTCCAATAAATACCATATGAGGGTGCCTTTATTTCTCACAGTAAAAACCATTCTCTTCTCTCTCTAACTTCTCTCTAAGCCCACCCAACCCCTAGTAACTTCTAAGTGCAAGAGGAAAGCCCCGAAGCGTTAGAAGGGTCCGAGAAAAAGAGCTTTTCGGCTAGGAAAGTTCCTCCCCCGCAGAGCTCAGTTTCTAGCAAACCTCCCGGTTAGTGAGTTATATTTACCCTACTTTAAGTATAGCTTAGGTTTAAATTTATTATCATTATTATAAACTTACAAACAATATATATTATATGTTGGATTAGGTGTCTATGTTCATAACTATTTTTGGAATGTACTTGACCCGGTTAGCGTGGTCCATTTTGGGTTGCATGGCATTGCAACACTTGGATAGACTAAATGAGAGAAAGGACACTTATGGTTTATTAATATATTCTAAGTTCTAATATATTAATAATAGTATTTAATTAGTGTTGATCAACAATTAATTTAGAATTAATTTGGTGATCAAAAGGAGACTAATTAAATATATGGGGTTGATTGTGTAAATCATCCATTCTTTTATAGTGGGCTAATGATCCATGGTTTATTGAATTGGGCTAAAATCCATAAGGTGCTCCATGGATAGTCCATGGAGGTTATAAACCCATGGATCAAGTAATATGGAAATCCATGTCAATTAGGGTTTACATGTTGTAACCCTACTTGTGACACAACTATAAAAGAATCTCATGGATACCAAAATCGGCACTACTACTACTACTACTAGTATGTGTAGAAAAAGAGGGCTAGTCGATTTTGAGTGATAGTGTACTTCTCTCAGAGTTATTACAAGAGTTGTGGTGTTGTGTGAAACATTTGAGACATCACACTTGAGGTGCTAGGCTCACAAGGTTCTCAAGGAATCAAAGCAACAAGAAAGGTATGTTCTTCTACTAGATTTTATGTTTCAAAGTTCCCCATGGCCCATGCCATGCTAGTTAGGTTAAGAACCTTGGAAAATCAAATTTGCATGTATCTTAGTAAAACATAGATCCAAGGTTTCTAGGGTTGCACGTACACCTTAGGAGTGTTAGAATGCTTAAAACCCTTTAGTGGTATTTGCATTATCAAAGTTGTTAGTGGAGCGTGTGTGGTTAACTGACACACTAACATGGACTTGTGAGGAATGAGAAAGGTCTAAACAATTGAGACTATGATTGCGACATCCCTTTTCATAGTTCTGGAATTGTTTAGACACACATGTGTGCTATCTAAGGAAATATGTATGATTGTGATAAAGTTTTATCAAAGCGTCTCGTATCAGAAGTCTGAACATTGGTAAGAAAGTCAATAAAGTATTGATTTCTAGAAGTCCAGCTGAGTTCTGACTACATATAAAAGCTAGTGGGAGCATAAGTGTTATGTTGATAATTATCATGTTAGTGGGAGCATGATAGTTAAGATAAGTGTTGCAAGTTAGCAATATTAATTATAGAAAAGAAAAGTTTCAATTGGAAATTATACTTCATTTCAATTCTAAAAAGCTTAGATTGAGATTTTAATCATCTTTAGTAAAGGATATATATATATATATATATATATATATATATATATATATATATATATATGAATTTTATGTTGGAATGGCTCAACTTAACGAAATTCAATATATATATATATATATATATATATATATATATATATATATATATATATATATATTGCGTTCTCAAAATTCGATTAAGATTACGTCATCCCTCTTCATAGTCAAATTTTGAAAACATGGCAAATTACATTATATTGTAGCAAAAGTCTGATCAAGGATCATGTCTTTATGTGAGACATCATGAATCGTGTCCCATATGCTTCAGTTATTGGATTGATTACATGTGCTATAATATTTATCCTTTCTAAATTTTCCAAATGCCTGAGGGTATTAAGAGGGGAAAAGGTATAGAATGGACAATCTAAGGTTTACCAAAGATTGGTTGCTCAGGGATAGTTGGAAATATGCTGTAATTTTTTTGGAGAGGACCATATTGACATATTCTGAAAAGAGGCAACTCTTGTTCAGAAATGATAGTCAGAATAGGAATATGGAAATTTTTCATAGGTGGATGTTATCCATTAAATCTATGTAAGATTAGGAAACTTAATGCAAGAGGGATGTTCAAAGCAATGTAATTTGAATTTGAGACTTCGTTTCCATGGAGTTGATCTCTATTGGAATACTTTGTAATGACTGTTGACAAGTCTTGTGACTTTGTGCATAATCATTACAAGAGGATCAGTGCATATAAGTTTAAAATCTAAAAGATTTCGGTAAATGGTAGAAATTTGGAATTGTTACATTTACAATAAGGATTTGGGATTGTGAAATGAGAATCATTGAAATTATGCTCAATCAATCTATTTCACAAAGTAAAGATCATAGACAAACATAGTGTGCATACTTGGTGTATGGCATAACTAATGTTTGGAGAAACATAGTGAGCATACTTGGTGTATGGCATGACTATTGTTTGGATAAACATAGTGTGCATGCTTAGAGCATGGAATGACTATTGTTTTGATTCAAGTATAAAGTTGATTAGTTGAAACATTATACAATTAATAATATGTAATCAATATGGTAAAATGTGTTCTATTTATATTCATAAGTTTTGAGACCATATTCGATTCGATTATTCTTGTGTTTCACTTTGCATGTTTTGACTTCCATAATAACCAAGTCATTCTTCCCGAATGACTAAGTTATTCAAACCATCCACAAATCAGTCATATGTTGGAAGTAGGTATGAATCAAGAATGTCGTGAAGTTGGCTTGTAGATGTCTAAGGTGTTGGACATAGCAAGAGTTGCTACAACACTCATGAGTGCTCATAAGTTCTGAGTATTGGATTCAACACACACTCACTTGTATCACTTCATGGAATTTATCTCGAGTGATCGTGAGATGGTAATATCATAGAAGTATTCAAACCTAGAGTTATGAGTTGTTTCTATGAGTTGGTTATACATTGATTGTACAAAAACGCATTGGTAACTCGATGTTATAAAACGTGCCTTTGTGTATAATTCAATAAGTAATAGAACAAGCATATGAGTCAAAGTTTATCTGTTCCTTCTTGGATTAGAACTGATATCTACGCCCCACGATGATTTCGTGTTGACCTATGTACCGGGCCTGGTCAGAACTAAATTGATATGTTCGATTAAGTTCTATGTCAAAAAAATCAGAAATCGGGAAACAAACTACTGGACAGTAAGAAAAGCATTTTTCCATGTATTTTTTTGCCTGATATCTAGAACAGATGATTATATGATCACTTATCTTATACGGCGTATCATCATCATCTCAGTTCCGCGAGACCTTGAAAGAGCTACAATTCTTGATTGGTTCCTGAAGTCATTCTTGCAGTTATAGTTATTAGACTTATTCAAGTGTGAGACTGTTGAATTAGGTGTCTAAGTTCATAACTATTTCTGGAATGTACTTAACCCGGTTAGCATGGTCCATTTTGGGTTGCATGGCATTGCAACACTTGGATAGACTAAATGAGAGAAAGGAAACTTATGGTTTATTAATATATTATAAGTTGGAATATATTAATAATAGTATTTAATTAGTATTGATCAATAATTAATTTATAATTAATTTGGTGATCAAAAGGAGACTAATTAAATATATGGGGTTGATTGTGTAAATCATCCATTCTTTTATAGTGGGCTAATGATCCATGGTTTATTGAATTGGGCTAAAACCCATAAGGTTCTCCATGGATAGTCCATGGAGGTTATAAACCCATGGATCCTGTAATATGGAAAGCCATGTCAATTAGGGTTTACATGTTGTAACCCTACTTGTGACACAACTATAAAAGAATCCCATGGATAGCAAAATCGACACTACTACTACTACTACTACTACTAGTATGTGTAGAACAAGAGGGCTAGCCGATTTTGAGTGATAGTGTACTTCTCTCAGAGTTATTCCAAGAGTTGTGGTGTTGTGTGAAACATTTGAGACATCACACTTGAGGTGCTAGGCTCACAAGGTTTTCAAGGAATCCAAGCAACAAGAAAGGTATGTTCTTCTACTAGCTTTTATGTTTCAAAGTTCCCCATGGCCCATGTCATGCTAGTTAGGTTAAGAACCTTGGAAAATCAAATTTGCATGTATCTTAGTAAAACATAGATCCAAGGTATCCAGGGTTGCATGTACACCTTAGGAGTGTTAGAATGCTCCAAACCCTTCATTATAAATATAATGTATAAAGTGTTATTATAATATTTTTAACTACTTGCAGTACGGGGAATCCGGTTTGAAGGGCCACATAGGGTTGTTGGATTTCAGAAGTGCTAAAATGCCAAAATGGTCCTGCCTTCTGGTATTTCATGTCTGGCCCCTGTTTGTACATAGTGGTTGAAAAGTATTGTTTAACACTTATAAAACAATAACGTTCCTAATTAGTCACAATAAATATTAGACTAAAATCTCATGGTAATAATACTAGGTTTCGTCGATGGAAATTATATTGTTAAGAAGCGAAGTGTTGTCCATGTTGGAATCACCACTTTAACAAGTGACTGCATAGTAACTTTCATCTTACACATAGATATGAAGTATTTAATATAAATTACATGATATGTGTGCATATTATCTGTGTTCTTGATATCTATGATGGATGAATGATTTATACATGTTTTAAATGATTTAAAATGTATATGTATTTTATATCTACGGATATGTTGGGTAGAACATGGGTAGATGAAACAGTTGATGTGTGATAAAATAAAATGATGAAAGGCCTCAATGTTTACGATGATCTAGTTATCTAGAGGAGTATAGATGATGACCACGAACTATTCTAGATAGTCTACTGGAACACTAGCCGACTCGCAACCTGTAGGTGTTTGTGAACGATGTGTTCACCGGTGTACTCCATCCCCCTCATGGTTGCCTTACGGATATATATTGCTAAGGAACCCTCTTAGTAGCAGTGTCCATCCCGATGAAAATCCTTAGGCTAGGTCCCTTACTTTAGATGCTTTATGGACAAAAAGTGAGGATAACGAGAATAGGTAATCAGGTTGATTGATTGATGAAACTAATAAACTTAATTATTTTGGGTTGAAAACCCTATGTGCTCACCAGGCTCCCAAGCCTGACCCACTTAGTTTCTTGAATAAAGTTAATGGCAAGAGAGCACATGAGTGATGGTCTGATGAGAGATCAATGGATTATAGACAACTAGAATAAATAGATGTTGTAAGGCCTATGTTGTTTTTGTTTATGATTTTCATCTATATTGACAATGACATCCTGAGGTTTTTAATATAATGAAAATACATTTCTTTGGAAATGCTTTTATAAATTCTTTATCATGCTTTTGGGAACAAATTCTGCAATATATTTCTTAATGGTATACTCTGATTTTCAAATAAAGCATAAAAAAATCAGTTTTTTATGGCCGTGAAATTGGGGATTTTATAGCATTACTTAGAGTTATTCCTAGCAGCAGCAGCATACTTCGAGGACGATGTCTAATTCAAGTAGGGGAGATTTGTAACACCCGAGTTGCCAAGTATTATGTTAATCAAATAATAATAATAATGATAAATTATGAGAAGGGGAGGGTCGTACGTTCGGCGTACATAGTGTACGCATGACGTACAAAAGAGAGGTGTGAAGCGGGGGAAGCCCATGCGTACGTTGGGCATACCCATGCGTACGTTGGGCATAAGTTGGCCAGATGCAAACACTAAATTTTAGGGATTTCACCTTATATAAACACCTTAAGTTCGTCCCAACCTTCATTCTCTCAGCCTCCACTGTCCCTAAAGTGTTAAACTCGAACCCTAAGCCTCTTGCATGTATTTTCAGCTAAAATTGAGCATTTTTGGTGATATTTTGTGATTTTGAAGAAGAAGGAGTTTGCAGAAGGAGTAAGAACGTGAAGAGGGATTGTAGATCCAGAAGTTTGGCATCATTTCTAACCATTTTATGCTTAGATCTAGTTATGAAGTGTTTTATGTTGCATTTTGGCTCCATAGTTGAGGTTTCTTGATTTTTAGAAGTTCCAGTCCATATAAGCTATCCTTTTAGGCTCTTGGAAGTGTTTGGAGCCATAAAAATTGGGTCTTGGTGGTTTAGCCTCAACCATGCAAGTGTTAGATGACAACAAAGTGTGTTTATGGGCTTAAATCATGTCTTAATCCCCATCCATGCATGCAACAACATAAAGTTTATAACTTTATGGTTTAGGACGTCTTTAAGGGCCTGGATCTATGTTCTGGATGTTAGGACTTAACTGATTAAGTGACAATGAAGCTTCTAAGGTGGCTGGCCAATAAGTTGGGTGTACCCATGGTACACTGCGCGTACTGGGTCAACCTCCCGTATCTGATCAAGGCCAGCGTACGCTTGGCTTACGTGCCAAGTACGTCGCACGTATGCATGCAATGGGTCAAATGTGGTTTTTGGTCCTGGATTTGTTGGGCCTCAAGCCCACTTATGGATTAAGGCCTTTGGGCATAGGCCTAAGATTTATGGTATTGGGCCTTATTGGGCCTTAAGGCTTAGTTGGATGGACTTGGACATTTTAATTTGAAATTTGGGCCTTGGAAGGAAGAGGCCCAATAGGGTAAAGATTAGGGAACCTTTGCCTTATGTCATGAATCAAGGTTTGGGCCTTGGGGACAGGTTTAGATCCAATGTCTAATTAGGAAGGTTGTTGTGCTATAGGGATAGGAGTTTCGAGTCGTCCAAGGAGTACGTTTTGACATTTGCAGTTGAGGTGAGTCTCCCTTCGTGAATGTTACGGGTCAAAGACACCAAGGCTGACCCTTCATTTATTGTATACTATGATGGTTGTATGTGTGATAATTATCATTGTTCACATATTGCTTGATGATCATGTGATTTACGTGTAATGGTAAGGGTGAAATAGACCCGGTATCTGGTTAGAATGGACTAAAGGGGCATGTCAAGCACCCAGATATGCTCGACATTATCCGGTTGAACTAGACGAAAGGGGCGGGCCGAGCACCCATATAAGCTCGACATTATCCGGTTGAAATAGACCGAAGGAGCAGACCGATCACCCAAATATGCTCAGCAGTATCCGGTTGAAATAGACCTAAGGGGTAGGCTGGTACCCGGATATGCTTTGCAGTATATTTATTATTGGTATGTGGTATGGTGGGGAAACTCACTAAACTCTGTGCTTACTGTTTTAGTTTGTGTTTCAGGCAAGGTTGTAGAACTCGTTACTCGATATCTGTTTGGCCGACTACCAAGTATTGAGTACTCAGGAGTACTCAGATTCGGTAATTCTTGTAGAAATATTTTTAGGGAACTTATATATGTCAAAATCATAAGTTAAAATCTTAAGTTGATTGAAATATATAACAAAATTAGATACATGTGAATACACAAAAATTGAAAAACACATAATGGTCTCATTTCGTGAATAATTACTGAAAATTTAAGATATATATGTAGTAATAATCACATATGTTTGTGTTAAATACTAAATCGTTAAGTATATTACACATATTAATCACCGAGTTGACCGGGTTTTACAACACTGCTTAGTTCTGTAAGGGGCCGATCGGGGAGTACTCGGGATTTTGTAACTTGCCTCTGTAAGGGGCCGAGTAGCGAGTATTCGGAGGAGTAATCGGCCAACACGGCAAGTTTTACAACACTGGTTTCAGGTACTTCCAGCTCAAAGGGGAAAGGGCCGACTTGATCGCGTCGCATCACACTATGATTTCCCGTGGTAAGGATTTTCAGACTTATGCTCAATGTTTTTTTCCCACGAATTGTTTTGATTATACACTATAACTATTTTGTGTTTTCGTGATCTTAGAATCAATGATGTTTTATGTTTGTGATTTGGTAAACTTAAAAATGAAATTTTTGAGTCGTATTTTTGGGATGTTACACAATCCTTAGAAATGGCTTGTCTATCCATAATGTATTTATTGCATCCAAACCTCATATATGATCATAAAATCTATCTACCATAGTTTAGAAACTTCAAAATCCCCGATATGAAATATAGGGTTCATGGCTAGATTTTTACCTAAACTCATAATCCACCATGGGAGTGGTGACTTGAGCTTAGAGCCATATCAACCACATTAGGATGGTTAGAAAATAAAACCCTAACCATTAAAACTTGTTGAATGGATTTACCTCAATAGCCAAAACCCTAGCTTGATTTTTAAGCAAGTTAGGAAGAATTATACCTCAAGTGATACATATACTTGTTGATGACTTCAATCTCTCACTTGAATTTCAAACTCCAACCTTAGAGCTCTTTTTGAAACCTCAAAAATCGTCATCCCCTCCTCTTTCATTCCTCTTATGATGAGATATTGCTCCTTAAGCATGATTTTGATAAGTGAAATGCTTGAGTATTCATTAGATGACTATGATCTATTGCTTCAAAATACCATTCGAAGATGGAATAGCCATATATAGGATCCTGTCAACTCAACATCATGTCATCTCTTAAATGAGGAGAAGGTGATACATCTTATTTGCAAAATTTTGATTTCTACCCTCAAGAATGCATGTTTTGTCAACAGAGTCCCATTTAATAGACTTGTTACACTTAACTTTGAAAGTTCCATATAGCTAGTCCTTCTTGATCCATAAAATGATTTTTCTAGTCCAACTTTATTTAAGTTGGTCAACACTTGGTCAACAACGCTTTCATCCTTTTGACAATTTAAGTTCCTTTATCTCCAAATGTTGTAATTTGGACATTTAATCGTCTAATATTTATACATTAATTAAATTTTCATAAACTGTTGTTATTTAAATTATTCTAAATTTATATTTAATTTATTTAAATGTATTATTTAATTCAATTAAAGAATCTAATCCCAAAAACCATGTGTTACGCGTTCACCTAATAAAGAAGGCGTATTATATACTATGTGTTCGATAAATTATTTTTTTGCCACCTTGTCAAATATATCACTTATAACATTTTTACTCGTTCCATCTTATCATAATACAAATTGCAAGAGTACCATATGATAAATAGCAAGACAATAACAGTACAATAATAAAATGGGAAAATTAAAAAGCATTAATTTTACGGGGGAAGAATAATCCAAATACCATAAGCCTCTAGCTCAAAAAATACTTTCAAAGAAACACTGAATTATATTGAGGAGCTCATAAAGAAAATCCCCATCTCCCACGTCACCTCCCGTTGTATGAGGACTATAGGAAGAGGCCCCATTCGAAATCGAGTTTGTAGGTACTGTCTGTGGCCGCATAGGCTGAGATACTTGAAAGCTACCTTGTTGTGAATACGATTGCCCTAGAAAATAGAAATTGTAATATGTTTAGCATAAAAACAAGAATATATAGCTCATTGGCATGAAATAAAAAATGTTATATAGTTCTTCACACCCTGGTTGAAAATACTGGATTGGCCACCATGTCCGTGTCCTATATTATGCAAAGCACAGCGTGAGTGAACCCAGAAATTGCAGCCCTTACACTCGTAAGCAAAACCTTGAATAGCTGTACGACAGATTTGACAAAATTTGGTCTTGTCGAGCTGGTGTTTGTCGATAAAAAGACTCAGTGGGTGATGGTGGATCTGAGTTGAATGGAGCCAAGTGGGAGAGTTGGCGCAGTATTCATGTAAATCAAAGTTACAGGGGCTGCAAGTGAATCGCTTTCCGGTTCCAATGAAGTAACATCCATTACATACGTAGTCTGTATTCGCCGTGAATTCAGTGAGATTGTGAGAGGGATGTATGAAGTATCGGAGACCTAAGTAATGCAAAACACAAGGAGGATGGATCCAGTAGTCGCAGTTTTTGCACATGTATGCAAGACCTTGAATTGGGCTACGACAGATTTTACAAGGTTCGGTATGATTGAGTTGAGGTTTGTAGTCCACAAGACTCATTGGGTGGGGGTGGTTTACAGTCAAAGGGAGCGAAGGGGGACATTTGGCGCAGTAGTCGTGTAGGTCAAAATTGCAGGGTGGGCAAGTGAACCTTGTGCCGGTTCCATACATCTTGCACCCATCACATCTGTATCTGGTATCTGCTATGTGCTCGGTGAGTTGGTGAGACGGATGCATGAAGTGTGTGAGTGTTTTTGACGACATAAGCATCTTCTTAACTGATTTGAGTTTGTGTTATGCAAAATTTATGGTTTCTAAGAGCATTCCCTTTAATCGTATATATAGGAAAAAAAAAAAAAAAAAAGAGGGACGACTTCAACAGTTTGGCTGTCTACATCGATTAGTACTAGGTTTGTAGGTTTTCTTACGCTCCAAATATTTAAGATCAACCTCATAAATTCATAAATTGCTTTTAATCATAAAAAGAAAGACTCAGATCGCTACATGTCTACATCGATCACTACTTTTATATTGACTTCATTTATTGGACAATTTTGTATATGTATTTATCATAAAAAATATCATATTTATTTATCCTTATTTGAAAATATTTACTTTTTTTAAGTTTTAAAAATATCAAATTTACCCAGATAATTTATTTATCAGTTTTAAAAATATTATAATCATTTTAAATAGTTATTTTTTTTTTTATCAAACCACTCTTATACCCTCTTATAATAATTTATATCATTCATAAACTTTCAAAATATCATATTTATCCATCTATCATTTTATAATCCTATTATTCTCCAAGATTAAAACATCATAAATTATATTTTGGATGGATGGAATCAACAAGTATGTTTCATTATTCTCCATAGAGACTTTTTTGTTTGTTTGCCTTGCCTGCCCAAAGGATACGAAGACCAAATTATTGTTAAGACTAATTCAGAATTGTTTTATGCATGTTTTATTAGTTTTAGAATAAATCAAAGTAGCCAATGAAGGTCTACAGCAACTAGTCAAGTTTGTATCCTATTTTTTAGCTAAGTTCTAGTTTAAATTCACAGGCAAATCTACGTTGTATGCATCCCCAATTCATTTTTTTGGGAAAATACCTCAAATAGACAAAAAAAAATGGGTGTCAATTTCTAAATTTAGTCATAAAACTAGAATTTTTCAGCTATAGACATACATTCCGCGGAGGACCCTCCGCGGACCTCTGCGGAATGACGACATCTCCGCAGACTGACGTCATCTCTGCGGACCACCTGAAAGTCTGATTTTCTAACGTTTAAAAGATTATTCTGCGTAGGGCCTCCGCGGATACAATAACACCTCCGCGGAGTGAGTTGTTTGAAGGTCGTAAATTCCTCCGTGGAGATGACGACGAGGAGCTCTACGGAGAGAGTAATGTCTCCGCGGAATGGTGGTTGGAACGGATTTTAAATAGTTTTTTTGATACAAAGTGTTTTTATACATTTTTTTAGCTCCATTTGGTCGATAGATCAGTTCATTTTCAATTCATTTTCAAAAACAAATATGAGTTTTGTTATTTTATGTACTGGGGGTTTTTGGCAAATAAATAATAGAATTAACACCTACGTTAGACCAAAGTTTAATAACTTAGGTTTACTACTTCCACCAAATTTTGATTGTCGAATATTGTTTGATTTGGTCAATAGTAAGGCTAATGTGTTCAATAGTAATATATCATTGTCAATTTAACACCCGGTTCATGAGTATGTTATGAATATTTTAGACAAAGCCGATGTTCATCAACTCAGAAATGTAATTTCTGAAACGAAGGAGATTATGCATTTGTATTTAGAGGTGTTTTAGGGATTGGTTGAACAGACAGAAGCGATTTAGAAAGTTGTATCATACAATGTTGAAAACGTTGTATCTGATAATGTTGAAGAGTGTCCAAAAGAAGAAACTATGCCAGTGAATACGGTTGAAGAAAAAAATTATATGAGTTTGGAAGACTGACTGACAAAACTTTGTCAGACGGTGAAGAATCAAATGAAGGATGGTCAGAAGATGAGTTCACACACAGGAAAAAAAGCTTCAGACATATTTTACGGTATGCCTCTCATACCTGATTGTCTTGATCCTATTGTTGAACGCGGACCATTTCACAGTTTAGGTCCAAAGGATGATATGTTTGTTGGTCAAACATATGATAACAAACTATAACTAATATTTTCTTTGAGTCTTAAAGCAACCAGAGAAAAGTTTCAGTTTAAGACCAAACATTCTAACAAAAATCGTTATGAGGTGTATTGTGAAAATGAGAACTATAGTTGGCGTTTATATGCAAAACGACTTGATCCCATTGATGAATTTGAAATCAGGACTTTCAACAACGTGCACACATGTTCGTCATTATAGATACACCCTAATCATAAGCATGCTAATAAAAAAGTGATGGGTACTATATTGCATGAGATTATGGGAAAAACTCGTCCCAAGGTTTGGAGGCCTAATGAAATAACAAGGGATTTGAATGCTTTGCTGGAAATAAATGTAGATCACAAACAAGCTTGGCGTGCAAAACAATATGCTATGGAACTGTTGTTGGGATCCTCTGAAAAATGTTTTTCCAAACTTCCTATTTATTTTCACAATTTGAAGAGGCATAATCCCGGTATAGTGGCCTATATTCAAACAGATTCTGAAGATTGTTTCGAGTGTTGTTTTTATGCCATTAGGAGCATGGTAAATACAAAAAACTTGTTGTTATTTAATATATAATATTTTTTAACAAATTATAGAGTGTTTAAGTGAACCATTTTAACATATTGCAGCTACTAGTGTTCAAACATTTTTGTCGTAAAGTTATAATTATGGATGATGCCCATTTGAAGGGTGATTTTAAGGGAACCACATTGCATGCAGTAGCTATGGATGGGAACAACCAGATACTACCCCTTGCGCACAAAATATGCAAAAAAGAGAGTGGTATTACTTGGACATAGTTTCTTGAAAAGTTGTATGTATGTGTTTGTGATTGTCAAGAATTGACTTTTGTAACTGATAGGGCCGATGCAATTCGGGTTAGTACTGAAAATGTTTTCCCATATGCTCATCATGGCTTGTGTGCTTTTCATCTACTAGGAAACATAGTACAAAGGTTTGGGAAAAATGATAAAACAAAAGTGTTGTTTTGGAGGCTTGTGAAAGCTTACAAAAGAAATGTTTTTGAAGAATTGTGGTATATATTTAGTTCTACTAGGCCGCAAGTAGCAACGTATCTAAGTGAAATTCCCCGTGCTAAATGGACTAGAGCATATTCGCTGTCGAAACGGTACGATTACATGACCTCGAAGAGTGCAGAGTCCATGAATGCTTTATCTGTAGATGCAAGGAAGATGCCTATAACACCCCTTCTTGAGTTCTTCCGTCATCTTTCACGGGAATGGTGTAACAAGCGTCGCATCGAAGGAGGTATGAATTTAATTTGGACTTTAATTAGGTCGAATAATAAGTTAATTATATATATCTTCTTTACAGGGAAATGTTCAACAGTGCTAACCGAGTGGGCTGAAAAAGTAGTTAGTAAAAATGAAGAGCGTACGACAAGATGGTCCGTTTCTGATGTTTCAGATGCAATATATCAAGTTCATGATTTCAAACATGGTGGCATAGTTGATCTGAGGCAAGAGACTTGTACATGAAAATATTGGGAAGGAACTAGGTTGCCTTGTGGTCATGTCATAATGGTCCTGAAGCACTTGAAAAAAACTAACTTCGGACATCTGGCTATAGACGCTTACAAAATGATAACGTACCGAAGTACGTATGAGGAGCCAGTTTACCCCCTTCCAGAACCATGTGATTAGAAGATTCCTGCTGAGATGACGGCTGTTAAACCCCCGATAATGGATACACATCAAACTGGTAGACCGAGAAATAGAAATTGTATCCTGTTACAAGGTGAGAAACCTATAGTAGGAAGGTGTAGTAGATGTGATAGTGCAACACATAATGCAGCGACTTGTCCAACATTGGTCCCAAAGAAAGAAAAAAAGGCTACAAAAAGTAGTGCGACATCATGTAGTAACACAAAAGGGAAAGAGAAAGGGACATAAGGGACTCAGGAGACGCTAGAGATGCATGGGACACAAGAGACACGTTGGACGAGTGGGACGCAAAGAGAAGACTATTGTTCAACATATGATTTGAATGATTGATTTTGTATTTATAGTTAATTATATTTTGTTTTAGAGGACATTAATTTGTGTACTTTGAAATGGTGTGTTTATTTTAAAGATGATGGGTAATATTATGATTATATTAGTGCATAATCACTAGTAGAATAATAACTAATACTCGAAGATAATACATTCAACCAACCAGAAACATATAGTAAACGTACAACAACAATAATTAACTTAAGGGAATTGCAAAGGATACTTTTCTTTCTCCATTGTTATGTAGTCGTCCTTAATTCTTATTTTATCTTTCATACGGTCCTTTTGGCTACCAAGTTCTATCATTTCTGCATCCTTGTCAGCAAGCTATTTTTCAGACAGTTTGATATTCTTCTTAGTTTTTTTATCCATTCCTCATGATCTTTGATTTCTTTAGTAATTGTCAATCTTTCCACAACCTCTTTGTACTCCGCCACAATGAGATCACGACGTTCAGTGAGACCTCGAGATGAGTCTTTGTCTTTTTTTTTGTTCTTCAGCCCATTGTAGTTGTTGCAAAGTATCCTCTGACATGTACGGCTCTCTTAAATTTGGTGATGGGGCAAGAAAAGAGTCAATCAGATCACAATAGAAACAATCAACTTCGTTGCACGAGCAAATATACAAAGTTGAAGATGAACTCATTTTAAATTTAAAAAAAAAATTATAACTCTATACAAAAAATCGAACGACCATCCATGACTATATATAGTCCCTTCCACTCCGCAGAGAGCTGTTGTTAGTCGTTCATCTATTACTAGTAATGTTTTCTGTAATGTTATTATGTTATTTCAATTGTTTGTAATTTATGTTAGTGAATTATGTTTCAAAAAATATATGATATAAAAGTTGTTTATATTAAAAATAACTACTAAAAACAAGTATTTCATAATAATGTATACAAACTTCCAAATATCAAGTTATTTAGTATCCCAAATAATATTTGTCATCATATTTCTGTAGATAAATCCCGCATCTCTACATGGCTTATCACTGTTCATCAGTACCCCTGAAGCAACCATTTCCATATAAATGCTTACGAATACTCTACAATCCCCTCTATTAATAATATATTCTTTTTGTGGCACATCTACAATATCAATAAACTCTACAACTACTTTGTCTTTGTGTCCAGTAGGGAAATCCTTCCACTAGTCAATCGCATCTAGCTCTTCGATTATACGAGCCCCAAAACTTTTGAATTCTCCACCAGTCAAGTACGTTGTGAAGTAATTCATACATCGTGCTGAATCATAAATGCATACTTTCCAAATATCTAAATGTATCACTGCCAAAAACTAATGGGCATGAGAAACGTTTATTGGAAATAGAACCTGCAAACAAAAACAAATTTAATAGTCATTTATTCATTTCCTATATAAAATAAATAATTAATAAACTTAAGTAACCATATCTACATCCTTCCATTTAGGATGGTTTTCGACACCATTTGCTATATTCCTACGAAAATATGTTTTTCCGTTTTGCAAATTAAGTTCTAGGGGGGATATCATCCACCTTGCGTTTGTCGGGCGTCTTTCCATGAGCAAGGCATTCATATCACAATATGCTGTACATTTTAAGATAAAAATGTTACAGTTTTTTATATAAATTATCATCTGAAATTGTAGTTAAAAATTATATTTAACGAATATTACCGATTAAATTAACCACCCAGCGTGAGTAACTGCAAGTAACATCGACCAAAACTCCACATCCAGTGTGAGCATATGCAGCCTATGCTTAGTGTTTAGGTTGGAAGAAATCGAATTCCATTCTTTCCAAAAACTCAACGTACTGGCAGATTCAAGACTTTCAAGCAGGAGACTATTTGAAACATCATTACTCTCTTCATTCACAATATCTTCATTTGGTTTTTCAGGACTCTTCACCACTTTTTTTTCTTTGCTTTGGTGATTTTCTTCACTTTTAGTGTGCATTGCAACTAAAAACTTAACATGTTAAATAATTATCAATATGTTAATATTTTAAAAATATATCAAATTTAAAATATGAGTTTTGTACCACTATGAATGGAGTCCGCTGATACCATGGAACACCCCTCTTTTGTTGCAGCCTAACAATATGAGTCATTTATTTTGTGTGATGTTCACCCATGTCCGATGACTGCTCAACATGCGTAGGTGTTGGCCCAAATCCCCCCTCCAAACCATGAGTACTGATATCATCATAGTCAAAATGTGTATCATGGTAATATTTTTCTTCCTCCTCTTCATTTATCATCTCTTCCTCTTCTCGAAACCCTCTGTCTGGTTCAACGTTTGTGTCTGGTTCATCTTTTTTCTGTAATACACGGTCTACTATAAAACTTAAGTCTGCCACAACGCCTAGTAGACGCTTCACTAATGCCTTTGTGCTCGTCTTCTTCTTCCTTACCAATCTTGATGTGTCGTTTGACATATAACTTGATTCACGATGTTGCGAGGAAGAAGCATTTATGGCAGATTCAGTCGAAGATGTTTCTATTTCGGACTTGTACATCCTTCTTCGAGCAGGCGAGGCAACATGAGGTGGACTGTTTCGAACAGGACTATGTTGCCATGGGGGAGACTCTATAGGGTGAAGAGTCCAATTTACATAACGAACATAAAACGACACCATCAGCTCCTTCGGGTTTGGCACAACATTAATAGGTTGGTTGTTAGGCTACAAAAATCAGATTGTTGGTTTAACATGAAAATACATTGAAATTTGTAAATATAAATGATTGTTAATATAAAAACATACCATAGACATGTTCATTATTCAACAACATTGATCCCAATTTAACGGTGTTTTACTTCTCCACGCCTTCATCCTTGGAAATTCTGTCGGCGTGCATAGATAAAACTTGGTTTCCTCTGGGAAGGTCTCCAAAATCCATATCTATGAAAAAAACTCACGATACAAACTTATTATATAATACAAAACGAAATTCAAATTTTATAGTATAAAAAACTAAACAATGATAACTATTAAAATGCATTAGAAAGTAACCTTAAACGGAAGCATAAAACCAGGAACGGTATACTTGTGTCCTTTCTTCGATTCGGGATTGGCCTGCTTGAATTCTCTAAACTCTTATATTTTCTCAAACATTCCACGCATCATACGTGAAGTATAATTCCAGAAATACGTACCCCATGCAAACCTGCAATTTTCAATTTATTTATTATAATTAGTGCATTGCATACTACTGCGGGAATGCCTGTTTTAAATGTACTACCTGTTCAAATCATCTATATTATCAGCAAGCTTGTATAGTGCTACAGAAAGGCCAATTTTAATGTCCCGTCCATGTAGACCCTTAAACATAAAAACTAGTTGGATAAGCATCACAACATCTTCATCTTGTAGTGCCAAATAATTCGGGGACATAATCAACTCTTCTAAATCTTTCAGCCACAAACGTGCATCAGAAATATCTGGGAACAACCGAGCACGGAGCTTTGAATTTGATTGGCCTTGTTCTTCATGGATTAAATCCACATAAGGACCAACTTTTAAACCACAAATTAGAATATATTCAGTTTTCACCAAAATCCAACTGGATCCCTTCTATATCAAACGGAAAATTCCCCATTTCAAATATCTGTTGACACCTTACTTCATGCAACATCATCGTATTTACAAGTAAGGGATCACCATGTGGGATATGCATTCCTAAGAATATTCCATAGGGGGAATCTTCGAATAATACTCGTTGTGATTGTGCTAGGTGCGGAAAATACTTTTTAATGATAATCCCTACCACGCCTTTCAAAGTTAATTCCGCTTTTTGTTTGTGATCTTCATGCTACACAAGAAAAAAATATATAAAAAATATATTTCATTTAAAACATTACTAATTCAAAGTAAAATAAATATTAAACCATTATGAAATAAATAACAACATACTTAAATGCAGAAATATAAAAATTATGAAAATACCATCACTCCGCGGAGGCTAGAGGTCATTCCGCAGAGGCCTCTCTTCGGAGTGACCTCTAGTCCATGCGGAGGCCTGCATTGTTGGATTATAACATTCTACAGAGGAAACACGTCACTTTGTGGAGCACCCTCTTCGGACTGACATCCCCCTCCGCAGAATGGATCATCCAAAAAATATGTCTGTGATTTGTAAACCTAAACCTAAAAATGCTAAATCTGTATACATATTCGATGTAATAAAATGGGGTTTCCTCTAATTTGAATCATATTCGACATTTTCGACATTTTTAATTACATGAGAATGTGAGAAATACCCGGGAACCGTATCCATCGGCCATGACATCTGGGAATTCGGGGTCCATCGGTGACAGAAAGAGATTTGCGATTCGATTTCGCCGAATTTGAAGTCATTTCAAGTTGAAGTCGTCGCCGGAGTTGAAGTTGTCGCCGGAGTTGACGTCGTCGCCGTATTTGAAGTCTTCGATCAAAGCCTATGCGGCCTGATGCGGAGTGACAAGGAGGAACGGGGACCATTGGGGACCAAAAGAGGACCCCCTTCGTTTTTCTCAAAAAAATATGGTTGAAATTACAAAATTACCCCCTCTACGCGGAGATTTTATGGTTCCGCGGAGGTCCGCGGAGGGTCCTCCGCAGAATGTATGTCTATATCTGGAAAAACCTTTTTTATGACTAAATTTAGAAATTGACCCCCATTTTTTTTGTCTATTTGCGATATTTTCCCATATTTTTTTTTGTTTTTGCTCAGTGAATAAACAATACTTTGCCTCAATTGCCCCCTGTGCCACTACTTCTCCTCCGTGTTTCTCTGTTCACTGTGCAAATTTTTTTAAAACTGCTTATTCAAGTTTTACCCTTCCCTGTCTTTTGTCAATTTTTGTCCCCTGTGCAGTTTCCTTTGCTATGTTTTGTTTCTTATCTTGGTAATAAAAGTCTTTATTACCCCTGAAAAGACCAACAATTATATTGTCATATGAAAGTTACTATCTTGTATGCTAATATACATTCTATGGTTATCAATATGGAGATTTCACCTAAAATTCTATCTACTGGTTAATTTTTGATCCCCTTGATTCTAGTGTCCAAATTTACCTGATGTTGTATGCCTAATATATATATATATATATATATATATATATATATATATATATATATATATATATTTTTTAATTATGAGTTCTTAATCCACGTAAAGTTTAAAGTTAACGACTTTGAAGTCCATAATAAAGTTAGAATTAATATTTCTTTAGGGCCATGGGAAGTAAAAAAATCTCAAATAAACAAGATTACATGTATTTTTATTTTTATTTTTGTGATCTTTCTTTCCATTGAAAACTTATCCTATTAGGAGTTAAATAGGACAAATTGCTATAGAAATACCCGAATAGTCAACACTGCTATTTTTTTTTCCAGGAAAACATCAAAGCTTTGGTTAATAGATAGTAGACTGCTTTCCAACGATTATCAAACTTGACTTTCTCCTTTTTGATATTTATATGACAATTTTTTTTTGTCTTTTTATCTCATTTATCCAATGGATTAACAAGTTAGTAATACAGATCATGTGAAATCCTCAGATTAGGAGAAGCCACTAACACCACTAAGCAAGAACATGTAGGACCAAGAAAAAGAACAATATACTATAATTCAAAAACTCAATTTATGTGAAATCTGGAACACGTAACACCAAGATGCTTTTAAAAAAAGAAAAACTAATTTAATAGTAGAAAAATGAAGAGGTTAATTCACAGCCATGGTTGACAGAGCTTAGTGAGTTCCCCAGAGCATACCCCGCATAATCCACATAATCTATATAACCGTATAAACCATATCAATCACATAGGCCATATCAGTTATATAAAGCATATCAATCACATAAGCGTATAAGGATGTTGTGGGCTCCTCCTAGGGTCTTACTCCAGGATGCCATGGGCTCCTCCATACGGTCTTACGCCTACGTGTCATCGGCTCCCCCAATGGTCTTTACCTGGAAAGCCACAGGCTGTCCCACATGGTCTGACATCCAAGCGCCATGGGCTCCCCCTATGGTCTTTCATGCAAGTATCACAAAGACAACTAGCACATCACACATCACATAAACAACTAGTATATCACATATCACATAAAGAATGCATATAACATATAAGGATGTCGTGGGCTCCTCCCAGGGTGTTACTCCAGGATGCCATGGGCTCCCCCACATGGTCTTACACCTATGTGTCATGGGCTCCCCCATGGTCTTTACCTGGAAAGCCATGGGCTCCCAACATGGTCCGACATCCAAGTGTTATGGGCTCCCCCATGGTCTTTACCTGAAATGCTATGGGCTTCCCCATATGGTCTTACATGCAAGTGACATAGGCTCCCCCATGGTCTTTCATGTAAATATCACGTAAACAAATAACATAGCATATAACATATAACCAACTGGCATACAACATATCAATACATCAACTAGTGTACAACATATCACAAAATGGGCCGGCCTTGGTGCCTTCGACATGTTGATATGGTGAGGAGACTCACCTCACACTGCTGAAGTCTTGCGGATAAAACCTTAGTTGTTGGATGACAGATTCCCGAACTGTCCATATATAAACAAAACCCAATTAATATTGGGTTCCAAAACATAATCATAAGTCCATGCTTGGGGTGAAATTATAACAATCCAAAAATATGGTCCAAAAAATTTCGTTTTTAAATCATTAATAAAACAATAAATATCATCATCATATAAAATCGCAAACCATATATCTCAAACTTGTTCCCAAATGTTGGCCCCGTCATCTAGTAGAGTATGGATGACAACCACGAACTATTCTAGACAGTCCAGTGGAACACTAGCAGGCTCGCAGCCTGTAGGTGTTGTGAACATTGTGTTCACAACCCTACAATAGTATGTGGTTGTCATCCATTACCATGTATTGCGAGTAGACTCTCGAAAACGATACTATCAATAAACGAGATAACCCTAGCAGCTGTGCTCAAAGGACAATACTGGCAGCTGCGCCTTATATAGAATGTCACAATTATGGCAGCTGCGCCAAAGTGATAGAACTAGCAGTTGTGTCATTGACAACGATGGACTTCGTATCTATTCCTTAGGAAAATCTTTAGGAATGAATGAACGAGAAATAGATGATTCTAAGGGTAGATCCTTAAGAGTAAAGAAGATAATGGGGATGGGTAATTGGGTTAACTGTTTGATGATTAAACATAATAATTATATTATTGTGGGTTGAAAACCCTATGTACTCATCAGGTTTCCCAACTTGACCCACTCAGTTTATTTATATCACAGATGTTCATATGAAGTCACATTACAATAAGAGATTAAGGATATATAGATCACTAATGATAATGAATGTAAGCTTTGTTTATGCTTTTGTCTATGTATTGACGATGACATCCCAATGTTTTAAATGAATAAGTACATTTCTTCAGAAATTCTTTGATAACGAATTTATCATGTTTTACTGGGTACAAATTCTGCAACATTTTTTTTATTAAAAGAAGTAATCTGATTTTTATAAAGCATAAACAAAATCAGTGTTTTTTGGCCGTGAAAATGGGGATGTCACACCAATCCTGGCCAGTTTGCCCAAAGCATGAGCTTATCTCCATTTTATGCTTGTGACAATTACATGAATAGTCTAATTGGGACCAATGAATGCTATGATCCTATTACAACCTATCATTACTTCCATCCAACCATGCTTACCATCCATGGCCTTTCCACACTCCACTATGACATCGTCGCACCTCTCGAGTCGAATCCTATATCTCATCAGGAGTTTGATTCGCACCTATGGATTCCCACTGCTCTCTATGCATAATTAAGGCGATGCCAACCGGAGCTTGGAGTTTCCTAAACTCTCACAAACATATCCTAGGCCTAAGCAGATGCTTGTCTCTCCCCCACTTGGACTCGATGATGCTCTTTCACCTCTTACGCATTATGGATCTCCGATCCATTTCCATCAATATGCGAGATGCGCCCAATTCCTACGCCGACAACACAAGCACCCCATAGTTAGCCAAACACAATGATAACTCAGCTTTGCAATCCCGAAGAATACTCTTGTATTCTTAATCAATCGGATGATCTAATCACTTCCCAAGTAGCCCTTTTACCAAAGATTTCCGAAGGCAAATACAAATTTACAACCATCTTACTGCTACCTATGGATCAGTAAATGCTACGGGCTACCCCACAGTCTCACAACACTCTTGCATTATCACACCAATCCAAACCTCAACGCCGATCCATCGGATCAGACATACCCTAAATCGAGCACTCATTCATAATGTCACCTCCTGACATGATAATTCCTGCTATGCTTGTAGCAACCCATAGTCCTGGAGCGATAATTCTATCGTACGGTTTCCCGCTCGTGCTGCACGGTATCCAGACCTACTGGCCTCTCTAAAGTTGATCCGAATTCTTGGGTCTCTTCCCGGGGCCCTCCAATATACACACCTGATATGAACCTTTCTTCTTGAGGTAATCCAAATCAATCTTTCGTCCTTGGGCTCTACGCAGAGTCGGCGAGTCAGCGAGTCATCAGCGACTCATCAGTAGCAGACTGCAGACTACGCAGAGTCGGCAAAAGAGTTACGCCGACAGGAGACATTCGAACTTGGAGTTTGAGGTGGGCGATATGGTCCTCCTGAAGGTATCACCCTGGAAGGGTGTTATCAGATTTCAAGAGATAGGCAAGTTGGGCCCCAGGTTCATTGGTCCTTTTAGAGTTTCGGCCAGGGTGGGCCGGGTTGCTTATCAGTTGGATCTTCTGGCAGAGATTAACCAGATCCACGACACTTTCCATGTTTCTCAGCTGAGGAAGTGTCTGGTGGACGAGTCAGCAGTTGTACCCTTAGAGGATATTCAGGTTGATAGCAGCCTGAATAATATCGAGAGACTAGTTGCGATTTTAGATTGGAAGACGAAGAACTTGAGGAACAAGGTGGTTCAGTTGGTGAAAGTGTAGTGGCAGCACCAAAAGGGTTCAGAGTGGACGTGGGAGACCGAGGGGGAGATGAGGGAACATTATCCAGAATTATTTTCAGATTCACCAACAACAGACTTTGAGGACGAAGTCTAAGATAAGTGGGGGAGAGTTGTAACGCCCCATTTCTGGTATGTAATTTAAATAAAGTATCTTTCAATTTTTAAAGGGGGTACTCGACGAGTCTGTAGCCCGACTCGTCGAGTTGAGATGGGATAATCATGCAATTGGGGTTAGCTACTCGACGAGTCCATACGCTAGGACTCGGCGAGTCCGCCTATCTGAATGAAGCCCTAATTTCAAGGGTTTGTACCCTATTTAAATGTCCTTATAGCCTTCCACCCCAACCTCCAGCACCTTTAAAGAATTTCCCCTGTAAACCCTAGCCTCATTGTTGAGTTTGAGTGTGATTGTGTTATTTTGGAAGCCTTGGAAGAGAAGGAAGGAGAGAAGGTCCATAGAAGAGAAAGGAGACCCATGAGTTAGCTTCCATCTGTTTCTCATTCAGCCGGATAGTTCCGGAGCAGCAGCCAGCCAACATTACAGTTAGCATCTCAGCATCCAATGTTACAAGGTGAGTTTTCCTTCCAGTAGGAACGGGTCTACGGCCACAATGTCAGCCCGTCTAGTTAGCAGTAGTTCTGGACTTTGGTCCAATGAAGTAGTTCAGTATGTTTGATTCTTTGTGATTCAAGCATGTCGTTGTGTTATGTGTTTCGGACTTCGGTCCGATGCAGTATGCAGTATATGTGTTTATGCCAGTTGATATGTCTATGCTATTCTATGTTAATGCCCAGTCAGTTCCGGACTTCGATCCAATGCAGTTAGTTCCGAACTTCGGTCTGATGCAGGAGACAAGGTCCCAGTTAGTTCCGGACTTCGGTCCGATGCAGAGGGCAAGGCCCTAGTTAGTTCCAGACTTCGGTCCGATGCAGTTTTCGGACTTCGGTACGATGCAGCTTCCAGACTTCGGTCTGATGCAGTTTCCAGACTCCGGTCTGATGTAGTGGGCTAGGCCCAATAGTTTTTATGTGTTATTGTATGGTATGTGGTAGTTTGGGGGAGCTCACTAAGCTTCGGGCTTACAATTTTAGTTTTGGTTTCAGGTACTTCCGCAAGCAAAGGGAAGAGCTCGGGTTGATGGCATCGCACACACCACAAATTTAGTTTATATTGGGAGTTTATTTTGGATGTTACTATGATTGATACACATTTGTTTGACACAGTACTATGACATTTGAGTTGCTCATTCCATGGTTTTATTATATATGATGTGATTTTTAGTATCATTAAAACAAAAATTTTTGGGTCGTACTTTGGATCGTTTCAAAATTACACTTTCAGAATAGACTAAAGAATCTAACTCTACATAAGAAACCTCATAATTTTGACAACTACATTTTTCCTCACTTTTAACCCTAATTATGAATAATACATGACTATTTATAAGGAATAAGACAAGTCTTGGGCTTTTAACCTACACTTCATCAAGGGGGGCCATTGCCATAATCCATGGAGTATTTTGAACCCAACATTCTCTCCCTCAAAGTATGGAATGGATGATAAGGCTTCAACTTCCAAAACAAGCATCTAGCAAATAAGAAAAGATCTCGCAACGAGGAATATCAAAAGTGATTCACGAATTTTGATTCTTCAATAGTCTTCAAAAACAGGTTCTAGGATATATAAACCAAGCACTGAAGTAATATTTTTAAACTTCATTTTCTAAGGTAATCCCAAAGATCTTCAAGAAAGTCAAACCCGCCATAAAAACCCATTTCAGAATTAAGAAACAAAATCACTTCTTGTCTTTTAAGAACTCCCCCTCCAAGTCACAATGATATTCGTATAAGCTAACGATATAAGCCATGAAAAAATATCATGTAATAACCCAAATATAAGATTCGTAATGCCACTTGATCGAGAAAATACTAGAAGTCAGAGATATATCAAGCCTTAGAAGAGCTTGATGAAGAACTTGATCGAGAAAATACTAGAGTAACTTCAACTTTGGTCTTTGACCTTTGCTGCCTCTTAGCTTACAACTTCCGAACACTTATTTAACAAAAATTAGGTTCCTCAAAACCTGCCACAACTTACTTACGATCTAAGATCGTTGACCAAACGTCACCTGACTATTCAAGCTCTACAATACAAATACTAAATAACACAACCTCGTAAGTTATTAGCAAAAAATCACTCATCCGGTAATTCTTGAAGTTAGGGTTAATAACCCTCACCGTCCAAACTAATTATTTAAACATAATACTAATCGATGATGGAGTCCTTAATAACACCATAACTTGAATTCTCGTAGCAAACACATGTTTAGCAACCGATTGTAATTTATTTTATAAAACAAGCTAATGTAACAACATAGCTAGCGGATACCTCATGCTAGTCAGCAACTAATATTCTCACGTTCTAGTACCCACTCTCTGATTATAATCTTGAGAACCATCTATATCTAGGTCTCTCTTTCTCTCTCTAGGTCTCTCTTTCTTTCTCTCTCTCTCTCTCTCTCCCTTTCTCTCTCTCTCTCTCTCTCTCTCTCTCTCTTTCTCTCTCTCTCTCTCTCTCTCTCTCTCTCTCTCTCTCTCTTTTTCTTTCTCTCTATGTATGTGTATGTCTCTCTCTCTCTCTCTCTCTCTCTCTCTCTCTTTCTCTCTCTATCTCTCTCTTTCTCTCTCTCTCTCTCACTCTCACTCTCTTTAAATTCAATTGACAAACCTCCCCTATTAAACATATCACCATATTTATAATTCGAGAATTCTAGTAATCATGATGCGACCAATAGGCCATTGCATTGTGACAAATGTCGCACACCCAGACCATCTACCATGTGTCATTTCCTGTTGCCACATGTCCCACCCTCTTGACATGTGTCTCTCCCACTCAGCAAGTATCCAACATCAGACACCTCGTCACACCGTGATAATTACTACTTGAATTGTGACCTAATCGTTGACTTCTATTGACCATGACTTCATCCATCGCGACAGTCCATCTAGATAGTCAATATGTGACTTTCCAAAAATAACAACGTACTTTTCAAATAACCATAAATTCTTCACATAAACTTCATTTTCAACATACTTTATATACACAGACCCATCTACGTGTGAACTACTTTTCTAATGACCATACCTGTTATGAAAAATGGGTATTACTGTTTTATGCATTGTATGCTACAGTATCTTGGCGAATTGACTAAGTTTTATTCTTATAGTTGTGGATTAAATGCATTTTTGGTTGTGCATCTAGTAGTAGGAAAGCTCTAGTTTGACCGTGATGCACGTAGATCTACTATAATTATGATTTTAGTTTTGATATTCTGATACTTGTTTTCACATTTTATGGTAATTTGTGGATGAAAAAAATCATTACGTCATTTTTAGGGAAAAACGGTTGCTTTACTTATGATTTTATTTTTTTTTAAAAATGGTTTCAAATTTACGACCTTACAAGTTTATATAAGAGACATGGTATGAGAGATTTAGATGAACATTCGTGTGATTGCAAACTCAAACTAGGATTTGAGAATTTAAAAAAACAATTGTAAAATCTTTTTATTGATAGGAGAAAAATACGATGGGTGCAGCGATGGCCCAGTGGGTTCATGTCCGATCAATGTGGACATTCAGGTCCATTCTTGTTTTATATATATATATATATATATATATATATATATATATATATATATATATATATATATCGATTCAATAACTGTTAGAAATGCATGCTAATATGTACTCTATGGATCTTCTTAGGAATTTCATGCTAGAATTTCCTGATGTGTAAGTACCTTTAGCCTTAGAATTTTGTTTACTTAGTGCTATCTAGAGTTCATGCTATGTTGTTAGTTGCTAAGTAAATTCTCTAGAGTTGTACTTAATTAGTATTGTATATCATTAGAATCTTTGAGCTACCATTAGTTCATGTACCTTGTTTGGTTGTGGGCTTCAGTTACGATCATTCATTTGGCCGTCTATCTAACTTGTGATTACGTCTAACTTGCATTCGCAAGGTGATTATTAGAACTAGTAGGGGCTTTTCGTGGTACGGGATTGACGAGTGAGGGAATACTAATTATAAGTTATAGGAAGTATAGTGTTATGTGCTTGTTTAGGCGCATATGGTTGTCAATCGAGGCAAATTCGAACCTTGGAGAGATTATTAGTATGAGTACGCATAGGTGTGGAATGTAGTATGGGCTCTACTACTATAAGTACATGAGGCGTACGTAGATCAAGAAAGCTTTGGGTGGGAAATAGTATTGGGGATTACCACTACGTATTCATTATAAATTGTTCTTGTTATCTTTCTGATTTAGTAGGGTGACTACTCGAGCTAGTGGATCACGTTCAGGATCGGGCAACAGTGGGCTAGGGGATTCATGTCCGAATGTTGTAAACATTCACAACATTATAATATCTGATGTTTCGAGGGTTATTCTAGAGGAATTTCCTCATATGTTTGGAAAAATTAAGGCTCAACTTATAGATATGTTCGTTGCGTAATACGTGCCTGCTCATATTGTTGTCGGATGTGTTCGACAACGGACCCGGGAGGTTGCTTTTCTTGATTTATATGCTTGTGGGACTTATTTTGTTCATGGGGGAAAAGGATTTTATCGTCAACATACATTGGATAGATGATGTGGAGTGTGCTTTTCTTAGTAGTTGGATCTCTGACCCGAGAGGTTAGTTTCCATGATTTCGTATCATGTCTTCTAAGTGAGGGAGGCATAGATTGTTGGGGCGAGGCTGTCTAGGCCCTTGGACTAGATTTATTGATGCCATGACCTAGGAGGATTTAATTACTAGGTTACAGACAAAGTATGTGCGTACGATTGAGGTGAAACAGATGGCTAGGGAGTTCTTAGCTCTTATGTAGACAATCGAAACGGTGACTAAGATCACCGCTAAATTCAAGGAGAGAGCACTGTTTTGTCCGTAGTATGTGGTATATGAGGATATGAAGTTGATGAGGTATTTTGATATGTTGATGACCGAGATTCTCGAGTTTTTCAATGTCGTTAGGTGCTAGACACTATAGTAGATGGTTGAGGTGGGTCGAAAATTGGAGATTGAGTTGGAACTCTAAAAGAAGAGGAAGCTTCCCATATTCAAACCCATTTTGTTAAAGCTAATAAACCCTGGGCTACTGATTCGTGTTTTGGAGCACAAAGGATCCCCAAGTGTGGAAAGTGCGGGAAATCGCATGAGCGATTTTGCCATGCTACGAGTACTAGATGCTACAGATGTAGTAAGGAGGGGCATTAACGTTTTCACTATAAGAAATGGATGCATGACTACATCGACTACAACCAGGTCGGCTATTTCAAGGCGAAGTGCCCCTTTTTGGCATCAAAAAGTACATTGAAAGCTCCAACGCTTGTGACTCTGAGGATTACCAATGGACGCTAAGGCAAAGCTGAGGCCCAAAGGCCAAGACTTAGGCCTATCAGATTACGGCAGAGGAGACCAGAAGAGCGCCCTGATATTGTTACTAGTATGTATATATTTATCTTTTTCTATTGATTATTCATATGCTTATGTATGTAGCTTGGATGAACATTCCTAGTTAATTCCTCACCTGCTTGAGTGTTGTTCGACTCTAGGGTGAGTCGGTCCTTCATATTTCCTTCATTCAGTTGGAGCTATGATGTTGCTCTAGGAGCACTTGATCATCGATTACAGGTCGATATAGCCGATGATCGTACCGTTTCAGCTCCGAGGAGTTATCGCGATTGTATGCTAGAGATTTTCGGCTTAGATTTATCTATCGACCTTATTCCCATTCCTATGGGACATGTTAGTGTGATTTGTGGCTAGTGATGTGCACGGTGCGGTTTAGAGTCAAAACCGCAAATACACCGCAATTTGAGTTTGTTGGAGACCGCTAACCGAACTGCGAGAGTTCTAAACCTCGTTGTGTGTTGTTGTTTGTTGTGCGTGGTTTATGCATTTTCCTTGTTTGTGCAGTTTAATGAGTTGATTAATCATATAATTATTATTTATAGTCATTCAAATTAAGCGATTTTTTTTAATTAATTGAAGATATATGTAATTTCTCTTTCCAAATAACTCGATGCACCAGGAGTTCTATAAGTTACAATAGTGTACCTTTAACTAGTTAGAACCTTTAATTTTTATTAAATTATCAAAACATATTAAAGTCTTTGAGTTATGCAAGACACATAACTAATACTTTTGAATACATACTTTACAAAGCTTATAATAACCCACCGCGATTACAAAGTTGTTTATATAAGCTCTTTTCACTACCCAAATTAGGTAATCAAGGCACCCATTTTTTTTTATTAAAAAAACATATTTAATTCACTTTACTGTAATTTTCTTTTATGATCATTTTACTTTTTAATTACAAGATTAGTTTAGTGTGCTTCATTCCTAAATACTATTACTGTCTTTAGAAAAGGTGTACGTCTATACCAAAATTTTAATATATATATATATATATATATATATATATATATATATATATATATATATATAGACACACACATACACACATATACGATATCTATTGTGCGGATGTATATAAACAATGAAATTCTGTAAGAATGACAATGAAAATATATTATTTGATCATGTGAATACGTTCAATCTTACATAACTATTGTCATTATTATGTATTTTTACTAACTAAATCATCTATAAGGTTATTATATAATTTTTTTTATTATTCTTATTCTGTCAGAATGTTGTCATAATGTTTGTTGAGCCATATTTTGTAAGAATAAAAATAAGTGAAAATAAGTGAAAAACAAAGCGTGGGAACAAAAATGAATAAGAATTAGTAAAAATACATGAAAATGACAATAGTTGTGTGAGGTTGAACATATTCACATTACTAACCAACGTATTCTCTTAGTAATTCTCATACAATAATACTCTAGAGACGTCTGCAAAATAGTTGTCCATCCATATTATAACATAGCCCTATATATATATATATATATATATATATATATATATATATATATATATATATATATATAATCACTATTTTGTAGTAAAAACTGCAAACCGCACCGCATCATTTGGTTTAACAAAATTATAAACCGCAAACCACACTGCAAAAGTTCTAAAAATCATTACGCGCTGCGGTGTGGGTTGTTTATGTGGTTTTTGTGGTTTATGCACACCCATAATTATGGGTATAGATTGGTTGACCCGGTTTGGGGCTTAGATTGTTGTGAGCAACATTTGGTGGTAATTCAAACCACAAGTAGGGAGAACCGACTGTCCATAGCGAGGGTGCCAAAGTTACATCGACTTTGTGTTCTTCGGCGAGTGCTAAAATATATTTACACCATGGTTGCATGGTATTCCTGGCATACATCGTCGATAACCCGGAGGAGAAGATGAAGTCAGTTTTCCATGTGCCTATAGTTTGTGAGTTTCTAGAAGTTTTTCCCAATGATTTTTCGGGTGTGCCTCCAAAGAAGTTGGCTGAGTTTAGGATTGATTTGACCCCAGGTGCGGCTCTGATAACTAATACACCATATCGTCTTGCACCGCCACAGATGAAGGAGTTATGCACTCAACTTCAGGAGTTGTTTGAAAAAGAGCTTTAGGGTGCATCTTGACTTTCCACGATTGATTTATAGTTAGGTTACTGCCAGACGTGGATGAGAAAGGAGGATGTGTCGAGGACTGGCTTTATGACTCAGCACGACCATTATGACTTTATGGTGATGCCATTTCTGCTTACCAACGCACCCACCGTGTTCATGGATCCGATGAACCGTGTGTGTAGACTTATGATCAATCATTCGGTGATTGTGTTCATTTATAACATTTTGGTCTTTTCAAAGACAAATTAGCAACATGAAGAGCATTTGAGGAACTTTCTTGGGTGTTGATGAGGGAGAAATTTTATGCCAAATTCTCCAAATGTGAGTTTTCTTACAAGGGTTCACTTTCTTGGGCATTTCGTCAATCGGAAAGGTATTTTGGTTGATCCGGACAAAATTAAGGCAGTGATGTGATGGGAGGTCTCGATAACTCCCTCTAATATAGTGACAACCCGAAATTTCCATTCTGAACAAACCATATCAAGCCAATAGAAGTTAGAACAGTTACAGGGAAATTCCAGACTTTGGGTATAAGTTTGAGTTTTTCATGATTTACACTTTAGGAAATATATATCAAGAGAGTGGGTGCACTAGGGTTTTGTACAACACTGTTATTTCGATACTCTATGATATTACAGTTCATTCCGGGAATAAAATATTTTCTGCCAAAAATCTCAGGACTATAAATAGAAAACTGAACCAAATAATTCATTAGTTACATTTCCAATTAGAGAAAAGCCGAATTCTCTCTCACGGATCTTCGGGTTTTTATCCCAAATCGTGAGTACTTCAATCTAGTTGTATTATATAGCTTAGATTGTGCTTAATAACATCAAAATCACGACAGAACAACAAGATCTGTGAGTTTACTCCCCAAGAACATCTTGGAGAGTAATCTTCTTTTCAAGAGCCAAATGGTGCCTAGTCTTTCCTTAAGCCATGAAACTAGTTTGGACTTGTACACTAACGAGTTTAGGGACAGAAAACAAACTCAAAGCAACAAGATTTTAGAGTTTACTCCCCAAGAACATCTTTGAGAGTAAACTCCTCTTGGAGAGTAAACTCCTCTTGGAGAGTAAACTCCTTTTGGAGAGTAAACTCCATTTTAAGGGCTAAAAGTGTCCCAACGTCCCACAAAGCCTTGGAAATGAACCTTTAGACTACCCATGACATGTTTAGACATCCAAAACAAATTAAATCAAGGGTTGAAAGTGAGTTCACGACCAAGGATGTTCTTGGGCCGTGAACTCCATTTTAGGGTGTCAAAATGCCCTAAATGCCACCCTTAAGCCAAGAGACTAGCATAGCTTTTTACCTTGATGTGTCTAAGACTCAAAACAACCAAAATACCAACACCCACAAGTGTTTACGGCCGCAAACACATGACCAAATGGTCTATGGGCCGAAAACTCAAGTTAGGGGTGTTTTGGTGCCACAAACACTTCCTAAGGCTTAGGCATGAATTTAGAATGTTTCCTTATGACCTTTAAGACCCTCATAAACATATTTGGACATGAGTTTATGGTTGTAAACTCATTTGGGCTGTGAACACCCCAAAAGTGCCAAAATAAGTGGTCTTTCTCACCCTAGGCTAAAGCTAATGTCCCTAAATCATTCCCTAGCTTTCATACTTGCACTAACCCATGAGTAACCATGAGTTTACGGCCGTAAACTCCCTTGGGTCGTGAACTCATGGTAGTAAACTCATATGTGTGCCTTTATACCTTCCTATGTTGAATCACATGTGATTCCAACACTTGGTCAAGGTGTTACCTAGTCCCATAAGGTGTTTCCCTTCATATAGTTGTTATAAACACTATATTCATGTCAATATGTGTCCTTATATGTCATTTAGGAGTTATTGTGTCTCGGGACTTCATTCGTGGAACTTCTCATCCCTACACACGTACTCGCTAGAACCACTCACAACAGGTGAGTTCATACCCCTTAATCAATATTTTAAATGATTTTAAATGCTTTAATGGGGGGAATACAAGTAGAAAACAGTATGTTATTAAATCAATATTATGTATTTTATAACTGTGTTTTCACTCAGTAGATTTCACATACTTCAAAAGTTGACACATGAAATGGTTTTGTATCTTAAAATACCTTGATAACAAAAGTATTAGTTTTGAAATGTTTATTAAAATGACATCAAGTCACTCTTAATTATTGTTCAAAACTCCTAGATATCTTGCAAAACCATTATTTTTACCTTCTTGAGCAAAACTACACTTATACGCGTATGTTCTTATATATGTATTGATGTTATAGTTTCCATCCTTCGTTCAGTTTCCCACACCCTGTGTATCGAGGGTGCATAAATCTACTTGAACAATGAATTACTTTCCAGTTAATTATCATAGGGATAGTTAGATGAAACAAAACATTATTCCTATTACAAGGAATCACACAAGAGTCAGTTCATTCATGAGTCTATACTAGTACCTTACATGATACATGAGTACAATTACCTAGGATTACATGATACATGAGTACGTTTACATAACTACATTTATCTGAATACGCTTACATGAATACCAAACATGAATACTGTTACTTAGATGCATTATCCTGTATTCACTTACTTGGATACTTGTATCTAGAGTTATTAGGAAGATTTATTCGTACCTTCTGTGTAAATTTTCCTGCCTATCCCTGTTCAATGGGATGTCTATACGGGACTAACCATTCTGGCACCCAGCTGTTAGCAACACTGGGTGATGAACATCTACGGATGTCTAAGGTTGTTTCTGATATTAGGAGTCAGTTACGGAACTAACCATTCCTCCATCTACTGTTGCAACAGAGGATGAGATGAAAATCTTCGGATGATTATTAGGTTAACGCTTATATTAGGAGTCAGTTACGGAACTAACCATTCCTCCATCTACTGTTGCAACAGAGGATGAGATGAAAGTCTTCGGATGATTATTAGGTTAACGTTGTTATGGGACTAACCATCCCTCCACCATGTTGCCGCTACAGAGGGTGAGGGGACAATCTTCAGATGTTCATAGGGTATACTTTTCGCTTCGGCGATGTCGTGTTAATCCTGGTCACCCACGGATAACACTTACATGATTAGGCTTTTTTCCTGTTTACTTTATTTTGTGATGCTTTCACATAAACGATGAGTTAGACTAAGTACTTTAGTACTAGTCAATAGAAAGGAAAAACTATCATTTTACTTACATAACATTTAGGTCTTGGTAGAAGACTATCATATTATTTTCCTATTTTACTTTATTTTGTGATATATTCACATCAACGATGAGTAGACTACATACTTTTAGTACTAGTCAATAGAAAGGAAAAACTATCATTTTACTTACAGAACATTTAGGTCTTGGTAGAAGACTATCATATTATTTTCCTATTTTACTTTATTTTGTGATGCTTTCACATAAACGATGAGTTAGACTAAGTACTTTAGTACTAGTCAATAGAAAGGAAAAACTACCATTTTGCTTACAGAACATTTAGGTCTTGGTAGAAGACTATCATATTATTTTCCTATTTTACTTTATTTTGTGATGTTTTCACATAAACAATGAGTTAGACTAAGTACTTTAGTACTAGTCAATAGAAAGGAAAAACTACCATTTTACTTACAGAACATTCGGGTCTTGGTAGAAGACCACATTTCTTACTTATATCAACTGTTCTATTTAAAGATTTATACGACATTCTTAACAGCTTTCCAAAACATGACAATAACATTTATACGACATTCTTAACAGCTTTCCAAAACAGGACAATAACACTTAATTACTTATGAATTCACCAGCTTTAGGCTGATACTCTCTTTCAAAATAACTTGTATTCTCAGGTCACCAGTTAGACAGGTACGATGTCCAGGCCTTGAGAAGACGGAGCACAGTCAAGACTCGTCATATTTTGATTATTCATTTTTATTGTTGTACATTATGAAAGAGCACACATGTATTAAAACTTTACCATTTAACGCAATGGATGATGTTGCTGCTTGTTTACTACTTTACACTGTTATGATACTTCACATGACGTCCTCTACCCCGGAACGTTTCCGCCGTTCTTGGTTTTGGGGTGTGACAAATATTTAGAGTTTTCTTCATCTTACATGTTATTTTAGATGGTTCATCCAAAATTTCTCTAAGATTGTGTAACATCCCAAAAGTTACAGTAAATTAAATTTTTAAAAACAATATTTAATTAATTAAAAACCATTAGTTTGATTTCTTTTAGTTTTTAGAAACCGATACCAATATTCAATTAAATATCTAACCAAGCCATAAGTATAAAACCCAAAAATCTTGTGGAAACATAGGTAATAAATGTATGATAAACTCTCCTTTATAAGTTTCGAGCCAGTGTGTATTGTCACTCCTTACCATCTTTGGCACCTGGCGATCCGGAAACAATAATTTTTAACGAGAAAAGGGTAAGCAGAAAGCTTAGTGAATTTCAAGCATATCACACAGTCTCTACCCCCAACATAAGAATACCAATAACAGCCAACCACATAGCCATACATGCAAGTCAAAGAACAAATTAGAAACAAGAATAAACTAGTTTAGGACACATCGCCTATGCTCGATCTGCCTTACTCAGTACTTCGAGCCCTTAGGACACGCCAACTAAGCCCGATCCCTCGCTCGGTACGTCGAGTCCTCCTGTATGTATTCCTCGATACCTATAGCGAATATGGTGTGCATATTCCTCAGTACGCCGAGCCGATATTGTACACCCACTAGACACTCACAATTCCTAGTACTATACATATGCATCCTACAAGCACACATGAGCTAGAGTAAATAATGCACAACATCACACAGTGTTGTGAGAAACTGTCCTTATGTTTTAGGGTAGACCTGAATTAGTAGCCCAGGAAACCAACAACACCAAATTACTTCATAACCCTCCTATAATAGCAATTAAGATTATCAATGTGTAGCCTTCACCCTAAACATATAAATAAAATAATTTACTCATTTTCCATATTATGACCCAAGATAGAAGTCTATTCGAGGCCACTTTAGCACAACTAAAAGCAGTCAAAACTGCAATATTTTTCTATATTCCAGAAGTTATCTCCTTTAGCATTCCAGTGACTACTTGTAGAAGACTATACTATTTTTCTATAATTTACTATGGATTCTAAAAGATGGGGTGTCAATGCAACTAAATTCAGATCAGTTGGTGAAAATTACGATCTTTACCGTAGTTAGACCCATCATCATGTCAAGGAAAAAATCATGGAGACACTAGACTGAAAATCTAAACTTTGGGCACAAACATTACTCAAATCTGACATTGATTGCTCTATAATTTTTTCAAAACTAGACAGAAAGGGTAAAATATATAATTTCCCAAGTTTGACTTTTTTGGTTAATTTGACATTTAAACCGATTAAGCACTTATAAAAGCGATATCCTTTACTGGAAATGAATACATTATAGTGACTATAAGGTGCTATGACAAAAATTCCATTTGATGGTGCAAATACAACCTAAGTACAATGCTTAAAAAGGAAAACAAAGTACAACGCCAAGAAGAGAAGAACACCATTAGGGTTTCAGCTTCAAAGCAATGCACCAAGGCTAATAAGAATGTAACATGGGACACCACCCACTGCCACCCTAGCATGGTAGCTAGTGGTGGTCGATTTTGGTGGCTATGGTCGATGGCCATGGTGGTTTATGGTGGTGATAATGGTATTTAGACCTAAGGAAAAAAAATATAAGGAATTGAATTAGATTAATAGACTTACTTGGATAGAAATCGACACCACCATGCTCTCTTCTCATTCTCACCATTGATCACGCACCACAACCTTTCTCTTCTGATCGTGACCTCTCTTGAACACCCTCTTTTCCTAATTTCTTCTTTTTGGTCAACAATAATCACACACATACATGTACACAATCGATGGTTGGGGCTTACAAACGGTTTAACAATTCTAGAAAGAGTCGAATTTCACCTCATGGTCTACTATGGAGAGGTGGTCACATAATTATGAGACCTTCATACACAAAAGTCCAAATTTTACATAAAGGAACCTCCAGTTCAAATAATTGTCATTTTTGCTCGAAAATACCAAAGGCTCATAACTTAGATTGAAAAGTTAGCAAAAAGAACCCTTTTAACTGATTTAGTTATCTTTATATTAAAAAAACTAAATAAATAGAATTTTGAAAAAATATGTATACCAGAAATTAAGGAGTTATAACTCTCGCCACTTGAATCAGACTTCGTCCTCGATGTCAATGCCAACAAACAATTCTGGATAATGTGATGTATCTCCATCTCCGACTCACATGTCCACTCTGAACTCTTCTAATTCTTCTAGTGGACCATTACCAACCCAATTTCTCTATCCCATAGGGTCTTTGTCATCCTTTCGAGAATGGTAATCAACTTTTCCACATAATATAGTCGCTCGTCTATATGAATATCCTTAAGGGGAACGATTGTTGTCTCATCCACCAAAAACTTCCAAAGGTGAAACACATGTAAAGTTTTGTGGATCAATCTTAACTCATCTATCAACTCCAAACGATAAACTACCTCTCCTACTAGAGCAATAATCTTGTAAGGACCTATGTATCGAGATGCCAACTTTCCCCTTTTGAGGAACTGTATCACTGCTTTCCATGGTGAAATCTTCAATAAGACAAAATCTCCTACTTGGAACTCCAAATCGGATCACCTGTAGTTGGCGTAGCTCTTCTATCATCTCTGTTTAGTAACTAATTTTTCTTGCACCATCTAGATCAACTCATTTCTTTCAAGCACTATGTTCGTGCTCCCCATAAATTGATGACCAACCTCTCCCCAACAAATGGTCATTCTGTGCATCCTACCATACAATAGCTCAAATAGAGACATGCCAATATTGGAATGTAAATTGTTATTGTAGGAAAACTCCACCAACCAAAGGTATCAATCCCAACTACACCTAAAACCGATGGCACAAACTTAAAGTATATCCTCGAGTACCTAGATCATATACTCACTATGACCATCATTTTATGGGTGTAAAGTTGTACTGAACCACAACTATTCTTGAAACTTCTCCAAACATAAACCGTGTATACCTGTTATAGATTAGAAAAAATAAAACTCCATGTCCGATGCCGATCTCTTTCACGTAAATGTATGCCAATTTCTCCACCAAGAAGCTCTTTTCAATAGGCAAAAAGTGAGCACTCTTGTTCAATCGGTTTCTGGTGACCCATATTGCATCGAATCCTCACAGTGTCCTGGGAATCTTGGTAATCAAGTCCATTGTGATGTGTTCCTATTTCCATACGGGAATCTCTAAATATAGCAACTTGCCATGCGGCCTCTATTGTTCAACCTTGACCTTCCGATATGTCAAGCAATTATTTACACAATTGGTGACATCCCATTTCATGCACGGCCACTAGTAATCCTCTTGTAGGTCTTGATACATCTTTATGTCACTAAGATGTATAGAGAATTTGGACTTATGAGCCTCATCCATCAATATCTACCTATTTCCTTCGCTATAGGGAATCTAAACATGACCATAGCGAGTCAATAAACCCCGAATGTCCCAAGTAAAAATCAGAATCTTGCCCTAGACTCTAGCTTACTTGGTGTTCTCATCTAAAGTTGCCACCTCATGTGCCTTACCTATCAACTCCAACATAGAAGTAACCACTACCATCCACTATAATCCCCAAAATGATTCTCCACCGAGTTTCGGCTAAGAGAACCTACAACTCCCATAGTTGTCTACAAAATTCCCCAAACGCTGCCTGATGTTCATCACCCTAACTAAAAGTTTTTTTTCCTTCTTGTTAACCGAGTCAAGGTAAACGCAGTGTTAGAGAAATCCTAAATGAATCTCTGACATACCCAACTAACCAAAGGAAGCTCCAGACATTGGTGGGAGTCTTCGATACCTCCCACTGCATAACTGCCAAAACCTAGGCCGGATCGACCATAATACCCTTATGATTTATGACATGTCCTACGAACTAGACATCTCGTAACCAGAACTTACATTTGGAAAATTTATCGTAGAGCTTCTCTTTCCTCAATGTACCTTATTTGGAAAAGTTATCATAAAGCTTCTCTTTCCTCGATGGAACTCAACCTAACGCTTGAGTGGGGTTCCTGACAATTCATCGGGGAGAGCATCTGTTAACTCCTTCACAATCATTACATCCCTAATCATATTTTTTCTCCTGACATCATGCATGTCTGCTACTTAGGCTAAGTATCCAACTCTTCTATGATGTAGACACCTTCGAGCCGTCGCAACTGAACAAATCGTCGTGCTCCACCTACGGGTATCGTCCTAAACCAATAGTCGTCCCCCGCTTCGGGTTCTAACCTACACATGCTTATATTGACAAACAATCTTTGAAATATACGTCACCATCCATTCTATCCTTAATATCACACATTATTCTTGCATCACAATGAGGATCAGATCAATCAGTAATCTATCGCCACATACTTTTATCATACAATGCTAATAAAATTGAGTAATCATCACCATGATGTCATTAGTGACCTCAACCACTAGTGGGTTTCCTAAACTCTCAACATTAAGACCCAACTACTGACCAAAAGTGTGAGACACAAATGAGTGTGTATCCCCACTTTCAAATAATAATAAGGCAGGTACATAGTTGACTAGGAAAGTACCTAATCACATAGAAATTAAGATACGCATACAAAAAATTAACAATATTTAATAACGGAACAAGTAAACAAAATGTACCTACCACCACCTTGGGCAATCCCGTGCCTCCTTTGTTGTGAGCTGAAAAGCTCTACCTCGAACCTTCTTTATCCCTCATACACTACATGTCCATCAGTGATATGTAGATGAGCAACATTAGGAGCTTTTGGGGCTCTTCCTCCACCTCCTCCGGCTCTCAATAACAAGCAATCAGCCTTGACATGGAACAGATGGATTTAGTGTTTGCATATATGCATATCTTTCTTACATTCACGAGCACAATAACCTATATGACAACACTTAAAACATGTGTCGAGTCCCCTTACGCGAACCATCTCTCTTTCTGGATGAACTACTCTTCTGATCCGAGTGTGAGTCAAAAGTCTTCAAATTATTAGGCCACAAAGAAAGTGGTGTCACTGCCTGTGTCAACCCGAAATTTCTATCTTGTACAAACCCTACATTTCAATCAAAGTCAAGCTTGTTCTGCTAACTTTTATCACTTTTTGGAGTCTGGTTGAGCATTCTGAGCTTAATACATCCAAGGAATAACTGAAAGGAAGTGTCAAGTGAAGTTGTTACCTAGAAAACAAGCCCTAACCCTCATCATGTGGAGTTTATGGCCACACCATGTGGGTTTATGGCCGTAAACACATGGTTTCCGTAAAATCATGCTATATACATGATTTTTCTTCATTCTTCACATTTCAAGCCCAAGAATTCGGAATTCTATATCAAGGATCTTGAGACTTTTGCATCCAATCTTCCAAAAATGTAATTAAATCACTCCATCTATGTGTTATACATCACTTCTTCTTGATTCATGCTTGAATCCATCCACAACTTTCATCTTTTGAAACTAGATCTTCAAGATCCTCAAGAACACCAAGAACACTTAAGTGTTTTGGGCCAAAAACACCCTCCGATGGCCTTCAAATTGTAAGTCCCTACCTCATATACATGTTTGTTAGTTAGGTTGATGAATTAAGGACTTGAAAAAACCATGAAAGCAAAAAAAAAGGTGTTTACGGCCAAGGCAATCTCCCTTGGACATAAACCCTAATGATTGGTGCAAAGTTGCCACAACTCTTTCCTTAGCCTTAGAACTAGGTCTAGAACAATTCCAAATTTAGTAAAGGACCTTAAACATCAAAATGGTACAAGTTACCATGAGTTTACGACTATAAACACATTAGGGCCGCAAACCCTTGGCCGTGAACTCATGGGCAGTTAACACTTGGGTCGTAAACTCCAAGGAGAAGCCCTACAACTCTTAGATTCAACCCTTTGTACTTATAACAATTGAATCAAAGTGTTTTCCATGTCCTAGGATGTCTATACTTGCTAAATTAGTTTTTTAATCACTAATTAGATGCATATATGTGTAATTATGTGCTAACTAGGATCCGTGTTTGTGCTCAAGTCTTCACTTGACACCAAGCATCCTATACCACTTGTTTACCCAAGCTACTTATTACAGGCGAGTTCATACCCTTTAATCAACCTTTTAAATGATTTTAAATGCTTTTATGGGGGAGGGGGGAGTACAAGTTGAAACATTGTAGTTATTATATCAATCATATGTGATTAATAACTACTAAACAAATGGATTTACTATGTTTTTAACTGTTTTATCAACCAAACTACTTCAAACTATATATCAAAATCTTCTACATGTTAAACTCTTTACCAAACTCACTCTTATATGCCAAACCTTTTCTTTTACCGCTTTCAAACTTATATATTTTAAAAACCATGTCTAATACATATATAGTTATATAAGTAAGGTTTGAAGGACTTAGGACTAATAACTCACTTTATTTCCTGTTCCTTGTTTGGTTGTGGACTTAGAGTACCCTATTGTTTGTCCGAGTGTCGTTGGACCCTTAGTTATATATTATGTATATATGTATAGATATAAAGGCTTTTATCTCAGCTCAATACATTCAGTCATACAAACAATTCTACTAGTAAACTATAATAGGTATAGTTTAGGAAGATACTATTCATTACTTCTAGTTCAATGAAGCATACAAAGAGTCAGTTCATTCATGAGTCAATACATACTATTATGAGAAACTATACAAATATACTATGATGAGAAACTAAGAGAACTTATTATTATGAGGAACTATACAAACATACTATGATGAGAAACAGATAGAGAATACTATAACGAGAAACAATACATACACTACACTATACGAGAGAGCATACAATACTATAGTACATACAATACATATACAAGTATACTATAACATAAATGTGAACCACTGTTTCGGGACATGTCATCTCTACCATGGCTCGATTTGCATCCATAGTCTTCTGGAGGGAGAGCGTGAATTTGCATATAGATCTATACTGGATTGACTATCCTAAACCTTGCTGCTAGCTATAGTGGGACATGCATGTCTATGGGTGCCAAATGTCATTTCTTCCGACGTCTTTCATCGTCATTCTTTTAGTCAATAGTATGGTACAATCAAATCAAATTATACCTTGTTTAATAACCGGTTTAAGGTAGTCAGTACAACCGTAGTTACTATAATACAATACTATAGTACTATATTATTTTCCCATTACATTAACATTGTGATCTTCTCACATAAGTGGTAATGTACGTACTATATTTTGTTAATGATAGTCACACTTGGGAAAATTATACACTTTTGCGAGAAACAAACTTACAAAACAGTCGGGCCTTGCTAGAAGGCTTCTTTTAGTAGAAAATATAGGATTTTCTAGGATATACAAACATTCACAAACTTTTACTATAAACATTTACAAATGCATACTTCAAACACTCTTACAAACATTTTCATACAAACAATGACACTAAAATGCCTATGAACTCACCAGCTTTAAAGTTGATAAACTCTTTCAAAATGACTTGTATTCTTAGGTCATCAGTAGACAGTTACCGATGCCAGCTTTTGAGAAGATGGAGCACATTCAAGACTCATATTTTATTTTGATTCATATTTTGGGTGTCTTATAAACTATACAGAACACACTTGTATTAAAATACCTTATTAATGCAATGGATGATGTTGTTTGCTTGTTTACTATTATTATGTGTTGTGATACTGTACATGACGTCATCCGCCCCGAAACGATTCTGCCGTTATGGTTTTGGGGTGTGACAGATTGGTATCAGGGCATTGTTTATAGTGAATTGAGTATATTAACCCATAAAAGTGATACAAACTATAAACACAATGGGATTAAAATCCTCGGACCAAGAGTTTATACTTTGAAATAATAAAATATTTAACTAAGTATACGTACCTGCATTCATACTAAAATCAGTGTCACTAGGATAGAACAAAAGTATTATGATTGTTGAATATCACAAGTAGGTTTGGGGATGTATGGTCAGTTCTGGGAGTGACATAGCCTGATCAACTATGTTAGTCCGAGAAGTGATTAGCATATTCCCGAGAATGGTTGTGATATGGAAACAAGTCTAAATACTTACCAACACCACTACAATGAGAATATTAGAACAAAACATAAAACTAAAATACTATAGGAATATTTTGTGTTACTATAATTACTTATCTGAGAACTAAAAAGGTCTTTACTAGTAGGTCAATAGTTGCTAAGTGGATACACTAAGGTTATATGAAATTAAGATGGCATAGACTTAGAATTTGTGGTCTTTGCTTTACCTCATGTTCCTTGTTTGGTTGTGAATTTAGAGTTAGGGTTACTTATTTGAAGGTCTATCCTATTTTAATTTCATATAACTGGTATGTACTATGCAAGTATTGAAGTAACTGGTAAGGATCGTCTTATAATTATCATACGTACTACGTCCATTTATATTAGATTTTTATACCCCTTTTCTTGCGTAGATATCATGGATAGATTCCATCCTCCTGGCGACCCGTAGTTCCCAAATGAAGGCAATGATGGATGGATTGAAGACGAGCCAGAAGATGATCATCCAATCCCTTTGGATGATCACCATGCTGAAGGCTTTTCTAATGGTTCTGACTCCGAGCCAGAAGTCAACAACCTACCCTAAGAGGGTCAAGTCCCAAATCTCAACCCCCGACCAGCATTTCAAGGTCCCACACCCTTGTGGGTGACAAACTTGAGTCGTTGGAGTGATGAACTGATGGGTTTTAGCCATAAGAACATCCTATGTGCTCATGCAAACCCTAATACTTAGATCTAGGTTTCTCTATTGTACATGCATTCATCCAAGACTTTAAACCCTAGATCTAGCATATAATAATCAATATTAATATATGAATTAGGGTTTAGATCATACCTTGATTGTTATGTAGCAATAACAATCTCAAATCCTCCTTGTAATGGATTTAGAAAGCTTAGAGTCACAAGTGTCACTCCTCTAATGGCTCACAAACACCAAGAGCAAGAGGATGAAGAAGAATAAGAGAGGAGGCACCCAAAAACGTGTAGAAACCCTAAGGAATCAGTTGGCCACGATTTTGGTGTCCTAGGGGTCCTTAAATAGTGATGCTATTAGGGTTATCTAACAAGGAAACCCTACTTTGACTGCTTAGGCCCTAAGCAACCCATGGACTCCTTCCTTAGAGGCCTAGGACGATTTCTAATGGGTTTCCCCATAGAATTCGTCCACCCCTCTAATATGGAGTCCATTAGCCCAATATTCAACTATCATACAATTAACAGTTCTAGTCCCTTAAGTTTAATTAATGTCTTTTAGCCACAAAATTAATTGTTAATTAATTATTGACTAATATTAATTAAACAATATGATTTCTCCTTTAATATATTATTCTCATAATATATTAATAAATCATAATTAATTCTCTCTCTCCATAATTCATCCTATCAAGTTGCTTTGGTGAAGGCAACCCAAAAGGACCATGCACCATCGGGTCAAGTACATACAAAAATAGTTATGGACTTAGACACTAATCCAACATGAACAGTGTCAACCCTTACCCTACAATGGGGACCGAAGCTTTTACAACCTAAGCATGGGTGGCTCAGCTAACCGGGCTCTACCCATCATGGTCCGTAGGATTGCTCGGAATGTGGACCTAGGTCGAGCAGCCACCGACCGAGTCATGGAAATTGATGCCAACTCTGGCATTGACACAGTCCGCATTCGCTAACTCGAAGAGGCTATGGAAAGGACCGGAAGAGAGAATGAGACTCTGTAGCAACAGTTAGCTGCATCCCGAGCTGAAGTCATAAGACTTTGAGTTCCTCAAAGAGCTCATGAGCGACATCTTCAAGAGGTGTTACATCAACTGGAAGATCTAAGGGTTAACCCGAGGAATGCCCATCGCCGGTAGAAGATGTCTGACTCATCTTTTTGTTTAAGGAATAGCCTTTCTTATGTATGCTCTAGGAAGCACTTTCCTGTAAAATATTTCTGTCTTTCAGTACACTATCTAGAATACTAAGCTGTCAACATTTTCCTTTATATGGTTTGATGTAAGACCTACTGTTAGGTTATTTTTCCCGAACTCGTTTACATCATTAATACCAGTAATATTGGCAGTATCTAATCATAATGCTTGAACTATGGCGATTTAGTCCATGGATCACTCTCGTCATACATTACAATTTATTCTTGCTATTATCATCATCTCTATAAACTTTCATTAAAAGATGGCACCTTGCAAACATCCGATCAGAGGCACGCCGGAAAGTCAAACTCCACCACCACCTCCTCCACTAATCGATACGGTAGCTCTAAATGTTGCAGTAGTTGTGGCTGTGGCAACAGCCATGGCTCAATATCACTCTACTGGTGCCAACGGAAGTGGAACACCTATTCATTCTACTCAATGTGAAATCCTCGTGCGCTCGGGAGAGTGCTCCTACAAGGACTTCACCAATTACAAGCCAAAGTCCTTTAAAGGGACTGGTGGAGTCATTGCCCTCTCGTAATGGTTCGAAAAGATGGAGTCGATCTTCGAGATCTGCTCCTGCCCAGCATGGAGCAAGGTCAAGTTTGCTGCTTACACCTTTGAGGAAAAAAGCCCTGACATGGTGGAATAGCCATGTCAAGTCACTAACTCTAATAGTGGCAAACGATATGGGTTGGGAAACCCTGAAGGACCTCATGATTGAAGAATATTGCCCGCGGGGTGAAATCCAGAAATTAGAACAAGAACTATGGAGCCTAACCATGAACGGCTCTGGCATAGTTTTCTATACCGCCAGATTCAGTGAGCTGGTGGCTCTATGTCCCAACATGGTTCCCACGGAGGGAAAGAAAATAGAGAAGTATATCTAGGGGGTGGTGCCTCCATTTCTGGGGAATGTACTAGCTTCAAACCACCCTGCTACCTTCGATAGTGCCAAGCGATTGCCACAACGGCTCATTGACCATGGGGTCCATACCCCATCAACACCAACAACCCTAGCCATCTCAGAACCCTCCAAAGCCACTAATAACAAGCAGAAGTCCTTGGATGACAAGAAGAAGCAAAAAGCTGCCAAAAAGCAAAGAGTTGTGGCGGTTCATGCTGCGATAGCACCTGCCTCTGCTACTCCGGTAAAGCAATACGCTGGAAACTTACCAAAGTGCAAAAAATATAACTTCCACCACAACGGCCCCTGCCAAGAAAGGGAATGCTCTAACTGCAACAGGAAAGGACACATTGTCCGTTTCTACAAAGCTCCGGCAAGGCCGATCACCCAAGTCCCCAGCGCTGGTGTGGTCCAGGCTTGCTACGGTTGTGGTGAGGTGGGCCACTACAAAAGGAACTGCCCGAAGGCAGGGAATGTCGGTCAAGTGGGAAGAGTTTTGGCTAGAGGCCACGAGGAAGTAGTTGCCGACCCTACAGTGGTCACTGGTACGTTCCTCCTTAATAAATCTTATGCATGCATACTATTTGATAGTGGAGCAGAGATAAGTTTCGTAAATCAGAAATTTGCTCGCCTACTTAAACAACAACCATGCACACTTAAAGAACCATTCACTGTAGAAATGGTTAACGGGAAAAATGAGAGCACTAGCAGTATATACATAGGATGTACCCTAACTCTAGATAGCCATACCTTCTCAATCTACCTCATACCAGTCTCAATTAAAAGTTTTGACGTCATAATCGGCATGGATTGGTTGAGTCTTCATCATGCCGACATCATGTGTTATGAAAAAGTTGTTCGCCTTAATACTCCATCTAACGAAACTCTTATTATATACGGAGACAAACCCGGCACGAGCCTTCGTATCGTCTCAAGCATTCAAGCACAGAAGGACTTACATAAGGAATATCATGCATTCCATGCTCACGTTGTAGATACAAGCCAATAAACGAAAGACATGAAGAACATTCTGGTAGTACACGACTTTCCTGATATCTTTCCAGAAGAACTACCAGGATTGCCTCCGCAACGACAAGTCGAGTTCAGAATCGACTTAGTCCCAGGAGCTACCCTAGTAGCCAAATCGCCCTACCAATTAGCACCAGCTGAGATGTAGGAACTATCTAGTCAACTTAATGAGTTGCTCAGTAATGATTTGGGCTATGATGGCCGAAAAAAGAAAGGAGATGAGACAAATGTTGCAGGACAATAGGGATGAACTGATTGTACCCATCATTCAACCTGAACTAAACATTGAATAGTCAGAGGAAGGAAACTATAGTTAGACCGTCAGTCAAGCTGAGCCACAAGTGGGTAGAAGAAACCACCCCAATGGAGGAAATCATGGACGTGGGTGCAAGTACAATGATTTCATTGCAACCACCAAGTCTTTTTGGAAGCCCAACGTCGTTTGAAGTCATGGATTGGATATATGAGATGGCGAAGATATTTGAAATTTGCGACCACAATAACAAACAGAAGACCGCTCTCACGATTACACTATTAAAGTCGGTGGTACTGAGCTAGTGGAAGCTACTAGTTGATACCATGCCCAAGGTAGAAGCTAGAAAGATGTCTTGGGAAGATTTTTGGTGAAACTAAAAATGTATTACTGCTCTGAGCAGGATCTACTGGAGATCAACAACAAGTTTTAGAACCTAAAGAAAGGAAGAATCAGCATCACCGAGTATGCTGCAAGTTTTACAGAGAAAATGAAGCTTGTTCTTTACCTAGTTCCAAATGAACTCTCCAAGGTCAACAAGTTTTCCAATGGATTACCGGCAGACTTTGATCATGGTCAAACAAGCAACCACCTTGAAAGTCTCCATCTGGGCAGCTAAAAATGTTGAGACCCAGATAAGGGAGAAGGATCTAGAGAGAGCTGGGGTAGGAGAAAAGATGAAATTTGATGGTCTTCATGGTCCAAAAAGAAAAGTAAGTTCTTGATGTCTGGTTCTAAGAAATTTGGAGGAGGAGGTGGTGAAGCAAGATGGTGTGAGAAGTGCAAAAAGAAGCACTTTGGAAAGTGTGGCAAGTAAGTCATTTGATACAAGTGTGGAAAAAATGGGTAATACGCCAATTAGTGTGCATCCAACAGAAGGTTGCATTATGGATGTAACGAATTAGGGCACATTTCTAAGGACTTCCCGAAGAAGAAAGAGTCAGCAAGGCCTAATGTTTCGCCAAGGCCAAAGGCAAGAGCATTCCAGATGACCCTAGAAGCACCAAAGGATGCAACAGATGTCGCTTAAGGTAACTTTCTTTTAAATGGATTTCCCACCAATATATTGTTTCACTCTAGAGCAAATTACTCCTTTATATCACGCAAATTTGGTGGAAGAGTAGCATTGCCTATAGATAAACTTGATAGTGATCTAGTTGTAGAAGTTATCAGTGGCAAATTCATACATGTTAGCAATTGCATTAAAATCATCATCATCGACTTGAACAAGAATAAATTTTACCAGGATTTTTTGCCCATTGAGTTGAATGGTTTCGACATTATACTGGGAATGGATTGCCTTAGTGCGAACGATGCTTAAATACTATGAAAGAAGATGATGGTAGGAGTGAACCCAACTGGAAAAGAGTCGTTTATGGTGTACGGGGACAAACGTAGAGTGAATTTTGGAATCATTTCCCTGATGAAAGCCATAAAATGTTTGTCAACAGGATGCACATCATACTTGGCATTTGTGATAGGTGCAAAGTTGGAGAAGAAAGTGATACAAAGAATACCAGTGGTGTATGAATATATGAATATCTTTCTCGATGATCTTCTTGGATTTCCCCCTGATAGACAAGTGGAGTTTCAAATAGAATTTTTTCCAGTATCGACACCAATAGTAAAAGCCCCATACCGGTTAGCACCGACATAGATGAAGGAGCTTATGATACAACTTCAAGAGTTGTTGGACAACGGTTTCATTAGACCTAGTTCATCACCCTGTGGAGCTCCGATGTTATTCGTGAAGAAAAAGGATGGAATCATAAGGATGTGCACAGACTATAAAGAGTTGAACAAGGAAACGGTAAAGAAAAAGTATTCATTGCCAAGGATTGACGACCTATTCGATCAGCTGCAAGGTTCGATGTACTTCTCAAAGATCAATCTTAGGTCACGATATCATCAGTTGAAGGTGAGAGAGAAAGATATTGAGAAGATCACATTCAGAATGAGATATGGACACTATGAGTTCTTGGTAATGTAATTTTTACTAACAAATGCTCCAACAACATTTAAGGATTTGATGAACAGGGTTTGTAATCCATTCCACTATAAATCTGTGATAGTGTTCATAGATGACATTCTGATTTACTTAAAGAGCCAGCAGGAGCATGGCAAGTACCTGCAAGAAATATTACAAGTTTTGAAAAAGGAGAAGTTGTACGCAAAGTTCTCCAAATGTGACTTCTGGATTCGAGAAATCCAATTATTGGGTCATGTGGTTATCCAAGAAAGGATAGTGGTTGATCCAACAAAGATTGAAGATATAATGAAATATGAATGACCAAAATGTCCCACTGAGATTCGAAGCATTCTCAGATTAGCTGGATATTACCGAAGGTTTATCCAAGGCATTTCTTCGATAACTGCCACGTTGACAACTTTGAACCATAAAGGAGCTAGGTATACATGGAGTGAGAAAGATGAAGAATCATTTGAGAAAATAAAGTAGAAGTTATGTGAAACACCGATTCTTTCTTTACCAAATGGAGTTGAAGACTTTGTAGTCTATAGCGATGCATATGGAGTTCGGTTACATTGTGTTCTGATCCAGAGAGATAAAGTGATAGCATATTCATCTCGACAATTGAAATAACACGATAAGAACTACCCCACTCATGATCTGGAATTGGAAGCGGTAGTATCCACATTAAAGGTATGGAGTCATCATCTTTGTGGCACGAAGTGCAAACTCTTCACTGATCATAAAATTCTCCAGTATCACTTTGATCAAAAGGAAGTGAATATGCTGCAACGACACTGGCTAGAGTTTCTAAAGGATTACAACTGTGAGATACTTTACCACCCTGGTAAATCAAATGTCGTAGCTAATGCTCTAAGTCGAAAGGTAAACCTAGAAAGAAAGAGGCCAAGAGCATTAACAATAGTAGTTGTCTCAATAGTTGTGGAAAGCATTAAGAAAGCCCAGGAAGAAGCTTTGGAGAAAAATAACTGAAAAGAAGAATGTTTAGTCAGAATGTTGGTATTCGGTACAAATAGTAAAGGGTTAAGGGTATTCCAAGATACGATTTAGGTGCCTCAGATGGGAGGAGTAAGAGGCCTTCTGATGGAAGGATCTCACACGACTATGTACTCAATTCATCCCGATAGCACTAAGATGTATAGGGATCGGAAACCTTACTACTGGTGACGACGATGAAGCTCGATGTTGAAAAGTACGTGGCAGAATATGTACCATGTGTGTTAATGTATCCCTCAGGGAGAATGTCAAAAAAAGAGAAGTTTAACTAACACCAAGTTTGGCTTGGTCAAAGCGCGGTTAGACCCAGTCAGAGGCCAAGGTCGGGCCTTCGCCAATACGAAATATCACTAGCATGGCATTTAAGGTGCATAATCGTGCCTTAACCTCTTCTCTAAGGAATAATACCCCGTCAAACGTGGGACCAATAAGAGAGTCCTACTTGCCCATTAGATGATAGACGCGGTCATCATAATATTAAAGATTCCCCTCTAACTAATGAGGAGATGAGGCAAAAAGACGTAACGGAGGATCCTCCAATATGGGTCCACCATGTCACACCTCACGAGGGAATGCACAACCAAATCAGTTAAGAGGCACATACCTCTCAAACAGGTATATAAAGGATCCTTCTTCCTCACAAAGAAGTGGATGGAAATATTTTTCCTATGATTTTACTCTTACTTCTCTTAGAACTCATTCTAACTTGATCGTGTGAGCATCGTCCAGTGAATTCCTCTCGGATGTTGGCTAACGATCATTTTTCCCTTTTGCACTGTGGTAACAGGAGATGGAACCCACACAAAACTCATCTACAATCTAAATACAACCATCTTCGAGATATTAGAATGTTTGGCACCATCTAGGCGTATCTCTGTAACAATACATCCACGAAGCAAAACCAAAGAGCAACAATGGCAGGTGAAATCCCAGTGGCATCAGGAATAGCGGAGAGAAGTCCACTACGTCCAATGTAGCAATTAGATGGAGGGAAAACTTCCGTTCAATAAGAGCACGCTTCAAACCGCACACCAGTCTCACAGACATCATCCACCTCTGCAGCTGAAACAGCGGCAACTCACTTAGCCAGCCTACGGCGCCCAATAGGTAACCCAGCTCCACAAGTAGCACTCGTAACCACAACTCCACAAATCATTGCAACACAACATTCAAAGATCCCCTATTTCGCAACAACAATCCTTCCCACAAACTTCCGGCACTGGAACCTAGATCCCTCACAATATTCAACCGCAGCCACATTATCCTCCGATGGTCTACCCACATGCCACCAAGGCAAGCTTGCCTCAAGCATCGCTATTCGTACAACAACAACCAATCTTCAAACCGTTTGTTAACCAGACCCCAGGTTCAATCCATGAACTGTCACGGCCGCAAGTCACAAGAGTCCAGACCTCGGCCAATCAGCAATCCAGTTCTTATGGATCTGACGTTCAGTTCTCAATAGCATCTGAATTCAACCCCTTTGCGGTAGCCACTCAACCGTTCAATATGTACACGCAGTTGTACAAAGGAGCCAACCCATATATGTCTCCCCTGACAGGGAAATACAGAATCTAACAATATGGATTACCACGACACCTACAACAGTATCAACCATACATCTCACTGGAGGCCATGCATAACCAGCTGTACATTAGCCCCTACTAGATGCAGCAACACATGGCCTATGGCGGTATGTCGTATTCTTACATGGACAACCCCATGCGAAGCACAAGCTCCAATTTCATCCATAAACTGCTACCATACAAGATTTCGCACACTGCAATGATATCGAACATGCCAAAGTACCATGGTAGTACAGAACCAGATAAACACATCGATAACTATGAGTGGACAATGCCATCTCTTAAGATGGATTATCGCTTCACCTTAACTTATTTCCCCTGCACCTTAATGGGAAACATAGGCAAGTGATTTAAGTCTATGAGGCTAGACACTATCTCGAGTTTTGAGTAGCTGAAATTCCTTTTCCTCAACAACTTCATGCAGTTGAGGAAAGGAAAAGGGGACGCTAACTCTGTAATGGAATGTAAGCAAAAAGAAGGAGAGTCGATTCGCGACTATTACGATCGATTCACGCTAGCTACCTTGAATGTTCTAGGACATGAAGAGTTCCTGGTAACAGGTACCTTCACCCAAGGTCTACTTCTTGGACCCCTAACAAGGAAGATGCAAGGAATAGTTCCTAGATCCAAGGATGAACTCAAGTTCCATGTGGAAAAATGTGTGAGACAAATCGAAGGGGAAGAAGGAAAAGAAGCCAATCTCAAAGTTGTAGCTAATGCATACATCAAACATGAGGAAGCAGCATCCCGACCGAGAATAGCCCAACAAGAAATGCAAGATGGCAACCAACAGAGGCCCAATCGCCACTCCAGGCACATGTCGAGGAGGTATAGACCGTTCAACAGAGATGACAACAGGAGTGTTCATACCGACGTCCATGCAATCAACAAGACTCCAGCAAATGAGAACAAGGACAAGACCAAGTTCTGTGAATATCATAAAAGCAAAACTCAAGATACCAAAGAACGCACGGTATTGAAGAGGGAGATCGATGAGAAACAACTAGTTGGAAACATAGTTGATATAGAAAAATAGTTCATAGGAAAATTTGATGAGGATAAACACCTGCCTAGAAAAAAAAAAGGATGGTGGAAAGGGCCATGAAAGGAGGGTAGAGATACTTACCATCACCGGACCCCACCTATGCAGAAGTCGCTAGAGCCAACACGTAGGTGCGAAGGTATACCATCAAAACATACTTAACACATCATTTTCAATGAATGACCCTAGGCCAGAACATTAGGATCCAAGTGACCCGTTGCACATCATCGGTTTCATTAGCCAAAACCGTGTTGAACAAGTGTACATCGATAACGGAAGCAACGTCAATGTGATCTATGATCACTGCCTTTGGCGGTTACCAATTGAATGGAAAAAGCACCTCCAGCCACCATGTCAGGGCCCGCTAGTTGGGTTCACCGGTTACAACTTCTAGCCAACAGGAACAATCATGCTCCCTTTTACATTGATTAGTCACGCCATGGCAAAACAAACAACAAGGGTGCTCGAATTCACAGTTGTTGACCGTCTGGCTGAACACAATATTCTACTAGGCTGACCAGCACTTTTCCATCTACAAGTGATTCCATCTACTCTCCATGGTGTTCTTAAATTTTGCACGAGTGACAGATTAGCAACGGTAATGGTAACCAATCCAATAATGGACGTGATACCCAACGAGAAAGGAAGCAAGAAACCCAATTGTGTCGAAGAAAAAGTTGACAGAAGGTGGAGGATCCACAACAGAGATCTGCAACAGCACAAGTGTTGATCCACGATTCTAGAACAAGGAAAAGAGATGTATTCAGTCGGCTCACAACCTCCCCCCCACACAAAGAAATAAGCGCTGATATAAGGATGCTTAACCAGAGTATGAAGCAATAGTCACAGAGCAAATCTTGGCCGATGTCAAACATGAACCAAAAACCCATGGAATGAAGGATTTAAACCCCAAGCGTAACAAAAATAGAGGTAGAGTGCCACTCATTTTAACAAGCAAGCCTTCCTATAGAAGAGAACCGACAAGGGCCTTTGATGAGCTAAACAACACCCAAAGTGACAATGTGAAATGTAAGGTTGATAAGCATGTAGAAAAGCACGAGTGGTACCCTCACCCGACCAATAAGAGGAACTTCCAACAGTCTTAGCATGCAATGGGTCAAGAAGAAGGGAAAGTGAAAATCCCTCCAGAGCATGAAAGACAAAATTCAACTCTCTCATGCTGGGCGCCGGTGGTGGAAACAAGAGGAAACCCCAACCTATCAAGAAGCACCTACAGTAGATGAGGAAATGATGCATAGCCGCAACGAGGTAGTCATAACAGAACACTCAATGAAAAATAAAGTAGGGGCCAATAAAAAGGAGTATGGTCGAAGTCCGCACAGGATAACCATACTCTAGGTGCCAATGCAAAGACCGGGTATGAGCCCTGATACTTAAACATTCAGGGTCTATTGTTTCATGTCTTTTTTTAGAGTTTATATAATTTTCATTTCGAAAGAGCTTTCCAGAATTATGTTTAATCAATTGCAAAAACACAAATTAAATAGGTTGTGCATATTTTCCATGTAGCAACAACAGCTGATCACCTACGCTACTTGAGCAAAAGCAATTCAAGAATGCAACCGTAGGTCTTAAAAGAGTCATAATCTTTACCTACAATGTGCCACTAGCATCTCAAGGACAAGAATGTATAAATCCCAATTAATGGATAAAAGGTGTTCTAAAAGATTCATAACCTTTCCCCTGAGAATGAAACAGTAAAAGGTATTGAGGTGACAATATCTGTCAGTATATAGGTAGCTAAACCTCAAAGTATAATAAAGAAAATTGACCAACATTTCCTGAATTGACATAAAAAAATCTTGATTACAACATACAAATCATTGAAATATAAGTCAATAGTAGTGGTTATACGATAACTGAAGCACACATTAACTGATTAATGCGAACCCTAGAACAAGGGAGTGTGCAGAAAAGAATCACAGTAAAAACATCGAATAACCCTAGCTTAAAGATACCACAGGTCACTTCAAACTATATATAAAAAGAGGGAAGAGAACCTTTCCATGCCAAATACAAAACAAAATATACAGTTCATGGTTATTAACAAATGGTATTCTTCCCTATGCATATAGTAGATGGGAATACAAATACATTACAGAATGAACAAAAGGGACAAACAAAAATTATTCCTTGGAGTCCGAGGAAGAGCTTCTCGGACCCAGCCCACGACAAAACTGGTTGAAGCTGTCATAACCTAGCTCCCCGGATGAAAGAGGCCCGCAAAATCCATCTCAGCAAGGGACGTTAGAGCAATATCCACCTCTTCGTTCCTTCTCGCGAAACGGCCAGGATCTAGGGCTTCAGATTCATCAGAAATAGTGGAACAATCACCTATTTGCTTCCCCTTCTCGAACCCAGGGGCGTCACACGCCTTACGAACACCATGAATCTCGCTGGAAAATTTCGTGCTCTCGATAACTTTATTAATTACGTGAACCACCCCCTTCTCTAGAATCTATTGCAAAATGCCTCAGGCAACAACACCATTAACACGGGCACATGCTACTTGACGTTGGCACCTAGACAACTTACTCGCTAGCACACCCTTCAGCTGAGTAAGAGAACTCACTTGACTTTTTATTTTCTCTATTTAGACCTCCAAAGTGGCCACATGATCTTCCAAAGCAGCCTTCTCGCAGGCCACAATACAATTCTGCTCAGAAAGTAATCGACACTCTACCTCTGAATCACATAGTTCCTCCCTTATGCTCGCCATGGCACCTTGCAAAGCTTTTAACCGTGTTTCATTCACGTCAGCGTGAAAAACCCAATTAGTGGCAGCAACCATAAGGATAGAAGCCTAAGCCACGATATAATGAAGGTCACCCGCCATAAAAGCGCTCGATTGGCCCACAAGCAAAGTTATTGTAGCCGAGCGGTGAGCAAAACTTCTCCACTCCTGGGTGGTGATGTATTCCGATTGTAAGGAATCTGTAGTAATAGTCGAGCCCAGAGCATAGGCCTCGAAGGATAAGTAGTGAGAAGAAGTTCCTATTTCATCAACCGTGGAAGGCTTCTCCAGCTAGAAAGAACCTCCAGGTGAACCCAATGCACCCCCGAACACGAAGTCGGAACCAAAATTAACTGATAGTGAACCAGTAAATGGTGAAGGTGGTATCATTGAAGAACTAGGCACCACCACCATCTACTTCTGCCCAGGCACAAAAAACTTATCACCAAGAACATCCCCGATACCACCAACAAGCTTGGCTATGGATACAGTCTTATGCACCTTACGAGGACGGAGGCCTGCATCATCGGATTCGGTCTCCTCGTCTGACGATGGCACCACATGTAAACTTCGTCTTCTTAGAATATGGGAAGTACCTTTTCTACTAGTACACCCGCAGGCAAAATGAAAGAAGCAAGAATCGGTAAACGAACTAGGAAATGACCCCAACAGTCGGCTAGGAAGGCGAAGCAGTTCCGCTAGAACCAATATTTCTCCATTCTACTGAGATCAGTCCAGCAAACTGTCGCATGCATTTTTCAGACACTGGAGGGGGAAGATCCTCTACAATATCGATCTCTCGATGGCAAAGCTTACCTCGATAGTGACCACGTAGGGCCATCTCCAAGGAAGTCTCAGCTTTAGCACCTATGAAAACAAACGCCAAGCATAAGAACTTATAAGCCAATAAGATCCCCTCTGCTTATTCTCTTTCCTTTTAAAGGGGGGGGGGGGAGAAGGAGATGAGTGGATACTGTATCTCACGAAGAATACTTGCGTCATTTTCCAGCGAGCCCTCCAGGAGGCACTCATACCATCCGTGACAAGAATGAAATCTTCCTAGTTCTCTCCAACGACAGTGATGTTTCATAGTCGTTTGCCAAGAGTTTGGTTACTCCCGAATAGCTTGGGAAGACGGTCAAGAATGTATCGTGTTTTACAAAACCCATGCCCCACAAGGTTTCAGTTAACCCATAGTCGTTGCCTCTGACAATTTTTCTTTGGAGTATCTTGTTCAGAGATTAACTGTCGAATGCCCCACATTTTCGCTAAAGTGTGGACGGAATAATTCGTAGTTGAAAAGAAAAAAGTAACTGAAAACCCAAAAAGCGAATATACAACCCAGAAATCGACAAATCAGTTCAAAACCTACAATCTTAGTGACAACGATTAGGGTCTACTCGTCAATGGAAAAGCCATAGTGATGCACAATCGTGTCGAAAAAATCATATGTCGGCAGGCGCAACCCCACTTCAAATAGAGGGATCGGAACCCTACTTTCCCTTGAGGATAGTCATAGATCGATAACCCCTTTGCTGGAATCATCATATCATGCTTCGGTAAGTAACCGAAACGATCTTGCAGAAGTTGGAATTCCTCTACAGTAAGGACTCTACCATAATGGTCCATTGTCGAGAACAGATGAATGATAGAAAATAAAATTTCATAAAATGCCCGAGATGGTACAGCAAAAGAAAAGAAAGGAGATGAGCATGAAATGTCTTGGGAAAATGGGGGATTATGAAGAAAAACTATTATCACGAACCGTCTCGTGATGGATCTGACACACATTGATGGTGCTGTCTAAATCTTGTCAAATGCTAGAGATAATCTCAGACATACACGTATTGTAATATAGGTCCGAATGACGACGCTATCAAGCCGATGCTTACACCTATAAGCCTAAGGGACTTTTTAATGTATCCCTTAGGGATATTTTAAAAAAGGGGAAGTCTAACTAACGTCAAGCTTGTCTTGGTCAGAGCCCGGTTAGGCCCAGCCCGACGCCAAGGTTGGGCCTTCGCCAACATGAAAGATTACTGCCATGGTGGTTAAGGTGCAGAACCGAGCCTTAACCTCATCTCCAAGGAATAACACCCTGAAAATGTGGGATCAATTAAAGAGTCCCATTTTCCCATATGACGATAGCCACGATCATCATAATATTAAAGATTCCCTTCTAGCCAATGAGAAGATGAGGCAAAAAGACGTAACGGAAGATCCTCCAATATGAGTCAGCCACGTCACACCTCACGATGGAATGCATAATAGAATCAGTTAAGAGGCACACACCTCTTAAATAGGTATAAAAGGATTCTTCTTCATCACGAAGAAGGGGACAAAACTCTTTTTCCTGTGATTTTACTCTTACTTCTCTATGAACTCATTCTAACTTGGTCGTCAGAGCTTCGTCCCATGAATTCCTCCCGGACGTCGGCTAATGATCATTTTTCCCTTTTGTGACTAAACTACCTAGGACGAAGAACGGTCACGACTTGATTTGGGTAGTCATGGATCGCAACAATGTGAAAGAGTTAGAGTCTAACATTAGAAACCATATGGGAGTTTAGAACCTTCACATGTACCCATGGGTAAATAGGAAGGCATAACCATGGATTTTGTGACTAAACTACCTAGGACGAAGAACAGTCACAACTTGATTTGAGTAGTCGTGGATCAGTTCACAAAGAGTGTACACCTCATAGTAGCTAATGAGAGATGGTCTATGGATAAGCTTGCAAATGCTTACGTGAAGGAGATAGTAAGACTTCACGGTGTTCCATTAACTATTGTATTGGATCATGATAGTCATTTCACATCAAGATTTTGGAAGAGTCTCCATGAGGAAATGGGTAAGAAGTTGCCTTTAAGTACAACCTACCATATTCAGACTAATGGTCAGAGCAAAAGAACAATTCAAAGATTGGAAGATAGGTTGAGAGAATGTACCATAGAGTTTTAAGGTAACTGGGATGAGCATTTACCCCTAGTATAGTTTTCCTGCAATAATAGTTACAATTTGAGGGTTAAGATGGAACCTTATCAAGCCTTGTATGGATAAAAGTGTCGTACGACGTCTTGTTGGATTGAGGCATGAGAAAGCCAGTTTATGGGACTCGAAATAGTCCATCAGACTGATGAAAAAGTTAAAGTGATTAGAGAAAGGATGTTGGCAGCTCAGGATTGCCAAACACAGCTATGCTGAAAAGAAGCAATGAAAAATGACATTTGAAGTTGGAAATTCGGTATTGCTTAAAGTCTCACTATGGAACGGACTTATAATATTTCGAAAAAGAGGAAAGTTAAGTCCAAGGTTTATTGGAGCATCCAAGGTTCTTCAGAGGATTGGGAAACAAGATTACACACCAGAATTCATATAAGAACTAGATCGTATTCATAACACTTTCGATGTGTGTTATTTGTGGAAGTTAATGGGAGAAGTTCCCAATATAATTCCATACTCTGATTTAAGGATGGATGAAAATAAGAGGTTAATTGAAGATCCTGAAGCAATTGTTGACCGTAAGACAAAGAAGTTGCGGCGTAAGATGGACGAACTAGTGCTTCTGCAATGGAAACATTCGAATGGATCGCACCTCACCTGGGAAATAGATAGTGACATGATGTGTCGCTATCCACATTTGTTTACAGATGCATGGTTCTGAGATAGAATCTTCCTAAGGAGGAGAGAACTATAACACTCGCGTTTCTAGGCTATTATTATATAATTATTAAGGCCAACAATTGTAACTTATTTTGAATGAAGAGGAATTATTTGAGTATTATGTGATTGATGTGATTTATGTGCAATATACATGCTTATAACGATGTAATACAATAATAATAAAAATATGCATCAAAAATAGATTGAGGATTTGACCCAACATCTTTAAAGAAAGTTGAAGTGGTTGTAACAAGGATTTCGCGGATAAAAGAAACGCTAAAATCAAACTTATAACAAAGAAGTTATGACCGGTAAAAGTTTTGCGACAAAACATGCACGACGTTGTGTATCGTAAAAAGAGAGTTTGTGATAACATACTTTTTAGCCTTAGCAATCTTAACTGAAGTCATAGTATATGTTAAACTAAAAGCGTGAATATAGACAACGTCAAAATCTAACTTCATTAGAGGAAGTTATGATTTTTCTTAGATATGGCATAGCAGTATGTAGCCCAACGATATAAAGACAGACGAAAATGGAATTTTAGATCGATCAATTTTTAGCCAACAAAATCTAAATGAGAATCAAAGATCTATTTAATAGGAGCTCACCGATATAAAGACAGACGAAAATGGACGTCTGATGATAAAGTTATGATTTTATAACAGACTTTAATTGTCTAAGCCTGTTAAAATATAACTTTAAAAATAATGTCAAATTAGCCGACGAAGTCTAAACGAAAGTTGTAGATCACGTCTCTACCCACGTGTGGATATAAATAATGTCAAAATGGAGCTCGTATGTGAAAGTTACGGAATTTAGAAGATAATTGAATTATGGGATAAGATGCGAGGCTGACACGTGGCATAATCTTGACCGTTAGCTCCTCCGCATGCCTTGCCACTGGATGGTGACACCTGTCCACCTACGCCCAACGCAATTTACTATATGCTCATCATACTCCAGTACGCCCAGCATACCAGTTATGTACGCCACGCGTACTCGGAGTTCCTAACCTATGAATAGAGGAACAAATCTCTCATTTTCGTCACACCAAAACCATTCTTTCTCTCTCAAATACCCCCCCCCCCTAGCCAATCCTCTTCCCTAGCACTTCCAAGTGTTAGAGGCGAAGCCTGGAGCGCTAGAAGGCTCTGAGAAGAAGAGCTTTCGACTCAGAAGTTCTGCCCCTATAGAGCCCGTCTCTTTGCTAAACCCCCTTGTAAGTGAGTTATGCTTACCCTACTTTAAGTATAACTTATGTTTAAGTTCATAATCATTATTAGGATCCTGTAAACAAGATTCATTAGTGATTCAAATTTGTTATATTGATTGGTCTACTTACAGGGATGATGTCTAGGCTGTGATTTAGTGAGGTGTTTAAGGTAGGATTTCCAAACAGTATACTACGTATATCAAATGGACCCTACCTCCGATATGATCCTACCTGTTGTTCCTTATTTGATAGATCATGACGTAGACTTTTAGTTAATGATAAATCTAGACTAATAATTAGTCACAATAAATATTAGACTAAAATCTAGTAATAATGATACTATGTTTCGTCGAAGGAAAGGAAAATTGTTAAAAGCGAAGCGCTGCCCAAATTTGGAGTCATCACTTTAACAAGTGAGTGTATAGTTAATTTCATCTTACACATAGATATGAAGTATTTAATATAAATTGCGTGTTATGTGTGAATATTATTTGTATTCTTGATATCTATGCTAGATGAACAAAATATACATTATTTATTCAATTTAAACTGTATATGAATTTTATACTAATATTTATGATGGGTAAAGAAGGGTAAATGATATAGATGATGAAATAATCAATGAGAGGCCTCGATGTTTAAGTTGATTCAGTCATCTAGCAGAGTATAGATGATGACCATAGACTATTCTATACAGTCTAGTAGAATGCTAGCAGGCTAGTAACCTGTAGGTGTTTTTGAACTACGTGTTCACCAGGTGTACTCCATCCCCCTCATGGTTTCCTTTTTGACATATATTGCTAAGGAATCCCCTAAGCAGTGTTGTCCATCCTGATGAAAATCCTTAGGCTACGTCCCTTAATTAAGATGCTTTAGGGACAAAAAGTAAGGATAACGGGAATGGGTAATCAGGTTGATTGATTTGATGAAATTAATAAACTTAATTATTGTGGGTTGAAAACCTTATGTACTCACCAGGCTTCAAAGCCTGGCCCACTCAGTTTCTTGTATTACAGGTAGTGGCCATATAGAATAGGAGTGATGATCTGATGAGAGGTCAATGGATTATGTACTGTATTTACAATGACATCCCAATATTTTTAATATAGTGAAAATACATTTCTTCGGAAATGCTTTGATAATTTACTTATCATATTTTTTGGAACAAATTCTACAACATATTTCTTCAAAAGGATACTTTGATTTTCAAATAAAGCATAAACAAATCGGTCTTTTCTGGACTTGAAATTAGGGATGTCACAATATCCATGCTAGACCATGAAGTTGGAAACTTTATGGTTAAGAACATCTTTTGTTGCCTAGATCTGAAGTTTGGGTGTAAGTGCTTAAAGGATTAAGCACTTAAGAAGAGAGGTGGTGAGGAGTCGCATATGTTTATTGTACCGAGGGGTATAATAAGCGTATGAGGTCAGGCCCCGAATCCTCAGTCAACTGCGAAGTAAGCCCCGTGTACACGAGGAGTATGCCCCGCTTATTGACTGTGTCAACTCGGTTGACTCAGTTGACTTTGACCTGGATTTTTGTCTAGGGTTTGACCTAGGGGTGTTTTAGGTATTTGAATGGTAGTCTTAGTTTTGGTTACTATTATTCACAAAGGTGACCAGTAGAGTGGGTTTCAAGGCAGCATGTCAATTTAACTTTTTGTATGTCTGTAAGGTGAGTCTTTCTTACCACCTTAAGTGGGCCGAAGGCACCAAGGCCGACCCACTGTATTGTATGAGTGGAAATTGTATGTTATCATATGATTTTGTATGACGTGCTTGTATGATTTATATATTTAGCTAATTGGGCTCGAAATTATTACGGACTCGGGGTTAATACGGACTCAGGGGTTGATTAGGACCCACCCAACATAGCTACATGTTGTTATTTTGGGTTGATACGGACCCAAGGGTTGATACGGACCTGACATACCCACGTGTTGTTATATTCTATATTTCTTGTTTGTGGTAATTTGGGAAGCTCACTAAGATTTATGCTTACAATTTATGTTTATGGTTTCAGGTACTTTCAGTTCAAAAGGGAAGGGCCCGAAATGATGACGCAACATCATCTCCATATGATTTCCGCACTTAATGTATTTTTAAATGAAAATTTTTAGTACTTTTTTGGGTCGTTACATTTTGCAAAAGAGAACTTTGTCTAATTACCGAGTTACAATTAGCATGTGAAGGAGGAGTTCTTTGCCCTCACATTCAATCTTTAGTAGTTCAATAGGTATCATATAGTTTAACACTTTCACTTACTTATTAATTTTCATTTCTTATATTTTTTATATAATTAATGTATATCTTTTGGTGACATATCATAGGAGATCTGCATGCATCTTGGTGTGAGCTTATTTGTTGAGGTAGAAGAACGACTAGATTTTGGAATAAATTTTGACCAAATGGCAAACGTTTTTAGAGAATAATTTTTTCTAAGAAATTTGTTATAAATAGCTTTTGTTGTGAGATGTCTTATGATTTAAACAAGTTTAAATATATGATGAATATGATGGTAGTTGGGGAATCTAATTAATTTATAAAAAGAGTTAGGTGAGTGTTGATGACTTTAGTCTAAGAATCCAAAATTTGCACTCTTGATACGGGAGCATAAGTTTTGGAGTAAAACCGCATAAAGAAGCTTGTAGGCTCTTATGATTATAAACTCATTTAAGAGTATATTTCTTCTTATTGTGGGGGAGATATTCCCACACCCATTTTGTTTGTTAAATTTAATACCAAGTATTCAACTTTGCATATTGGACACATCATATGTCCTTACGAAGCTCTCATAAAGGAGAAGACAACCCAATATAGATTAATAATACAGAACATATATATGCATTTAAATATGTCCAAAGTTTAATAAAAATACATAATTTTTATTAAGATTTTCCAACAAAAGAATATTTATTGCATTGTTAATAACATTATCACCAATAATGAACTTATATTTTAGTAGAATTTATTTGTAATATTTCACTAATATGCTAATGATTATTTTCATAAAACATGTTGTCTCAAATTCCTTCGAATTGAATAACACGAAAGAGCAAGAATGAAAGGCTGTTAGTAATTCTATCTTATCACCGTTTACCAGTGGCGTGTAGTCATGAGTTCGCCATAAAATGTCTAAATCACCACTCTGCTACGGCAAAAAGTCGGTCCATCTGTGCTGCAAAACAAATTTTTCTTGACCTTGACTAAAACCATCCATAGTGATTTTACAATAGCTATTCAAACAAAACAAGTTTATGACTAAATCTTGGATGGTGCTAAAAAGGCTTAAAGTTTAAAATGTATTGTTTTCTATAGTTAATAAAATTTTAGTAGAATGTCCGATCAAAAATATATCTAACTGTTTTAAATTTTTGTTTTTGTAATATCAAAATAAAAGATGTTGATTAAATATAATAACATACAAAAGATAAATTTAAAATTACTTAAGTAATTTTAATTAAAAATTTTCTTTTTTGTAAATCCAAGTGTATATTTCTGGTGTCATCAAATATTTAATATTTTTTACGATTTATTTAATGTTATAATTTTATATCTTTTTGTTTCTTTTGCCAAGTTAAAGTAAATTAATGTTATAAAAAATACTATTAGGTGCATTTGTTTAAAATATATATTTTTACTTTTTCGGGAAAAAAGAAATGTGGTTGTGTTTAGACACGTTCAATTTAGAATATATAATAAGTATACAAAATAACAAAATAAATAACAACTGTTTTTACCAAATGATTTATAACTCGGTGGTAAACGGTGTTGTCCTCATTCGTTGAGAATTGAAGTTTCATTAGGGATATAAGTAGATTTAAGTGTAGTTTAGGAATAGAGTAGATTTATGGTTCCAAAAATAACTACTATTTTAATACTATTAGTTATCTCAACAACAATAATTATTTGTCTATTAGAGTAAAACCTAAACTACAATTGAATGAATGTATTGTTTGTCAATTCATACGGGTTGGGTAATTATTTTAAAACGAAGATGACTAATAATCTTTGTGTGAACCAAATCATTTTTTTTTTTTTTGGGTATTCAAGAAATGCTTATGACAATATTAGATTAATCTAAAATAAAAGCGGTTTGGGTAATTTTCAATTCGATTGTGCTATTAGTATTTCTCGTGGCCGTTCAGGGGGTTTGGTCTCTATGTGGAACCTTGTTGTTTTTATGAAGAATAGTGCTTTGTGTATGGAAAATCTAATCATTTTTTTAAGGCGAATGGTTGTTCTTGAAACTTCAATGTTTCATCATCAGTGTGTATGCTCCTCAAGATGACATGGATAAGTTAATGCTTTGGAATTACATTTTGACTTTTATGAGTCAACATCCATGTTGTTATATTGTTTTTGGTAATTTTAATGTGGTTAGTGATGCTTCACAGAGATTGGTTTCTATGTTTTATAAAAGCAATGTAAACTAATTTAATAATTTTATTGATCAAGCTGGGCTTAGTAATGTCAAGATAGGTGGTTTTACTTTTACTAGAATTAGTCCAAGTGGTGAGAAGTTGAGTACTCTTGATAGGTTTTTGAATTCTAACGAACTTTTTGATGTTGTTCTCAATATCATAGCTGAAGCTGTTTCTTGTGTCATATCATATCAAAGGCCTATTTTAAGACAAGTGGCTTAAGACTATGGTGTTATTCCTTTTAAAATGCACAACTTTTGGACGAAATACATTGACTTTGATCAAATCGTGAAAGAGGCTTGGGGAGTTCAATCTTTGCACCAGAATAATTGTGTGGCCTTGAAAAACAATTTCAAGGCTTTGAAGATGTTTTTGAAGAGTTCGCAAAAATAGAAACATACTGAATAACAAGAGCCGAAAAGAGATTTTCAATAAAAGTTGAATATTATGGAGACTTTGATGGATGTTGTAACTAACCTTCCTACAAATGGGTTAGGAAGAAGAAATATCTTGAAGCAACTTTATGAGATTGAAAAGTTAGAGAATTATGATGTGGCGCAAAAAATTAATATTAAATGAGGGATAGAAAGTGATGAAAACTCAAATTTTTATCATTGTATTCTTAACCATAAAATGCATCAACTATATCTTAAATGTATAAAGGTGGGTATAGTTTCGTTATGGATTCGATTTTAGTGAAATAGGGTTTTCTTTCTTACTATAAAGAAAAAGTATCATAAAGTGGAAGCAATTAGGATTTTAGATAGGAGTCTGAGATTTTAAAGTCTCACATCTATCCAAATTTGATGGTTGGATGTTATGTTTACGGTTGAAGAAGTCAAAGATGCTATTTGGTCGTGTGAGGATGATAAATCACGTGGCCCTGATGCATATTCTTTTTGATTTTTGAACAATTATTTGGAGCGAATGAGTGTTGATATAATGGATTTTGTAAGTAATTTTGGTGCCTCCTCGATTTTATCTAAGGGTTGTAAAGCTTCATTTTAATTTAAGTTGGGAGGTAGATAGTCCTATGGTGGTCACTAACTATCGTCATATTAGTCATATTGGTACCAAATATAAGATTATTGCTAGGTTACTAGAAAATAGGTTGTCGGTGGTTATGAATAATATTGTCAGTAATAAGAAGTCGATGTTTATTAAAGGAAGATAGATTTTAGATAGGCCTCTTATGGTTGATGAAATTTTCGACTACGACTTTCGTGCTGATTAATGGGAGTCCTACTTCACAGACAGGTCATCCTTTGTCTAGTTTTCTCTTTATTGTAGCTATGAAGGGTCTTTACATAGCTATTGTGGATGTAGTGGTGGCTGGTATGATTACAGGTATTCCTATATGAGATGATGACTTCTTCACTACTCACTTGTTTTATGCGGATGATGCTTTATTTAGGTGGTGGTTTAAAGAGAACATTTATAACACTATTAGAGTGCTTAACTACTTTTATTTTGCCTCCAGCCTTTGATTAAACATTCAAAATCTAATCTTTTAGTATTAAAGTGGAGTCGAGTGAAGTGAAAGAGTTAGCAACTTTGGCAGGTTGCAAGGCAAATGTTTTTCCTTTTGTTTACTTAGGCATTCCGATAAGATCTAATATGTCTCAAGTTAAAGGTTGGAATAAGGTGGTGGAGAGGTTTGAAAAACAATTATCTAAATGGAATATTTATATAGGTGGTTGCTCTACATTATTGTTGTCGATTCTCGGTTCTTTAGGCATTTACTATATGTCTCTTTTCTTGATGTCAATCAAGGTGAAGGAACATTTCGAGTCTCTTAGAACCAATTCAAGATAGAGATTTGTGATAGAAGAGCATAATTTATGGGTCAAATTCATTAAAACTTTTCATTATGATCATGGAGGATTCCCTTTTTCTCAAAATCGAATTAAAGACGCCAGTACTTGGGTGAGAATTGTTGTGACTACAAAAACTTCAAACAATAAGGGTAGTTCTTCATTTTCTGACTTTAAAAATGGTTGGAAATGGTAATTGTACTAGAATTAGAATTATTTGTTGTGTGGTAGTGTGTCTTTCAAGAATCGGTTTCAAGGCTTTTTTTATAGATCGACATTAATTGTGTAGTGAAAGACAATATATGTTGATAACCATTGGATTTTGCACTGACATAGAGATGTTAGGGGAGGGGTCGAAATAGGGAAACTTAATGGTTTGCTAAACATTCTTCAAAATGTTCAACTTATGGATGTTCTTGATAGATAGATTTGGGATGTTGAAGGGTCGAGAGAGTTTTTGGTTAATAGCTCACGGAAGTTCATTAATGTGCTCATTTTGGATAGTGTTGCAATTTCTACGAGATGGTTGAAATTTATTCCTATAAAAGTTAATATTTTAGTTTGGTAGGTCATGTTAAAAGTACTTCCAACTAGAGTTAACCTTTCTGAAAGGTTTATGGATATTCCTTCCACTCAATATGATATAGAAGCGAGAACTTGAAATATGGTTCTAAAATGGTTTGATTTACCTCAACCTCTATGAGTCTCTTAAGTTGGTGTTTGAGAGTGGTTTGACTCCATTCAAATGTTGGATTTGAAGAAATATGCAATTGAAGCTATTTCCATAGCTATTTTTTCAGTGTTTTGGTGGTTTAGAAACTCCAAGGCGTTTAACACTAACAAGAAAGTGGAAACAATTTTTGATTTCATTACAAATATTAAATTACTTCTATTTTTGGTTTATTAATAGGAATAGAAAAAAAATGAGATTTTATTGGGTTTCCTGGCTTTAAAATCCTCAACTGTAACTGCCTTGTTTTTTGTCCGCTCAACTCCTTGCCAGTATGGTTATGTTGAAAAATATTAAAACATAATACAAACTTATCATTTGAGTGTGTAGTCAATTAATGTTGCAGGGTATATAGTGTAAAATTCTTTTATTTGTAGGGGTTGCTTGTGTGTATACATTCAGGTATAGAGTGGTCACAGGTTTGTCAACCCAAACTCGGTCCATGGATCATCCATGGGTAATGTTTTGCCCCCGGTATTTAAAGTCCAAGTGTAGCTTATTTCAGAAATCAATCGTAGAACTCTAATTAATATTCTCTCGTTCATTCTCTTTGTCTTTAAAATAGGGTTTTCATATTAAGGGTTCTATAAATATCATTTCGGTGTAGATTTGTTTTTTCTTGTAATCATTTGAGTGTTTGAGTGTGAATGTAGTGAGATATTTCCTTTGTATTTGTATGATGAAAACCAACTGGTTTATAGTGAATGAAATGTCAATGTTAGGAATATGTTGAGTTCTTGAGTTCATATTTTGTTACATGGTATCAGAGCTACCTTGTGGATTCAGTTGTGTTCGACGACGATCTGTTGAAGGCTTCATACAGGTTTGAGTTCATCGTTCTCTATTCCGCTTCTATTTGTTCTTATATTTGTTGATAGTTGAAACAGATCAAGTTTAGATCTTGTCTTGTGTTCATCAGATCTTTTAAATCTGATTATCGTTTAAGAAACCAGTTACTACGAGTTTTTTTGTTTTGTTCTTGCAGATCTGGTGGAAAATCTTTCGATCTTGATGGATCTTTGATTTGCAATCTTTGTAAAGTGGTTTGTCCCCTGGTCTGCTCATACAATCCCATTTTAGGGTTAAAGTAACTCTGCCAGGGAACGGACATCTGTTTGGAATAACTCTTTCATGGAACAAACCCTAACGGAAGTGATCGATCATTTCCAATCTACAAAATTTGCTTTGGTCCTCTGTGAGTGTTTCTCTTTATCTTGTCTACTTTTTTGGTTTAGATGTCGGAGATCCTAGTTTCTTGAGTACACTAGTTACTTTTTGCTGTGTTTTTTCTATATTATCTCTATCTTTGAATCTCCAATTTAGTATATGTTCTTTGTTTTTTGTCGTGTCTCTTGAATCTATATTGGTTGTCTTGGGCCCCAAGAAACATGGTGACCATCTGGACACTAATATAGTTGTTTGCTTCGTTTTATTTCATTGTTTAGTGAATCTTATTTGTTGTTTGTGGTTATTTTCGTCTTTCTATGGCTGGCCCTAATGATCCTCCAGGTGGAAGTGGAAAGGATGATTTGATTAACTTCGATGATCCTCTCTATGTCCGTCCTTCTGATAATGGTAATACAAGCATTGTTACTATTAAACTAAGTGGTAATGAAAATTTTCGTATTTGGAGGAGTTTTATGTCTAGGGCCCTTAAAGCTAGAAACAAGTTAGGGTTTGTTGATGGTTATTTTAAAAAGGAATATGTTGATGCTAGTAAAGTGTGTAAGTGGGAAAGGGCTAATGTTGTAGTCTATTCCTGGTAGTTGTCTTCCATCATTAACTCTAGCTATGTCAGTCATGCTTATTTTGATAATGCTCAAGAAATTTGGACAGTTTATCTGAAACATACAATAAAGTTGATGGGTCTGTTGCACTTAATATACATCAACGAATTAACTCTTTAAAACAAAATCGTATCTCTGTTTTTGATTATTTTAATTAGCATGATGTTTTATGGAAAGAAACTGATGGTATAACCAGATTTACAGAGTGTACTTGTGAGGCTGCTGTTAAACTTAATGATCATGCTAAACGAATGAAAATTATGCAATCTCTTAGTGGTGTTGATGAAAATTATGCAATCTCTGAGTCTTATAACCAGGTTAAAATTCATATACATGAAACATCCACAAAATACGGTCCAAAAATTTCATTTTAAATCATTGAAAAAAGCCATATTTCATCAAACAACATAATAACAAAACTGCAAGTATCAAAATGTCATAGATCATGTATCTCAAAAATCTCATATCGTCTATCAATGTATCAAAATCATATGTCAAAATATCCGAGTGAATCCTCTAGGCTAAAAGTTGTGGTGTGTGCGGAAGTACCTGAAAGCAAAACTGAAAACTGTAAGCACAAAGCTTAGTGAGTCTCCCCAAACTACCACATACTGTACACATACATGCAAGTAGGAGATACGATCCCCGCCCACCCTCATGGAGATTCATGCCCCGCCCACATTCCGCTGTCTAGGATATTCGTGCCCCGCCCACACTCTGCTGTTTAGGAGATTCAGGACCCACCCACACTCCGCTGTCTAGGAGATTCAAGCCCTACCAACACTCTTCTATCTCGAAGATTCGGGCCCCACCCACACTCCGCTACTAACATGAATACAAGTATCACACAGGCAACAAAAATATTTATTCCTATCAAACAGTCACATAACTATAGTCAAATAATACTACGAGATTTGGGCCCCGCCCACACTCGGCTACAATGAAATTCGGTCCCCCCCCCACACACACACACACTCAGCTACTAATATATCACATATACGGGTCGGCATTGGTGCCTTAGACCCATTCCTATTGAAGGAAACTCACCTCGCAAAGCTGACTACTGAAATCTTGAGTGAGGAATCTCCGATGACTGCTCTAACGACTCCCCGACTATTAATATCACAAAAAACTTAGTCAAAACCTAATAATCCTCCTTAGAGTAAAATGACCATATTACCCGTAGTCTAAGTCAACGCTTTGGTGAAAGTCAATATCCTGGTTGACCCAACTCACCAAGTTGCTCCATCAACTAGTCGAGTCCTAGAATCCTAAAATCGCGATCTCACTCGTCAAGTCACCTCCTAACTCACCGAGTTCCCCGGTTACTCATAATCACGATTTATGGAATCAGCTCGTTGAGTCCCTTCACCGAATCGTTGAGTTCTGCCTTAAGCTAAAACATGACAACATAATCCAACTCGTCGAGTTCCTCTATGGACTCGACGAGTTCCCTTGTCTGATTGGCCATCTTAACAGATTAAGCCTCTACTCTCAAAATCCAACGTCCATACTGCATCTACATACTGGAAATGCCCTTTTAGGGTAAAGTTTCCAACTTTACCCATTAATATTCCTTCTTAATGGGTTTAGCTAGAACCCTAGTTCTTTTAGCATATAGATCTTTATCCAACAACCTTATTACTCCAAACCAATGCATGAAAACTCAGATCTAGGTCCTAGATACCAAAAGAACACGTAAAGCCTCAAACTTTCCTTCCATGCATGGCCTTTTGGGGCAGAAAAGGAGATAATAACACCTTAGAGCTTGCATGGGGGCCTCAATGGCATAAAGTTTGCACTTTTATGGCTTATAAACCCTTAATGATCCTATATCTGAAAGGATCATTGCTTGGGACTTCTAAACCCGAAGGGTCAAGCTTCTTGAACCAAACCCCTCAAAAAGTGGAAATAAATAGATCTAATGAATAAATGATCAAGTTAGAGACTTGATTCCCAAAAATTAAAGGGAATGAGATGTTGTTTCTGGATCTGCAATCTTCTCTTGGAGTCCTCAAGCTTCTTCTTCTTCTATAAGCTTCAAAACACACAAGAACACTCAAAAATGGCACTCACACAATTCTCTAGGGTTTTGTGGATTAGGGTTTGGGACTTGGAGGCTGTAAATGAGACCAAAAGGTGGGGATCAAGATGCTTAAATAGGGTGCAAAATCCGAAATTAGGGTTTCACTCTGGAAGACCTACTCGTCGAGTCGAGGGCTCTCGACTCGTCGTGTAGATAGCTTAAAACCCGTTTCAAAGACTCATTTCTACTCGACGAGTCTAGGGCTTCCAACTCGTCGATTAGCTCTATCAAAATGAATAATTTGTAAATAAATATGTACCAGAAACCAGGCATTATAATCTCCCCCAATTGACTTAGACTTCGTCCTCGAATTCTGTTGCATCTGGAAACAACTCTGAGTAATGCTCTCTCAGCTCCTCCTCGGGCTCCGAAGTCCACTCAGAACCCTTGTGGTGTTGCCACTGCACCTTCACTAGCTTAACAACCTTATTCCTCAAGGTTTTTACCATGCGATCAAAAATTGCTACCAACCTCTCTATGTAGTTCAGCCAGTGTCTACCTTAATATCATCTAAGGGCACAATCGTTGAATCATCCACTAAGCACTTTCGCAGCTGGGAAACATGGAAAGTGTTGTGGATTTGGCTGAGCTCTGTTGGAAGATCCAATCCAGACGCCACCTTGCCTACCTGGGCTATAAACCTGAAAGGACCAATGTACCTAGGGCCCAGCTTGCCCCACTTCCGTAACTGAATGACACTTTTCCAAGCTGACACCTTCAGGAGGACCATGTAGCCCACATGAAACTCCAAGTTTGAACGCCGCTTGTTGGTGTAGCTCTTCTGACGGCTCTGAGCAGTCTGGGGCCTGTTCCAGACCTGCTGAATCTGCTTTGTAGACTTGAGTACTACCTCAGTACTCCCCATGACTCTCTGGTTGACCTCACCCCAACAAATTGTGGCCTTGCACTTCCTTCCTTAGAGCATCTCGAAGTGAGGTCGGTCTATGCTAGCGTGGAAACTGTTGTTATATGAAAATTCCGCTAACAGAAGATATGTAACCCAACTGGAACCAAAGTCCAAAAAATATGCACGCAGCATGTCCTTGAGAGTCTGAATCGTCCTCTCGCTTTGTATGTCCGTATGGGGGTGGAAAGTGGTGCTGAAATGGAGACGAGTACCCATCACTTCGTGAAACCGCTTCCAAAATCTGGAAGTGAAACGTACATCTCAGTCTAACACCACGAAGACAGACACTCCATGTCATGCCACTACCTCACACTTGTAAATCTCTACTAGCTTCTCGATCGATATGCTGTCCTGAATTGGGATAAAATGAGCACTCTTGGTTAACCGATCCACGATAACCCATATCAAATATACTCCATGTGCGGTCCTAGGATGTTTAGTGATGAAGTCCATAGTGATATATTCCCACTTCCACATGGGAATGTCTAGTGGCTATATCTTGCCATGGGGCTTCTGGTGCTCTGATTTAACCTTTCTACAGGTCAAGCATCTCTCCACGTACCAGGCTATATCCTGCTTCATGCAAGGCCACTAGTAATCACGACAAAGATCTCTGTACATCTTTGTCGCCCTGGGATGGATGGACAACCTGAACTTGTGGGCCTCATCAATCAGAATATGTTGTACTCCACCCCATGCAGGGTCAATAACCCACGACTCTCGTAATCAAAGGAGGCCACCTGGCCTATGATCCGCTCGCACTTTTGGTGCTCATCCTTCAGGCCCTCAACTCGCGCCTCTATAATCTGCTCCAATAATGGAGTAATCATTATCATCCTTAAACAAATGTCTCGAATCGGGACCACTACCACCTTGCGGCTCAGAGCATCGACCACCACATTAGCCTTCCCTGGGTGGTAAAGGATCTCACAGTCATAATCCTTCACCACATCTAACCACCGATGCTACCTCATGTTCAGATTTGACTGATCCATGGGGTACTTCAAACTCTTGTGGTCCGTGTAAATGGTACAACAGACCCTATAGAGGTAATGCCGCGAAATCTTGAGGGTGAAAACCACAACCACCAGATCTAAACCGTGCGTCGGATAGTTAGCCTTGTGAGGTTTCAACTGCCTAAATGTGTAAGCTATCATGTGACCTAACTGCATCAATACCGCTCCCATGTCTGTGATTGAAGCGTCACAATAAACTACAAGGTCAAAATCAGTGCCTCGCATAACCGTTGTCTAAGAGTCTCGAAATTTGCCAAATGCTCAGGCCCCCAGCAGAAGGTCACCGACTTCTTGGTCAGTCGGGTCAAGGTAACAATGATCTTGGAGAAATCCTGAATAAATCTCTGATAATAAACCGCTAGAACCAGGAAACTCCGAATCTCAGTTAGAGACCTCAGAATCTCCCACTGAGTCTTGGAGTAAACCAAGATGTCATCATTGAAGATTACTACAGACTGATCCAACATCGGTTTGTACACACGGCTCATAAGGTCCATGAACACGGATGAAGCGTTGGTAAGCTTAAATGACATCACCACAAATTGGTAATGACCATAGCGAGTCCTAAAAGTTGTCTTCTGCAAGTCCTCATCCCTGAATTTCATCTGGTGATAACTCGATCGTAGATCAATCTTGGAGAACCAAGATGCACCCTGTAGCTGGTCAAATAAATCATCAATCATTGGGAGGGGGTAATAGTTTGTCACACCCCCAAACCGTCAGGAAACGACGACGAAAACGTCCGGGGGCGGGTGACGTCATGCGTAGTATCACAACAATTGTATCATAGCAATCAAAGTAAACATAACCATTACATTACACTATGAATATTTACATCTGTTTGAAAACATAGTTTGTATACATCGGTATAAGCAAAAGATAAAGACGTGACTCCACAATGCTCCGTCTTCTCCAAAAGCTGGCAAAGGTACCTATCTATCGTTGCCCTGAGAATACAAGCGAATTTGAAAATGTATCAACATAAAGCTGGTGAGTTCATAAGCATGTTATTGTATTGAAAACTTGTCACTGAATTTGTACAGATGGTTTCTTTTCATTGTAAGTAAAATGTCGTTTGTATCGAAAACCATTATTATCAAGTTCTGAAATATGTATGCATGCTTTCCAAGAAAATCCAATATTTTCTAACATGTTTGTTGATTACTATATGAAAAGTATGATCCGTTTGAAAACCCTGGCTACCACTAGTATGTAGTGAGTATCTCTTTGGAAACCCTGGCTATCACCAGTGTGTATAGAATGTTATGTTAGAAAACCCTGGCTACCACCAGTATGTATAGTATGTTCTGTTCGAAAACCCTGGTTACCACCAATATGTATAATATGTTCTGTTTGAAAACCCTGGCTACCACCAGTATGTATAGTAGTTTTATTACTTAAAATAAAACCTAAGGTGTGTCCCTGGAATACCCTCCAGTAAATAGATAGGTATTTTTACTAATTAAAATAAAACTATAGAAGAAACAAATCCCGTAAACAAAGGTTAGTTTATACTTATTGTGGGTCGTATAACCATGCTAATATGACTGATGACCTCCTTGACGTTTCTTCAGGCGTCGTACGGTTAAAAAATTTGTCACCCCAGACGTGCCTGCCTAACTGTAGCTAACAGTTCAGGTGTGGGATTATCGGTCCCGAATAGATCTATTCACAAATTTCACGCTCTCCCTCCAGGAGACTGTGGTTATACTAAAGGTGAGGATTTATTGGTACCCTGAAAGGCATAACGAAGATAGGTCTCATAATCCTGTATTAACTAGTTTATGTATGGTTCGCTTGTTCTCGAGTTCGAAATCGTTTGTAATGGTGTAGAGTATAAATAATTTTACACAGAATAATTATTTAGTAAGATACTCTAGTTTTGTGTTCGTAGAAATGGATAAACTAATTCTGTCATAGTTTCTATGTTTGACAATGTACGTAGTTTAAATCTGTAATATTGATAATGAAATCCCCAAACTATACCTATTATAGTTCGAATGGTTTGTTACGTTCATGTACTATTCTGAAAACTATGCAATTAAGTTTAGAAAAACATCCCTTATGCTCCGCATATTACGAAAGGGATAAAGTATCTAAATGTTTGATGTAAAACCATTGTAATTGCATTAGTTTTTATCTTGTAAAAACCATTATGTTTGGCTTGTAATCCCCCTGAAAACGTTTTAAAATCTCTAAAAGCGTAGGGGTATGAACTCATTGTTTAACGTAGGATTCGAGTGTACGATCGGTATGAGTGTTGAGTGTCAACGGAAGTTTTGCATACAAGTGGGTCCTACTAACATATAGTAACACATATATGTATTAGATTAGGGTATTCCATGAATAATCATGATGGAAAACCACCCTAAGGACTTGGAAATGCTTGAACTAATTGTCGGAGCCATAAATGATCGAACGAGGGAGGTGTATGGCCACAAAATCAAGGGTTTTATGTGTGTGCGGCCAAAGGGGTGTGTGTGGCTGCACATAGGAGTGTGTGGCCGTACAGAGGGTGTGTGCGGCCGTACACAAGGGTGTGCAGCCGTACACTCTTCATTTATGCTCCAAAAGTCAATTTTCAAGTGTTTTAAGGCTCAAATCAAGTCCAACTAGAAGATAGGGGGCCAAACTCTCACTTTGGAGGGTCTTTGAGGTGTGTACGGCCACCTTATAAAGGTGTGCGGCCGTACACCTTCAAGTGATGAAGAACACGAAGAACATGAAGAGTTTTAGGCTTAGATGAAGGTGTCTTACTAGTATAACAAGCAAATGATGGAGTACTTCACGTTTTTTAGGCCCTTGGAGTGTTCTTGGATGAGGATTCTAAAGAGAGAAACTAGAGAGAGAAAGTAGAGTGCAACCAAAAGAAAGGAATGAGTTAAGGGTGTCACCCTCTATATATAGAGGTGAGTGTGTGGCTAGAGGATAGGTGTGCGGCCGCACACCCATGTGTGCGACCGTACACACCTCTTAGGAGGGTGTATGGCCTGGTTTTGTCCCTATACGACTTGTTGACTCATTCTTAATCTCATTCCCGACTGTACTCAAGCTTAGAACAGTTAAACGAACCCTTAAACGACATTAAAAGGTGTCAGAATCGATTTTAATGTTGATAAAACCGACTAATCATATAGAATAAATGTTTCGGGTTGTCACATCATCCTCCCATTAGAGGGAATTTTGTCCCAGAATTCAAAAATAAAGGTAGAAATCATGAATTTGGAAAAATATGGGGATACTTTTGTCTCATTGAATCCTCTCACTCTCAAGTGAATTCAGGTCCGCGCTTGGCATTCCAGCGACCTTCACTATTGGGATGCGGCTTTGCTTTGTTCGCTTGACCTCCTGGTCCATGATTTTGATTGGCTCTTCTACGAAGTTCACGTTTTCGTTGATTTCAATATCGTCGAGAGGGATCGTAAGAGTTTCATCGGATAAGCACTTTTTAAGATTCGAGACGCGGAAGATAGGATGAATGTTACTAAGCTCTTGAGGTAAACGGAGTTTGTACGCTACGTGACCAATCCTAGCAAGGATCTCGAAAGGTCCCATGTATGTTGGATTTATCTTTCCACGCTTTCCAAAGCGTATCATGCCTTTCCAGGGCAAGACCTTCAGCAAAACACGGTCTCCGACCTGAAATTTCAAGGGTTTTCATCGTTTATCGGCATAGCTTTTTGTCTGTTTTGTGAGACTTTTAGTCGTTCTCGAATTTCTACAATCCTTTCTATGGTTTCACGGATGATCTCTGGGCCTATGAGAGTGCTGTCGGGGACTTGTCCCTTGGCTAGCTGCGTGTCACCCACCTCAGCCCAGCACAGAGGAGATCTGCACTTACAGCCATAGAGAGCTTTGAAGGGCGCAACCTTGATACTAGTGTGATAACTATTGTTGTAGGATAATTCAACCAAGGGAAAATGGGTGTCCCATGGTTTACCGAAGTCAATGACACATGCTCTCAATATGTCTTCCAAGGTCTGGATAGTTCTCTCACTCTGCCCGTCTGTCTGGGGGTGGTAAGCTGTACTCATATCCAGCTTAGTTCCAAGAGCTTTCTGTAGGGACTGCCAAAATCTCGAGGTGGACCTGCTATCTCAATCGGAGATAATGGATACAGGCACTCCATGCAATCCAACTATTTCTTGGAGGTAGATTTGTGTCAGCCTCTCTATTTTGAATGTTTCTTTGATTAGCAGGAAGTGGGCGGATTTAGTCAATCGATCGACTATTACCCAGATGGTGTCATACCCACTCAGAGATTTTGGTAATTTAGTAATGAAATCCATGGTAATCCTCTCCCACTTCCACTCAGCTATCTCCGGCTGTTGAAGCAATCCTGAGGGCTTCTGATATTCGACCTTCACCTTGGCGCAAGTCAGACACTTGCCCACGAAGGTAGCGATCTCTCTTTTCATGTTTGGCCACCAATATAGTTTCTTGAGATCAAGTTACATCTTGTCCGATCCTGGGTGAACGGAGTATCTTGTCTTGTGAGCTTCATTCATGACAACCTCTCTATATCCACCGAAATTTGGGGTCGATATCCAATTCATGAAATGGAAAACTCCGTTTCACTTGATCTCTAAGCTCTTCTCTATTCCTCTCAAGGCTTAATTTTCCACGTTCTATGGTTTTAGGGCTTCCAGCTGAGCCTCTTTGATTTTTGCAGATAACTGGGAATGGATAGTCATCGTAAATGCTTTCACACTGCGACCTGAGTACTCTTTTCGGCTGAGATCGTTTGCTACCACATTGGCCTTGCCTGGATGGTAGCATATTTCACACTCATAATCATAGAGTAGTTCTACCCATCGCCGTTGTCACATATTCAACTCCTTGGGGTCAAAGATGTGTTGTGGGATTTTATGGTCAGTGAAAATCGTGCTCTTGGTTCCGTAAAGGTAATGTCTCCATATTTTTTTATTGCAAAGACCACTGCTCCCAACTTCAGGTCGTGGGTTGTATAATTGACCTCGTGTGCTTTCAGCTGCCTTGAGGCATAAGCAAAAGCTTTTTGTCACACCCCCAAACCGAAAGGCGGAAACGTCTGCGGGCTCTTGTGACTCAAATTGAATACCATCACACTGAATACACATGAATCATAACACAAATCATCACCATGCATTGGAATATTACAACTGATATTGTTTACATTCAGTACATTGTTTTAAACATTACAATTCCATAACATAGACTGTCTGATAGATAATTTAAGCAAAACACCTTGACATTTCCTGATACTTATTCTTCGGCTTACCTGTTACCTGAGAATACAAGTTATTTTGGAAAAACGTCAACATATGAAATGTTGGTGAGTTCATAAGTAATGTTATGGAAAAATGATTTTTGTGAAGTTTGAAAAAACCCAGAAAATCCGATATTTTCTAAAAAGAGTATTTGTTTACAAAAAGTGTGAAGATCCGTAAATATGCTTGTCGATTTTGAAAACATGTATAATTGTTGAACTTCGTATACATCACATAGGTGAAAATGTTGAACTTTTCGGGAAAACCCGATGTTTTCCCAATACGCAAATTACATGACTTGTTTATTGTTATACCGATACGACGAATGTTTTTGATTACCCAGGTGACATCGGATTAACTAGGGTTTGTGAGTTGTTACAATCACGCATTAATGAAAATGACTAGCTTATAACTACAGGTTACGAATGATCCTTAAGGCGTCGTCCGTACTACTCACATAATCCAACCACCCTGACTTCTCTTGACTAACGCCACGAATCTGTTTACTTGAATTCTCATTAGCCGGTCAACCGAGGAGACAGGAGGGTACGAAGCCCCCTTTATTTCCATAAGTTATTCAAGGCTATCGGGAATGCGAAAGGCACTTGGCCCAACTCGCATTTGACTTCTCGACCTCACTAGCAGTACTAATGGACCATTAGGGCCCAATAGCACAATAGAGCTATTGAAAGTCCTTTTACATGGAATTGGGTCATAGGAGGCCCATTAACATGTAAGCGCGTTCCCTTCGGGCCCAAAGATAAGGTTATTGGGCTACCAAGGCCCAACAAGCATGATTTGAAACTTTCAAGACCAAAGTTTGAATGTTGACTCATCATAGTTATCGCGTGTTTATTGAAATACTTTGGTTTATTGATTTTTGTTTTGTTATTGATTCGAGACCGAATCAATTCGTTTTGTAACGATATTTGTTGTTGAGAGTGTATTTTTTTTCCGTTTCGTCGGTAGTCATGGATCTTGCATTTTGTCTTAGTGAATTAATTTGTTTAAAAGTAAGACTTTTACCTTTTCACAACCTTTCTTTTATAAAAATAGCACTTTTAGTCCTTTATATAAAAGAATTTCATTTTAGTCCTTAAAACATTATTTTGACACTTTTGTATCTTAAACTTGTTGAAAAGACATTTTTAACCCAAATTTATTTTGTCAACAGCTTTAGCCCTTCCAGAATGATGTTTTCTCGGTTAAAACCCCCAGTTTCGCAACTTTTACAGTTTTGGCCCAAAATAGAAATTTTTTACATTTTTGATCCTTTTTGAATTTGAAAAGCATTTTTGACCTTTGAAATAGTTTTAATACACTTCAAATCACCTGTTTTACAGAAAATTGCATTTTCAGCCCCTCAAACTTAGAAATCTCGCATTTTGAGGCTTATTGGGCCGAAAAGCCCAAATCTAGCCCATTAGGTTCAAACTTTACACTTTAAGTACCTTAAAAATGTGGTTATTCAGAAAAATTATTATAGAAACTGTTTGGAACCTTTTGGCCCTCTAGAAACTATAAATTTGTCGGTTCGTACCCTAAGTTTTGTATTTTTGACATTTTAAGCCCTAAAATGTGTTTTATGTTAGGATATGTTCATCCTAACATCATAAACTATTTCTGTTGACTTGATTAGTGTATAATAACTTAAGATATGTTTATTTCCTTTGTCATGCCTTAGATCTCGGTTTTTACACACTTTTTGATAACATATTCATCACAAAACACATGATATCACACACATACATACATCAAATCAAACATAGCATACATTTACACATAGATCTACACATTTACTTGTATTCTCCCGCATAAAACTCATAAAAACCAAAAAGGAAGGGGTATGAAACTCACCTTGGGTGTGGTTTATGTTTTGGAAGGAAAAGATGAAGAAGAATTCGATCCTAGAAACCTTTCTTGGAGGATCTCGAACTTGGATGCTTCTAAGGTGCAAGATCATGACTTTGAATGAATTAAGAGATGATTCTTGAATGAAAGGAAATAGCTAGATTATGGATCTAACATCAACTTACCTTAGATGATGTGTTTATGGGTTAAATCTCATTGAAAGCTTCCTTAATCTCGAAAATACGGAGAGGAGTTGAGAGAGTTTTCTTGAGAGAATTGTGAGTGAAGTGTGTGTGTATTTGTTTGGATTCGGCCGAGAGGGAGAGAGGGAGAAGAAGAGAGAGTGAGCTTGCATGGAAAGATGAGAAGTGCATGGATGTTTGATGTGTAATGCCTAGTTATCCCCCATACAAAAATGATGTGGCATGCAAGAAGTCAACTCTTCCATTTCTCTTGGGCTTGGGCCGAGATTTGGAGAGAAAAAGGAAGGAATTAGGCCCTTAAATGCGTAAGTCCAAATCATAGCTAATTTAGATAACTATTGGACCAAAATAAATCAAGTAATGATTTTTATGGCCCATTAGGGCTAATTAGGTTAGTTATGGCCCAATGAGGTTCATTTAAATATTTTGTTTCATTCTAGGCCCAATATGGCCCAAAATATTAAAATAAATGAAAGTGGGTCCAATTAGAGCCCATTCAAGAGCTCTAAGCCCTTGATATTGCAATTGGAAGCTTATTGGTCCATTGGGCCCAATAAGGAAGTCCTAGTCCAAAATGGACTTAAACAAGGACTTCTAGGGTTTCCAATTATTTGTTGACTATTTGTAGTGCTTGTATGAAGTGTTTGATTGAAATTCTGTTGTCATAGAGTATGCATCATGCATGCTTTCATGTTTTTGATTCATAGTTGACATAAGTGTTGTAGTTACAAGGCACCAAAAATTTCTAGTTGTGACATCATCCCCCCGTTAGAGGGAATTTCGTCCCGAAATTCTTTTGAAAGCTAGATTTGAGAATGCTGGAATAGATGAGTGTCCTTTTGCTTCATTTGGTCTTCGTGTTCCCACATGAATTCTGGCCCACGCTTCGCGTTCCACCGTACTTTGACGATCGGGATGCGACTTTGCTTAGTATGCTTCACCTCCCTGTCCATGATTTCGACTGGTTCTTTAACGAACAGGAAATTCTCATTGATTTCAATTTCGTCAAGGGGAATGACGAGAGTTTCATCGGATAGGCACTTTTTTAGATTGGAAACTTGGAACACGGGGTGTACACTGCTGAGCTCTGTGGGTAGCTGTAGTCTGTACGCCACTGGACCAATTCGGGCAAGGATCTCGAAAGGTCCAATGTATCGTGGGTTCAGTTTTCCCTGTTTTCCAAAACGAATGACCCCTTTCCAGGGAGAAACTTTTAACAGTACTCGATCCCCGACCTGAAACTCTAATGGCTTTCGCCGTCTATCTGCATAGCTCTTTTGTCGGTCGCGCGATGCTTGCAGTCGAGCTCTGATTTGAACTATCTTTTTCATGGTTTCATGTATGATCTCTGGTCCCGTTAATGTCTTGTCTGATGCTAGTTCCTTTGCTAGCTAGGTGTCACCCACCTCAGCCCAACACAATGGTGATCTACACTTACATCCATATAGCGCTTCGAAAGGAGCGACTTTGATGCTCGAATGGTAACTATTGTTATACGAGAATTCAACTAAGGGTAAGTGGGTATCCCAGGACTTCCCAAAGTCTATCACACATGCACGAAGCATGTCTTCGAGTGTCTAGATGGTTTGTTCGCTTTGACCATCCGTTTGTGGGTGATAAGCAGTGCTCATGTCGAGATGGGTTTTCAGTGCTTTCTGAAGTGATTGCCAAAAACATGAAGTGAACCTACTATCTCTATCTGAGATGATAGATGCTGGAACTCCGTGAAGCCTCATGATTTCTCGAATGTATATTCTTGTCAGTCTCTCCATCTTGTAGGATTCTTTTATTGGTAGGAAATGGGCGGATATTGTCAGTCGGTCAACTATTACCTATATAGTGTCTAATCCATCTAACGTCTTGGGTTGCTTGGTCACAAAGTCCATAGAAATCCCTTCCCATTTCCACTCGGGAATTACTGGTTGCTGTAATAACCCCGAGGGCTTCTGGTATTCCACCTTTACTTTGGCGCAAGTAAGGCATTTGCTTACATAGGTGGCAATTTCTGCCTTCATGTTAGGCCACCAATAGTGTTGTTTAATATCCAAGTACATTTTGTCCGAACCTAGATGGATGGAGTATCGCGTCTTGTGAGCTTCATTAATGACTACCTCCCTAAATCCTCCAAGTTTAGAGACCCAAATACGGTTCATGAAATAGTATACTCCGTCCTCTTTCACCTCGAGATTCTTCTCCATTCCGCATAATGCTTAGCTTGTTCTGTTTTCCGCCTTCATGGCACCTGTCTAGGCTGCCCTGATCTGAATGGTTAGGTGATATTGGATGGTTATTGAGAGAGTTTTCACACGACGATTAAAGTACTCTTTCCGGCTCAAGGCATCAGCTACCACATTAGCCTTGCCTGGGTGGTACTTGATTTCACACTCATAATCGTTTAATAGTTCAACCCATCTTCTTTGCCTCATATTCAGCTCTTTTTGATTCAGGATGTGTTGGAGACTCTTGTGGTCTGTGAAGATGGTGCACTTCATACAATAGAGGTAATGCCTCCAAATCTTCAGAGTGAAGACCACTGCTCCCAATTCCATATCGTGGGTTGTATAATTCACTTCGTGTGTCTTTAGTTGGCGGGATGCGTAAGCTCTCACTTTTCCACGCTGCATGAGAACACAACCTAAACCCTGATTTGACACGTCACAGTAGACCACGAAATCTTCCGTTCCCTCTGGTAGAGATAGTACCAGGGCACTGCAGAGTGCTCGCTTCAGAGTTTGGAATGCAACTTCTTGTTTGTCCGTCCATTTGAAGGGTATGCCCTTTTGTGTAAGTGAGGTAAGTGGCTTGGCGATCTTAGAAAAGTTCTGAATGAACCTCCTGTAGTAACCTGCTAGGCCTAAGAATTGACGAATTTCTGTGGGTGTTGTCGAGACTGCCCATCCTTCGATGGGTTTGACCTTTGAAGGATCCACATGTATTCCTTCCTGACTAACAACATGACCCAAAAAGTTCACGCTACAGAGCCAGAACTCACACGTGGAGAGTTTTGCGTATAGCTTCTCAGTTCGCAGGGTTTCCAGGATTTGTCGAAGATGTTGGCCATGCTCTTCTTCGCTTCGGGAATAGACTAGAATGTCATCAATGAAAACAATAACAAAGTTGTCGAGGAATGGTCGACAGATTCGATTCATTAGGTCCATGAATGCGACAGGGGCATTCGTTAGACCGAAGGGCATTACGACAAATTCATAATGTCCGTAACGAGTTCGGAAAGCGGTTTTGGGAATATCCTCTTCCTGTACCTTGAGTTGATAGTACCCAGATCATAGATCTATCTTAGAAAAGTAACTGGCTCCTTGGAGCTGGTCAAATAGATCATCGATTCGTGGGAGTGGATAGCGATTTTTGACAGTGAGCTTGTTTAGTTCCCTGTAATCGATGCACATCCTAAAAGATCCATCCTTCTTTTTTACAAAGAGAACCGGAGCTCCCCATGGCGAGTAGCTGGGCCGGATGAATCCTTTGCCCAGGAGTTCGCTGAGTTGTCTGGACAATTCCTGCATTTCAACAGGAGCTAGTCGGTAAGGCAATTTAGCGATGGGAGTAGCTCCTGGAACAAGATCAATTCGGAATTCAACTTGTCTCTCTGGGGGTACTCCAGGAAGATCTTCGGGATATATGTCTGGGAATTCACGTGCTACTGGAATGTCTCGAACGTTAACCTCTTCCTTAGTTTTATCCACTATATGCGCCAGGAATGTCAAATCGTTATTTTGCAGATGCTTCTGTGCCTGGACGCACGAGATGAGACGAAGGTTCGTGCTAGGTTTGTCTCCGTATATAACTAGGGTTTCGTGATCTGGAAGGTGAAGGTGAACGGCCTTCTCGTGACACATAATTTCAGCATGGTGGGGGCTTAACTAGTCCATGCCAATAATCACATCAAAACTCCTAATTGAAACAGACATTAAGTCTATTCAGAAGACGTGTTGATTTAGAGTTAGGGTACATCCGATGTAGACTTCCCCAGTGGATTCGGTTTTCCCATTGGCCATTTCCACCGTAAAGGTTTCATTGAGCTTATGGGGTTGTTGTTTTAACAAATATTTAAACTTATTGCTCACAAAACTTCGCTCCGCTCCGGTATCAAATAGGATGCATGCATAAGTGTGGTTTAGGAGGAACGTACCGGTAACAACAGCGGGATCCTGAATCGCTTCTCCCTGACCCATGGTCAGCACCCTTCCTGTTCCTCCATTTCCGGGATTGTTGTTGTTGGGGAAATTTCGACGGAAATGCCCAGTCCTTCCACATCCATAGCAGGTGTGGCTAGGTCCTGCGTTGTTGCAGCCAGTGTTGGTGTTGTTGTTGTTGCGGTTATTGTTGATGTTGTTTCCCTGTTGTTGGTTCTAAGGAGGGTAAGTCCTGCAATACCTTGTCGTGTGTCCCTTCCGATTGCAACTGGTGCACTGCATCTCTCTGCATTCTCCATTGTGATGGAGACCGCACTTGTTGCACTTGGGAAGATTACCAGAATAAGGTCTAGGAGCACTTGGAGCAGCTGAGGCTGGAGCATGTGGTGTGGATGGAACTTGAGTGGTTGCATCGTTAACTGCCACTATTTGCTGTTTCTTGGATGATTCGGAGCTTTGACGTCCTTTCCTATTACCGTTCTTTCCCTTTTTGTTGTCACTTTCCTTCTTTACTTGAGCCTCCACTGGCTTCTCACCCTTCTTGTTGTTGTGGTCATACAGCTTCTTGGCCAATCTCTTGGCACTGTCGAAAGTTTCAAAATTTGCAGCTATCATGTTTCCTTGGATCGGGGAGGTTAGTCCACAGATGAATCGCTCGGTCTTCTTAACCTCTGAGGTAATCATGCCAAAGCACAGCAGAGACAGTTCGCTAAACCTTGATATGTATGCATCTATATCAGTGTTTCGGACAGTGAGATTCCACAGCTCTTGTTCCATTTTCTGAATTTCATCTCGAGGGCAATACTCGGCCATCAACATTTCTTTCATCTTTGTCCATGGCATGGAATTGGCTATGGGGAGTGTCATGGCTTCCACGTGTCTGTTCCACCAAGTGAGCGCTTGGTCAACGAAAGTGCAGGCGGAAAACTTCACCTTCATCTCCTCAGGGCAATCGCATATCTCGAATACCTATTCCATCTTCTCGATCCATCGTTCCAGGGTGATCATTCCTCCAGTGTCGTTAAAGGTTCGTGGTTTGGCGTTGGTGAAGTCTTTATATGAACATGTTTTTTCGGGTCCTTGATTCATCCTGTTGTTCGTACTTCCAGCGCCTGGTCCGTTGACTCCTCCATTGTTCCCTTGGTGAATTTGGGCCATAGTCGCGGTGACCGCAGCCGACACCGCTGCCTAAAAAGCAACAAATTTGAACTCGGGAGGGTTTGGCTCAAGGTTTCTGCGGGTTGGTCGTCGAGGCATCTTTCTGCCATGGAACAGAAATATGTTGAGTGTCTGTGGTTTTTGTGAGGTTGTGATCCTATGAGCTAGGTGTGTGGCAAGAACTTAGGTACTTTCACAATCTGGCACACAATCATGGATTTGTAACACATAGCAGATTACAACATCAAAGTAAAACATATATAATTTTTACTAATATTATCCGCATTTGATACATGAAGATCTTGCTCGAAAGAGCATACATAAATGATACTAGTTTGACAACATAACGGCTCTATGAGTAGTGTAGTCACTTAAACATAGAGTCGGGGTACATAGCATAGATCCTAGTACTAGTACTAAAGACAAGTATAACTAGTCCCTCATACGGTGGAACCTATCTAGCAGGTAGTAGAGTAGGTCCTATTATTAAGGATGACGACAACACTCAATCGTCGATGTGACGCACCAGAAGTTCAGCCAGTTCATCCGCCTCTTGGGTGATTACCTCTACTTTTCGCTCGGCTCGCGTAGCCCTTTCCTTGGCCATGATGAGTTGAAGCTTCAGGCTGATAACTACCTCCTCGAGAGCACGTAAGTAGTCTGTATCCACCCCTTGAAACATGCGGAAATTTGACGGGGCTTCCAACTGGTGAGGTTCACTACACGCCTCCTCTATGTCCTTTTCTTCATCTGGCTCCTGGTCTAACTCATCATAATCGAGATCAACCATCACGTATTCATCCTGTTCCTCTTCAGGTCTAATGTCATGTGACTTTCCTTGATCTACCTCTAGCTCATCCTTGACCCTCCCGTGGGCTACTAGGACTTGATGAAACTGGAGGCCCTGTTGCTCCCCATCCATAGTGACTGAGAGGAGGTATATGAATAAACTATCATTACTCATATGGTTCTACAATTATTGCATAGATTGAGTGGAGGTTCCCTTCTTGTGGGTAAAGGGGTATGTTTTTAGGTTCCCTAGTCATCACGATTTCCTCAGGACATGTGATAGTTGTACCTTGGAGGGAATGTAGTTGATCAGGCTACATCCACTCCTTGATACGACTAAGAACAGTCCTGGCTTAACCGAGATACTAGCATTATCTTTTTTGGTTCGGTATTATGTTCTTTTTCCTAATACAAGTAAGGGTGTTTTTATTGTTATGTTTTACTTGTTTTGTTCAGAGTTGTGTTAGTCCCTCTTTTTGGTTTATAGTTGCATATCAATGTGTGGTTAGATATGCTAGTTCACTATAAACAGAGCTTTGATACCAACCTATCACACCCCCGAACCGAACGGCGGAAATGTCTGAGGGCTCTTGTGACTCAAATTGAATACCATCACATTGAATATGAATGAATCATAACACAAATTATCACCATGCATTGGAATATTACAGCTGATATTGTTTACATTCAGTACATTGTTTTAAACATTACAATTCCATAACATAGACTGTCTGATAGATAATTTAAGCAAAACACCATGACATTTCCTGATACTTATTCTTCGGCTTACCTGTTACCTGAGAATACAAGTTATTTCGGATAAACGTCAACATATGAAATGTTGGTGAGTTCATAAGTAATGTTATGGAAAAATGATTTTTGTGAAGTTTGAAAAAACCCAGAAAATCCGATATTTTCTGAAAAGAGTATTTGTTTACAAAAAGTGTGAAGATCCGTAAATATGCTTGTCGATTTTGAAAACATGTATAATTGTTGAACTTTGTATACATCACATAGGTGAAAATGTTGAACTTTCCGGGAAAACCCGATGTTTTCCCAATACGCAAATTACATGACTTGTTTATTGTTATACCGATATGACGAATGTTTTTGATTACCCAGGTGACATTAGATTAACTAGGGTTTGTGAGTTGTTACAATCACGCACTAATGAAAATGACTAGTTTATAACTACAGGTAACGAACGATCCTTAAGGCGTCGTCCGTACTACTCACATAATCCAACCACCCTGACTTCTCTTGACTAACGCCACGAATCTGTTTACTTGAATTCTCATTAGCCGGTCAACCAAGGAGACAGGAGGGTACGAAGCCCCCTTTATTTCCATAAGTTATTCAAGGCTATCGGGAATGCGAAAGGCACTTGGCCCAACTCGCATTTGACTTCTCGACCTCACTAGCAGTACTAATGGACCATTAGGGCCCAATAGCACAATAGAGCTATTGAAAGTCCTTTTACATGGAATTGGGTCATAGGAGGCCCATTAACATGTAAGCGCGTTCCCTTCGGGCCCAAAGATCAGGTTATTGGGCTACCAAGGCCCAACAAGCATGATTTGAAACTTTCAAGCCCAAAGTTTGAATGTTGACTCATCATAGTTATCGCGTGTTTATTGATTTTTGTTTTGTTATTGATTCGAGACCGAATCAATTCGTTTTGTAACGATATTTGTTGTTGAGAGTGTATTTGTTTTTCTGTTTCGTCGGTAGTCGTGGATCTTTTATTTTGTCTTAGTGAATTAATTTGTTTAAAAGTAAGATTTCTACCTTTTCACAACCTTTCTTTTATAAAAATAACACTTTTAGTCCTTTATATAAAAGAATTTCATTTTAGTCCTTAAAACATTATTTTGACACTTTTGTATCTTAAACTTGTTGAAAAGACATTTTTAACCCAAATTTATTTTGTAAACAGCTTTAGCCCTTCCAGAATGATGTTTTCTTAGTTAAAACCCCTAGTTTCACAACTTTTACATTTTTGGCCCAAAATAGAAAAAATTTACATTTTTGATCCTTTTTGAATTTGAAAAGCATTTTTGACCTTTGAAATAGTTTTAATACACTTCAAATCCCTTGTTTTACAGAAAATTGCATTTTCAGGCCCTCAAACTTAGAAATCTCGCATTTTGAGGCTTATTGGGCCGAAAAGCCCGAATCTAGCCCATTAGGTTCAAAATTTACACTTTAAGTCCCTTAAAAATGTGGTTGTTCAGAAAAATTATTATAGAAACTGTTTGGAACCTTCTGACCCTCCAGAAACTATAAATTTGTCGGTTGTACCCTAAGTTTTGTATTTTTGACATTTTAAGCCCTAAAATGTGTTTTATGTTAGGATATGTTCATCCTAACCTCATAAACTATTTTTGTTGACTTGATTAGTGTATAATAACTTAAGATATGTTTATTTCCTTTCTCATGCCTTAGATTTCGGTTTTTACACACTTTTTGATAACATATTCATCACAAAACACATGATATCACACACATACATGCATCAAATCAAACATAGCATATATTTACACATAGATCTACACATTTACTTGTATTCTCCCCCATAAAAATCATAAAAACTAAAAAGGAAGGGGATATGAAACTCACCTTGGGTGTGGTTTCGGTTTTGGAAGGAAAAGATGAAGAACAATTCGATCCTAGCAACCTTTCTTGGAGGATCTCGAACTTGGATGCTTCTAAGGTGCAAGATCATGACTTTGAATGAATTAAGAGATGATTCTTGAATGAAAGGAAATAGCTAGATTATGGATCTAACATCAACTTACCTTAGATGATTTGTTTATGGGTTAAATCTCATTGAAAGCTTCCTTAATCTCGAAAATACGGAGAGGAGTTGAGAGAGTTTTCTTGAGAGAATTGTGAGTGAAGTGTGTGTGTATTTGTTTGGATTCGGCCGAGAGGGAGAGAGGGAGAAGAAGAGAGAGTGAGCTTGCATGGAAAGATGAGAAGTGCTTGGATGTTTGAAGTGTAATGCCTAGTTATCCCACATACAAAAATGATGTGGCATGCAAGAAGTCAACTCTTCCTTTTCTCTTGGGCTTGGGCCGAGATTTGGAGAGAAAAAGGAAGGAATTGGGCCCTTAAATGCCTAAGTCCAAATCATAGCTAATTTAGATAGCTATTGGCCCAAAATAAATCAAGTAATGATTTTTATGGCCCATTAGGGCTAATTAGGTTAGTTATGGCCCAATGAGGTTCATTTAAATATTTTGTTTCATTCTAGGCCCAATATGGCCCAAAATATTAAAATAAATGAAAGTGGGTCCAATTAGAGCCCATTTAAGAGCTCTAAGCCCATGATATTCCAATTGGAAGCTTATTGGTCCATTGGGCCCAATAAGGAAGTCCTAGTCCAAAATGGACTTAAGCAAGGACTTCTAAGGTTTCCAATTATTTGTTGACTATTTGTAGTGCTTGTATGAAGTGTTTGATTGAAATTTTGTTGTCATAGAGTAAGCATCATGCATGCTTTCATGTTTTTGATTCATAGTTGACATAAGTGTTGTAGTTACAAGGCACCCAAAATTTCTAGTTGTGACACTTTTCCTCGCTGCATAAGCACACAACCTAAGCCCTGATTGGATGCATCATAGTAGACAACGAAGTCATCCGTCCCTTCGGGCAGAGACAGGATAAGTGTGTTGCATAGTGCCTGCTTCAATGTCTGAAACGCATTGTCTTGTTTCTCACTCCAACAAAAGGGTACGCCTTTCTGTGTCAGAGTGGTTAAGGGTTTGGCAATTCTGGAGAAATTCTGGATGAACCTACGATAATAGCCAGCAAGATCCAAGGATTAACGAATTTTTGTGGGCGTCTTCGGTGCTGACCAGTTCTCTATCGCTTTGGTTTTGGATGGGTCCACGTGTATGCCTTCCTCGCTTACCACATGACCTAGGAAGGTTACTTTTCGAATCCAGAATTCACACTTGGAGAATTTAGCGTATAGCCTCTCTGTTCTTAGAGTTTCCAACACTAATCTCAAATGCTATTTGTGATCATCCTCGCTTCTGGAATAGACAAGTATATCATCGATGAACACGATGATGAACTTGTCCAGGAAAGGACAGCACATCCGATTCATCAGGTCCATGAATACTGCCATTGCATTAGTTAGACTGAATGGCATTACTACAAACTCGTAGTGACCATACCAAGTCCGGAAGGTTGTTTTAGGAACATCAATCTCGTGGACTCGTAGCTGATGGTACCCTGATCTGAGGTCCATTTTGGAGAAATAGTTGGCTCCTTGAAGTTGATCGAAGAGGTCATCGATTCGAGGAAGATGGTAAAGATTTTTGATGGTGAGTTTGTTTAGTTCGCGGTAGTCAATGCACATCCAAAAAGATCAATCCTTCTTTTTCACAAATAGAACCGAGGCTCCCCAGGGTGAGGAATTCGGTCTGATGAATCCTTTGCTGAGCAGCTCGTTGAGCTGGCTGGATAACTCTTGCATTTCTGCTGGTGCTAGGCGATAAGGGTATTTTGGTACGGGGGTAGTTCCAGGGATTAAGTCGATGCGAAACTCGACTTGGCGCTCAGGAGGGATTCCTGGAAGCTCTTCAGGAAAGACACCAGGAAAGTTGCAGACTTCGGGGATGCTCTCGAGGTCTTTAACTTCCTGCTTCTCGTTAACAACATGGGCTAGGAAGGCATGACACTCATTTCGCAAAAGTTTTTGGGCTTTGATGCATGAGATGATACAGAGGTTTGAGCTGAATTTATCACCATAGATCATAAGGGTTTCTCCAGAGGGAAGATTGAGGCAGATGGCTTTTTCGTAACAGAGGATATCAGCATGATTGGGGCTCAGCCAATTCATGCCAATGATAAACATCGAAGCTTTTTATGGAAATTGGCATAAGGTCGATGGGAAAGGAATGATCGTTTAGGGTAATGTTACAACCTACGAATATGTGGTTAGTGCTCTCTTTCTCACCGTTAGCCATTTCGACGGTAAATATTTCAGTTAGGATTTGAGGTTTACATTTGAGGAGATGTTTAAATGCATGGCTAATAAAACTTCTCTACGTACCAGAATCAAAAAGAATGCATGCATAAGAGTTGTCGAGGAGGAATGTACCCGTAACAACGGTAAGGTCAACAATTGCGTCCTCTTGCCCCATCGCTAGAACTCTTTTGGTGTTGCCAGTTGTTGTTGCCTTGGGGTAGTTTCTTTTATAATGTTCGAGCTCCCCACAGCCATAACAGGCATGACTAACACCTGCTCCAGGTGCCTGATTGGTTGGCTGGACTGGTGCTTTGCAGAACCGAGCAGTGTGTCCCTTCTTGCCACAGATTTTGCATGACATCTCGCGACACTGCCGATGATGATGAAAGTTACACTTGTCGCACCTTGGCAGATTTCCAATATATCCACTGGTAGGTTCTTGAATTGTAGGTGCAACGGCATGAGTAGTGGCAGCGTGGACTGTCACCGTATGTTGTTTATTGGAAAGCTCCTGCGAAGACTGGCCTTTTCGATGGTTCCAAAACTTTCTTTTCTCGGCACTCCCTTTCACTGGTTCAGGAGCGGCTATTACTTTATCCAGATCAACCCCGTGATCTATGAAAGTCTACGCCAGGCACATGGTGCTGTCATAAATGATTGGCCTGGCAGCCAAGACATTCCCTTGGGTTGGGGGCGTCAATCCCCAAATGTATCTCTTTATCTTCTTGCTTTCCGGGTCAACCATTCCCAGACAAAGAAGTGCTAGGTCTTTAAACCTAAAAGTTTAGGCAACAATGTCGGAACCCTTCATTTTCAAGTGCCCCCTAGGCAGTACTCAGCGAGCATGAGCTCCTTCAAGCTCTCCCAACCCATAACATTTGCTACTGGCAGGGTTAGGGATTTGACCCAACTATTCCACCAGGTCAACGCTATGTTGGTGAAAGTGCAAGTTGCAAATTTCATCTTGTTGGCTTCAGAACAGGAACAAATTTCGAAGATAGACTCGATCTTCTCGAACCATCGAGTCAGGGCTATAACACCTCCGTTGTCGTCGAAGGACGTGAGTTTTGCATTCATGAAGACTTTATAGGAGCAGTCCTTCTGATGCCCCTGACTACCTTCATGATTTTGGGAATTATTACCGCTCCCGGAACCACCAGAGCCACCAGAAATTATCTGTGACAAAGCAGTAGTTATAGCGGTAGTAACGGCTACCTGGAACATATCGAGATCGATCTGAGGAGGTGGTGGTGGTGTTAGATCCGTTGATGAATTGTTGTTCTTTTTGTTGGTTCTTTTCTTTGGAGCCATCTCGTTCTATATCAGGAAGAAGAAGATGATAAGTTCTTTTGACTTTAGCATCAAGAGATATGAAACAAGGTATATCTATATCTGATAGATAAAGCATTCTACTAAGTGATAAACAAGGAAGGATTACTAATGCAAACAATCAATCGCTAAGAAAGAATGAGTAGCAACACCTGGAATGAATGTCTACAATGTATTTGACTCTGGCTAAAATACTCCTATAGTATTTTATGTTGGATGCTTTGTTCTATCCATATCTTATGGTAGGAATACTTGATAAGTTTTAGGCCTGCTGCAACACCACAGTCACTCCCAAGCACATGTTGGTCATGTCTCGAATGGATATAGTTGATAAGGCTATATCGATATCTTGTGCGGCCAGAGTGTGTGGCCAGAGGGGTGTGTGCGGATGCACATAAGAGTGTGTAGCCATACAGAGGGTGTGTGTGGCCATACACAGGGGTGTGCAGCGATACACTCTTCATTTATTCTCCAAAAGTCAATTTTAAAGTGTTTTAAGGCTCAAATCAAGTCCAACTAGAAGATAGGGGCCAAACTCTCACTTTGGAGGGTCTTTGAGGTGTGCGGCCTTACACCTTCAAGTGATGAAGAACATGAAGAGTTTTAGGCTTAGATCAAGGTGTCTTACCAGTATAAAAAGCTAAATGATGGAGTACTTCACGTTTTTGAGGCCATTGGAGTGTTCTTGGAAGAGGATTCTAGAGAGAGAAACTAGAGAGAGAAAGTAGAGTGCAGCCAAAAGAAAGGAATGAGTGAAGGGAGTCACCCTCTATATATAGAGGTGAGTGTGTGGCTGGAGGATGGGTGTGCAGCCTTACACACCTCTCAGGAGGGTGTATGGCCCGGTTTTGTCCCTATACGACTTGTTGATTCATTCTTAATCTCATTCCCGGCTGTACTCAAGCTTAGAACACTTAAACAAACCCTTAAACGACGTTAAAAGGTGACAAAATCGAGTTTAATATTGATAAAACCGACTAATCATATAGAATAAAAGTTTCGGGTTGTCACATAGTTCTTCATAGTTACCTTATTCAACTCCCATCCTTCTTCTTCATAAACAGGATCGACACTCCCCATGACGAACTACTCAGCCTGATAAATCCCTTGTCTAGCAGCTCTTGCAGCTGCGTTATTATAACTTCTGCATCTTGGGAGGAGACAACCGATATGGTGCCTTGGCTAATGGAGCCGCACCAGGGACTAGGTCAATCCTGAACTCAACCTGTCTCTCCGGAGGTATCCTAGGAAAGTACTCCAGGATTACATTCGGGTATTCTCGCACTACCGGTACATCATTCACTGTCGCCTTACCCTTATCCTGGGTATCCATAGCATAGGCGACATACCTTATGCAACCCTGCTAAAGGTAACGCCTCGCTCTCGCTGCTAAACATACCGTCAACCCACGTTACAGCCTCTCTCCTTGAATCACTAGCCCTCCCCTACTAGGAGTTCGAACTCCCACTAGCTACTGCTCACAGTCGATCACTGCCACATTAGGGCTCAACCAGTCCATACCCACTATAAGCTTATTCCGTCGCAAGGGAATGGGGACCAAATCCACGCAAAACTGCTCGTCAAACAATTATAGTGTGCATCCCCGGTGCAACCTCGCAACCTGAACGATCCTATCATCTGCTATCTCCACATCAAGTGGGCAATCCAGCTCCACCAGAGGCTCTACAAATCATTGGCTAAGCGCGAGCGACACAAAATATCGGGTAACCCCTAAATAAAACTATACCAAAGCTAATATACCATTCACTAAAACGATCCTATAAAAAAACAAGTAAACATAAGAAATAATCAATACAAATAAAGAGATAAGGAGAAGATACATACCCGTAATGACATCAGGAGTTGCATGTGCCTCCTCTGCTATCAACTAGAGGGATCTGCTCTTTGCCACGGGTGCCTCTGTCCAGCTCTGACGGCCATCTGTAATCCTCAATGTAGCAGCGGTGGGTGCCGCCACCTTCCCTTCTGCTACTAAACATGGATATGGGGACCTCTTGTGGCCCCTCTGATTGTACTAAAAGAAAATCAGATCAGCTGATGTGATGGTGGTGCTAGCAGTACAATCCTTGCTGACATGTCCAGTTCGGCTGCACTTGAAGCAACCTGAATTACCCGCTCTACACAGCCCATCATTCCCCTTCCACACTTGTTGCAGCGGCCTCAGCTCTGCTGGCCCTTCTCCTGGGAATCTACCTTGGGCTTTTTACCCGAGCCCTGCATGCAAGACACCGACTCTGGCTTCCTATTCCTCTCCATCTCTAAATCAGTCTTTGTTTCTCACGAGCCCTAGCAATCATATCCTCCAACATCTTGCAGCTGGAGTGGCTCACAAATTGGCGGATATCACTCCAAACATCTCAGGATATCGAGCCTTCTTCATTTCCTCATCCGCCGCATATTATGGAACAAGAAAGGACCTCTACCTGGCGGTGATCTTCGCCACTATCTTTGTCGTCTGCTCAAGATCTTTGAACTCCCTAACTAACTGTTGCCCCTCAATCACAGGTGAAACTCGACCATGAACCTAGCCGAAAAATCACTCCAGGTCATCGCATCTAAAACTGCAGCATCCCAATGGCTCGTCCGACCTCCTCCCACCAATCGAATGCCCTATCCTTCAGAAGATAGGACGCAAGTCGAACCTTATCCCCCTCGGGACATCTACTAGTGTGGAATACGTTGGCGACGTCTGCCAACCATATGGTACTCGCAATGGGGTCCTGAGCCCCATGGTATTCGGGAGCTCCACAGGCCCTGAACTCCCTGAATATCAGTGTGTGTGCCCCTAGCATGGCCGCCATCTCAGCAGAATGCACCCAACCTCTCATTAAGTATCTCCAAGATGCCCTCCTTGACCAAACCAAATATCACAAGAGTGTGGTCTAGAATGTTGCGTGTGATCTCAGACGAGATGAACTCTCTCGTCTGCTCATCAAGCTGCTTGGCCCCAGAGCCAGAGCCTGATCCCTCACCAGTGCCTGAAGTATTGCCTGGCCTACTGCATAGTGTCACCATACTGAAAATAAACCAAAACAAACATCAGTATACTCATCATATCTCGAGGTATCTAACACACTACAAGTTTCCTGGATTCATCTCAGCCTTCCGTGATTCAAGTACGGATCCTCTGCTTTCAGTAGTACGGGCCCATACTACCATTCACATCTATCTGTACTTTCCTCAAGAACTTCCTTGACTCCACCAAGTACCTTCTACTAATACTGCTTCAAGTGCTAATCTCATCCTAGGCTTACCCTAGGGTAATCACCGACCTACTCTCCTCCATCAGTTGTATAAGAAGTCCCTGCTATCCCCCCTAACTCACTCGCGAATACTGTTACATATTACTAAGACTAGATAATTCTTCGAATGAGAGGTCCTACCCTATAACAGTTGGACTCAAACAAGAGTTACACAATAGAGCTAGATCTAACCTTCTGAAATTATTTATTCCTTGCAATATGTAACTCAACATATTCGTTTACTAGTTAGTAAAAGATAACTAGAATTCCTAAAAGCACAAAGCAAGCAGCATTCCAGCATCGAGTAAACATAATCAAGCATATCTCATACAGGTCATCCCTGACTAATCTGTACTAGCATGCAGTTCATAAAGCTGAGATACATATAATAGGCATATAAGGCATCCTTCCTAGATCTTTAGCCCTAATATAGCATGCAGTTTTTATAAAACTGATACACATATAACAGGCATATAAGGCATCCTTCCTAGATCCTTAGTCCTACTCTAGCATGCAGTTCTCATAACATATCATAACATAAACTTGTATTGGTAATTTGGGAGTACTTACTTATGATCGGTTGATTGCATACACCACACCCTTTTTCTTTTCAAAATTCTTTTCACTTTTCAAAGTTCTTTTTATAAAATGATTTTCTTTATAAAATTTTCATACCAATTCCTTAGTTTAAGTTCAGACACACCCGAGAGTGTGCCCGAATCCCTCAAACAAAGGCTTTGATACCAACTTGAAACATCCCCAAAATACGGTCCAAAAATTACGTTTTAAATCATTTAAAAAACACCATATTTCATTAAACATCATAATAACAAAACCCAAGTAGCAAAATGTCATAAATCATGTATCTCAAAAATATCATATCGTCTATCAATGTATCAAAACCATATGTCAAAATATCAAAGTGAATCCTCCCAGGCTAAAAGTTGTGGTGTGTGCCATGCAGTCATCTCGAGCTCTTCCCCTTACTAGCGGAAGTACCAAAAACCAAAACTAAAAAATGTAAGCACGAAGCTTAGTGAGTCTCCCCAAACTACCATATACCATAGACATACATGCAACTAGGAGATACGAGCCCCACACACTTTCATGGAGATTCGGGCCCCGCACACACTCCGCTGTCTAGGAGATTTGGGCCCCGCTCATACTACGCTGTCTAGGAGATTTGGGCCATGTCTACACTCCACTGGCTAGGAAATTCGGGCCCCTTCTACACTCCACTACTAACATGCATACAAGTATCACACAGACAACAAGTATATCTATTTCTATCAAATAGTCACATAACTATACTCAAATAATACTACGAGATTTAGGCCTCACCCACACTTGGCTACTATGAGATTTGGTCCCCGCCCACACTCAGCTACAAATATATCACATATACGGACCGACCTTGGTGCCTTAGACCCGTTCCTACTAAAGGAAAACCACCTAGCAAAGTTGACTGCTGAAATCTCGAGTGAGGAATCTCTGATGGCTGCTCCAACGACTCCCCAACTATTAATATCATAATAACACTTAGTCACAACCTAATAATCATCCTTAAGGTAAAATAACCATTTTACCCCTGGTCCAAGTCAACACTTTGGTCAAAGTCAACCTTCTGGTTGACCCAACATGCCGAGTTGCTCCATCAACCAAGAATCCTGAAATTGTGATCTAAGTCATCGAGTTACCTCCTGACTCGCCGAGTTCCCTGGCTACTCATAATAGCAATTTATCGAATTAACTCGTCGAGTGCCTTAAGCTAAAATAGGGAAATATAATCCAACTCGTCGAGTTCCTCTATCTGAAGAAATGAGAAAAATTCAGTAAACCTAGACTAGAATAGTCCGAGTATTGAAAATAAGAAACAGAGTTTCAGAATTGTTAAGTGGCAAGTAGTGCGGAAAATAAAGAGTTATAAATCAATAAAATTAATAGAAAAATGTTTTTTAGACATAAGATCAATGATTCAAATGTGTCTAATATTCATGAAGATTCAATTACAGCTGTTTGAATGTAAAACACACTAAAACAATGTTTCTGATGATCCATCAATATTCCAAATGATCCACCAATATATTGATACTCCACATTTGATCTAGATGTGTTATCTGAGATCATGATGATCTAACTTGCTTTCTTCAAGTGCTCCATGTGCACAACAAGTGCTCAATATTCAACTTCAAGTGCTCCAACATCTGATTCTTCAAACACTTGTTGAATCTTTAGTATCTTTCCAACCTGAAACATTCTGATAATGCTTGTTAGAAAATATAAATCAATACTCAACTCATTTCAAGTGACAATCACATAAAAATATTTCCAACAGTTTCCTCCTATGTGATGGTTACTGAAATAAAAAGTTGTAAAAAGTGTGCAAAAGGAAAAATATTGATTTAACATTTTCCCCCTCCGCTTCAATAAAATTTTCTGCAGATACACAAAAAAAGAACTTTGAAAATTATTCGAGAGAATGTATTCCTCGAATTTGAAAATTTTGGTTAAAATAAATTTTAACTGTCAACATGACAATTGAATTTTTTTTTTGAATTAAATAAAAAAATATGTTCGAATTTGCGCAATCTAGACAAAAAATTCTTTTATTAAGATAAAAAAATAAAGTGATAGATAGGAATAACTTGCAAACTCGCGTTGTGTTTTATTTCGGTCAAGAAAAATAAAGTGTTGAATAAAAATGATAGACTTGATCTTTTTCTATAGATTGAAAAAACTAAATAAATAAATAAAAACTTTGATATTTTGTTAAATCATATCAACTAGCGTTATGATAAAACAAAATTGTTAAGTCATAGTTTTAAAAGACTAATAACATAAAAAAAAAAACATTCATAAATGAATTTTATGAAATATGCTTGAAAAAAAATTATAAAATAATTTATAGATATTTGTTGAATATATATTGAATATGATAAAAATTAAAAACAAATAATAATAATAATAATAATAATAATAATAATAATAATAATAATAATAAAAAATAAATAAATAAATGTCTGAATTTTGAATAGAGATAGGCCTATAGGGTTTGTTGATACCGTAATCCCAAAAAAAAACTCAAAAGAAACAATAAAAAAACGATAGTAAAAAAACGTGCATGTGTGTGATAAGTGAATAAAAAATTCCATCAACATGTCGTGTATGCAAATTCCTCTTGTGTTTTTGTCACAAAAACAATTAAACAACATGCTAATTATGTCACAAATAAAACATCCATTGTCACAAAGTTTGTTGCTTAAAAAACACATCATATAGGGCCTGAGAAGAAAGGCCCACGCTCGACTTAGGTTTTTAATGCTCCCGGTGTTAATCGTTCTCCAAATTATGAATGAGCCTGGGCGATTCGTAGGCATCGCACATTGAAACCACCCGATGGAAAAGAACCTTAATATGCTTGGTTGTTCAACAGCATGAGGTTTCAAGGTAGAGACATTGATGTGAGTTCAATAGAGATCGAGAGAGAAAGCTAAAAAATTGAAGAATCGCTTTGTTCTGATTGATTTGGAATGCAGTCTCAAGAACTCGTACACTTAAGAAATCGTTCCCATGTATGCTCTCAACAAAAAAAAAAAACAAAAATTGTAATTATACCAGCTTGATCAAGATGTGCTACATCTAATGGAAGAGTTCGATCTAGATGCCATCAAATAGGGAAAGAGTTCAATCCATTGTGGTAGCAGGCTGTGATGGGAACTCTAATTCTTTTTTGTTGGAGTAAATTACATGAATGGTCCCTATGGTTTGGGGTAATTTGCGTGTTTGGTCCCTAATTTATTTTTTTAACTCGGAAGGTCCCTACTATTTGTTTTTGTTACACGCTTTGTCCCTACTGTTTGTTTTTGTTATGCGTTTGGTCCCTGTCTTACCTAAAATGATCATTATTTAAATATGAAAAAATGGTGGGGTAGATAAGATAAGGTAAGGGATGGAGTTGGGGGTGTATTTATTTAAATAAATCTAAAAAAATCAAGGGCAAAATAGTCTTTTTAGTTAAGACAGAGACCAATCGTGTAACAAAAACAAACAGTAAGGACCTTCCGAGTTAAAAAAATAAGTTATAAACCAAACATGTAAATTACCCTAAACCATAAGGACCATTCATGTAATTTACTCTTTTTGTTGTGAGGTCGGTGGAAAAACAAATGGGTTTGATAGGAAACGACTCTGAAGGCTTTTTTGTTGTGTATGTTTGCCTATGGACAGAACAAATACGAAAGAGAAGGGATAAACTTGACGAACGCATGTGTGAAGCAGCCAAAAGAAAGAAAAGAAAACAGATAAGGGGAGCACCAAGAAATATTGTTCATGGTGTTTCATTGGCCTAAGGTTTAAATTTTCTTTTGGTGCTCA